>NW_027491234.1:0-1200000 GCF_021521415.1 Bidens hawaiensis
TTCTTTCTTCCCTTAAATAAAACTTGAAAACATAAAGTTTTTAACTTTCCATTCCTTTATTTTTAATAACAAAACTTAAAAACACGTCCACCTCTATCTTTTCGTCCATTTCCTTTCCTTTCTTTCCTTATGTGAAACAAGGAACACATATGGAGATTCTAATAAGAATAACAAGTATTTAGGAATTATGAAAAAATTTTATTTTCTGTTTTATTTCTTTCCTTTTTGCGTTAAAAATAATTGTTTCTTAACAAAGATAGTTAATGTTGTCCCGCCTGCTTCCATGTAAAAGAACCGATAGACTCCCTTAACTCTTTCCCTAACTCACAATCTCTCCCGAAGACGTTGAAGATTCACACATCTTCCTCCCTCGGCTTCCTCCCACGCTTCTCCCTCCACCCCTCAGAGTCGCAGCCACACCGCTATCACCGCCCATCCTAATTAACCATATTATGTGTATATAGACTTCCAAATGACATGTCGTTATAAAGCATCATTTGCTCCTATGGCTTTCAATGAGTGAACAATCTTTCTTTAATCAAATTACGATTTAAACCCAAAATTTTATTAAAGCTACTATACGACTCGTGAACTTTACTAATTCTTTTTCTTTAAACAATTTAGGTTACGGCTTCCAGCCGGGTTCGAGCCCTATCCCCCATTTGTCTTTTCAATTTATTTTTTTAATTATTTTCCCCAAATCTTTTAGCTTATCTCTTTTGAGTTTTTTTATCTATTTAATGATTCCGATCAAGATTTCACATCCAGAACCAATGTTCGCGGAGTACTCGGAGAGTACTAGGACATGATAAATATAAAGAAAATTAATTTTTAGATATTATATATATGTAAAATATCACAAGTTTACCAATATTTATAACAAAATATGTGAATATCAATATAAATAAGATAAATTTATTCTTAAATAATAAATTATTCTAAAAATTGCTAAGCATTAATTAAAAAATGATATTTGTTCTTTAATATTATAGGGATATGAACAATGTTCTATTTTTTTCTAAGTTAAACTCGGCCTAAATTCACCGACTAGATGTGATTTTGGCTGAAGTTGACCAACTTTGATCGATTTTTAGTAATTAGGCGGAGTTACAACGCTTCAGCGACATACCTTGTAGCGAGTACTCGGCCTTGTAAACCTACTTTTACAACATTGTCCAGAACACATAACACGCGTTCAGCATTCATTTAAATTACAAAACAAAAATAAAAACTATAAATTAGTAGATATAAACGCGTCACTTTATGCTTGATCTTACGCACACAATAGTCAATTTCCTATTAACATGAATTCAATTGATGTAAACTAATTAATTAATTGGTAATTCATTTTTAATAATTTCCACTTCTATTTTGGTCAGGATTAATCCCAACTCATAAAATATTACGGACAGTCCTAATTTTAAACGTATTTCCCTACTAAGACCAAGTGTAAGGGGGTGATTTTAGGGGCAAAATCGCCCCCTTTGCCATCGCGACCCCCTTACGATTGGGAGGGGGTGGGGGCGACATGCATTTGTTGCCAGTTTGTGTTTGCAAAATAATAATATTTTATTATTATTATGTGTGTGTGTAATATATATATATATATATAGCGGAGGTATATTTTGAGAACATTGTTGAATTTTAATAACTTCATCCTTAACCACATATTTAATTAAATAGATTAGATTATGTGGTTGAGATTAAATGTGATTAAAAAATTAAAGTAGGAGAGAGAATAAAGACGTACGATGATTACACAAATTTAAACGTCTGTTACACATATGTAATAAGTCGACTCCGTGCGTAAAAAACTCTTTAATTTTTATATGTATATGTAACCTACATATATTACGTATGTGTAAAAAAATTCAAAAAAACAAATTGTTACGTTGAGTTCTTTCGAGTTCTTAAAACTCAAAGTGGTTCTCATTTAAAATGTCCCCTATATATATATATATATATATAGGGGAAGGTTAACGTATAATAATCGCTTAACATACATTACGTACGCGACATATGTTCAGCTTAAACGTTGAAAACATTTAAAAGTTCAGGCAAAAAACTTAAACGTTCAGCTAATACGTTCTACTGCTAATACATTCTGTTAATAATTTCTGCTAATACATTCTGCTAATACGTTTCTATAACACCGTGAAAATACCCCATCTAATTTTGGGCTAAAAGTGTCAAAATTAAAAGTTAAATGGATTAAAATGAAAATTTTAGTTTTGAGACTCATCACGTAATAATATCGTCGAGCTACGCGACAAAGTATTACGAAAATCAAGAAAATGTGGGGCGCCGCGCTACGCGACGGCCAAACCCAACTGGTCCATCACGCTACGTGATAACCAGGTTAAGTAATTTTGACACGTGTCCAACCACGTGTCGACACGTGGCATCACCGATAAGTTGCGGCATCGCGCTACGCGATGGCCATGGGAGAAAGCCCATCGCACTACGCGATGGTCTGCAAAACTCAAGTATTGTAACACCCGTTAATTTTCGGTTCAAGGATTTAAAACTTGTAAAGTATGTACATCTCTCGGAACTTATCCAGCTTTCCTCGATGACCCTCTCATCTCTCCGGTACGTTAAAATTATTGAACTTTCTAACCTAATTGTTACTTCTTCCTAATTGAAGTGGCTAGAGTGTAAAAGTTTTATAATATAATTCTAACCCTTACCCTCCCCCCTCTTTGTCCGATCGGCGAACAGCAGGCCACCCCCACCCTCGTTTTTTTTCCAGCCAAGATTAGGGTGTAAAACTTCAATTGAATGTTAGTCCCATGTTCCCTCAAGTCTTTTACACCTTAATTGGTCATTATAACTCGCTTATTGATGATTAAATCGCGTGTTTTAGGCTTACCGGGTGGCTGTCCATTCAAGAATTTTTAGAGCTTTTTTGGTTAAGGTTTTTGCTCCATAATCTTTCTAGGTATGTCTTGTATGTCATACTTGAGTATCGTGAATTTTGGCATTCGTTGGGTTGGTCAATCGTTGATGATGTGAAAACTAGAATTCAGTTGACTAGTTTGTGAATTGTGATGTCTAGCGCGTTGTTTGAGGGAACTAACAACCAATTCGAATGTTGTAGCCTCGGTATGAGTTGTGGGCTGTATCAAACTGATTTTTTAAGGTAATGGGACTGAATTGGTTGTCGGTTACTCAAACGGGTCGATACAACGCGAATTCGCATTTATTATATAGTTGGTGTGTTGTGCTTGCGAGTTACCGACCCATTCAACTCGTGTAGCGTCGTGTGGACTTGATGTCTGTGAATGTATCATATTGGGTCCACATGGGGCTGATTTGGATGTTAATTGCCTAAACAACTCTTAAACGCGCATATTAGTCTCACCTAGTGCTTCCGGGGATAATTTGGGAATTCTTGGTTCTTGGGAATAACTATGGGCCGTTTTGGTAAATATAAGGCCCCGGGGTCTGTTTTAATAGATCGTGGTGAGGTCGAGGCTTTAGGTAACTTGAACCATGTTAGAACGCCTCGTAGGATAAACGAGTCCATTCAGTGTCGTTAGTAATGATTGTACGTAAACCGACAGGCGTTTGTGTTGCGGGGATACTTAGGGGGTTCTCTAGCTCGTGGTGATTTCGTGCCTCGTGTCAGGTAAGTTCATGATGCCCCTTTTTACTCTTTTCAAGCTTTGGGCTAGCATACACACCTAACTGATTTTGATTGATGAACCGTATAAATTATTTTGCAAGGGCTTACTTGTATAGAGTATGCCTTGGGATGATTTTTATATATGTTTATACGTATGTTATTACATTTGTTATTTTATGGCCAATAATTGGCGATGTTAATTAGTCGTTATCGACTAAGGATGTTTGCGTATGCCTACTTTGTGTTTGCATACGTTGGATGGAATGTTACGTGTTTGGGTTGTACGTATGCTCGACCCTGATGTTATTACTTGGATGTCATTCATAGGGATGTGATTATATAGATATATATATAAGTATGACTACTTATCGTTTATGATGGCCTAACTGTTCATACCCCGTTTTATTTTTTTTATACTCTTGGAATGATTTATATAAATGTCAATTATTAAAACTTTAACTCACTCAGCTCAAGCTGACTTTGTGTGTATGTTAGTGTGAGTTTCTGGTTAGGAGGAGAATGCTTACCACTTGAACGTGCTCGAGGCTACTTGGACGGTTGAAGGCATATCTAGTCGGAAAGTTTTGTTAATGAACATTGTTCTTTTCAGTTATTACTAAATACATTGAAATTTGGTTTTGGGCATAATTCCCAGGTTTTGGGAACTTGTTTAGTATTTATTATTTTTCCGCTGACTTATACTCTGAACTAGTTTTTAAAATGAAATGGACTGTTTTGAGTTTAGGAATTTTGTAAGCTTCTTTTATGATTACCAACTGTAGGATTCCCGGGATTCGGGGTCTTACAAGTTGGTATCAGAGCCATGGTTCGAGGGATCCGAGCATTCTCGAATGTTTGGACTCGAACTGTAAGAGAAAGAACTAGATATGCCAACCGCGAGTAGTTGCACGCCAAGAGGTAACTTTAATTGTTTAGTCATTCCTTTGAGTTCTTAAAGTTCCATTATATGATTAATTGCTTAAGTGTTGGATAGAATGCTAATGTGGTTAGGGGCAGGGGGTGCTTAGGACGGGCGGGTAAAGTAAACCACTAATTACACTTGATCAACATCATTAGCAGTTTACCCTTACCTTACATGTTCTAAATACTACTTGTACTTGACCATGTTAAAACTCTGTCTTTGCAGGGATAAGTCATGGTTATACTCGTGCAGCTAAGAGAGGTCGTCCTAGTGTTCGTGGTCATGGTCGTAAGCCACGTGCCGAAGCTGAGAGTGAGATTCCAACTCCCCAGCAGGAAGAAACCCCGATTCATGAGGAGGGGGATAACCCCACCTTAGATCCTGCTATGCGCGCGGCCATCGCAAACGAGGTTTATTAGGTACTTCATAGCGCCATTCCTGAGATTGTTGCTGAGGCTGTTAGGGCTATGGAGGAAACTTTGGTTGGTAAGAGTGCGGATAAGGAGGGGAAAGGGAAGGAGACGCAGGTCGAGGAAGAGGTGTTTGTGCCGAGTGAGGATGAAGATGAGGTTCGTGCTATAGTGTATCTACCTGGGGTTGCTCGTATGGAGACTTTAAGAAATGTGACCCTCATTCTTTCGATGGTACTAAGGATGCGTTGGCAGCACATCAGTGGATGAGGGAGATGGAGGTCATTTTGAGAGTTAGTAAGTGTAAGGGGGAGGACATGGTGACTTATGCTACTGCCTCGTTTCGTTCCGAGGCGTTGTGTTGGTGGGATAATCTGGCGCAGGCTATGGGTGATCGTTCTATTAGGAGGATAACTTGGGATGAGTTGAAGAAGTTGGTTCTTAATCAGTTTTGTCCTCCATACGAATTGGATAAGATTGAATAGGATTTCTTGACCTTGGAGGCGGGCAATATGACGCATCGGGAGTATACCACAAAGTTTAATAAGATGGCTCCTTTATGTCCCGATTTGGTTACTCCCGAAGCCAAGAGGATTAAAAAGTATGTGAAGGGTCTTCCGGTGGATATTCGTAGGGGTGTGGTGACCACCGACATGAGCTCGTTTCACTCGGTGGTTACCCTAGCGGGCACATTATATGATCAAAGAGAGAAGTTACCGCCGACCGAGACTAGGAAGACGTGGAACTCAAATTCGTACGGTAAATGGCCCGGGGGAAACAACTTTAATTCGGCTGAGAAGAGGGTAAAGACTGAGACTTCGGATTTTAATAGGAATGCGGCGTTTGGTAAATGCAAGAAGTGCAGGAAACCGCACAAGGGGGAATGTAAGCTTGGGTCTGGTTCATATTTTCGATGTGATAAGTTTGGACACCCCCATTTTGAGTGTCCGACGTTGACTTGTTTCCGCTGTAAGGGGCCAGCCACATGGCATCAAATTGTCCTACTAGCAAGGCGGAGGGGTCCGATCAAGGGACTTCCTCAAGGGGGAAAGTGGAAAAAAAGCCGAAGGTCAGGGCGAGGGCCTTCAACATCTCCAAGAGAAAGGCAAAGGATGATGCGGACGTTGTTTCAGGTACTTTTCCTTATTCATCTTTATAATCTACCGTTTATAATTTCTCATTCTTTCGGAAACATATGTGTGATTGTGTAGCTAAGTAGTAGTGTAATATTATTCCAGGTACCTTTTTACTTGATGAATTACAGGCATCGGTCTTATTTGATTCGGGTTCCAGTAGAAGTTATGTCTCTACCGCTTTCTGTTCCACGTTGAATAAATTACCCGAGCGCGTAGTCGATGTGTTTGAGGTTGAGGTCGCCGTAGGAAAGTCTGTTTCCGTGTCTAGGGCTATTTAGGGTTGTTCCATCGAGTTGTCTGGGTATAGATTTCCGGTGCGGCTGTACTTGATGCCGCTTGGCTGTTTCGATGTGGTGCTTGGGATGGAATGGCTCACGAGAGTTGATGCTCGGATCATTTGTGGTCAGAAACTTGTACGTCTTAGGGCCCCGGATGGGACCCAAATTACGGTCTTCGGTGATCGGAATGGTGCGGCACCACATATCATATCCATGCTTAAGGCGGGAAAACTGATACAGCGAGGGTGCGGGGCGTATCTGGAGTATGCTATAAACGTAAAAACCGAGGTGGCTACCGTCGGTGATGTTCCTATTGTTCGGGATTTCCCGGATGTGTTCCCAGATGATTTGTCAGATGTGCCGCCGGATCGCTAGGTCGAGTTCCAGATAGACCTCGTGCCAGATGCAAAACCCGTTGCTCGAGCCCCTTACTGTCTAGAACCAAATGAAATGAAAGAACTTATGGCTCAATTGGAAGACTTCCTCGACCGAGCATCTCACCTTGGAGTGCCCCGGTCCTATTATTCAAGAAGAAGGACGGTAGCATGCGGATGCGCACGACTACTGTGAATTGAATAAACTCACTGTGACAAATCGATACCCTCTACCAAGGATCGACGACTTATTTGATCAGCTCCAAGGAGCTAGTTGGTTCTCGAAGATCGACCTTAGGTCCGGGTATCATCATTTGAAAATTCGGGAGGAAGATATCCCTAAGACTTCCTTCAGCACTCGTTATGGACATTATGAATTTCTCATGATGTCTTTCGGTTTGACCAACGCACCGGCTGCGTTCATGGATCTTATGAACCGGGTGTGTAGGCCGATGCTCGATCGTTTTGTTATTGTGTTCATCGACGACATCCTTGTGTATTCCAAAAGTGAATCCGATCACGCCAGTCATCTCAAGGAAGTTTTGGAAGCTCTGTGAAAGAATAAGTTGTACGTGAAGTTCTCGAAGTGTTCTTTTTGGTTACGCGAGGTTCAGTTCTTGGGTCATATTATTAACCCGAGCGGTATTTTGGTTGACCCTGCAATGGTAGAAGCCATAAATGATTGGGAATCTCCTAAGTGTCCGTCCGAAATTCGTAGTTTTCTGTGCTTGGCGGGGTATTACCGCCGCTTTATTCCCGACTTTTCGAAAATCGCTTCCTCATTGACCAAGTTGACTAAGAAGAGCGTTAAGTTTGTGTGGGGTTCTAAGCAAAAGGAGGCTTTTCTCGAATTAAAGAACCGGTTTACGCATGCTCTGATTTTAGCTTTACCCGATGGCACTGACGATCTGGTTGTTTATTCTGATGCCTCTTATCAGGGGCTTGGGTGTGTTCTGATGCAGCGGGGCCGAGTCATAGCTTATGCCTCGCGGCAGTTAAAGCCTCACGAGGAGAATTATCCTACTCACGATCTGGAGTTGGCGGTGGTTGTGTTTGCGCTTAAGTTGTGGAGGCATTATTTGTACGGTGTCCCCTGTGTTATCTATACCGATTATAAGAGCTTAAAGTATTTCTTCGAACAAAAGGAACTAAATATGCGTCAGCGTCGGTGGCTGGAATTGATTAAGGATTATGATTTGGAGATTATGTGCCATCCCGGTAAGGCTAACGTGGTAGCCGAAACGTTGAGCTGGAAAGAGAGACCGAAACCTATAAGCGTGAAATCTTACCAGCTTATTCTCAAGCCCGATATTTTGAAACAGGTAGCCAATGTTCACAATGAAGCTTTGCAAGTGGAATGGATTATGTCAGAACGTATTTGGGGTCAGGAAAAATTGTTGGAAGACGTCGGTGACGGGGTGAAGTATAAGGACGGTCGTTTATGGGTACCCAGGTATGGGGATTCAGGAGTAAGATATTGGATGAAGCACACAAGTCGCGCTATTCCATTCATCCGGGCGCGACCAAGATGTACCAAGACCTGAAGAACAATTATTGGTGGCCTGCGATGAAGTATGAGGTGGCTAAGTACCTGAGTAAGTGTTTGACGTGTCTACAAGTTAAGGCTGAGCACTAGAAGCCTTTCGGGAAATTTCAACCCCTGGAAATACCAGAGTGGAAGTGGGAGCATCTTACGATGGATTTTGTGACTAAACTACCTTGTACTCCTAGGGGTAGCTATGACACCATTTGGGTAATTGTGGATAGATTTACTAAGAGCGCTCACTTCTTTCCGATTCGAGAGACTTATAATTCCGAGCAGTTGGCCGATGTATTTATTCATGAGATCGTTTCTAGGCACGGGGTGCCGGTATCTATTGTTTCGGCTAGGGATGCGCGTTTTACCTCCAGGTTTTGGAAGAAGTTTCATGAGGAGATGGGTACCAAACTCCTCATTAGTACCGCTTATCACCCGCAGATGGATGGTCAATCCTAGAGGACCATACAGACTCTCAAGGATATGTTGCGGGCTTGTGTTATCGATTTTGGTGGTAGTTGGGATCGTCATTTACCATTGGTCGAATTTTCTTATAATAACAGTTACCACGCCACTATTGGGATGCCGCCGTTTGAGATGTTGTATGGGCGTAGGTGTAGGACTCCGTTCTGTTGGGGCTCCATTGGTCAGAAACAGTTGAGTAGTTTGGAGGTGGTTGAGGCTACGACTGAGAAGCTCGATAAGATTAAGGCTTTTATGAAGGCCGCTCAGGATCGTCACAAGTCCTATGCGGACAAAAGGCGGAGGCCTATTGTGTTCGAGGCTAGTGATCGAGTTATGCTAAAAGTTTCTCCTTGGAAGGGCATCATTCGTTTTCGTAAGAGGGGGAAGCTTAGTCAGAGATTCATTGGTCCGTTCCGTATATTGTCCCATGTCGGTGAGGTAGCGTATAGACTGGATTTGCCCGAGGAGTTCGCGGGGATTCATCCTACTTTCCACGTGTCTCATTTGAGGAAGTGTCTGGCAGACGAGGAGGCCCATGTGTCTCTGGGTGATATTGAGCTCGATAGTAAACTAAACTAAGTTGAAGAACCTATCGCTATCCACGACCGTCAGGAAAGGCGTTTGAGGAATAAGGTGGTTAGGCAGGTGAAGGTGTAGCCAAGATTAGGGTGTAAAACTTCAATTGAAGGTTAGTCCCATGTTCCCTCAAGTCTTTTACACTTTAATTGGTCATTATAACTCGCTTATTGATCGTTAAATCGCGTGTTTTAGGCTTACCGGGTGGCTGTCCATTCAAGAATTTTCAGGGCTGTTTTGGTTAAGGTTTTTGCTCCATAATCTTTCTAGGTATGTCTTGTATGTCATACTTGAGTATGGTGAATTTTGGCATTCGTTTGGTTGGTCAATCGTTGATGATGTGAAAACTAGAATTCAGTTGACTAGTTTGTGAATTGTGATGTCTAGCGCGTTGTTTGAGGGAACTAACAACCAATTCGAATGTTGTAGCCTCGGTATGAGTTGTGGTCTGTAAGAAACTGATTTTTTAAGGTAATGGGGCTGAATTGGTTGTCGGTTACTCAAACGCGTCGGTACAACACGAATTCGTGTTTATTGTATAGTTGGTGTGTTGTGCTTGCGAGTTACCAACCCATTCAACTCGTGTAGCGTCGTGTGGACTTGTTGCTGTGAATTTATCATATTGGGTCCACACAGGGCTGAGTTTGAAAGAGCTTGGTCAGGATCTAGAACTTATGATTACGACGATACATGATGTTTAGGTAGGATTAATGTTGTTATACGTTATGATCGATATGAATGATGTGAGAGAATGAATGAGCAGAGTAACGAGAGAGAATTGATAAACAAACTTGAAAACTTACATTAATGAATAAGTTACAGCATATAAATAGGGGATGATCACATTTGTTAACTTAACATTTAACGAATGTGTCATTCGTTACATTAAACCATACGAATTAACTCTTCATTCGTTAATACATTTAACATATAACGGATAGCCCTCTTTCGTTATCTCATTCGTTAATCTTGGTTAACGAATCAACTTACAGATTAGACGAATGTGTTACATTCGTTACGGGGTAACGAATGTAACATTACATTAGAGCGAATGGCCCATTTAGCCATATTTACATTAAGACCCCAATACTTTTGACTAATTACATTCGTCTAGAAAAGATTGAGGTCTTGTGCAAACCATATTAGAACGTATAAAATATTTTGCAAGGGCTTACTTGTATAGAGTATGCCTTGGGATGAACCATATTAGAATGTCTCGTAGGATAAACGAGTCCATTCGGTGTCGTTAGTAATGATTGTATGTAAACCAACAGGCGTTTGAGTTGTGGGGATACTTAGGGGTTCTCTAGCTTGTGGTGATTTCGTGCCTCGTGTCAGGTGAGTTCATGATGCCCCTTTTCACTCTTTTCAAGCTTTGGGCTAGCATACATACCTACCTGATTTTGCTTGATGAACCGTATAAATTATTTTGCAAGGGCTTACTTGTATAGAGTATGCCTTGGGATGATTTTTATGTATGTTTGTACTTATGTAATTACATGTGTTATTTTATGGCCAATAATTGGCGATGTTAATTAGTCTTTATCGACTAAGGATTTTTGCGTATGCCTACTTTGTGTTTGCATACGTTGGATGGAATGTTACGTGTTTGGGTTGTACGGGTGCTCGACCCTGATGTTATTACTTGGATGTTGTTCATACGGATGTGATTATATATATATATATATATATGACTACTTATCGTATATGATTTTCTTAGTTTTTATTCTCGACTAGCCGACTAAGGTAGGATTATGGTTAAGTTAATTTGTTACATAGTTACTAGAACCTAGTTAAGGGTATAGTCGTTAAACTGTACATGTTTTCCAAGTAATGTTTTACAAAGTAAAGATGCTACTTCCAAAAGAAGTAATGTTATCCAAAACTATACTTTGACGGGCACTTAGTAATTGGAAGGAGGGAATCATTAGTAGACTCTTCTTACCTAAGGTAAGTAATTCGTACACATCCCAATCAACCACGGGACCCGTTTACTTACCTGGAGAAGTTTGCCAACGTGATATCCTTTATTAGGCCAAAGCATGCTATTCCAAACGTCATTTGTAAGTCCAAAGTATTTTCATAAAACGACTATAAGTCAACTAAGGTTAGGTTAGACCTAAGAGTCTGCTAAACTGAATCAGACCTAAGAGTCTGTTGATCAGACCTCGAGTCTGCTGAACTGAAACAGGCTTAAAGTCTGCTAAATATTACCAACTAGGTACTTATGCATACCTATTATGATATATAGGTTAATAGCATACTGAAGATAAGGGGTTCTGATATCAGCAACTGATAATACAAGGTGAACACGTTAACCTTTTATGGTCTGAACTGATTTAACTCTTGTAATAGACAGGTTGTTTATTGCAAAGAGTCTGATAAATGTTTGCATGAGATTATTGTCTCTAAAATCGTTATAATACAAAATAGATAAGAAAAAGCAACTCAGACCGAATACACATGTGTCTGGATCCAAACATAACTGATAATTGGCATACAAAACCAAGTCAGTCATAACCAGTTCTCCAACAGGGTCACATAGCCTAGGGGAAGGTTGTGTCCGAAAAGGGGCTATGTACTTGGGGAACCTTTGAATTGTGTGTGTAGGGCAGTGGTACAAATCCCGGGAATGACAGGCATTCCTGCTGAGTTTGTAAAACAAAAAACTATATTTGTATTTTACGACTGTTATAAACTGTTTTATCAAGTCAACGTTTCACCAGCATATAGCTGACGTGTTTTTCCAACCCATGCAGGTAATTAAGTGATGATGGATAATATGCAAGTATTTGGAGTCATTAGAAGATCGCTTGAGATGGCTCCATTTTTGATATTATAAAATCCTTGTAATAATAATATAACACTGTTTTGTAACTAAAACTTGGGTATTTAATTCCCGAGTAATTTTGATAATGTAAATTAATATTTTAATATATAAGACTTCCGCTAAAATGAACCCGCTATTCTGGTATATTTTTAAAACTAGATACCAACCCAGGATGTCGCACCCAGGCCCTGAATTGGGGTGTGACAGGTTGGTATCAGAGCCATCGGTTTCAGCGAATTAGGTAATAACATAATTAGTAACTAAGCTTTAACCATTTATCTAATAAGTAGGGATAAGTTATGATTGGTAGTCTATCTATCCCTAAGTATATATTTATGCAGATGTCATATACGAATTACTACGGTCAAAAACGACGGGTTGCAAGACGATCAAACCCTACACCCTCGTTTGAGTCGTCTAACAAGGCTAGCCAATTTTGGTCCCAAACGACCAACTGTATCGGTGAATCCGACTAAACCGGTGTATATGAATCCGGCTTATCCGAACCCTCTGAATAATTTGATTCCAACAAATCAGATGTATCCGTTGATCACATAGATCCATATATGGCTTATGGAAGCCAACTATCGTATGCTCCATGTAGCCCTGAAATGCCGATAGAAATATCGAGCGACACTTCAGAAGGTATTTCGCTGACTGATACTCCAAACTACTATCCTTCTAGGAATATGGAGGTACAAAGTAGGGTTAAACAAGAAACTAGTACTGAATCATCTAGTTGGATGGACAGCCACTCCAACCAGAGTATGTGGCACTTTGGATCATCGCCACCAGGTTACCAGATTATAGCTGGACCAAGTCAAGGACCAATTCATTATTCTAAGGTTCCTAATTTTCCACCATACTAAGGTCCTGTACCGACTGAAGCTGAGAAAGCAAACGACGAAGAAATGCAGTCGCAAATCCTCACCTGTACCCAAGTGAAACAGCTTATCATTTTCCTTCTGCATCCACACCAGTAGGGTATCCAAATCAACCCAACTCGGTGATGAATGAGCTAAGAAACGAAAGGATTAAGAAAAAGAATATAAATGATAAAAATTATAAAGAAGTGTGATAAGATGAAAAGTCTTGTCAAGAAGTGGTCTAAGGATTAGGATTATATAAATGTTATTGTTTAAACATGTTTTATTTTCCGTCCTGTGATATGTTATGAAAGAAATAAAACACTGTGCGTACTGTGTTTGAATCCGTGAATTTATTTAATTTCAGAATGTCTAAACAAAGAAATAACGAAAGTCAAGGGAGTCAAGCTGATAAAGGCAAAGCTCCTTAAAACAATACTAAATCAATACCGGAAGAATATGCTAGGGTATCCGCGAGAATATAAAAGAAGCGGTTACGCCATTGATCAAAGATGTTGTAACTCGTCTAATAAAAATGGTTCAAGATCACACTGTAAATTCTAAAAGTATGGCAAAGTCAAAATCAATGAAACAAGTACAACCGAGCCATAGTGTATCTGTCCATTCTAAAAGAAAAGAGAAAACAAAGGATGAAAATGAAAAGAAAAATGAGGGCTACGAGAGCTCTATTGCTGATCATGTTCCAGTTAAAATGAAAAGAGTTAAGGTTGACACCGGATGTACATTCAAAGACTTTCAAGTGTACAAACCGAAAGAATTCTATAGAGATAGAGGCGCGATTGTCACACTCTGTTGGCTAGAAGAAATGGAGTCTATCATTATTATCAGCAAATGTACCGAAGAGGAAAGTATCCAGTATTCATCCCAGATGTTTAAGGGAGAAGCGCTAGAATGGTGGAACACCCTGATAGAAGTGAAAGGCAAGAACAATTTGTATAACCTTGAGTGGAAGACTTTCAATGAGTTGATTAAGCAAAGGTTTTTCCCTGTCCACGAGATTTATCAGATCCAGACAAAGCTCTGGAATCATATGGTTATTGGCACGAACCTCAAGGAAAGTATGACCCGATATATTTATGGTCTGCCGAAGGAAATCCGTGATCATGTGCGATCACACATGCCTGCAACAACTGAGTCTGCTATTGAACTTGTTGGGTATTTGATGGAAAGTATGATAAGGAATCGAGACGAGGAAAAGAATATTGTGAGTGACAAGAAACGTGAAGGTGATGGTAAAAAGAAGTTTGAAAGGGGAAGAAAAGGGTCATTTGTGTTTAACCGACCCATGTGTAAAAATTGTGGTAAAAGGCATGAGGGTAGATGTTTAAAGCCTACGCCAAAGGTGGATGTTCGCAAGTTTGACCCGTTTTCGACATGCAATTTTTGTAAACGACCGAGTCATAAAGAGGAAGACTGTAGGAAGAAACTGATTGTTTGTTTTGAATGTGGAAAGAGGGGACACTTCAGTGCCAAGTAAACTAAGAAGAAACCAGCAGCAAGTGGCGCCAGTGGAAGTGGTGCCCGAAATGACGGAAAGAAAGGGAACACGCGTGCATTTATGCTAAACACTCATAAGGCAGGAGAATTGCCAGACGTGATTACTGGTACGTTCCCTATCAATAATGTGTATGCTAGGGGTTTTATTTGATTCAGGAGCTAATCAAAGTTTAATAGATTATGAATTCTGTAATCTGCTAAATGAACCTCTAGCTAAACTAAATAACCATTATGAAGTAGAAACGGTCAATGGAAACTTAATCCGAATATCTGAAGTATTAAGTAGCTATATCTCTTTAGCCGGATATGAATTGCCAGTACAAATATTACCTATGGAGTTAGCTGGATTTGATGTTAGATTAGGAATGGATTGGCTAGCTGCCAACCAAGCCCGAATTTTGTGTACGAGAAAACTATAGAAATACTAACTCCGAATAGGAAGACTATCCACATAGCTGGCGATAAAGAATCTGGTAGAATTGGAATCATTTCGAAGATCAAGGCGAGTCACTGTTTAGGTAAAGGTTGCTTTGCATTTACGGCATATGTAACTAAGGAACCCGAACCTTAAAAGATGGACGAAGTTACGATTGTTTCTGAATTTAAGGATGTATTTCCTGATGAATTACCTGGAATCCCACCTGACCGAGAAGTTGAATTTAGAATAGACTTAGTTCTGGGAACAGCTCCGATTGCTAAGTCTCCTTACAGACTGGCACCGACTGAAATGAAGGAACTGAAGAAGCAACTGGATGAGCTATTGGAAAAGGGGTTTATACGAACGAGTTCTTCACCGTGGGGAGCTCTAATATTGTTTGTCAAGAAGAAAGACGGATCAATGAGAATGTGTATTGACTATCGGGAATTAAATAAAGTTACGATCAAAAATCAATATCCGCTACCGAGAATCAATGATCTTTTCGATCAGCTTCAAGGGGCAAGTTGTTTTTCTAAGATTGATTTGAGATCCGGGTATCATCAACTGAAGGTGCAAGAAGAAGATATATCAAAGACAGCTTTCAGAACCCGATACGGACATTATGAGTTCACTATCATACCTTCTGGACTTACTAATGCTCCGGCGGCCTATTTGGATAAGTTCGTCATTGTTTTCATAGATGACATTCTTATCTATTCCAAAACGAAAGAAGATCATCAAGCTCACTTAAGAACCATACTTGAAACATTGAGGAAAGAAAAGTTGTATGCTAAATTCTTGAAGTGTGAGTTCTGGTTATCCGAAGTACAATTTCTCGGGCATATTGTTAATAAGAAAGGTATTCAAGTTGATCCAGCCAAAATTGAAGCTATTACGAAATGGGAGAAACCCAAGACCACGACACAAGTTAGAAGTTTTCTGGGGTTAGCTGGTTATTACCGAAGATTCATACAAAACTTTTCAAGAATAGCGGTTCCTTTGACTTCACTCAACCGAAAATCTGTTAAATTCAAATGGGGATTGAAGCAAGAAGAAGCATTTGAGACATTAAAGCAGAAATTGACAAATGCACCAATTTTAGCCTTACCCGAAGGGCAAGATAATTTCGTTGTATACTGTGATGCTTCGCAAACAAGAATGGGGTGCGTTCTAATGCAGGAAAAGAAGGTAATTGCTTATGCTTCAAGACAGTTAAAAGTTCACGAGAAGAACTACACCACTCATGACCTTGAGTTAGGAGCTATAATTTTCGCATTGAAGTTATGGCGATATTACTTATATGGTGTAAAGTTTACTGTCTATACTGATCATAAAAGTTTGAAGCATATATTTGATCAAAAAGAATTAAACATGAGACAAAGGCGATAGATGGAAACGCTTAACGATTATGATTGCGAAATTGTCTATCATAAAGGAAAAGCTAATATGGTGGCTGACGCTTTAAGTAGGAAAGAACACGAGAATCCGAAAAGAGTTCGAGCTCTAAGGTTAGAACTCAAGATTGATCTATTAACCAAAATTAAAGAAGCTCATAAATTAGCACCGGAAGAAAATAACATAAAAGCCGAAAAAGAGAACGGTACAATAGATCAATTAGTTAAAGTCAATGATGAAATACTCAGGTTAGGAAAAAGAATCTGGGTATCAATGGTTGGAAGCTTACGGGAGAAAATTTTAGAAGAAGCTCATAAGTCGAAATATATGATGCATCCCGGAAGTAATAAGATGTATCATAATCTAAAAAATGATTATTGGTGGATCGGAATGAAGAAAGAAATTGCCTTGTATGTGGCAAAATGTTTAGCATGTTCAAAGGTTAAGGCTGAGCATCAGAAGCCTTTAGGTTTATTGCAACAACCTGAGATACCGATTTGGAAATGGGACATGATTACTATGGATTTCATAATGAAATTACCAAAGACGTCTCGACAGAATGATACTATTGGGTTATTGTTGATAGATTGACCAAATCTGCCCATTTCATTCCTATCCAAGAAACGTTTAGTATGGTCAAGTTGGCACAACTGTATGTGGAAAATATTGTATCATTGCATGGTGTCCCATTATTGATTATATCTGATAGAGACAGTCGTTTCACCTCCAATTTTTGGAGAAGTTTTCAAAAGGCGATGGGTACGCGCTTAAACTTGAGTACTGTATATCACCCACAAACAGATGAACAAAGTGAAAGGACGATTCAGACTCTAGAAGACATGCTTCATGCTTGTGTGTAGGTTCCCTGGACGGATCACACGAGATATCTCGGTCTACTCAGGTGCGGAATCCCTGCGTAGACGTTACGAGCGTAGAAAGCAAATCAAACAAACACACACGAATAAACGAAACACGTTATATATTAATAACCGAACACACGTGATATGAATCACTGATACAGACTTAGATCAACTCGATTGACTCAAACGACTCACTGAACAACCTACACAAAACAAGCCGTAACCTATATATAAATACACGACAACTTCGCCTGATATGTTCAGGCGAAGTTGTCCATAACTTCGCTTGTTCAACAAGTTCGCCTAGGCGAACTTGTTAACAACTTCGCTTAAACAAAAACATAAATAACATTACAGACTCGATTACAGACACTAGACTATGAACTACTGACATTTATGCACCAACATTGTGTTATAGACTTAGGTGGTAGTTGGGATACTCACCTATCTCTAATGGAATTCGCGTACAACAATAGCTATCACACAATTATACAAATGGCACCATATGAAGCATTATACGGACGTAAGTCTAGAACGCCTGTATGTTGGTCCGAGAACGGTGATAATCAATTGTCTGGCCCTGAAATTGTCCAAAGAACGACTAATCAAGTAATTCAAATCCGAGAACGACTAAAAGCAGGACATGATAGACAAAAAAGTTATGCTGACATAAGACGAAAACCGTTAGAGTTTAAAGAAGGAGATAAAGTGTTGCTTAAAGTGCCACCTTGTAAGGGTGTTGTTCGTTTTGGAAAAAAGGAAAGTTAAGTCCACGATTTATTGGACGATTCAAGATTATTAAAATAATAGGTCTTGTAGCCTACCGTCTTGAGCTACCTGACGAAATACAAGGAATTCATTATGTGTTTCAACCACGTGTCGACACGTGTCCAAATCCAACTGGTCCATCGCGCTACGCTATGACCAGGTTAAGTAATCTTGACACGTGTCCAACCACGTGTCGACACGTGGCATCACCGGATAAGTTGCGGCGTCGCGCTACGCGATGGCCATGGGAGAAAGCCTATCGCTACGCGATGGTCTGCAAAACTCAAGTATAAAAGGGCAGCTACGGGTTCAACCCCATTCATACCATTTTCACCTTAGATTTCACATAGTTAACATTGGTAAGCGTGCTAGAGCGTTCCGAGGTTCCGAGGGTTGATTTCACGAAGAAACGAGGTGCCGAGACGTTGTAAAACGATCTGTGTGCTGTTATGCGAAGCACGAGCTGAACCGCTGCTGATTTTCTTAGTTTTTATTCTCGACTAGCCGACTAAGGTAGGATTTTTGTTAAGTTACTTTGTTATATAGTTACTAAAACCTAGTTAAGGGTATGGTCGTTAAACTGTACATGTTTTCCAAGTAATGTTTTACAAAGTAAAGATGTTACTTACACAAAAAGTAATGTTAGCCAAAACTATATTTTGACGGGCACTTAATAACTGGAAGGGGGATATCATTAGTAGACTATTCTTGCCTAAGGTAAGTAATTCGTACACATCCCGATCAACCGCGGGACCCGTTTACTTATCTGGAGAAGTTTACCAACGTGATATCCTTTATTAGGCCAAAGCATGCTATTCCAAACGTCATTTGTAAGTCCAAAGTATTTTCATAAAACGACTATAAGTCAACTAAGGTTAGGTTAGACCTAAGAGTCTACAGATGAGACCTCGAGTCTGCTGAACTGAAACAGGCTTAAAGTCTGCTAAATATTACCAACTAGGTACTTATGCATACCTATTATGATATATAGGTTAATAGCATACTGAAGATAAGGGGTTCTGATATCAGCAACTGATAATACAAGATGAACACGTTAACCTTTTATGGTTTGAACTGATTTAACTCTTGTAATAGACAGGTTGTTTATTGCAAAGAGTCTGATAAATGTTTGCATGAGATTATTGTCTCTAAAATCGTTATAATACAAAATAGATAAGAAAAAGCAACTCAGACCGAATACACATGTGTCAGGATCCAAACATAACTGATAATTGGCATACAAAACCAAGTCAGTCATAACCAGTTCTCCAACAGGGTCACATAGCCTAGGGGAAGGTTGTGTCCGAAAAGGGGCTATGTACTTGGGGAACCTTTGAATTGTGTGTGTAGGGCAGTGGTACAAATCCCGGGAATAACAGGCATTCCTGCTGAGTTTGTAAAACAAAAAACTATATTTGTATTTTACGACTGTTATAAACTGTTTTATCAAGTCAACGTTTCACCAGCATATAGCTGACGTGTTTTTCCAACCCATGCAGGTAATTAAGTGATGATGGATAATATGCAAGTATTTAGAGTCATTAGAAGATCGCTTGAGATGGCTCCATTTTTGATATTATAAAATCCTTGTAATAATAATATAACACTGTTTTGTAACTAAACTTGGGTATTTAATTCCCGAGTAATTTTGATAATGTAAATTAATATTTTAATATATAAGACTTCCGCTAAAATGAACCCGCTACTCTGGTATATTTATAAAACAGGTACCAACCCGGGACGTCACACCCAGGCCCTGAGATGGGGTGTGACAGTTTCAAATCTTAAACGTTCAATGTCAAAAACCCATCATCCATAACTCAAAATTGATCGATTGAAGCTTCAAATTGATAATTAATTGAATCGATTTCAAAGTTTAACCGATCAATTGGCTTCAATTTCAATTTTAATCAACTAAACAAACCTGTGACGAGTTTTGCATTTTTCCGATGAGTTCGTTGTCGACGGCGATTATGGTGACGAAGAGTGTTGATGGCGCCGGTGAGCGGAGGTGAAGGAGGTGTGCTGATGTCGATGAGGGGTAGTGGAGACGAATTGAGAGATAGGGATGGACAGATGAGTGTAATTGCGATTTTGGGTTTTTGAAAATCAACGGTTTGAAATGTCGCGTACGTAATGTACGATAAAGGATTATTGTATTTTATCCTTTATCTATATATATATATATATATCTTTGTGTGTGTGTGTGTGTGTGTGAAACCTCCCTAAATTCTCTCAAGCCATCAGATTGCTTTATTTGTAATGAAGGCTTCTCATGCATTTGACCCGAATTCACGGGTATGGGTCTTATCAAATACAGATAGCTCTTAAACGAGTTATAACATCTCATTATATTCAAAATTAAAGTTATCAAATATTTGATATAAAAATCCTATAAAATAGAGATATACTAAAATTAATATCCCACTTTTTTAAAAGATATTATTTATAATTAAGAAAGAATTTTACAGTGAAAAAAGTGGTCATGGGTCTCACAAACCCAGATAGTTTTTAAGCCGGGTTATAACATCTTTTTTATTTGTGAAATCCTTTCATAATCAAATTCTAAGTATATTATTAACTTCCTTACAATAAATAAAATTAAAATACTGAAAAATATATAAATATTATAAACGAATAGTGTAAAACAACCTCATAATACATGGGAGAAAAGCTAGTATGTGTGTGTGTGTGTAGGGTTTGGATAAAATATAAATTAAATTAGCAAGTTAATTGTGAAAATCAAATAGTTTAATTATATATACAAGATAGTGTAATTATAGCGTAGTGTAATTACACTACGATGTTACACTATTCTGTAATTACATAAGTAAACTACTTGATTCTCACAGTTAGCACGTTAATTTACTTTGTGCGTTAACTTCCCAATATATATATATATATATATATATATAAAAGGGTTCAAATAAGAATAAGGAGTTTCCTATGAATAGTAAGAACCAATAGATTTTTGGCATGTGACATTATATCCTATGGTGAAAGAATAGTTATAGGAAACTATGTCGGTTATAAAGGTGAAAGAGTAATTCTAGGAAACTATGTCGGTTTTTGGTAATTTTAAATCTCAACCATTGATTAACATGATCCAATGGCTATGATTTATTCCTAGTCTTCTTAAAAAACTACTTATTTTTACTATAACCCTCTCCTATATATATATATATATATATATATTGTGAGATGTGATTAAGGGATTCTCATAAATGCATTAAAATGAAGCATCATAATGTTAAATATAGGGGTATAATAGTAAATATCCTAATTTTTTTATATGATAACTATTAGTGTTTTTGATGTTTAATTTACTAAACAATTATTTTATGTATTTGTTTTGTTAGTTTAAATGTAAAAAAGAAATTCAAATTATTTTAAATTAATTTAATTATAATTTATCATATTAGATTTTTATTTTTTTAAGTTGATTAATCTTCAAAAGTCATATACATTCAATTTCGATCCATTTTGTTCAAATTAGAGTCCATTATGACGTTTTAAATTGTTTTAAATTATTAATCACTTTATAATTCACAGTTATTAGTGTGAGGATAAATAAGTTCGATCACCATAAACACTAAACCAAAAAAACAACCCTACACAATACGTAATGTTGGGTCTATGCAGGGATGATATATATATATATAGGCTTTACATAGTAATGTTAGTTTTGTATAGGCTTTCAACATTAGTGTCGGATTTGACAACCAAGTGTAGGCATAATCAATTTGTGTATGATTACTATATTATTACAATTTACATCACATTTCATATCTATCACAAAACTAATGTATTTTTTGTGTAAGGCTAAAATATTTATGTGTAGCTTTTATATGAGAAAATTTTTAAAATAGCCATTTTTAAAGAGAGAATACCCAAAATAGCCCTTTTTTCTGAGAAGTTTTTAGAATTTGAACTTTAGATACGCATTAGGAAAAGATAATAATTATGAGGGAGTAGACCAAATCTTTAAAGAAAGTTAGGGAGCAGACCAAATTTGGGAAAATATTAAAGATAAAGTCCAAATTATTTTGAAATGTTGGAGCAAAAGTTCAAATTTTCCTAAACTTTTTTTCTCAAAATACGGTCTCCCAAGACTGTTTTTTTATGTTTTTTACCTAGCCCGTCCATATTTTCAAATTCTAGGAAAAAGAGATTTTTTACAATTATACCCCTGGCACCGGAGTTAGAAGTAATGGTTTTAGAATCGAGATCGGGAGTTTAAGCCGGCTACGGATTCCGTCGGATTCCAACCAGAGATCGTACTCTATCGCTTCGTACGAGTACGTGCTTGACGACAGATACGAAGTTCCAGTTCGGGTGGAATCAGCTCACCGGAGTCACCGGAGAGAAGTTTCCGATAGGGATTCCGGTACGCCGGAGATTCAAGTATCGAACTTAACGGCGGAGATAGGAGGCGGTGGCGGAGGAAGCGGACGGTTAAACTGGCTACGTGATTACATGGACAGAGTATTGGTATCGATATCGTCACTGTCCCAGTCATTTAGGAGCTCCGGCAGGTTTTTCGCGTGAAGTAGTCGCCGGAGTGAGGAGTATGATGGGAGAGTAAGAGAGGAGATAAGTGAGCTTTTCTGGTGGTTATCATGGGTATAATTGTAAAAAATCTCTTTTTCCTAGAATTTGAAAATATGGACGGGCCAGGTAGGAAACATAAAAAAACAGTCTTGGGAGACCGTATTTTGAGAAAAAAAGTTTAGGAAAAATTGAACTTTTGCTCCAACATTTCAAAGTAATTTGGACTTTATCTTCAATATTTTTCCAAATTTGGTCTGCTCCCTAACTTTCTTTAAAGATTTGGCCTGCTCCCTCATAATTATTATCTTTTCCCAATGCGTCGCTAGAGTTCAAATTCTAAAAAATTCTTATGAAAAAGGGCTATTTTGGACTATCTCTCTCTAGAAAGGGCTATTTTGAGAATTTTCCCTTTTTATTTCCTTGTCAATTATATAATTTTGAAAGTTGTGTGATTTTTGGAATGTTTAAAATTGAATTATGGCCTAGGCAATTAGGATGTATGCTATGGGCGCCATTCGGAGGGCGCGGTGGGTGCGGAACACCGCCGTGGGGCGCCGTCGATGGGGGCGCGGAGGGGAGTTATGTGGTTGGGACGACCGGCGCTGAAGGAAGGGTGGTGGGCCTTCTCTTTCTTCCTCTCTCACATACACACATACATATATATGCATATATATATATTGGGGGCGCCCAAGGGGCATTAAACCATAGTGAGGCGAGCTTTGATGTCCTGTTGTTTACGAGGCGATGACGTGGCGTTGATGTGGCACGGTGGAGGGGCTTCGATACCACTCACCATAGCATACAGCCTTATCATGGGATGTGATTAAGTAGGGCTGTCATAACATGTCGTACACGACACGATAAGACACGACATGATAAAACACGATGACCTGTGATACTAAACACGAACACGACACGATAACTAATCTTGTCATTTTTTCTAAACACGAACTTGTTTAGTAACGGGTTAACCTATTAGACCTATTAATAGACCTATTTAAAGACACAATGAATAATGCATGTGTAATGAAACAAAAATTTTTAAAACAAGCATAAAAGTCTTACTGAATACATAATCCATGGCATATTTGAACAAAAAAAAACCACAAATCTATAACATACTTGAAACAAAAAACCATAGAAGAAAATCATAACATTCATTAAAAATATAATATCCTGTTTTGACGGGCATGAGTTAAATGTTGTATGTAAATATGACTTTAGTTTTAGGATTTTAGGAGTGTGTATATATATATATATATATATATATATTCATTTATTTATTTTATAAATTAAAAATATACACAGGTTACTAACAGGTTAACAGGTCTTTAACCTGTTAAGACACGAATTTAAACATGTCTTAAACAGGTTGACCTGTTTAAGACACGAAACCTGTTAAGCTCAAACACAAACCTGCTAAAACCCGTGTCGTGTCATGTCGTGTTAACAGGTCCGTGTCATAAATTGACAGCCCTATGATTAAGGGATTCTCGTAAATGCATTAAAATGAGAGCTAAATACTAAAATACCCTTTTGCTCTTAAATGCATTAAAATGAACCATCATAATTAGGGGTGTTAATCGGGTCAACCCGATCGGGTTTCGGGTTAATCAGGTCGGGTTAGTCGGGTTAATCGGGTTGCTATATATTTTTAAGTTGATTTTTGTGTTGGTAACCAGTGGACTACAATATTTATCTTTATTGCATATAGGACTAAAGACAAACCAAACGATTAGGGATGTTCATGGTTTGATACTTCGGTTTGAAACCGTTTAAACCGATCATTTGTTTAGTTTCATGGTCGGGCTTTCTTATTAACTTTCGGTCGGTCGGTTTCAAAATTTTCAAACCGTAAAGAACGGTTTTGGTTTACAGTTCTTAAATTTTCAAACCGTATAACCAGATCAGACCGTAAGATGAATATACTTTATGTTTTTAAATATATATATATATATATATATATATATATATATATATATATATATATATATATTATACTACATGCAGTTAATTATTTATATTTTATGTTAGGCTTAATAAAAGTAAAACTTGGCTATGACTATTAACTTGTTTAAACTGTACTACTATAATGAGGCGTGTTTATGGTATTAAAATTTTCAATTCTATTTGTTATTTCATTTCTGATTAAGATTGAAGCCGATTTGATGCATATCTATTATTAGTAGATCTAGTTGATTGTTGTTAATTTTTAAGAACCTTACACATGTTCACCTTAGACAACACCTCAAAACTTGAGCAAATCCTTTGTAGCATGATGGTATGCAATAAAGGAATTTTTGTAACTAATATAATTTGTTTCGTACCTTTTTTATATATATACCCAAACAGATAAACCAAACGGTTAGTAACGGTTCAGTTTGGTTTGGTTTCCTATCTTAACAGTTCAGTTTTTGTTTTTTATTAATGTTTGGCTCACGGTTTGTCCTAAAAACCATTAAAACTGGACCGTGAACACCCTTACAAAGGATCACGTACAAGGGCATATTTGTCTTCGTTCATTTAACTTTAAACGAACACGAACACTTAACGAACAAATATTTGTGTTCATGTTCGTTCGTTTAAAAATGTTCATGTTCGTTTATATTCATTCATTTAAAATCTAAATGAACAGTTCACGAACATAAACGAACGTAAATGAACATATATGTACATGCGTAAATGAACACAAACAAACATAAACGAACACAAATGAACATACTTAAAATGAACACAAACAAACACCACTAATCGGGGACTTAAATGAACACAAACAAACATCACTAATCGAGTTATTCGGGTTAACCCAAAACCCGATTTTTTTCCAAAAACGAACCCGAAACCCGACCCTATTAATAATTCGGGTCAACCCGAATAACCCGATTAATACTTTTTGACCATGTTTAACCCGACCCTAATAAGCTTATTAGGGTTCAGGTCAGGTTAATCGGGTTCGGGTATTTTGAACACCCCTAATCATAATGTTAAAAAAATTGCCATCTTGTATAAATACAATCAAGGGTTGTAATAATTAACTTTTTGCACTTGTCGCACTAATTTCATTTTTCGCCTGAACCATCCCCAATATATATATATATAGGATGAGTATCATTTCAGAACTCTTAAATTATTTAAGAACTTTAAGGAACTCATAATAACTAATGTTTTTTATAAAAAATTTTGTATGATAATATTATTTGAGTGTAGTTTTATCATTTTGTATATTTATATATATAATTACAATTATACAAATTAGTTTTACACATATCTAATTTTCTTTTACAAATATAGAAGTTTGTTATTACATAAATTTTACATATATGTAAACTTGTGATTTATATATGTAAATCAAAAATTTATATATCAAATATGATAAAACTACTCTCAAATAATGTTATTATATAAAAAAAGTTAAAAAAAATATTTGGTTTGTAAGAGTTCCTAAAAGTTCTTAACTTTTTCTGAGTTCTTAAATGAGACTAACCCTATATATATATGGGGATGGTTCATACGAGAAGTGATATTATAGCGAGAAGTGCGAGAAATAAATCTGAACCATTGATTGTGTTTAATCAATGGTCTATATTAGAAATGGCATATTCGTAATTAAAAACACATATTTATGACATATAATTTAATAAAAAGGTTATATACATCTTTTGTGATGCATGCCTCATTAAACCATACTTTAATGCGTTAAGTGGTTACTTTTTTGTGCCATTTTAATGCTCATCATAAGGTTACTACTATTTTACCCTTTTTCATTAAAATTATGATCTTTTTGTATAGTTTTGTAAGTTGTTTATTTGTTTTTAGAATTTGTTCATAAAGCACATAAAGCTTGCAACATTACATTGTATATTATGGATTTGTTTATATAGTACATACAATGTATTGCAGTAAGCCTATTTTTATTTGTTTTGCCAACGTTTTATTATATAAACAAATTGATTCCTACACAACACTTTCAAATGTTGTGTAGTTATACTAATTAGTTTTGCCTACACTATATTAGATACTACATTAGTATAACTACACAACATTTGAAAGTGTTCATACACTGCATTTATTTTGCCTACAATACATTAGATATGTCTACACTACGTTAGTTATGACTAAACAACCATTTGAAAGTAGTGTGCCTGCATAACATTAGTTTTGTTTACATTACATTAGATATGTATACCCTATGTTAGTTTTACCTACATAAAATTAGTTTTGTCTGCACTACATTAGATATGGCTACAATACATTAGATATGTCAACACTACATTAGTTATGACTACACAACATTAAAAGTGCGCCTACACTATAATAGATATGTCTACCCTACATTAGTTATGAGTACGCAGCATTTGAAAGTATCCTTATACTACATTGTGTAGTTATATCTGCATTACATAAGATACGCCTACATTATAATAGTTTATTAAAATCAAAGACAAAAACACTACACGTTTGAGATCAAATAAAAAATAATAATAACTAGCCAGGCATTAGATTAAAAATTTAGATCAAATAAATTTTAATAGTTTAAATTTTGGATGAAATAAGAAAAAAATAATAATAGTTTGTAACTTACCATTATAGTAACTTACCAATAATCATGAAATAAAAGGAAATCATTTGATTGGCTAGAATCTCTTCCGGCACTAAGAGGGGAAGGGGCACTATATGGGTAAGGTTTATGGGTTGTTTACCACATGGCAAACCCACCCCTAACTATGTGGGTAGAGGTGCACAAATCGGTTTTTTTAAAAAAACCGGTTCGGTTAATAACCGGACCGGTTTTTCTTGGCCTGGAAAAAAACCGGTTTTTAAATAACCGGACCGGTTTATTAACCGGTTTTTTTGGTGCAAAACTCGGACCGGTCTAACCGGTTAGGACCGGTTTAGAAACCGGTTAGAACCGGTTAATAACCGGTTTTTTTAATTAACCGGTTTTTTTTTTAAATAACCGGTTAATAACCGGTTTTTTTCATAATAACCGGTTTTAAAATTAACCGGTTTTTTCCATAACCGGTTCAGTAACCGGTTTTTTCTCTAGAACTTGTAACTGATATACGAACCGGCGGTTACTAAACCGGTCAAACCGGTTTTTAAATAACCGGTTTTTGTAAAAACCGGTTTTCGGTTTCAACCGTTGAACCGGTTCACCAACCGGTTTTTTTGCCCATCTCTATATGTGGGTAGTTTGCCAAATTACAATTTGTGGCAAAGGTTTACCATGAAACATATGACCGTTGGAGATTTTTGAAGAAATTAAAACACCCATTAATACTCAATTTATTACATATAACTACCACTAACTCTTCATCATTTTTAGTCACTCAAACATTTCATCATTTTTATTCACTCAACATTCACTATTTCTATTCACTCAAACCCCAATGGCAAATTTCTCAAACGATGATCTCGAGTGACACACTAGATGCGCACACGCTAAGAAAGGAAGCAACTCTTCAAGATTTGGTGGATGCTAAAAAGCAACAAGTGGAGGATTCTAGAGCGTTGATTGCTAAACAACGCGAGAGTGTAGCCAAAGGGATGTATGACATAGACTTTAAGACATATACTCGACCACATGATCATCTAGAGGACGAGGTGAAGAAAATCGCTATAAATTGCAAACGAGAAATTGGGGAAAAATATAATTGACCGAAGAATCATCTTGTTTAGATGTTCGTGTTTTAATTTTTTTTTTTATCGTCATATATTATTTTTCCGGTTTTCAATTATGTAATAATTTTAATTTTAATTTTATTTAAATTAAATTGTTTTATTTATTTTTAAATTTTAACAAAAAACAAAAAAAGTTTTAGAGTACTTGTGGATAGGTGTTTCCAGTTATTTTTTGGTTTGTGGATAGTTAAGGGTAAAAATAAAATAACGGTGTATGATTGGTCGGTACATGGGTAATACCCATGAGTGCCCATTCTTCTCTAAGAAACACTTCTAAAATGAAGCTAATCCGTATATATACACACACACAGAGGAGAAGTATAAAGTGAAAACCCTATGTAACATCGTTTTTTTTTTAACACACGTAATATATGTTGTAACATTTAACACAAAATATCGAAAACTAAAAAAAAATTGTTTTGCTATTTTTTAGCATTTTTTTACTAACTTTTATGTATGTTTTCAGGAGAGATAAAAAGTTATATTTATATTTATATTTTTTATTAACTTTAATTGTGAACCACAAGTTTCAAATGAGTTTTTAAACTTTTTACAACTCAAATGAGTTTTTATTTAACCTTACCCTAAAATAAAAATACTTTGAGATTAGTGTTAGAGAAAAATACATTCAAAATTAAGACAATCCATAAATAGTTACCGAGTTGAATCCCTAAAATAAAAATACTTTGAGATTAGTGTTAGAGAAAAATACATTCAAAATTAAGACAATCCATAAATAGTTACCGAGTTGAATCCCTACCAATAAGTTAAGATTCTATTAATTTCTTAATTAATTCTTCATGAGAATATATTTATAGTTATTTTAATAAAAATACAGAGTTGTTTAGGCGTCTCTTTCATGTTTCATGTCACATATAAACCAAAAATATTACCCCTTTCGTCTCCATCCGGCCTAACCAAAACAAACACAACACGCTCCTCACCCCATCTCCTTTCATATATATATATACATATTATTATGCATGTGTAAATAACAATCAAATTCAATACCATGATGGACGTCAACGAATACCCGAATCCAATCCTCAACAAACTACTCTCCGCCATCAAGAAACCATCATGGTTCTTTCTTCTCCTCCTCTTCACCCTTATCCTTATTCTCACCCTCCAGATCACCACCCAACGCCTGTTTTCCGACCCGGGTGTTCGTTTCCGGGTACCCGGGTCGGGCACGTGTGACGGGTCGGTGCCGGAGCGGGCGGTGAAGATGTCGATCGTGGAGTTTGGTGGTGTCGGTGACGGAGTGACGTCGAACACGGCGGCGTTTACGGCGGCGATGAGGAAGGCGAAGGAGTTTGAAAATAAAGGTGGGGCCCAGTTGAATGTTCCGAAAGGTTACTGGGTTACTGGGAGTTTTAATCTTACGAGTGATTTTACTTTGTTTCTTGAACAAGGGGCTGTTATTATGGGCTCAGAGGTAAATTTTTATTTTTATTTTTTACTGTTGTTTGCAAAAAGTCAAAAGTCATAATTGGTCGGTGGGGACCGGTGACTAATCGGGATTAAACAGCGCCTAGTTTTTACAACCACGTGATAGTTGAATGTTTATATAATAGATTGATTAGGATATAAGCTATTTTAGATGTTTAATGACTTGATCATAGAAGTTAGTTTGTAGGTTTAAAGTTGGTTGATTTTGAGTCAAGCATCTCATATTTCTTTGATTTTCAATTACAATGTTGACTTTGAATTTCTGGAGTCAAAGTTCTTGGTATATTACCTTTAAAAATACTTTCTTTATCAAGTTTTAAAATCAATTTATGTTTTAAACAGTGCTTTTAATCAAAAAGGTTAAAAAGGGTACCTTTTTGTATCTAATTTTGGTTGAGTAATTAATTTTGCTTAAAGTATGTAGTTGCCAAATAAATGAAGTAGCTAGGGGATGGAAAGACTGTAAATTTCAACATTTTTTATAAGAAAGGTTAAAATTACCAATTTGTCCTCACTTTTATCATGAAAACTCTATCGGTATTTCGTTTGACCAACAAAATTTGCTCAAATTTGAAGATTAATAGTTCATTTATATAAGCTTGTTACATATTCTATCACTGCATAATCATGTTTTTGGCATTTGACCAAAGGTCAAACGACTAACGAAACTAAAATTTTGATTTGTCGTTTAAATTTTAGGATCCGAAAGAATGGCCTATAATCGAGCCGTTACCTTCTTATGGAAGAGGAAGAGAAAGATTAGGAGGGAGACATATAAGCCTAATTCATGGTGATGGTCTCACAAATGTTGTCATTACAGGTACACCATAATTTTATTATTATTTTTGTAATATTTTTTTGTTAGAAAACATGGTATCATGTTACTATTCTTGTCATTGCCACTAAATAATTGTCATTATCAGTTGTTTGTCTCTTTAATTATTCAAATACTAATGTCTGGTGGGAAATCATTACTTTAGCATCATCATTCTATAGCAGAGAATAAAAAATATATGGTTTTTGGGCCAAACTATTCATCTTATTAGCCACACACTAAAAGGGGAATCATACCTATGATTGTTATGCTTTTGGTTAATATTATATTAGTGAATAAAAGTTCTTTAAATAATGTTCAAATTGGACCATTCTTTGATTGTTACGTTGGATGATGTTATCCATGTACCAAGTAACTCAAATTGGATTTGGTTACTGTTTTTTATGTTGTTTGATTATTAGAATAATCCCATGTTCATCATACAAAGGTTACGGTCTGTCATATGCAGTCCAAGGAATAATTTTCTGATCCAAAAGACGGCATGGTGTATAAAAGTAGTCAACGTTTTTCAAAATAAACGATAATCAAGTTTCATAATTCATATATGTTCCATTTTGTCGGTTAACTATAAAAGTTATAAATCCAATGAACGATATTAAAATGTTAGTGGTCGTTTTTCTAAAGAACTTTAATAAGCCCACTAACATTTGCATCATGTCATAGAAACCATAGATCCGAAAAGTCAACGTACTTTGCACTTATGGGTTATTATCATGATGATGAATGATAACGAACTTGAGTTTTTGATGTGTAATGTTAGGGCAAAACGGAACGATTGATGGACACGGTAAGATATGGTGGGACCTATGGTGGAATAGGACATTGGAACACACTAGAGGCCACCTTGTTGAAATTATGAACTCAAACAACATACTCATTTCCAACCTTACATTTAGAAATTCTCCATTTTGGACCATCCACCCTGTTTACTGCAGGTATGATCTTCTATTCTTCCTCTTGACCTTTGTATGTTGAAAACCTTTTGATAGACCCCGGTCCAGCCGTAAGAAACGGGTCGGGCGTAACCCGTCAGTGGTCCGCAAAGTATGGAAACGGTTAACTGGTTAAGCTTACTGATCAAGCATTACCCCACGTTTTTTTACCACCAAGCAGTTTCTTTTATTTATCATGTTTTATTTAATTTTGTTGCAATTTACTTCGAGCTTTGTTTACTTGTACTCTTAACTTATTAGGTAGTAAGTAGTCTTAACAGTTGGTTGAAGTTTAGGAACGTGGATAACTACTAACTAGGTCTTTATGTATTGATTTTCTGGAAGAATGAAAGGTGGTCTTTTTTGGTATTTAATTAATTTTCTCTACGTTCGTGAGTAACCAGATTTCCATTGCTAATCCAAGTTTGGCCACTTGGGTGGTGTTCTTTGGACCCTAATCAAAGCCAGGTGGTGTCTCTGTATCCTATCTCTGATTAGGTTTGGCCGACGGATTTGATTGAGTGGTGTTTTCTGTATCTTGATTGATCCGTTAGTATACGTTTCATTCGATTTCAATTTTCCCAGCCATTCTCCTACCTGAATTACTATCACCTTTTTTTATAAAAGGTGTACTCGTAAACCGTTAAAACCAACTGGCCAAACTGATGCAAATTGGCTGATTAAGGCACTTTGGCGAGTTATCAGTTTGGTGTTGGCAATTTAACGATTCAGCTGACAGTTTGGAACTGGTCGGGTGATTATGACTGTTTAAACCTTTAGTATTTATTTGTAATATTAATTATGTATATGTATTATATTAATAAATCATCTTAATCAGTAAAAACAATAATACTATTGATTTAATTAAAAGAAAAAAAGTTAAAATAAAACAGGCCTGGCTGATCTAACCAGCTCATCCGGTTCAGTTTTTTTGTTTTCCAAACTGGCTAGTTAGCGGTTTAATCTATATCTATATGATTATATCAAAACCAGTCAAACTGGACTGTGAATACTTTGTAAAAGGTTTACTTTTTTATTTAAGAAAGCGAGAGTATCATATGAACAAAACCCATGTTTAAAGTACTTCACAATTCACATTGTTGACAAAACTGAATTTATGTTACTTTTTTGCCATTTTAAAGCAATTTGAACATAGACTATGAATCACATTCATACAATTAAGAAACAAAAAGAAAAGCAGTGATAGGGCACTAGGAAAAGTATGATGCTAATTAATATTTTATTTATGGCCATATGTGCTCCATGATGCTATTTTGTCCATTTTACCCCTGGTCCAGATTTGGATTCATATGCACTTTTGGTTATGTACAAAATAGCATTTATTTAGGTTAATTTATTTTTCATTCTTTTAGCCCATTCTGTTTTCGTTTTGTGGGGCCCGTCTTCATTTCTCGTCATAGGATGTCTTAGGGTGCGTTTGGTTCGTGGACTTTATTGGAATTGGAATTGGAATTTGTATGGGAAATGGAATTTGAATTGGAATTTATGAATTCCATTACAAATCCATATCTTGTTTGGTTATACATTTGTTAAAAGGAATTGGAATTGAAAAACACCTAAAAAGACAAAATTACCCTTCCAAATTATCAAATATAACTAACCCTACCCATTTGTAAAATTATCAGACTTCTTCCTTTTTCTTTGAAGCTGCCAGCCACCACCGCCGGTCACAATCGTCACCACCACCACTGCTCCTTTGTTACTCACCACTGTCGGTCAGCACTGTCAACCACCATCTACGACCACCGCTAGCAATCAAAAATGTTGAAAAAAAGGGTTGCGTTGACTTAAACATGGCCGGAAAATGCGGGTTTAGATCTGACCGGAAAACGCACGTTTATATCTGGCCGGAAAACGCACTAATTAGCCGTTGTTTCCGGGTCGGAAAAACATGATTCAGATCTCGCCGGAATTTCGTTGGTGTTGGCCGGAAAAAATGGTGGTGCCGGAATAAAATGTTAGTGGCCGGAAAAAATGGTGGTGGTAGTTGGTGACTATGCAGGTGACTTTGGTTACTACTTGCTAGGGTTATTTGAGTAAATTGTGAACATTCATTTGAAATACCTTAAAATCCTTTGATATATGGAAGGAATCTAAATTCCATTAAATGATGAATTTGGATGGAAACCAATTCCAATTCCAATTCCAATTCCAATTCCAATTCCAATTCCAATTCTTTCACATACCCAACCAAATGGAATTCGAATTCCAATTCCCTTGAAATCCTTTGAAATCCTCCAACCAAACAGGCCATAGGTTATGTGTAGCGGAGGGGCTACAAAATTAGGTGATTTGGGTTCCTCCAAATTATCCCCCAAAATCACCCCAATTGTCACTTACCCTTATCACTTACCTAGGCTTTAACATTGAATAGTAATGAATCTTGAAACACAGATCACATGCTTGTTCACATGTTCTATGTGACAACAAGAAGTTGCACATGATCTAGTTTTTATTTTAATGACTATAATGAGGGTAACGTGACATACAAGCTCCCACCATTAATTCATTGCATGATAAAAATATAAAATTTGGGCACTTTTGTTTTCAATGAACCGAAGAGAAAATGCTGATGGACAACTTTTCTCTTGTAAATTGAAGAGAAAATTAGGCCAGTAACGTTTAGTTAAAGTTTCGTGAACTGTTCGTTGGACTTGGAAAGTTCGTTTATGTTCACTTATTTAATAAATGAATGAACATGAACAATTTTTTTTTTGTTCATTTAGTTAAACAAACAAACATGAGCATATGTCTTGTTCATTTTTATGTTCGTGAACATTTGTTTACGAACATGTTCATTTATGTTCATTACTTTGCATAGTTAATATATGCATTTAAATATTTTAGGCCCATTACAAACTACTTTGGTTTTAATAACCTTTTAAGCCTAACAATTTGTTGTTCACATGAGCACATTTACTTTATAATTGGTTTTAGCGGAGTTATGTTCGTTCATGTATGTTCAAGTATGTTTGCTCATTTATGTTTCGTGAACAGCTTGTTTATATTGTCAATGAACGAACATAAACGAACATGAATGCGTTCATTTTCTTAATTAACCACCATGAGCAAGAGAACTCTGTCCTTTAGTTATTCATGTTCAATCGCTTGTTCAGTTAAAGTTAAAGTTAAAGTTAAAGTTATGTTCATATTGTTCGGTTCCTTTACAAGCCTAGAGAAAATCATAAAATAATCCTTCGCTTTTTGGTGTTCCAGTAACGTCGTAATAAAAGACATGACGATATTGGCTCCGCTCAACGCTCCAAATACTGACGGCATAGACCCAGGTAATGCCTTTTCAAAAATTCCCATTCTACCCTTAAAAACTTATATTACAATTTATCAAAACAACTAATTCGGTACCGTTACAGATTCATGTACAAACGTATGCATCGAAGACTGTTACATAGAAAGCGGGGATGATCTCGTGGCCATAAAAAGCGGGTGGGACCAATATGGGACATCCATGGCCCGCCCGAGCTCCAACATTATTATAAGACGAGTATCAGGAACAACACCGACATGCTCAGGAGTCGGGATCGGCAGTGAAATGTCGGGCGGCATTTCAAACATATTAATGGAAAATCTTCACATCCGAAACTCAGCAGCGGGTGTTAGGATAAAAACCGACAAAGGTCGAGGGGGGTATATTGTAAATATCACAATTACAAATGTTACAATGGAGAATGTTAAGGTGCCCCTAAGGTTTAGCCGAGGTGCCGATGATCACCCCGATGATTTGTGGGACCCGCAAGCGTTACCGAAGATTAAGGGTATTTATATTAGTGATGTGGTTAGTTTCAACTCTAGGAAAGCTCCTATGTTGTTAGGGTTAGAGGGTGCACCTTTTGAAGGAATATGTATGAAAAATGTTAGTTTGCTTGGTTTGCCGGCAACCGCACAGTGGAACTGTGAGCATATATCGGGTTTTGCCAGTGGCGTTGTGCCGACACCATGTCCGTTGTTGCAAATAAACGGTTCGATGAGTTGTGTGTAGGCGTCTGTGGTTTGAGTGGAATGTTTTGTGCTGTTTGGATATGTTGTTAATAGACAACTGCGACGGCTGCATGTGATTCTTGTCCGTAAAGCGGGTCAAATTCAGACCAGATGGGAAATGCAAAAATCATACCCTGAGAGCAGGACGATTATTGTTTGGGCCGGTCTGTGTTGTGTTGGGTTAGTCGGGTCGGACTGGAACACTTGGGTTGCAAATTTTTATTTTTTTTAATTAAAAAGTTATTAACTTATAGTTCATAATGTGTTGGGTTAGTCGGGTCGGGCCAGGACTCAGTCTCGGGTCGGACAGGAACACTTGGGCTGCCAAATTTGTATTCTTTTGATTATCAATTAAAAATTTATTAACTTATAGTTCATATAGTTGAAGGGAATAAGAATGTATTTTGCTCGGTTTTTAGTTCTTACCATGCAATATATATTTCATTGGCAATAGGTTTGGCATTGTAGATGTTATTATAAATCAAGATAATTTGCAACAGCTTTATACTGAAAAAATTTAAGATAATTTGAATTTAAATGCAATGCACTTAATTTATTGTCATTTTGGTGAAACGAACTAATTATCTTGAGAATTATTGCATTTAGAGGAGACAGTAATAGAAAAACTATAAATTGTATCATGGTATGTGTATACAGTTTTAGTTCGGTTGTTTTTGGGTCTCTTTGGGTTTTTATCTGGTTGGGACCGAAAGGCCTGAAACCGAATGCATTAGTGAGTTTGTTATATACTTGTATGATCAGCTGGCTTCATAGTTTATTATTGGGTGTTCTGTAATGCTACCAAGTCTTTTAACACTTGTTAGTTTATTTCCTTAATTGTTTTTATCAACGGCAAACTGAAAAGTTGCACCAATTAAATTGGGAACCAGTTGAGGATCTGGTACATTTACACCTGACTAAACTACTAGCATTTCAAACAGTGGCGGAACTTGAACAGTTACATTGGAGGGGCCAAAAATTTTAAACTAGTCATAAGTTCACACATATAAAGCAACTACATTTTTTTTTCATCAAATAAAGAACATAAATCCTAAAAAATAGCATGTTATTTCACATAAATGAATATGAGCTTTCGGATAGGAGGAACAAAAGATATAAAACATAGCATAATTATAAAGACATGGGCTATATATTCTACTTCTGAACCGAAAACCCGAGGGGGGGGGGCACAAACCCTCCCCGCCCTTAATTAGGTCCGCCCATGATTTCAAACCAGCTGGTTGTAGTGAAACCGGGTTAACCCGAAAGCATTTATCAAGGTTGTGATCGACCGGTATAAGAATTTGGCATATTATTCTATTCTACAATTAGAATTGGTGCCCAAAATAAGGTCTTTGTTTTACCCTCTTTTGACGTATTTATTCACGCATCATATATTTTATTTAAAATTGTGGTGGCGGGTTATGACCAACCGTCACATAGGAAGTTTCCGGCCAACCGTTGTTATATATTTAGCCATACACGTGTTATATATTTAGCCTCCCACGTAGCCTGTTTGAAAATTCACGACGACTCGAAACGGCAGCAGGGTACAGTTGTGTCGATTTGAAGGGATGCTTGGTACCCTATAAATACCCAACCCCTAATTTCGACTAAGGCATTAATTTGATTGGCAACCTTCTTCTTCCACCCAACAAACAATCGCCTTCAAAGGACTGTCACTAGGATTGTCGGAAATAGAATCGACCGGAACAGTAGTGACCGGTGATGGTTAAAGGCAATCTCCGACGATTTTTTGTGGCGGTTTTTTTAGGGGACGGGGGCGAATGATTATTTCTAGCGGCAACTGTCAACATGGTGATATTATGGACTTATGGTGAAGGAATGTCGGTTCCGGTAACGATGCTATGGCGAAGATACGGTAGTTTCACCGTGGTAATATTCATGTATTTTCACCAAACCAACCCTTCTCATTCTTTCCGATAAACAATTAAAATCCTAAAATAATTTGTACACGGATTTAGGCTTTTACTTGGACATTAAAATATTATATTGTTATTGTTATGGTAAGTGAAAGGTTTTGAATGTGTTAAAACTCTTTTGGCATTACAAAAGTGTTGGAACCTTCAAACACGGTGAATAAAATTTTGGTATAATCTTATATGCAATTTAGTATTTCGTCTGTGCCTGTGCAAAGAAAAATTCATACGATTATAATGTTTTATTCCAAAAGATGGAACTTACTCTGTGTTCCTGAGTTAAATTATAAAGAGAAAGGAAAGAAAAATGGGGTGAATCAAGATGAAAATGATGTTCCAAAGTTTTTTAAATGATGGAAAACAATAGAAAGAAAAAAGAAATAGAGAAGAAAATGAAGGCATTTGCTTTCTCTCCAAATTGAACGAAATGAGTGAGAAAGGAAAAGAAAACATTTACAATTACCATATTGCCCTCATCTTCTTCATATTAGGTCACCTGTTTCATTCTCATCATCAATTCAAAGTACTCAACCCCAAGCATATTCACATGCCATTAGTTGGAATTATTTGATAAATAAAGTCTGGTAGTATAGTACATTGAGTCCTAATCCATTGTCTCATCTTTTGTTACATAGAGTCCCAATACATTGGTTCATCTTTGGTTAATTGAAATATTATTTGCTAATATAATAAACTAGAATTATTAAATTCAGCACAACATCAAGGTTTTTTAGTTGTTATATGAATGTTGATACTATGTCAATGTCATAATGAATTGAACCGAGTCAATACTTATTGAATTCCCGCCGCAACGCGCGGGTAATTTTGCTAGTACCATACATTTATAGACATGTGTGGATAAATAAACATGTTTATTACATTCTTTCTACAAATACTCACTAAGCCTAGCATCACATACACCCATATGTGATTGATTAAATTAAATGGAAGGTGTTGTCGCAAATTTAATCTACGTTATTTCAATAAGTTGAATCCTTTAAGAGGTTCATAAAAATTTCGGTACCAAATGAGCTATGGCATCCATCAGTCAGACTGATAGATCAAGTTCTTCTTGTATCACCATAATAACAAGTTATAGTAAAGGCACAACATCTAGTCATCCTCCTGGCTAATATGTCTTCGCATAATCATTTTCGAGTCTGTGTGAAATATGTGACATCCGTCAATTTTCAGATTATTATTTCTACTTGTTTACCCGACACGGGCCTGTATTGTTTAATTCATTTTATATTGTTAGGTCATTCAAACTTGTTAAAACATTGTTAAAATCACTTATTTCAAGCTTAAAACACATTTCTGAAAATTATAGGGACCAATATTGTCAAAAATGAAACTTCGGGTGAAACCACCACCTAACGTGGCGCGTAGGGGGAGGGTGGTTCCTATGTGGGGCACGGCCTATGGGTCTGTATAGTTTTAGTTCGATTTTCAACTTGTTTAATCTGTTAATCCATCCTAAACTCGTTTATTATTTGAATTGTTGATTCTAGAACTTTCCATTGTCATAATCTATCAAAAACTCATAAGTTTTATCATCTAGTTCGTGATAAAGATGTAAACTTGATCATATTTTGTCATATTCTAGTGTTTATCTTCATGCTTTAAGTTTTAAACGAATTATCTTCAAATTATTGATAAACATGAAGCTTAATTTGTTTCCTATACAAACAAAGGTGTGTTATAATTCATTCTCTATTACACAACTCGCTTCTTACTCTCTCTTTCACGAATTCAAGCTTAATCAAAGTTTTTTTTTAAAGGTTTGACTTCTATAAAGTCAAACGGGCATTTTAATCCTCAATCAACTAGTTCCTCATACAATTCTCAAGTAAGTTTTGGTTTTTATTGTTAGTTATCAACCTTTGAACGAAAGCCCTCGTCTAATTCAAAGATTTGGGGGATTACAAGTTCGATTGAATCAAATTCAATTTAGAGTTTATCTTATGAGCTAAATTGGAGTTTTTCAATTATACCATGAATTGACCTGAATTAATTTATGTTCCTTCAATGTTTTATGTTTGTATTTGTGTTTTGAACATGTTGGATCCGAATTTGACCTCAAATCAGCATTCGGGTCGAACATGAACCGAACACTCGCTTAAAAATGAACTTTCTATTTTTCGTTTAAAAATCTCATATTTGATTAATTATTCCATTTAATATCATTATTCTCATTTGTTTATAGTTTTCATCTAATGCAAGGGACTCTTCGTTTAATCGGATCGTCAGCTCGCTTAACTTTACTTTTTCTTAATTGATATCTATTTCATTGCTCGCCTATTTTCAAGGTGAGTAATTCACACCCCTTTTCATCTTTTACATTTTGGGGTAATATGCGCACATCAAAATTTATTAAATACATTTATATCTCATTAGCCATAATTCAATATTATGTGTATATTTTTATTGTTTGATGGTTGGGCCACATCATTCTCATCTGGTATGCATACATTACCCCGGTTAGTTGGTTTTGTGCTAGACCAAAATGGTCCACATCTATTTTATTTGGTAATTGTTATATATCATTAATATTGTAATTTTTCATGTTCACATACAGATTTGTTTTGTTTTAAATATAAACATATATATCTAAACTTGTGTTTTGCTCACTCAACTTTATGTTAATCAAACTCTATTTTACACGTGTTACAGGTTTGCTAATTGAAGAATTGAATATTTTAGAAAACATTTAGCTTGACTCCAGGTTGTTAAATAAAAATCTAGTATCTATGATGGATTATTTTGTTTGTATTTTGATGTACTTCGATTTATGAAATAATAAATTAATTAGTTACCGTCATTTTTATTAATAATGTCTTGTGAGAGCTACTGTGCAATCAGTTGCGTACTAACATTTTCTGTCGTAGGTTGGGGTGTGACAAAATCCGCCTTCTACCGATCAAGACTTGTATTGTACAATCATATTTTGTCATTACATTTTTGTAGAATGATCCATTTATAAACAACTTGCTTACACCTTCAAGCGTATAAACTACATGTCCAAAGCCTTCCCACTTTGTGAGGAATTTAGTTATGCATCAATCACGCCTTTCACTTTTGGCCAACATGTCTAAAAAGCAACGTGCTAGACGAATGAATTTATAACATCGATACATGTGATATACAAGTAAGATACGCACAGTTAAGGTGTATAATTAACATAAAACTTCAATACCCATTAGGATAATAGGACAAACTCTAAGTCAAGAATCTAAGTTGTATCTCTAAGTGTTGCTGACCCGCTAAAGTTATAACTCTTCATTTGTTATACGAATCGTATAAGGCTATACTGGTCGTATAATTAGAACGTATAACACATCAATCATTTTCAATAAAGTTATATGAGTCATATAACTTTTGTAAACCACCTTAAATGATTCATATAACAACTTGTATTAAACCTTATTTTATTTTCCGTATGTAAATAGTATGTCAAGTGTGTGTAAAATATATATCTTATCTATATCCATACTTACTATATATGATATAAGAGTGGAAGAACGCTTACATTTTAAGATATGCAATAAACAATGCATAATGTACCACACACAATGCATTAACTTATAAGATTTGAGAGACAATTTTGTCTTTATGGCACTTCATATGTTAACTTCAATTTCTTAAAAAATAGTTACAACTTTAACCGTTCAACTTTAGTTAAATTTTGTTAATTTGAATAATGGTTACATATTTACCTCTTATTCTAAACAAACTACCTCACCACTTTTAAAGGATCATAACTTTTTCACACGTTAATATTTTTTAAACAATTACACCGTACAAACCAACGTTTTATTCTCTTTAATTTGAGTATAGTATTTCTATAGTTTATTAATTAAAAAAAACTTACATGCTACGTGATTACCAATTAAGATCAATAACGGGTCGGGCAGCTACTGGTGTTAGAACAGGTCAATACAAAAGGGGTTAAAAAGTAGTTACGAGCGTACTGTTTCGATCATGTTGAAAGTGGTGTCTCAATCTAGTGGATGGTCCGACCGTTGGCGACGTCACAGAGATGGCGGCACTTTACTCCCTCCCACCGGTATAATAATAATAATAATAATAATAATAATAATAATAATAATAATAAATCATCAGCTCCCAATGATCCAACAACAATAACAGTAATCCATCCTCAAACCAACCATGAGTCGTCATCGCTTCTTTTCTTCTTTCCGCACTCTTGTTACCGATTCACCGCCCTCCGCCTATATTCTCAATCTTCAGCATCTAATAATATTCCAGGTACCTTCAATTCATATTATCCTATCCTCTTTATTCGCATCCGACCGAGATGCAAATTCAAATGAGTTCGTTTCTATTTTGTGAAATTAAGTGGGTCTGACTAATCGATCATTCAGTGATGGCTATGGTAAATGTGTCTTCGTTAACTCACTTTAATCAAAACCAAACCGTACCGAACCTTGTATGCTTGTGTTTTTCAAAATGTTATACCTCCATTTTCAAACATTTAAATTTATGCTACGTCTATAACGTAGCTTGAAACCCCATAACCAAGCTTGGAACCGGCGCATTTCAGCTTCGAAAGGTCACAAATGAGCTTAGAACACCATACAACAAAGAAAAAAAATGCATTGGACGATTAATCGACACATAACTGAAGCTCAGTTATGGTTATGGCTAAGTCCCCATAACTGAACATAACCGACTTTGCACACCCCCAGTCATAAGGTGTTTGATGGAATGCAATCTTTAGTCCCCTTTGTTTCTGCCTCACATTATCTGATTAATATTATTATACAAATTTATATTGATTCAGGGCCACTTATACAATATAAAAACCTGGTCAAAGAAGGAAAGTTGCAGTTTGATGCTTACCAGGAGAAAGTTGCTTTAGAACTGGATAACTTGCTTCAAAGATTGGAGCAGTATGAAAAAGAAATGCAAGAATATCATGTAGGTTTTGAAAGTTAGCATCCCCGGTTTATATTATTCATTTTTTATGTAAATTGAATTTTAATAATCCGAACTATTACCCACTGGTCACATTACCGATGTTGATTATGATCGATAGGCCTGACAATTTTGACGGACCGTCCTAAAAATGGGTTGATATGTTGTTTTTTTAAAATACTGGGGTGATATGGGCGGTTGTTTCTCAGAGAACGGGTCAAGAGTGGGTTGATTGAGACAACCCTTTTCAGTGAATGGGTTGGTCTTAGTGTCTTACACACAACCGGCGCCAGTATGCACATAACCAGACATTGGACGTGTAACTCGATACTGGTACATAGCGCGCCACGGTGGTGCCAGTTATGTGTCTGATGCGAAACCGGTTCTGGACCAAACATTTTGGATGGTTTTTTTAAATGAAAGAATTTTAGTCATATTATTTGAATTTTCTCTAGCTATGATTTTTTTCCCCAATTGTTTAAACCAACCTTTTCTGACCCGAAACCTCATCCGACCCAACTCTGTTCTGACCCGAACCCCTTTCAACCCGAACCAAAATCAACCTTTTTTGAGTCAACCCGTTTTGACCCGAACCTGTTCTGATTCGAACCCGACATATTTACCAGGCCTAATTATGGTCAATGGGTCATCGTCTGGATTATTAAAATCCAGTTTACCTATATTTTGCCTATTAGTGATTTATTTCATATTATCTTTAGATTAAACTGGCCAAGTGGGAAGAAAACCGTGAGAATGAGCGTCGCAAGCTTTTACTAAAGGAAGCCGAGAGTAAGCAACAATGAAATGAAGCATTAGGCAAGACACACAATAGATTCTTGGGCCGATGGCTTGATCGGTAACTCATAATAATCACATTCTTTTCTCGTTTAATTAAATTAATGACACTTAATCTTACGCAGGAAAAAACCCGTGAATGTAGAAGCCGGAGTCGGAAAATGGGTTTCATATCTAAACCGAGAAAAGAAGTTGGATTTAGCAGTTGGCAAACGCCCCGATATCCCACCAGCTCCTAAAGGATTATACATTTACGGGAATGTCGGAAGCGGTCTGTTGACCGTTTATAATCCTTTGACTTTAGTCACCTTTACTTGTATTTTTTTTTTTATAATTTGCTTAATGCCATGTAGGCAAGACGATGCTGATGGATATGTTTTATAATTCCACCAAAGGGATTGTTACACATAGAAGACGGTTTCACTTTCATGAGGCAATGTTAGAGATTAACGAGCGTATGCATAAGGTATGGAAGAATGAAGTACAAGAAAAGTCAACGCAGTCAACCATTTCTAATTGGATAATAAACCTTCCGTTTGATACTAAAGTTAAGGAATGGATAGCTGGTGAAGAAAGTTATAAAGAGAATATGCAAATGAAGAATATTCTTCCGGCTGTTGCAGATAAGTTTCTTGTTGACCAGAAAAGTCAAAGCAGAGGCGCTAGTATTCTATGTTTTGATGAAATCCAGACTGTTGATGTGTTTGCTATTGTCGCCTTATCGGGAATTATTAGCAGACTGTTAAGTACTGGAACGATTCTTGTTGCCACTAGTAACCGAGCACCAAGTGACTTGAATCAAGTAAGGTTTTCATATTAATTACAATGAAATTGCGTTAATTACTCACGTTTATTAAATTATTTAGGATGGTATGCAATGGGAGATATTTTTGAAGCTTCTTGAAAAATTAGAAGACCATTGTGCAACTGTTTTAATTGGAAGTGAAACGGATTACCGTCGTTTATTATCACAAAGATCTATAAACCTGGTAAGAATTTAAGGTTTACCATTTATCTACACAATACTTTCATTTATGAATTTGTCAAATTTTATTTGAGGTGGACAGGTGGTTAAACTGATATTATTTATGCACAGGTGACCTACTTTTACCCTTTAAACAGCATTGCAAACAAGAAATTTGAAAGTGTGTGGGATGAAACCGTAAGAAATTTTGGGGAACCTGTCAGATCTGAAACTATCTGAGTAATGTTTGGCAGGTACGTCTTAAGTAGGGGTGTAAACGTGCCAGGCGGCCCAGGCCACTCATGAACTACTCGAGACTGGCTAGCCAGGGCCGTCTCAACGTTCTTGAAGGCCTAAAGCGAACTAAAATGTTGAGGTCTATTTTAAAAAATAATTTGATATAAATCCTCCTCCTTTGCCCAGGCTTGGGACCGGCAATAATAAACTATTAAGTTTATAGTTGGCGGAGTTAAATTTTGTTTTTTAACTATTTCCTCCTCTGCCCGTCCGTCCTTTTGGCTTTAGTTTTGTTTTTGTTTTTTTTTTAATTATTTCCTATTCAGACGTGCATATATCATAATAATAGAATTGGGCCTTACTTTGGCCCATTTTAAAACATATAGTATATACATGTTGCATTATTTTGGAGGCCTAACAAAGTTGGAGACCCAAGGCGATGGCCTGACTTGGCTGGCCCATGGGCTGGGCCTGTGGCTAGCTAAAGGCTCAAACTGAGCATAGCTTAAACGAGCTTGAGCTTCATATAGTGAGGTTGGCTGGACTTGCGAGCCTAAACAAGCCTATTATTTAGATAAATATAGAAACTTATTTTTTATATAATAAACTTATAATTACGTAGTACAGTATAAATAACTAAATAATATATGTTATATTATATATGTAAATTAAAGTTTATAAACCAAGCTTTATCTTGAAAACTTTATCATGAGCTTAGCTCAAGCTCTTTTAACTAATCGAGCCACTTTGGAGCTTAGGCAAGGTCAGTCTCGACTCGTTTTACACCCCTAGTCTTAAGGTCAACATGTTTTTAACGCCACTAGACTTTCAATATATGAAGCTAAGTGTTGAATGATTAATGCATTATGTAGAACACTGGAAGTTCCTGAAAGCTGTAACGGGGCAGCAAAGTTTTCATTTGAATATTTATGTGGTCGTCCGGTAAAATTCTGATATAATTTGCTTTATATTGTTATACATGTACTTTATTAGTTCATTGAGTGTAATTTTTTTTACATTTACCATTTTTGAGTTAATAACGATAAGCATCATGTTTAGGTCGGGGCTGCAGATTACATTGCTGTGGCCAAGAATTACCATACGGTATTCGTATCAGACATTCCTATGATGAGTATGCGGATTCGTGACAAGGTGCGCCGAACAAATTTGGTCAAACGATAACCAATTTGACATCCTTGATGAGTATGCGGATTCGTATTTACATTAGTATTTTTATTATTATTTCAGGCACGGAGATTTATCATACTCGTTGATGAGTTATACAATCATCATTGTTGTTTATACTGTTCTGCAGCTTCTTCTATCGAAGAATTATTCCAGGGAACCGAAGAGGGGACTCTTTTTGATTTAGAGAGGTAAGTTTTTGTTATTGAAAATTTTGATTTTTTTTTTATTGTTTTTATGTAGCTAATTATGTGATTCGAATAACAGTTTTCAGTTTGAAACGGAGGCAGAAGGTTCAAAGCTTCGTAGAGATGTTTTAGCGGAGGGAAATATTGGTTCTGGAGGTGCGCCAGCTGGCATCATTTCCATGCTTTCTGGAAAAGAGGAAATGTTTGCTTTTCGTCGAGCGGTCTCTCTCTTGATATTTCTATGTGCACATACATATATCTATGTATAATATATTAGCATACATATGATGTGACATTAATGGTAATTTTGTAGGTCTCTCGTCTCATAGAAATGCAAACGCCTTTCTATCAGGAAGGCGTACGGCTTTATCATCCACTTTTTCAAGCAGACCGTATTGGGCTCAACATGCGTAACATGAAACATGTTACCGGTATAGAAACAAGTGTTTGAAAGATGGATTTGTTTTGTGTAGGATATGATGATAAATTGGTGAAAGAATCCTAATAAAGTTATATTTAAGGGGTGATAATGTGACATGTTGGGCTTGTTTGGAATCAGCAGCCTCCTTATGTGTATACTCAAAGCTCTTACCTGTTAGTAGTTATATGATTAACATTTAATGGCCGAGTGAAGTCGCATTGCTTATTTGATTTGAAAGACATTGATTCTAAACTGCAAAACAACATTTTGTGTTTTCCCTTTGCTTTTAGTTCCCCGATGTTTGTTTAACACTATAGCTATTGTCTCGGATGTGATGCACAAATTATATGAGCTGTCTGTCTCGTATGGAGATACCAGCAGCCGATATTGAGAGTACTGTTGCTATGTGAAATCTGCAAAAAAGAAGTTTTATGTGTTATGTATTATTGGTATCCGGTTAGTCCTTACTTTTCAAAAAGAAGTTTTATGTGTTGGAATAGACTTTATTGGAGTATACAACTTTCCTATTATGCAATCCAATGAAAGAGTTTAGTGAAGCGTAAGAAGATCTTGGACCGAGAAAGCACAGATTGGTGGAACTCGACAACAAGAGCTAACAAAATTCCAAATAAACGAAGCAAGGGGGCAAGAAGTGAACAAATGCTGTGTAGCTTCACGACCATCTTCACACAATCCACAGGAACCAAGCCTACTTGCACATTTTGGTTCGATAGGGCCTCATGCGTCGAAATCATGTCCATCACAGCTTTCATGCAAAACTGCTTATCTTTTTTCTTTTAATACTCAATTATTCCAAGACAAGACAAATTGAGGGGATAAGTATTAGAAGCATTAACCAAAGCATTTTCATTGAGGCACCGTAAATCTACCAGAAGGGTTGGTTATTCGTAAGAACCACCTGTTGGATCAGATTATTCGAATCTGAAAGTTAAGTTGTTTCTAGGCTAAACATTAAGGGCCCATGCCCAGATCAATCAAGAGGATCAGGACAATCAATGATCAATTTGTTTTTGTTGGTTTCCTTCAAAAACAGATTCAGAAACAACTCCAAAAGCGGCTGAGGGAAAACCCATGCATCAATCTAAAATCGAATATCCCTACAGTCTCCACTTTGCCCTTAATCATGCTGGTCAGCTCCAGATTTGAGAATGCAAGCAGATTATATATATGGCTCACATGAAGTAATAACGGCAATGATCTTTGCGTTGTATGATAACAACACTCTTCTCCAAAGTGCCCGATTTAAAACGCCACCACAATTTCCAGGGCAATGCTAGCATCCCTTATCTGCTAGCGTCGATCGGGGTGGTAATTTTACTCCAACTAACCCAAACATATTTTGCTATATTCCACATTCGTGGGCTTTGAGATGTCATGTTTTGCAAGAGCTCCCTCTTCACCAACACCAGTATATATATATATATGTATCATTTAAAAGGCCCATTTTTTCTTATATACACATAGCGGTACCGAGTCTTTCGTATTGTTTCTTAAACCATTTCATTGGTATCCAAACTATCGGTCCTAGGAGTAGATGCTCAGTTACTGGAATTTATACCAACAATGATCAAGATGACCACAAGGAGCAAGAGTTAAACGGACTCTTTTTCGTCCAAATGTAAAACTTTTTTTTTCTTCGCAAATGCTCGATAGATCTTTGAAAATTTAGTTAGGAATTTGAACAACATAAGTCGTGCTTCACCATATACCATTCTGGAACCAAATTCCGTACCAAGAACCTAAAAATGTTGTATTGGCCACACCGATCAATCGGTCCCAGCGCCAGCATAAGGGAGGTAAATTACGTGTCCCAGAATAAATCGAGTGGTGCTGGGGTTTGATCCCCAAACCTCGGCAATAGATTCCTTACCACTAGGCATCGATTGAGGAGAAAATAAATTTCCTAGATTCACTAGATAGGATATACGTGGATGATTGGATTTACCAATGCGATCGTTTCTTCCCTATTAACAAGACATCAAAGAACTACTTAAAACGAGTGATTTAGGCATTTTTTATTTTTAGTGTGGTTGAGGAAAGAGGGTGTTGAGTAGTTTTCTGCATGAACAACTTTAAACGAGTTATGTGACAGGGAATGGAGAGAAGGAACAACTAAAAAATAATGTTTTAAGGTGTGTAAGTGGTTCGAGAGAAGAGGGAAGAGATATTTCTCTTTCTGTACGACCACCAAATCATATTTTTGGGCCCCTCATTGGTTACATTTATAGTGTATTTGGAGAGGTGGAGGTGATGTTGAATGTGACGTGGAAGAGAGAGAGATGAGAGATAATGTGTAAATACTTGGCTAAGTGCGCATATTTAAAGAGAGAGAAAAAAATTGTGAGTAGTGGGTATTAAATGTAGAAAAAGAAAGATGGAAGAGATTGAGTAGTGAGGTGATGCGGCAAAGATTTTTGCTAAGGTAACGTTCGGTATGTATGAATGAAAGGTGGAATGAAATAAACCATTGTAATGGAATGAAAAAAAATGTGTTTGATGGGTTAATGGAATGAAATCACCCATTACTATGGTCATTCCATTCCCCCCGACTAGTTTTATCAACAAACCAACCCAACCCAACCCAACCCAACCCAACCCAACCCAACATTTTAATAAAAAAAATTAATTTCTCTCTGTTCCACATACACAACCCAACCTAACCCAAATTTTCACTTTTATTCCTAACCCAACCCAACCCAACCCAATTCAATTATTTTAATATATATATATATATTTAGGTTTTAATTTATTCTATAAAATTTATTATAATTAAAAAATGTTTATTTTTTAAATTGTATTATTTTAAATATAAAAAATATTAAAAAAATTGAATTTTTTACAGTAACAAAACTAATTTTACATATAATAATATTATAAAAAATACATGTTTTTAAAAGTGCTCCGTTTCTAACAAAATTTATATCAAAATTCTCATAAAAATAAACTAAACAAGGCTGTGTTTTAAAAATTTTAAAATAAGTTAAATAATATAGGTTATTAAAAAAAATCAAATTATATACAAAAGAAATTGTTTGAAAGAAAAGAATGAAAAAATGAATATTTAAATGAAGTTGGGTCATAGCCTAGGTTGATCTCATAGCTTGGGTTGTGCACTATAGCTCATTTAATTTATTTTTTTAATAGGTGAAAAGTGTAACAACCTCATAGGAAGTTGTTGATAAGGTTAGTTTAAAACACCTCAAATTCATTCCATCCACCCCCCCTCCCCGTTATTTTTTTTCATTCTATCCTACCTTCACACTATGTCACCTTCACCACCTTCCCACCACCATTACCCATTGCCCTCTCACCACCCACCACCACCTTCGCCGCCCGCCACCACCCGCCTCCGCCACCGGTCACCACCACCACCCACCTCCGCCGCCACCACCTACCAGCACCGCTCACCACTACCACCACCAACCATCGCTCCCGCAATCACCACCACCGCCCATCACCTACCGCTTACCACCGTCATCGCCACCACCACCCAATATTAGCACCACCTGCCACCACCAACAATCGCTCCCAGCTCCCGCCCATCGCCACCGCCACCATCCACCACCACCATTACTAGTCGTCGCCCACCACCACCATCCCATTGCCACTCACTACCATTTTTATTTTGTTCCAACTTTTTCTAGCTTATCAAAAAATAAAGAATAATAATTTATTTCATTCCCCCATGGTAATCAAACATGTCAATGGAAAGGTAATTATCCATTCCGTTACCACGTCCATTCCATTAACTCGTTCATTTCATTCCATTACACCATACCAAACAGACCCTAAGGGTATGTTTGGTTGAAGGTAATGGAATGAAGGGGTAATGGAATGGGAGAATGAATGGAATGGACAAGGGAATGAAATTGATCATTACCATTCTTTGTCTTGTTTGGTTAATCTATAGGAATGAAATCAATTATTAATTTTTATTGTTTGGTATCCAAAAAAATTGTATAAATGAAATAGAAATAACAAAAACACTCCTATCTCAAAATACTTTTTAACCAAAAAAAACAAAAAAAACCCCTACAATGGCGACGATGGTTGCTCTGGCAACGAAAATGGTGGTGGCGGTGGCGGTGGTGGTGGATGCGATGGTGGTGTCGGCGGAGTTGGTGGTGGTGCCAATAGTAGTGGTGGTTGTTAAGTGATGGTGTTGTTGAGAAAGTAGGGTGAATGAGGAATGGAATGAAAAAAAAGAAGGGGGTGGGAAGGAATGGTTTTGATGGAATCGATTCCATGTGTAATGGATGATTTCATTCCATTGAGCAACCAAACACCACTTTTTCATTTCCACGTAATGAATCATTCCATTCCTACTGTAATTCCTACATACCAAATACTACCTAAGTATTTTTGATTGCATTGGGGATAGTCTTAGAGGTACAATCTTACATGAAGACTAGACAAACTATAGGTAGCTACATATTTGGGCTTTTTACTCGGTTTCTATACTGAAAGAGAGCTTGGCCAGCGGCTTTGGGCTTTTTTTAGTGTTTAGCCACCGGCAGGGCTGTCTTCGAGAACCTTTTAAAATTTTGGGGCGTGGGATGAGTAAAAGAATAGGCCCCTAAAATTGCGTTCTCAATGATGCAATAGCTAGTTTGACAATTTTACCGATAAGGCAGTCTTTCAAAAGCATAAAACAAACAAATAATAATAAGTATGTTACTAAAATGATATATAAAACACAAATGAAAGTTTTCTTCTATAAAAAAATAAACACTAATTATGGGAATTGAACCTATGACCTTTGTTTCCATAGTCTAGAAGACTTTCCATTCAACAAAAGAGCCATTTGTAGACCTTTGTGTTAAAACAAAATTATATATAAAATATAAATTTAATTTTTTTTAACAATTAAGGGCATCTCAGGAGAGTGGACTTGAGTCCGTCGCCTTTCTTGCCCTCTCCTTGGGCCGGGCCTGGCCACCGGTTAAAGGTATTTTTAATGTTAAGCCGATGGCTAGAAGGCTTAGCCGAAGAGTAGGGGCATTTTTAATGCTTAGCCAATGGCTAGAGACATTTTCTTTCTTTTTTTCTTCAACTGACTATCTTGATTATTCTAATCAATTTCATTCTTTCTCCTCCGTATCATATACTCTTCTCTTCAATTATGGTATGGTGTCTCTTGTCTTTTCTTAGAAATACCCTTAAACACTTGTACAACATATCAAAGAATAACATACATCATGCCTCAATCTCCTCTTGGTTAATAATCCCAAACTTGAAGCGTTATATTCGTTTATATTAGCTAGTCAAGATATTATAATTATTTTCTTTATCAGTTCTGTATCTATTGTCAATCAATTGAATATAAAGAAATAACATTTCACAACATTTCATATCCTTTATACAACACACAAAGCATGTACCCCACCCAAAACTTCTAGAGTGATCCGTAAGATAATTGTGGTAGGTAACAAGTACCAAAATAATGTAAAAGTCCAGATTTTTATGTTTTTATAACACGTGGCAAAACCATCACCTAATACATTTTAAACAACTTTTAGGACAAGTTGTAAATTATAAAATTGGGCGATATCTAATTATATCTTTATTAATTTGAAAGTGGACGTTAGACATAAAATGGTACTGTACGGATAGCATATTTCAAGCATCAGTTACAAGAGTTTGAAGCGCCTTTCAGTTGCAAGCTGGCAGTACACGTGCCTTTCACTCGTAGTTTGTTGCCACTTTAGTGCTCCTTTGCAGTATTACATCTGTCTTCACTATCAATTGCATGTGGGCATATTTCGGGCCTTCGTTGCAGGTTTCGTAAGTTAACATCTTCATCAATTGTTGCTCCATTTTCTGCAAATCGCTGACATTTGTTGTTGATTTGGGTTTTTCAGGTTCAATTGCATTTGGTTTGGGGTTTTGTTGTGGTGAGTACTTTCTGGTTATTTGTTCTCTTTCTTGCTTAATTGAGTAAATTAGGTTGTCATTTGTTGCTCTCTTAGGTTAAAACTTAAAAGCTTTAGGTAGATCAGTAACCTAAATAATTGTATTTGCCATATATATTCTTTGAGAATAAAAGATTTAAATAAAGATATAATTATAGCCATTTAAAATTATAGCCATGTTAGATATTCATTTTCTTTCGTGCTTAAGTGAGTTAGCAACTCACAATTTCTTGCCATGTTGCTAAGCTGATAATGAGAGAGCCAGTGGTTTTGAAACATTATATGACTTCCAAATAGATAAAAAAAAACTCTTGTCAAACTGATATCAAATAACGTCAAAGTCAACAAAACATCCATAAAATTTGTCAATTGTGCCCTCTGTGTAACAATCATAAAAAAGAATGTACACAAAAATTTCAAGTGATTGTTTGCAGATGAAGTTCTAACATTTCTCAGTATGTAACAATACTAAAATGGAAAAAAAAATTGTATATTTGATCATTGAGCAGCAACGAAACGCCTCACCACTGTTTATCAAACAGTGCAGATGACTCACTGTTGACTGCTTTCCGCGGCATCCAATGTAATCGTTAATGGAAGCCCTAATTAATGGGTTTTTTAGAGAGATAGACAAAGACACATTAATCTATATTTTTCAAACCAAATAAAGCATTACCTCTCATGCTTAAACAAAAATGGCATGGCGGTATGGAAACAATCCGGTCCAGTTCTGGGTATTTTCTTCTTGTGTCGACACAGGTCAGAACCAATGCTCACCCCTAGAATTATTACCAACAAAAATGAGATTTAGTAGCATAAAATTCTACACTTAAAATATAGACCTACAATCATGAACTTAACCATAGAATCTTAACTCGTTATCCAGCCTGCCCATCTTGGAATACCCAAAAATGGTATAGTTTTCCAATTTTCAAAGACTGTTTTTTTTAATCACTCATACAAAAGAAGACAAGTTCTGATACAAAAATACAAAAATGCATAGTAAATAGAAGGAAAAATTCTTTTAAGGATGTTGAGACTATAGTTGTTTACAAACTCAGAGTTAAAAAAATATTAGGAACCATCCGTATTATTAGATTTATCTCAAACGGTTTTTGTTCTTTATTTATTCTTTCCTCTGTTTGGTCAGTTCGTGATCCACCCCGTCTAATGTTCGATCTTAGACAGATGTATTTAATATCAATGGTTTTTTTTTCCACCTTAAACAAAGCTTTTGGCATTTTGATGCAATTTGTACAGCAGATTGTTATGTAGTAAATATGTTGCTATTTTTAAATATTAAAGATTAAGGGTTTGTATTTTTTTAATTGCTTCTTTAATTTTAATTGCCTGTTACTGCAGTTGATTGGCGTGTTGGAAAGCTGATTGCATCATGCGTACGTCTTCGTCGAGGTAACTGTTCAGCACAACTTTTTCGTTCCTGCTTTTGTCTTTATTAGTGTGTTGCTTGAGTTTGCATACTAGATAACCTTTGCATGTGTTGTTCCCTGTTTACTAGATGTTTCCCTGTTAGGTGAATTTACATGTTTGACTAGCCTTTTTTTTATACTTTGTGCTCGCCGTTTACTCGGTTTCTATACTGTTTTGGACCCTTACCTATCAACTTCCTTGCCTTAACGTATCATACCTGTTAATAAAATGTCTACGTCGAGGAGACGTCGAAGACGACTAGACTATTCCTTAATGCCAGAAGCGTCTGCATCTAATAGCAATGATCATTTCACCGACACGTTCTCTACCCGTCGTTCTGCTCTCTATCATGCCTCTACTTCTGACACGTCTCTTTACAAGGACAGCGGCGACTGCGGTTGTGTATGCGAGTACTGCAATGCATTTTTCTGGTTTGAGGAACGTTGTGTTTTGGCTTCTGTCAATCGTTATCCTAGATATACACAATGTTGCAAAGGTGGTGTTGTTAAGTTGCCCTTTGTACGGACGTATAGTCCAGCAATTGTCCAACTGTTTTCACAGCCTGATTTCCTCACAAATATACGTGCCTACAACTCGATGTTCTCGATGACATCTTTTGGTGCACACATCGATAACTCTATCAACCGTGGTTCAGGCCCGTACGTTTTTAAGATTGAAGGGCAGGTTCATCACTGGATCGGTTCTTTGTGCCCGCTTGCGAATGAAAGGCCTCGCTTTTTGCAAATGTATGTTTACGATACCGAAAATGAGGTTTCAAACAGATTGCATGCCTTTACTGGTAGTAATCACTCACCACTTAGTCCAGAAGTTGTCTCAATTCTTTTAAAAGAGCTCGAACACTCAAACGAGCTGATCAAGCTTTTCCATACTGCCAGGGATCTTCTGCAGTCCGGTGAAACTACTGACTTCTACATACGTTTATATGACTGTCACAACACCCCGTGCTATGACAGACCATCTAACAATTGTATTGGGGCTATTGTCACTGATAATGAGCCAATGTCCGATGGTTTTGACATTGTCATTCGTTCTAAAGGCGGTGATCCTAAACGTATAAGCAAGTTGCACCCACTTTATATGCCACTTCAGTATCCTTTATTGTTTGTCCATGGCGAAAGTGGTTGGTCACCTAAGATGTTGTGTAATACGGATGCGATGGCTAAGAACAGAAAATTAACTATGAACATGTTTTATAGTTATCAGCTTCATGATCGCCGGCACATGTACACCTTAGTACTTCGTGGTGGCCGCCTTTCTCAGCAATATTTTGTTGACGCGTACGTTTGTATTGAACAAAGTAGACTCGATTATATACGCTTTAACCAGAACACGGTCAGAACGGAGTTATTTCAAGGTGTGGAAGACGCTGTCACACGAGGTGACACGGAAGGCCGTGACATTGGCAAGAGAACGATATTACCTTCGTCTTTTAAGGGTGGTCCTCGATACATGTATAAGCATTACCAAGATGCTCTTGCAATATGTAGAGTGCATGGTAACCCGCAATACTTTATTACCTTTACATGTAATGTAAAGTGGCCGGAAATTGAAAGATACATGTCTCAGTACCCTTCACTCAAGGCACATGATCGACCGGACATAATTGCACGAGTTTTCCAGATAAAGGTTTCCTCACTTATCAATTTTTTGAAAACTATCAAACCGTTTGGAGAGGTTACAGCAGGTTATATCCATTGCAATATACTTCATGCTTCGTTTGAGGTATCATGTTTATTAAGTGTATATATTTGTTTCCTGTTGCACAGATTTGTACACTATTGAGTACCAAAAGCGAGGTCTACCTCATTGTCACCTATTAATATGGGTTGCCGCTTCTCACAAAATAGTCAATGCCGAGGACATTGACAAGTACATCACCGCTGAAATACCTGATCCCGTGTCTGATCCTCAGCTGTATAAAGTCATTTCAGACCTGATGATGCATGGCCCATGTGGTATTGCCAGACCATCATCGCCATGCATGAAAAAGGGATCATGCTCTAAGAATTTCCCCAAGCATTTCCAGCTTATGACATCATTTGATAAGAATGGCTATGCACAATACAAGAGGCGTGATGCAGGCAGTACAGTAACACGAAACAGTATTTCATAGGACAATCGGTATGTTATTTCTTACAACCGGCTTCTGTGTTTGCATTATCAAGCTCACATAAATGTCGAGTATTGCGGTTGGAGTATGCTGATAAAGTACTTATTCAAGTACATCTCAAAAGGAACCGACCGCATACGTTATAGAATCTCCAAAGGCCCATTGAACTCTGACAATGCCTCGACCACAAACGACTGTCACATAGACGAGATACAAAACTTTGTAGACAGTCGCTTTATTTGTCCTCATGAAGCGTCTTGGAGAATCTTTAATTTCCCAATACACTGCAGAAATCCAGCTGTACAAGTTTTATCTGTTCACCAAGAACATATGCAAACTATTACCTTCAGGGACAGTGACAATCTAGCCAACGTACTTTCCAATCCTACTGTAGGACACACTACACTCACCGGCTGGCTTCACAACAACCGTCACGATGATAGAGGTTTAGAATTGCGTTACATAGACTATGTCTCTGAATATAGATGGGATACATCCGGGAAATGCTGGATACGTAGGTCTTATAACACAAAACCGGCAATAGGCCGACTTACGTATGTACATCCTTCATGTGGTGAAAGATTTTATTTACGAATGCTTCTAACTCACCAACGAGGTTGTCGAACATTCAAGGATATTCGTACAGTTGAAGGCCATGTCTGTAGTACATACCGAGATGCATGCGACCGACTTGGATTACTTGGAGATGATCGAGAATGGTCAAATGCATTTAATGACGCAGCTGCATGGGGAACTGCATCAGAACTAAGAACCCTCTTCACACACATGTTACTATACTGCAGTGTATCGAAGCCTATAGATCTATGGAATGAACAGTGGGAAAAAATGGCTGATGATATTCGTCTTAGACATGGAATTACCAACCCAGAAGACTTAAAGCAGCAAATACTTTACGAGATTGAATTATTGCTTTGCGCGGCTCCTACACCATCAACTTTATCTCAGTATGGCTTGCCTTTGCCTAACGAGCAGCATCTTGCTCTTTTAAGTAACAGATTGCTCATGGAAGAAAAAAACTATGATAGGCAGGCACTAGCAGCAGAACACACCGACTCTAAAGGTCGTTTAAATGGACAACAACGTGACATATATGAACATGTGATGACCACTTTGGCCTTAAACGAGCAGGTTTTGGCTTTTGTATATGGTCATGGAGGCACTGGAAAGACTTTCTTGTGGTCAACAATCGCATCTGGACTTCGCTCTCAAGGTAAAATTGTATTGGCAGTGGCTGCATCTGGAATAGCTTCGCTCTTACTACCAGCAGGAAGGACTGCTCACTCCAGATTCAGAATTCCAATAGACCTTAGCGATGACACAACATGTGACATAAAGAAAAACACACAGCTAGGACAGCTACTAACCGAGGCAACATTAATAATTTGGGATGAAGCGCCAATGAACAATCGTAAATGCTTCGAAGCACTGGACAGAAGCCTTAAAAGATCTTCTTAACAATGTTGATAGCCTTTTCGGTGGCAAGTCTATAGTCTTAGGTGGAGACTTCAGACAAACACTGCCGATAATACAAAGAACCTCTAAGCAAACCATTCTGTCTTCATCATTGGCAAGATCCTACCTATGGAACAAATTCAAGATCTTTAAACTTACTGTCAACATGCGCGTGCAAAGACCAGGCTTAAGCGAACAGGAAAAGACTGAAATTTCTACGTTCTCATCTTGGCTGCTTGCAATTGGAGACGGCTTGATCGGCACACCTGACCTTAATGATCCGCAAGACACCAGAAACATACAGATTCCACCTCAGTACATCATACCTTTCCATGAAACCGCACTCACTGACCTAATTAAATTCATATAAGACGACAATACACTTCACAATCCATCAACCTCTACGCTGCCTACAAAGGCAATTATATGTCCTAAGAATGAAACAGCTCATGAAATAAACACACGGGTGCTTAACATGGCACCCGGAACATCAGTTACTTATCATAGTAAAGATACACTCATACCTCATACTGGAAATAACGAAGACACAGATTTGCTTTATCCGGTTGAATACTTGAATATGCTCAACTTTAAGGGTATGCCACCACATAAACTAGAACTAAAGGTCAACACGCCCGTAATATTACTGTGCAACCTTAATCCAACCAAAGGTCTATGTAACGGTACTAGACTTATAGTAACACAACTTTTACCCGCAATAGTTGAGGTACAGATAATGACAGGAACATCAATTGGCCATCGTGTATACATACCACGAATAAATCTTACACATACTGATCAAGAACTGCCATTTTCACTTAAAAGGAAACAATTCCCTTTAAATATTTGTTACGCGATGACAATAAACAAAAGCCAGGGGCAACCCTAAACAAAATAGGAGTCTACCTGCCACAACCGGTTTTCAGTCACGGACAACTGTACGTCGCATTATCAAGATCCACTAACCCTTCAACACTGAAACTTCTTATAGTACCTAACGACCACAATAAAGAAAACGAAACTAAGAACGTCGTCTACAAAGATTTTATAACAGAGATTAACTTGCAATAACTATACATAACATTTTACTTGCTAAGAATGTACATACTTTTATTATATTACATTAGTATAATGAAAAAAATAGAAAACTCCTCCTGCACATACATGAAACTAACTTACAACAACTATAAAGGTATTACACATGTAAATAAGATACTTTGCTTCTTTACTGCACACAATCACTTTTCAACCAATAGACAAAACACAAGGTTAGTTAAAGGAACACTGCGTGCTGTTAAAAAAGATAGCTTATCGGTAACACTACCAACAATATGACCATACCCATTGTAATTTTTCTACTTTATACTATTAGGTTGTTTGTCACATAACATGTATAAAAAAACTTTCTTATACAAACAGTTTTAAATTGCATTGATCACTGAATCCTTGATTATTAAAACATTCTCCAACACATTAACACATATTAACAACTTTCAGGGTGACGCTATTGAAGCCATCACAAACTCAGAGCACCAGCGTCACTTCGATCAGCTCATAAAGGTTCAATGTTGCTATGCTGTGTCCAAATACTTCCAACTGAAGCAAGGAGACAAATTAGAGTTGTCCCACATGATGCATCAATCAAATTTGGGCTCAAGGCAACCTTCACACCAATAAATAACACTACAATCCCAACCTTTTACTACGACTTCGCACCATACACATCGTTAACCGAAAGAATCCATGATCCAAAAAACCCAGCACCAACCACAGAGATAAAACCATTAACAGGTATAATGAACTATATGCTACTAATATCCGATCTGACCTACACATCAGTAATAATGCTCATGAAAAACAAACGCAGATTACATTGGCCGCATCGAGCACATAGGTAACGAAATACCAAGAAAGAACAAACGTCTGCGAAAAGTGACAATACTCGACACAAGGTCAGATGTATAACCTGTAACTTTTAATTTGTTTATACCACTTATAGTAAATATGTTCACTTCAAACTAGAAAAAAACATAAACAGAAATCACATCGCTTTATAACAATAATTATATAATAATAATAACAAAAATAAGTGGTTAAATTTACAAAATATCTTAAAATTGTGTTTGTAGAGCTTCGTTGATATCGCCCGAGAACGAAAAATTTCAGTACTGACATGTAGAGATGGGCAAATAAACCGATTAACTGAACCGACCCGAAAATCAAACCGTAACCGAACCGGTTTGAAATCGATTTTGTAAAAACCGGTTTGAAACCGACTGAAACCGTAGGTTCAGAACCGGTTTTTTATTTTCTCCACCAAAACTGGTTCCAAACCGGTTAACCGAACCGAAACCGGCTAAAACCGGCCAAAAGCGGGTCAAAACCTGAACCGAAACCAACCGTAACGTGGTAACAAACCGGTTTCAACCCGAACCAAAACCGGTAATAAACCAGTTTTGACTTTTATCAACCAAAGTAAACCGGTTTCAAGCCAAAACGGTTTTGAGTTTTAAACATGTTTGTGCACATCTACTGAGATGGATAGGGTGATATTCATATCAGTACCGAAACCTGAAGCAATTTGTTTTCCTTTATATCCAACCATTTATGGTTTTCATTTTCTTCATATCCAATTTTCTTTATAGTTTAACATCTCTTTTGATATCATAGCAATCTCATAAACGAAACTAACATACACAACATGTATATTATTGCAGCAAAAACAACATTGAAATAACATTCTGGGAAGACAAAAGAAACTTGATTACAGACCAAACCGCAGTTGGCAAGATACTAGCTGTGTCATCAACAATTGTCACATTCTTTCGTAACCATCAACTGAACTACAACACAAAAGTAACTACACAAACTTCATACATAACTAACAACACACTTTACGCAGGTGAGCTACAGCTGGAGTCAACATCAGCTTCCGCAGTCTCCATAAACCCTCCGATACCAGATCTGGAACAATACATCAACAGGTATTCTAAAACACATTTACTATATCACTAAGGATGGCAAAGGTTCGGCTGCATGTCGGGTATATGTTTTCCCAAACCCATACCCATTTATTAAAACCCGTCCCAAACCCGTTGACTATTTATCGACTTTTTACCCACCAGGTTTCGGATTGCTTGCAAAAGTAAAAAAATTGTGTGTTTTTTAAATAAGGCATTGGATCTTCTTATAAATGTATATATATAGTTATAATAAAAATATATAAAACAATTATGTCGACTACACTGGGTACATAATTGGGTAAATGAATCAATATTATCGGGTAATCGGGTATATTAAATTTCCCAAACCTGTCCCAAACACACAAAAAAATTTTAAACCTATCCCAAACCCATCCCAAACATAATGGCTTCGGTATTACCCGTTCCAACTATATCATGTTTCGGGTTTTAATGCCCAATTCGGCCTCATGTGTCACCCACCAGGCTCAAAGAAATTGGAGAACAGCCAACGACATTCCACTCACAGCCAATCATAACTCTCACTCAAATGCTGCAAAAGAATCCAGACAGTATCACTGTAAGTTATATACAAAATCACTATAACAAAATCTATGATTGTTGACTAACCACTTTCACAACAGCAAAACAAAGGAGCATGTAATGTTACTTTAGCAGACTTTGATCATGACAAACCTTGGGCCTATGTAAACTGCAACAACTGCAACCAGAGAGCGCATCTTCACGAAAAGGATAAGTTCGTGTGCCTAGACCATTGGGACGACTACGGAGTCAAATGCATGTTAGAAAACACATTAAAATTTAACTGCTGCACTTAAAAATTAGTATTCAACACATCTAGGAAAGAGCTCGGTACCGTACCGGTACCAGTACCGAAAATCCCGACCCCGAACAGGTACCGGTAACGAAGTATTTAAGGTAAAATTCTAAACACTTCTAATAATTAAACACTTACCCTTATTTTTCAATTACCAAATGTAGGTACTGCGTAAACACCATCATCAAAGACAAAGACACAACAGCAAAAGCAATCTTCTTTGATGATTGCAACAACTGCAACCAAAAGCAATTTTTCAATTACCAAATGTTGCCTATGTAAACTGCAACAACTGCAACCAGAGAGCGCATCTTCACGAAAAGGATAAGTTCGTGTGCCTAGACCATTGGGACGACTACGGAGTCAAATGCATGTAAGAAAACACATTAAAATTTAACTGCTGCACTTAAAAATTAGTATTCAACACATCTAGGAAAGAGCTCGGTACCGTACCGGTACCAGTACCGAAAATCCCGACCCCGAACAGGTACCGGTAGCGAAATGGTACCGAGACGGTACCAGTATTTAAGGTAAAATTCTAAACACATCTAATAATTAAACACTTACCCTTATTTTTCAATTACCAAATGTAGGTACTGCGTAAACACCATCATCAAAGACAAAGACACAACAGCAAAAGCAATCTTCTTTGATGAGGCAATGACAGACATACTGGAAACAACATGTGAAGAAATGATTATGAAACGAGGATACAAAGACACAAAACTCATCCCCAACGACATCATTGCACTTCAAGGACAACATTGCCAATTGCAGATGACTATAAAGAAGGATAATTCAATGGCAGTAAACAGAGCAAAAAAAATTAATTTCAATCCACCAACACCTGCAAAAACAACGGCAGTGAAGAGACCACCGCCAGACTCTCCAGGTAAATACTATAGCCACCAACTATAAAATACTAGCACATCAAACACTAACTTCAAAATGATTTCGAACAGATGACCATCACCACATCAAGAAGGCAAAGGTCTAGCAACAACAGTATAAAGGGCCCAAGCACACTTTTTGAACAATCAAATGCCCAACAACAAACTGCACAAAGAACTTCAAATGACTTTTTGAAGACAAGGTCAGCCACACTTTGTCAAGCAGCCTCAGGAGGCAATATTCGGTCAAAAAAAGGTTAACACCGTCCAAATAAAGACATGCACCAGCGAACGCTTTTTGAAACAAAGCCATGTAGGCTGTAATGACAATATATGCATGTAACAACTATTATGCTTCTAGCAATGTGCAGTGTTACTTTCAAATATTTATAATACTCTAGCGTAACGAATCCTTGCAACGACATGCCATAGCCGCGGAGCGCGGGTACACATCCTAGTTACTTCTAAAACAAAATCTAATTCTACTATTTCTACTTTCTTTCTTGAATGCCCGCCATTGTGCTCTTCAATATCTGCATCATAACAACAATAATCTAATCAGAACAAAGTCTCTTAACACCAAAGGCCTGGGTTCGAGTTTCAGAAAGTAAAAGAAATTGGTCTTTCTAAAAGCTATGAACATAAATAAATGAATTGTAATGTCCTCGTTTCTATAAATAAATAAATAAATAAAGTATCTCGGTTGATTTTAGTTATCGTGCCATGTGAAGTCATCAAATTAATTAGATTATATATCGATTGTGGATAATATTAGTAGGAGATTATTAGACTTAAGAGTGATTTGGGCCTAAAAGTCTTTGGACTTTGCCTATTTAAACCCCTAAACCCTAATTTTAATCCTTATCATCATCATTTCATCATCTCCCCATCATTGTCACACATATCCATACACACACAAGTAATTTTCTGTACACCAAACAATCCAAATCCAATCCTCCATCCTAGATCTAGTCCAATCCCACCAAAGAGGTAAACACTATATTCATTTATTTCATTTGCTCGTTAAGATTAATAACGAACGAACCGAGTCAAACCAACATAAAAACAAACTCGATATGAACGGGATTATCAAATAAATATCAATAAGCATGAGATTTGGCAAGTAATATAAATAATATACATGGGATATATACACACACATATACATGTTCTATCCCGTAAAACCCACGGGTTAGGGATCCCCCGGGTTGCAGACACGGAATCCGAGGGGTGATTTAATCGAACCAAAGAACCCAAAGCGGACCTCTATCTGTTTTACGTGAATATGCACCAAGGCGGCTCGAGTTGTGGGCTTAGGTAGACCAAACCCAACTAACCATATGCAACCCAAAACCCTGTGCGAACCAGATCTGGAAATCACCGTGCGAATTTCTAGGGGTTGCATCCTTTGTGAAACAGATAATTCGCACGGTGTGCGAAACCCTATGCGAAGACGACGTGCGAAACTGACGTGTGCGAATATATATAAAATTTGAATAAAAGTTTCACACAAATCGGGTTTTAAAAATGGTTTTCACCAACAACCAAACCACACACGAAAGGCAAGTGTACCTATCGTTTGTAGCAAAGTATCGGTAAGAACCGAGTGTCAATCCATGGACACGGCTAACTTTTGATACTAAATCTTTGTAATTAATTTAACCAAACAAACAATCCAAGTAATTTTTCAAGTAATTAAACTAGCATACAACAATAACAAAGCAAATAAATACAACTAACAATCAATCCAAACAAAGCTACTTAGACTATGCATCCACTTAAACTTAGTGACAAAATGACAATGATAATGCCAAACATCATGTATTAAACATCAATATCAAATTCCAATCAAGGCAACCTAATACTAACAACAAAATATCATGATGGGTATTCAACAAGTTAATAACCATAGATTAGTAATTTTGTCAAAACTACCTAATCGCACAATTAAAGGAAAGCTAGCATGAAAACAACAAACTAACCACCTAGAATCATGTAAAATAGACAAGTTCAAGAACACTAGTTAAACACATGAGTCTTTCAAATTAGCAAAATATAAACTAAGGATTATGGCCTTAATCTCTAGCGAACATTAACCAACTCAAAGAATCATATTATCACCATACAATTTTCAATATCAAGTGATAGGTTTCATGCTTGTTAAAATTCATAACCAAGTTAATTTCCACTAGTCATTCCTAACTTAGTGATATAAACAAAGTATGCATACACAAACTAAGTTCATAAACAAATACTCAACACATAGTTTTCCAACATATTATGGCTAAGCATCTATCAAACTAAGTCTAGGAATTAAAACAAGCATTCAACCATTAAACTCTATTCAAGAACATGTCATAAACTTGAAGAACACCAATTTACCAAAATCATGCATAGATAAATATCACATAAGTAGAAGTTTCAACATAATTTAAGTAACAAGAGTATTTAGCCCATAAGGCTTAATACAACAAACAAAATCAAAGTAGTCTTACAAAGCATTGTTAGGAACAAGAAATTGCAAACTAAGATGAATGATGAATGCTACTTGCAAGGATGATCATACAAGATGGAAGCCGTGAATTCTCTCTAGCAAACACACAATAATTTTCCAGCAATTTTAGAGAATTCCCCTAAGGCTCCACACTTGAAATGGGGGTAGTGGAGGTGTATTTAAGCTTTCTGGACGTCTGGCACGGGCCCATGCACGGGCATGCACGGTCGTGCATATAAGTGGAAAGTCAACACCCTGCTTTAGTCTGACCAAAAGGTCAGATTTCTCTGTTCTGGCACGGTCATCAGCACGGGCCCGCACGGCCGTGCAGGTCATGTACGGGCATCTGCACGACCATGCACGGTCGTGCACTTTTGAATTCTTGCGGCACTGGCTTGCATTGGTAAGATCTCAGGGAAGCACGGTCGTGCAAGGTCTTGCACGGTCGTGCGGGGTCGGCAGATTGCTGATTTTGTCAACGAAACGCCCTCTTTTCTTGTATTCTTTGGTGGGCGGGCGCCCGGACCTGCAAATTCACAAATAACTCAAATAAGTACCAAAAACAATGAATTTGCATGGAGTTCGGCTAAAATATGAGGAAAATTTGGTGTAATAAGATGTACACTTTGTGTTACATCAGAAACCCTATGCGAAGACGGCGTGCGAAACCCTATGCGAAAAACTTATGCAAAAAGTCTGTGCGAAGTTCTCATGCGAAAATCTTGGACGTGTGTGGCCAAATGTGAAGGAAGGAAGGGCAGGTGGCTGTGGCCGGAGTTAGCAGAGGTGGCGGCGGCCGTGGGTAGGTGAGAAAGGGGAAGAAGCAAAGTGGTGGTGGTGGTGGTGTAGCCATGGATCAGCGGCAAGGAGAGGGGGGGGGCTTAAAACCCAAACCCGACTCGGAACCCGGTCGTTGGAAAAAGATAGAGAGCAGGGAGGGGGCGGCAGTGTTGTGGAAGAAGAAGGAAGGGTTGGGGCTAGGGTTATATATCTACCTAGGGTTTTAATATATAATAATAATAATAATAATAATAATAATAATAATAATAAAACTGAAAGAATGTATGGGTGCAGGACCTAAACAAAACCCGGACCCGAGACCCGACTCGTCTAGAACCTCGTGACCCGCCTCAAACAAAGGAATGGAAGTTGAATAAACCCACCCGTTAAAGAAGTGAAATATTTAAGGATGTTAGGTGTAGACCTGACACGAACCCGAACTCGCTTAAGGAAACGTTGACTTATAAACGCATTATGAATGTAAACTTATGATAATAAAACAAGTATAATAATAAATAAATGTATATATAATAATAATAAATATCGTTAAGGATGTAAACTAATGAAGACGGTTCGTTAATAAAACAAAGGTTAGATATATTGAGCTAATTAGAATCAGTTAAAGAAGAATACATGTCGGTTCGGTTAGTTTAAGAGTTAACTCCGTTAACTCAATAAAATAAGTAAACAAGCAAATGTGGAGATTAATATGTGTACATTATTAACAGTTAGTCGAGCTCAGTTGAAGAAAGACATTACGATTAGGTCAGAAAGAGATCGTCAATAGGTGAGTTCTATCCCCCTTTTTCCTTTAAACGTTTTTGAGGCTGTATGCATACTCCTATGTAAAAGAATAGATATATGTGACTTTAGTAAATGACATGTATCTTGTAAGAATGTGTTTATATATATTAATTTATTAATATATATATATATATATATATATATATATATATTTGAATGTTGAATGATAGCTAGAATAGAAAGAGTTAAGGAATATATCCTACTAATTCTTGTGTAGAAGGTTATATGAATATCAATGAGTATGAATGCTAAGTATAGAAGAATGTGTATATGTTTATGCGTAGAGCCTTTGGGCCTCTTGCATGCAGAATAAGTTAGGATGACAAATCCCTCTAACTTTATGGGGCTCGGTTAAGAGCAGGAAGGCTCAGTTATGAGTAAAGATAGGAAGGGCTCGGTTATGAGCAAAGATAGGAAGGCTCGGTATGAGCAAAGATAGGAGGCTCGGTTATGAGTGAGAGTAGGAGGCTCAGTTACGAGTAGGCGTATAAGAATATAGTTAAGAAATGATTGATAGACAGACATAGAGGAAGTAAATAAAGAATTATAAACGCTATAATATATATAAATGTTTGAGAGATGAGATTTTCTTATAAATCGTATGTTGTGAAAGTAAAGAAACGTTAGAACTCACTCAGCGTGTAGCTGACTTTTAGTATGCATGCATGTATTATTGATGACGTGGTAAGCTTGAGGCGCATACGAGGCTATCCACATTGAAGATCTAGTTGGAGTTAGAAGTATTTTATAAAAGTTTAAATTTCCGCTGCAATTTTTATAGACTTCCGCTGTAACAAACTATGTTTATGAGTAAATCCAACGCTAAAGTAGGGTAGCCGGGCTCGAGGCCTTACATGAATATATACATACATGTCTAAGCATTTGGTTCCCGTTATGCAAAGTCGACATACGCTCTTCAAGCTCCGAGTTCTTCTTCTCCAACTCTTTAACGCGTGCCTCCAACTCGCTCAAGTACGCCTTCTTTCTTTCTCTTACTTGTTGAGCCGAAATTCGATTCCTCATTAACCTGTTTAACATTTCAAAATTTCAAATAAAATTCTTAATATATTATTGTTTACATTTGTAACAAGTTAACCTTTAAAATACCTCTTTAACCACTTGTTTTCTTTATTAGCCGGACTTTTCCCTTTTCTCCTTGTGCCTTCAGTAAATACTTGAACCCACTGGTTCCCTACCGGTTCCTGATGCGCCGACGGTTTCTGGTTCAGCTTCTCCACCAATCTCCGGCACCTTTCGAAACTCATCATCACTCTCCATACCTATTATTATCACACATTACTCAAATCATAACTGAAATAAACTAAGTAAACATAATTAGAGTAATTATTAGAATACAATTTTAAAACAGAGTAGTTATGCCAAAAATATGATGTAGGATGTTAACAATTACTCTAATTCAAAAATTAAACTGTACAGTAATAACTAGAGCAATTAATGCTATACAGTTTTGAACCAAAATAATTACGAAAAAATAAATGAAAAAAGTTGGGTTCTCAAGCTCAAAAACTAAAAGTAATATTCTATTTATTTAATGCCTAGTACGTTAAATCTATTTATATTTGATCCAAACAACAAATATATGCATGCCGATTAGATCACCAAATTTACTCTTACTGCAGAGTAATAACTAGAGTAATTATTTTTATACCATTTTGAACTCAAGTAATTATAAAATAAATAAATTAAGCTCTAGTTCAAAACTGAAAAAGTAATACTTTAGTTATTCACTCCTTTAAAATGTTAAATCTCTTTGTATTTGATCCTAAAATCGGCTAAAATACATGCGATCACCAAATTTACTGTAATGCAAAAATTAAATTGTACAGTAATAATTAACATTATTCTTACGTTTGATAAAAATAAATGAACTAGATTAGTTTTTTTAATAAAAATAAACAAACCGAACAATCTTTTCAACAAAAATTAACGAACCGAACAACTTTTTAACAAAAATAAATGGACCAACCTAATTTTTTTAGCAAACTAAATGAATCGAATCACTTTTTTAACAAGTAGTTCATTTCGTTTAACAAAAATAAACGAAACAAACTACTTTTTTTTAATAAAAATAAACGAACCGAACTTATTTTTTGTCAAACTACCCTTCTAACAAAATAAACGAACCGAACTTATTTTCTTAACAAAAATAAACCCACTTGTCCGACTGTTGCTGAGCAGTTTTTGAATATCAAACGGACCTCCCCAGAAGGTAATTTTAATGTGGCCGATTTCCCTTCTTTTGCAATCAGTTTCGCTACAGCACCCGCTGCTCTAGCTAATTGTCCACCCTTTCCAAGTGTGATTTCTATGTTATGTATGGCCGTGCCTAAGGGCATATCGGTTGTTAACAAAAATAAACGAATCGAACTACTTTTTTTTTACTAAATTAAACGAACAAAACCACTTTTTTAACAAGCAGTTTAGTTCATTTTGCTTATCAAAAATAAACGAATCCAACTATATTTTTACAAAACAAACAAAAAAACGAATCAAATATATTTTTTAACAAAAATAAAAAATCGAACAACTTTTATAAAAAAAATAAAATACATAAATACCTTTTTTCAATACGAATAAACAAAATGAACTACTTTTTTACTAAACTAAACGAACTGAACAATTCGCTTTAATAAAAACAAACATATCAAACTACCTAAAGAATGAACCAAACTTATTTTCAACAAAACATAAAAAAAAAAAAAGAATCGAACTACTTTTTTTAACTAAAATAAATGAACCAAACTTTTTTAAAACAAAAATAAGCAAACCGAGCTTATTATTAACAAAAATATCGTCGTAGCTTGCCCTAAGGTGGAGTTCAATTCGATTACTTATTTTAGAAGTAGTTGCGTTCGTTTAGTTTAGTAAAAAAGTAGCTCGGTTCATTTATTTTTGTTAAAAAAAGGTAGTTCAGTTCGTTTATTTTTGTTAAAAATATAGCCCGGTTTGTTTATTTTTATTAAAAAGTAGTTCGCTTCGTTTATTTTTGTTAACAAAATAGTTGAGTTCGTATTTTTGTTAAAAAAATTAGTTCGGCTCAGTTATTTTTGTTAAAAAAACGTTTGGTTTTTCATTTTTGTAAAAAAAAAAGTTCGGTTCATTTATTTTTAGTAGATTATAGTTTGGTTGGTTGGTTGATTATGGATTGATTGGTTATAGTTTGGTGATTAATTCTTTAATTTGGAGGGAATTTTTAAAGAGGGACTAAACTGAGCAATCACTTAACCACAATGACTCATACAGATCATAGAAAAGAGTAAACTAGTAATTTCACATTTTCAGTTAGCGACAGGGACTCAAGTTATTCGTTTCTGAAACCACAAGGACTCAACCAGTTAAAAATTTTATTTGGGGAATAACTGTGCCTTCACCCTGAAACCACAGATACGCAAACAGTAATTTTCTTATTATTTGGTTGCTTGACATAAATACACATTAATTAAATATTTAACATATCTAATGTACGTAATATAATGTAATAAAATAAAAAGGTTACATTTTCATTAATTTCATTTGAAAAGTAATAAATATTTTATATGTTTGTGTAAGTATATATATGCGCATACATGTATGTAGTATGAATAACAGAGAAAATCATAGAAAGAAAAGATGAGGAATACACAAAAAACTTTGGTTCTATTCATGTTGATGGTTGTCATTTCATCAGGTTGGATATTTTTATTTACTTATTTCATTTATATGTAATTTTGCATCTTGTATTTCATCTAATATTTTGCTTATTCATATAAGGGATGTGCTTGGAAATAATGGTGGATAGTGTAAATTATGTATACTGCCAGCTCGCTTCTGATGCCGCTTAATTGCGGGATATTGTACGATTTGCATTAAAGTTTTAGGTGGAACTTGTGTTGATAGTTGTCCCGACCCCAATCTCGTAAAGAAACATGATCATAATGGAGAATCAAATCATCTATAAGCCTTGTGTGCTTATTATATTTATAATAATAAATATTGTTTCATTTTCATGAAGTATACTAAATAACTGCAACATTTCCTTCTATATTATTACATCTTTGGCTCTAAAGCAAACATAAGATTACTATGTGTTAAATAACTAATTATTAAAAATAAATAAATGAAATAATTGTAAAAGTTGAAGTGTGTAATAAAATATATTTTTGAATGTGTAAAACAGCACAAAATTATATGTACTTTATTCATGTAACGTGGCCTCGTTGCTACACTTATGCTAGTAAATGTGTATTACCTTTTGAAGTATAAATGGTTTAAAAATTATGAATAAATTTACAACGAAATTACTTTCTTTGTGAGAAATAAAATAATTAGAAAAGGCAGTAAAGATTATGATATAAAATATGAATCAACCGAATTGCTATAACTGAACCGGTCTAAAAACAGTTGGGCCAGCTGCTGATTTTCAAAAACAGACAATATTGGGGCCTTTATGGCTAACAAGGTTTCTATACCCGCAAAATCAAACCATACCGATTATATGTATTTTTGTTAATATTATAGCCTATATGTATTTTTTAATGATCTGCAGTGTATATATATGGGATGATTTCTTTCAAGAATCATGCTAAATTTTACCTGTAGTCTAAGCAAGAAGTCTTAGCTCATCTTGCAATAGGGTGTTTTTGAACTCATAATGGATGGAATTCAACATTGGAGAGCATAAATGAAGGAGTTCCCATGATTTGTTCCCCATGCTTTGTCGACCAACCAATAAATGCAAGATATGTGAGTGATGCTTGGAAGATTGGCATGTCGTTGGAGGATGGGTTTGAAAGGGTGGACATCGAGTTGGCGATTAAACGAGTGATGGTGGATAAAGAAGGAGAAGACATGTGTGAGAGAATAAGTTGTTTAAAGGAGAAGGTAAACTTTTCCCTCTCTGAAGATGGCTCTTCTTATTGGTCGTTAAACAAGTTAGTCGAATATATTTCATTTTCTTTGAGTTGCAAAAGTCGGTTGCAACTTCATATATCCAGGAACAAAAACACAAGCGATTATATCCATGTAATCCATTTTGTTTCATGTGATTAACGGAGAAAGCTGCGAATGCAAGACATGTAATATTTATTTCTTAATTTTTACTTTTTGCAACAAATAGTAATATTTATTGTTTACTTTTATTAGCAAAAGGATATAACTAGACTTGAGTTGTTTTATAACTTGGGAACGTGATAAATCCTGTAGAAGCATTCGACAGACAAGTCATGATCAACCCATAAACATCTGTATATCAATACATACCGAAGAAGCATTAAGTTGACCCTTGGTAAGTTTAACCTGATATCTCGACCAAGAGTGTACGAATATCTATCTAATCCCTGATGGGCTTAGCTTAATACGTTCCGATGATAGTAACTAACAACTGGGACCTGCAAAACCAAACATCGTGAGCTCGTTACGAGAAGGGGAGGTGGAGGGGCTTCTCGTAACCATCCTCTAGCGTGAGAATCAGTATGGTAAGTGATGAGAAATTATTAGTGAGATTGAGCTAATGTGGATCCGTTTATCGTTGGTATTATTCTCGTATTTATAGCTGAAGGGGAGGAGAAGAATTAGGCCAGCTGTCCCACTCAATGGAACCTTCTATTATCATGGTTGAGCATGATGCTGGCTCCTGATTGGTTAGACAGCTGGTTCGTGAAGATTCCTGTCGTGCGAGGGTCCTGTGAATGGTTCATCATGCAATCACAGGCATTATAGGGATCTCAACCTGTGATTGCTCATTTCTTTCCATATCACGCGTTGTCCTTTTTTTCACAACTATCTTCCGCTGAACTCTTTGAGTTGTTAAGTGTTAAGTGTTTCTTCCGCAATTAGTATATATCTTCCTAGAAGTGTATATCTTCCTACGCCTAAGGCATTCTTCATGCGGGTGGTTAATAATCCCTCCATGGGGAATATATATTTCTCCGCGAAAGGTCTACCACGTCTGCGAAGGATTTATCCTTGTGTCGTAGGGTATTTGGTACCCTACCTCCACAAGTCCCCCGGTCCTTTGTTTCTTCCTCGATTATTCTTTTACGGATGGAATATTGGACTTATTTTTGGTCGTTTGATTTTATGTTTATTTTTTTATCCGTAAGATCATTTTGGTAGGTACCATTACCAAAATAATGTAAAAGTCAGATTTTTATGTCGTTATAACATGTGGCAAAACTAACACCTTATACAATTTTATTAACTTAAGACAAGTTGTAAATTATAAAATCGGCCCAAGTACATGCCCATTTCAATATTTTATATGGACATCTAATTTATTAAATATCTTTACAAACATTCCACCATTAAAATAATTATATAATATTCTCAAATAAAGCTTCAACATCGCCATCCCCACCACCATTTATGTTCCTTAACACACAAGAAACGGCAAAAGCATGTGCTAATTACTTCCAAAACAAAATCTAATTCTACTTCTAATTCTACTTCCTTTCTTGAATGCCAGCCGTTGTGTTCTTCAGTATCTGCATCACAATAACAATAATCTAATCAGAACAAAGTCTCTTAAATATCAAAGGTTTAGGTTCAAGTTCCAGTAAGTAAAAAAAAAATTATCTTTCTAAAAGATATGAACATAAATAAATGAATATATACATACATGTCTAAGCATCTGGTTCTCATTTTGCAAAGTCGACATACGCTCTTCAAGCTCCGAGTTCTTCTTCTCCAACTCTTTAACGCGTGCCTCCAACTCGCTCAAGTACGCCTTCTTTCTTTCTCTTGCTTGTTGAGCCGAAACTCTATTCCTCAATAACCTGTTCAAACATTCCAAAATTTCAAATAAAATTCTTAATATATTATTGGTTACATTTGTAACAAGTTAACCTTTAAATACCTCTTTAACCGCTTGTTTTCTTTGTCAGCCGGACTTTTCCCTTTTCTCCTTGTGCCTTCCGTAGATACTTGAACCCGGTCTGGTTGTGAAACCGACACCGGTTCCCTGCCAGTTCCTGATGCGCCGACGGTTTCTGGTTCATCTTCTCCACCAATCTCCGGCACCTTTCTGATCTCATCATCACTCTCTATACCTATTATTATCACACATTACTCAAATCATAAATCAAATAAACTAACTAAACATATAAATAAATAGAGTAATTATTACAATACAATTTTGAAACAGAGGGTTATGCCAAAAAATGGAGGAGGACGATAACAATTACTCTAATAAAATATTAAATAGTACAGTAATAACTAGAGTAATTATTGCTATACAATTTTGAATTAGAGTAATTACAAAAAAATAAATTAGCTCAAAAACAAAAAAGTAATATGGTTATTTGACGCTTAGTATGTTAAATCTGTTAGTATTTAATACAAACATCGAATATATGCATGCCGATTGATCACAAAATTTACTCTTGTTCAAAAATTAAACTGTAGAGTAATTATTTTTATACAATTTTGAACTAAAGCAATTATAAAATAAATATATTAAGTTCTAGTTCAGAACTAAAAAATAATACTCTAGTTGTTATTTGCACTCTTAAAATGTTAAATCTATTTGTATTTGATCCTAAAATCAGCTAATATACATGTGATCACCAAATTTAATGTAATCCAAAAATTAAATTGTACAGTAATATTTAGAGCTATATATTGCTATACTGATTTGAACTAGAATAATTTCAAAAACAAATAAATAATTAAAGTAGAGTACTCTAGTTCAAAAACTGAAAAATAATGCTTTAGCTATTTGTACGTTTAGCATGTTAAATCTATTTATTTTTAATCCTAACACCAAATGTATGTACATGCGGATCAGATCACCATATTTGATATTTATAGAAAAAAAATACAAGAAATTAAATGACTGAAAATCTACCTTCTTTGACGTTAATTTGAAGAGCAGAGCTTGAAGATCTTTCACTACTTGACGGTAGACTCGCAGCGACCGAGCTCGTTGCCGCGGCTTGATCTTGCATTTCTAGCGAAAAAACGAGCGAGCAATTGATCAATGAAAACACTCTTTTTTCAAGTGTGTCGTCGGGTGAAAAGAATGAAACAAGGCGGGAAGATATTGGTGACAGAAAGAGAAAGTGAATAATATTATAGCCGTTAGATGATGAATGATCGGACGGTTAAAAAGGTGAGACGTGGAAACGTAATGTGCCACAATGTGAATGTGTTAATCTGAAGGCAGGCAGATGAGATACGTGGAGGAAGTGTGAGCTTAAGATGGTGACATGATTGGATGGCTGTGATTGGTTACAGGTGGTGGCGATTTGAAAGGTTTAATGGGATTCCGGGGCCCCTATTGACGTATTCTAGGTGCTCTATGTACGGGAATATGATGACAAAAGAAAGTGATTTGAAAGTGATGAGATCAACAATGATTGTATTAATAATAGGACATGTGACTGTGTGTGTAAATATCTAAACAGAATGTGATCACACATGACGTATCGTGTTCAAACGTCGTTTAGTTAATGTGATATAGGAGGACTACTTGCGTAGTTGTGTTATCGTATCACATGACCACTACTAAACTCACTTCACTTACGGATCGAACTGATCGATTATCCGTTAGTTTTATATGGTTTTAAAATGTATAGGGTTTGGATTTCTTTTTGAAATTGTTTCCTAGTTCCTTTCAAATTGTGATATTTTCTTTGTGATTAGGAAAGTTCAATCGTATAGTCCATAAAAGATAACACGAATGAATATGTAGACTTGTTATGAAACATCACAATACAATTAGACCAGTATTTTTTATATGTGACCGACACTCACAACGTTTCAGTTAGCGATTATAATTTGCCGGCAGTTAGACAATTATACTGAGAAATATCTCCACTGGGAGCTTAATAACTCAATTACTACTAATAGCAGATTCAACACAAAAACTTGGTTACCACTGATGATAATTTACTACTAAAGGTGGTTGTTCCTAATAACTAGTTCTCGCTTTTTATTGTTTACATGAAACTTTTCCTCAACTATGCAAATATAGTTGCTAGGGGTTTCACCCCCTATGATCTATCAGGTTCTAAGGTACTAGCTAGAAACAAGAATAATCCACTTCAAAAGGTGGTAGAAACGAGAATAATCTACCCTGAACTTCATAACTTGTAAAAAATTTATTTTCTCTCTTATTTGATGCTAGAAGATTATGATGATATTAAAATCACCAACATTCTTCAACCCGTTTTAGTGTAAATCTCGATTCACAGAATTTAATCATACTAGGAACGATATATTCATCCTAGGTCACTGTACTTTGGATTTTGAGCTCCTAAAATAATGAAGTTAGTGAAGTATTGGATTTGGATCCTCGCTAAAGTTAGATGTTTGGACAACTTTACTAAGTATAAATAGTGAACATCTTTATCTACATCATCATTACATATATATATATATATATATATATATATATATGATCAGGATCATGTGAGAACTTTTTGGGAATTGAGAACTATGAGAACCATTTTGTATCACAAAAAACCCAAAAATAAAAAAATCATAAAACAAAAAAAAACATAAAAATAAAAAAAGTAAAACCAAAGTTCTTATTTATCATCCCGGTTAAAAAAAAAATTACCGGTTTAGCTAAATTATACATATACATATATGTATAATATGTACATATATGTACACACATGTTTTTTTCCTATACACATATGTATAGTTTAAGGTACATGATAATGTACATATGTGTACATTACATAAGTAGAGATTAAATGAAAGTATACATATGTTTATAGGTATAAAACGAATTAAAAAGAAAAAAAATCAGTTTTTTTATTATACATATATGTATAATATGTGCACACATGTTTTTTCCTATACATATATGTATAATTTAAGGTAAATGATAATGTACATATGTGTATATTACGTAACTAAAGATTAAATGAAATTATACATATGTGTATAGGTCTAATACGAATTAAAAAGAAAAAAAAAATTTCGGTCTTTTTTTTTTCTTTAATGAAACCGGAATGAAATATAAGAATTTTGGTTTTTTTACTTTTTTAAAATTTTCGGTTTTGTTTGTTTTATAATTTTTTTAATATTTTTTAGAGGGTTTTTTTAGTGGTCCAAAATGGTTCTCAAAGTTCTCAATTTGCCAATGGTTTTCTTAGGATCCTTACCCTATATATATATATATATACATATGGGTTAGTTTCATTTGAGAACTCAAAAAAAGTTAAGAACTTTTAGGAACTCTCAAAAACCAAATATTTTTTAAACTTTTTTTATATATTAACATTATTTGATACTTGTTTTATCATATTTATAAAAAAAAATTTTGATTACATAAATAAATCACAAGTTTTACACGTGTAAAATTTATGTGATAAAAATTTACATATGTGTAAAAAAACATAGATATGTGTATAAAAATAATTTTCATAATTGTAATCGTAAATATATATGTCAAAAGTGATAAAACTACACTTAAATAACATTAATATACAAAATTATTTATAAAAAACGTTAGTTATTAAGAGTTCCTTCAAGTTCTTAAATAATTTAAAAGTTCTCAAATGATACTAATCCTATATATATATATATATATATATATATATATATATGAGAGATTTCAAATGAGAACCCCTTTGAGTTTTAAGAATTCGAAAGAACTCAGTGTAAGGATTTTTTCGAATTTTTTTTACACATGCGTAATATATGTAAGTTACATACACGTAAAAAAATTGCAGAATTTTTTACACACCGAGCCGACATTTTACACATTTGTAACAGACGTAAAAGGTAGTGTAACCACTTACATCTTTATTCTCTCTCCTACTTTGACGTTTTTGCCAGATTTAATCTCAACCACATATTCCAATCCACCTAATTAAATGTGTGGCATAAAATGGAGTTCTTAAGTTCTTACAACTCAACATGGTTCTCAAAAGATCCCTCCCCTATATATATATAAAGATTTCAATTAAGAACCATTTTGAGTTTTAAGAACTCGAAAGAACTCATAATTTTTTACGCACCGAGTCGACTTTTTACACATGTGTAACGGATGTAAAAGTTAGTGTAACCACTTACATATTTATTCTCTCTCCTACTTTGACTTTTTTGCTAGATTTAATTTCAACCATATATTCCAATCCATTTAATTAAATGTGTGGCCTAGAATGAAGTTCTTAAGTTCTTTAAACTCAATATGGTTCTCAAAATTCCCTCCCATACATATATATATATATATGAGAGATTTCAATTAAGAACTCCTTTGAGTTTTAAGAACTCAGTGTAACGATTTTTTTTTCGAATTTTTTTTACACATGCGTAATATATGTAAATTACATAAACGTAAAAAAATTACAGAATTTTTTACACACCGAGTCGACTTTTTACACATGTGTAACGGACGTAAAAGTTAGTGTAACCACTTAAATATTTATTCTTTCTCATACTTTGACTTTTTTGTCAGATTTAATCTCAACCACATATTCTAATCTATTTAATTAAATGTGTGGCCTAGAATGAAGTTCTTAAGTTCTTAAAACTCAACATTGTTCTCAAAATATCCCTTCCCTATATATATATATATATATATATATATATATATATATATATATAGGGTAAGGTTAAAATGAAAACTCATTTGAGTTGTGAAAACCCGCGAAAACCCTATGTAACATCGTTTTTTTGTTACATGTAATATATGTTGTAACATTTAATACAAAACATCGAAACATAAAAAAAAAATGTTTTGCTATTTTTTAACATTTTTTTACAATTTTTTATATATGTTTTCAGAAGAGAAAAAAAGTTATATTTATATTTACATTTTTTATTCACTTTAATTGTGGACCACAAGATTTAAACATTAATTAAAAACATGTGGTTGAGAATGAGTTTTTAGAGTTTTCACAACTGAAGTGGGTTTTCATTTTATACTTAGCCTATATATATATATATAGGGGAGATTTCAAATGAGAACCCTTTTGAGTTTTAAGAACTTAACGTAATGATTTTTTTTTTCGAAAATTTTTTTACACATGCATAATATATGTAGGTTACATATATGTAAAAAAATTACATAATTTTTTACGCACCGAGTCGACTTTTTACACATGTGTAACGGATGTAAAAGTTTGTGTAATCACTTACATATTTATTATCTCTCATACTTTGACTTTTTGGTCATATTTAATCTCAACCACATATTCCAATCCATTTAATTAAATGTGTGGCCAAGAATTGAGTTCTTAAGTTTTTAAAACTCAACATGGTTCTCAAAATATCCCTCCCCTATATATATATATATATATATATATATATATATATATATATATATAGGGGTGGGATCTAGAGAGAACTTCTCTTAAAGAGAGAACTAGAGAACTAATAAAAAATATTTTTAACTTTTTTTAAAAAAATATTTTGTGATTTTTTTTCTTTCAAGATGATATTGTTCCTAAAAAAAACTGGCGATGTAGTGCATGCACTAATGTGTATTGCATATATACGATAGTGTTTTATTGAATATAATAAAACACAATTGCATTATATAATACACACTATTGAATATATGTAAATACAAACACTAATATTTGTACTCGAAACAAACTATCGCATATACGTAATACAACACTAATGCACATATGCACTATATTGTTTTTTTGATATTTTTGTATATAATATAACACTATTGCACTAATACAATACAAAAAATTGCATACATACTATTCAATATTATTGCACATATCAAAATAGACACTAGTGCACATATGCAATAAAAAAGTCGATGTATTGCATATGTGCAGTGGCGGAACTTGACCATTTAAATTGGGGGGGAGGGGGGGGGGGGGGGGGCGAAATACATTCCAATAAATCCGATAAATCATATATGTTTCTTTTAACACTGGAGAGGGGGGGGGGATACATTCAACATTATGTCATAATTACCTTTTTTTTTTTATCCAATCAATGTAACACAAGAATAACTTAACGATGTAAACCTGATCTACTTCGTTGTTTTTTTGTTAGCCTATTGTCTTGTTAGTTTGCCTCATTTAATAAAAATTTGCGTTTCAGACCAAAAAAACATAAAATGATAAATAAATAAATAGAAGTATAAAACTACTAATTAAATAACAAAATCTCTTAATTTAGAAAAGATTCACCTAATAAAAAAGTTTGAAACCTTTGCAAGTGTAATGGTAATAAAACTATAAAAGTTTAAAATAATAGATATTAGCTACTAGCAGACTAGCCAGACTTTTATAATATATGTGTACTTATAATTACTTAAATGACCCTATCCATCTACCATCTTCTTCACTACATTTACAAGTACTGTATTGCTTCCATTTTCATCTATGGCTGATGACCATAAAAAACATTGTTCGACTATCCTTTCTTTATTTTAACTACTCTAATACTTTATAATATATGCTACCGAGTCCAAAAGCTGGAGGGGCCACGACCCCTCCCCGCCCCAACAAAGGTCCGCCCTTGCATATGTGCACTACGAGTTTTTTTTTAAAATTTTTTTTTATATTTTTCGAGTAAATGGTAACATAATATAAGAATAATGACAAAAACGGAAATTTAAAAATATTTTTTTAATTAAATTAAAAATATTTTTTTATTAGTTCTCTAGTTCTCTCTTTAAAAAGGAGTTCTCTCTTGATCCTCTCCCTATATATATATATATATATTTATATATATATATATAGGGTTAGGTTAAAATAAAAACTCACTTGAGTTGTGAAAACTCTAGAAACTCATTCTCAACCACATGTTTTTAATTAAAGTTTGAATCCTGTGGTGCATAATTAAAGTTAATAAAAAATATGTAAATATAAATATAACATTTTCTCTCTCCTGAAAACATATAAAAAAATTAGTAAAAAAATGTTAAAAAATAGCAAAACAATTTTTTTTATGTTACGATATTTTCTATTAAATGTTACAACATATATTACGTGTGCAAAAAAAAAAAAGAAAAAAGAAAAAAAAATGATGTTACATAGGGTTTTCACTACTAAAATGGGTTTTCATTATATACTTCCCCTATATATATATATATTGGGTTATGTTAGAATAAAAACCTGTTAGGTTAGAATAAAAACCCACTTGAGTTGTGAAAACTCTAGAAATTCATTATTAACCATATGTTTTTAATTAAAGATTAAATCTTGTGGTCCACAATTAAAGTTAATAAAAAATATAAAAGTTTATTTACATTTTCTCTCTCCTGAAAACATATATAAAAATTACTAAAAAAATGTAAAAAAAATAGCAAAACATTTTTTTTTTATGTTTTCGATGTTTTGTATTAAATGTAACAACGTATATTACATGTAACAAAAAAAAAACGATGTTACATAGGGTTTCACGGGTTTTCTCAACTAAGAGATATATATATATATATATATATATATATATATATATATATATATATATATATATATATAGTTTGAAAACCCTCTTAGTTGAAAAAACCCGTAATAAGATACTGAATTCCCATAGACTAGTTCACAAGTCGCTTAAGGGGATTGATTACAACCAATTTAAATCCCTCGTAGTAAGATACTGAATTCCCATCTAACATAATGTTATATATCGATCTCATTGTTCAAAGCCTACCTTTAGAAATTTGAGCACGTATGTTATATCATTGCAGGGTATGTGTTAGAGAAGGAGTTTGAAACTTCTTAATAGCTTATAAAAAAATGCACATGCGATCGTAAGATGAAAAAAAAAACACCTACATGAGTATGAGGCTTAATGCTGAAATACAAACAGAGCACTGAAGATCATATTTTACGTAATCAACTTTTCTCTATGGTGTCATCTTTTATGCTTGACTTCATTTAAGTTAAAATTTTAGCAAGCAATGGTTTCCCCAAATTTGATAATATTTAATGTAGTTGTGAAATTAAGAGCACAATATATCAATAAAGATTCATTTTAACTGCTACTTTTACCAAAAAAAACCTTGTGTATGGCTCCATGTGAAAGAGCATTAAGACATCGATCATTTCAACCACCCCTTTTTGATGTTTCGGCGATGGCTTGAATTTAATCTTTTAGACGTCATCTTTGCATAAATCAGTCACTGGTTCATCATCGATATCTTTATTTCACACGACTTCTGTTTTTAATTAAACCTTTTCTTATTTATACATATGAGTGTAGGAATTGAGATCATAAGGCATTAGGAAGAAGGATGACTCAACCACGTCCAAATACTCCTTTTCCCCAATAGATGTAACTTAAATGAATGCATTTTAGGAAATTTTAATCAAAAGTACATAGTTTTGATGGGTTTTGCGTGCAAGCTTAAACGCTCAACAACACCATATTCATTTTCCTCGAATAACAACAACAACAACAACAACAACTAGATAACAACCCGCCGCGTTGCGACGACGTAACAAAGCGAATTTGGTTGGTACTGGTTAAGTCCGTTACGGGATCAGTAGAAAACAAAAAATAAATAAATTCCTAAACGCCCAAACGGTATCGACACACGTACAAATTATGATCAAAGTGACACGAATTTGGTTGGTATTGGTTTAGGTTTGTTACGATACCATCACTAAACACAACAAATAAATTAATAAACGTCTTGAATAATAGTGGTATTCGTATAGCTTATGAAAAACAAAATTTAAAACGACACTTATTCGGTCAGTAAAACGGCTGCAACGATAAGTCGACACGAATTCGATCAGTATCAATTAGCTTCGTTATGGTACCAAAAGTAAACCCGAAAAATAATTCCATTAACATATTTGAAACAAAACGAATAAACCCCATACTTAAAAAAACTTAAAATATTCTAAAAGTCTATTGTGACTACAAGTAAACCTCGGGTGTTGTAAGGAAATGTCGATGCAAATTAATATTTTTACTTGAAGTTACGTTCGTTACGATATTAAAACTAAAAAAATGTTAAATATTAAACAAAAGAGAAAGAGAGTGAGAGAGATCATTAAAATGTTCAATAAAAAAATCTTAAGAATGACACATTTACACTCACCTATGAGAAATAGGTCATCAAAAAGTTAGAATTCGAACTTGCACAGGAAAATCAAGAAAATCTTAACGAAAACCATAATATCCATCACATCATATACATATACATATATATATATATATATGTCTATATAATCAATTGAATTACTTAAATACTCAAAGTAATGTGCTTGAAGATTATACGGCATCTACCAATTGTTATTTATCTTATATAATAATAATAATAATAATTTGAGATTACATAAATTATTATGTAAATAAACTTTCATATTTAAGTAATTGTACTCTTGCCATTGTGGTGTAGCTCACACGCTGTAACATCTCGAAAACACACCATTTAACTTTGGCTAAAAACGTCAAGATTTAAAGTTAAAGGACCAAAATAAAAATTCTGATTTCCAAGTCGTTCGCGCTAGATGAAGCATTCATCAGATTTACTTCGCGCTACGCGAAGTAACAATAACGAAAACCAATGTAAAAGGGTCGGTACGGGCTTGAACCATTTCATCCCAAAAACACCTTCCTAAACACACATTTAACCTAGAAATTCGTGCCCTAACTTTCCCGGCGAACCGACGGCTCATTTTTTGAAGATTGTGCGAGTTACGAAGCCTTGCTAACATCCAAACCTCTCTCTTACCGAATTTCTATCGACGAGTTGCTGTTCTTTTCTTATTATTATTATTATTATTATTATTATTATTATTATTATTCTCGAGTGATCGTTTAAGGTAGAGGTTATGTTTAAGTTATAATAGTTTAGACCTAGTCGAGGTATAGTCTTTAATTTTGAAAGATTTCTAACTAATGCTTTTACAAAAGAAATGACGTTACTTTCATAAGAAGTAATGCTATCAAAACTATATATTTTGACGGGCATGTAGTAACTGGGGGGGTATCACTAGTAGCAAGTTTTCTGCCTAAGGAAAATAATTCGTACAAATCCCAATCAACCGCGGGATCCGTTTACTTACCTGGAGAAACTTACCAACGTGATAGAATCTATTAGGCTAAAGCATGTTATTCCAAACGTCATATATAAATACAAGTATATTTTCATAAACGACTGTAGCTCTATCAAGGTTAACCAGATTCAAGGTCCAATCAAGAAACACTATCAAGGTATTTATACAAACCTATTTTACTATAGGTTAACATCAGACAGACAGGAAAGGTTTTCAAACATCGCCAGACCGACAATCACAGGTGAATACGTTAAACCTTTTACAGATAGACATTTTTACTCTTGTAATAAACAGGTTGTTTATTACAAAGAGTCTAATAAACATTTGCATGAGATTACATAATCTCTAAAATCGTTACAATACAAAATAGAAAATAAATGCAACTCAGACCGATTACACATGTGTCTGAATCCAAACATAACTGACTAAACAGGCATACAAAACCAAGTTAGTCATAACTTGTTCTCCAAACAGGATTACATAGCTCGGGAAACTCTATCTCCAAACAGGGGCTATGTAACCTAGGGGAACTCTTGAATTGTGTGTGTAGGGCAGTGGTACAAATCCCGGGAATGACCGACATTCCTGCTGAGATTGTGAACAGAAAACTATATTTGTATTAATTAGCAACTGTTATAAATTCTTATAAGAGTTAGTCAACGTTTTACCAGCTCATCGCTGACGTATTTTTTCCAACCATTGCAGGTACACAAGTGCTGGTAGCTATAGACGAGGATTAGAGTCATAGGGTTAGACGATCGCTATACAAGATGGCTCAATTTTGAATATAATCCTTGTAGTAATATAAAAACAATATTTTGTAATCGAATTTTCGGGTATTTAATTCCCGAGTAAATTTTCAATGTAAATTAATATTTTATAAAGTCTTCCACTAAAATAAAACCCGCAACTCTGATGTATTTACAAAACATGTGTCAGCTGGGTGTCACACTTCTGGGCCCTAAATCAGAATGTGACACACGGTAGAGTGAAAGTCTCTAAAATGAAAGGTCTTGGGTTCAATTCAAATAAAGGAGGAAATTTGCTGTAATTTAGGAAAGAGTAAGAATACATATAACATTTGCCGTTCAAATAAAAAGAAAAATGTTAACTGTATTCCTAAGGTTTTAAGATAATATGATATCCATTTCTCATCATGGAGTGTGTATCGGATACTTCTACAAATAAATCTGTTATGGATTTGTAAATTTGCTCGATATATGTCATCATCGTTCCACAACTTGACCGCTATAAAATGTTTCTAGAATTCTAGATGTTTTGGGTTTCAAATATGACAACAGGTTAAAACGTTATGCACTACCCAAAACAAATGAATGGTAAAGTCTCAACGTCAAATTTTGTTAAATCGAATTTAGCAAAGTTAAAACCAAATGGAGTTATCAAGAATGAATTGATGTGGTGACAGTAGCCGTACAAACCGCTCGTCGCTTGAACTTGCTCGACCCTCGCTTGGAAATTGCACAGAACATGTTCGCTCGTTTGGAAATTGCACAGAAAATGTTCACTCATTTGGAAATTGCACAGAAAATGTTTGCTTGTTTTTTCGCTTGATTGTAAACGAGCCGCTCTGCTCGGTTTGGTCCAGATCGAATATTTTTAATTTATTTGATATATAGTTATATACGAACAAATACATAAACATATAGACAACACACATAAAATATAAGTATACGATTTTTTAAACTCTTTTAAATTTTTCTTATTCTGTCAATTTTATAGTTCCCTTAGTTTGTTTCAAGTTTTTTGAATACTAGAAGTTTGCTTACATGTTTATTATATCTCACTTCGAACTTTTTTCTCCTAAAAATTTGCAGTATATTACACGTTTGTATAAAAACTACTAATTTAATATATTTTTTATAACCTTCAAAATTATTTCTTATTTAAAATTTTAGAGTAAAAAAGAAATAAATAATGCTCAAAAGTCGCTCAATGTTCGATCAAAAAATGCTCGATTCAATTTTGGCTCGTATCGATTTTTGCTCGGTTCAAAGAACAACCCTATGTGGTGATAAATTAACATATAGCAAGCGAACTAATGAAGGCAGCCTATGAGACAGAAACAAACAGGCTGGGCTAAGCAGCCCATGAGCGATAAACAAAAGCAGCCTAGGCGGCCCAATTAAAAAAATTAAAAAAGCAGGTCACGAAGGGTTTGGACTGAGGTCCAGCAATTGCTTGGTTTATCTTCATGCTAGCATAGGTTCTTTTGACGATCAGGAGTCAGGACTATGGTTTAATTCAATTTATTATTTAACTAGGTTAGAACCCGTGTGACATACGGGTTGGTCAAAAATATAATAAAACGAAATAAAAAAAACATATATATACATAGTAAGATAGATAATAGGTTCATATTATATAAATAATTATACCACTTTAAGTAAACATCTAAATTACAATTCTCTAAATATTTCCTTAACTTAGGTTACAGTTATCGCAACATATGTGTCGGAAAATTTTAATGTATATCAATTAAATTTCAATAAAACTACTTACAATTATTTTGAACTAAACATGAACCCAAATAAGTCATTTACAATTACTTGCAATTAACTGTATGATAAAGGTGATATAAAGTTGCATTATGATGTGCAGACTGGTAAGATATTTGAGAGGAGTTCTTTTTGTTATCACAAACCATTTTTTTATCCTTCGGTTCTCCTTTAAGATGGCTAAACTTTATAAAAAATCTAAAATATAATATAATAGTGATAGTAACATGGCCAGTTAAAAAAAATAAAACTTACTATTTGTGCTCAATCTTTGTTGTGTAGAGACTAAGGGCATGTTTGGGACTGAGTTTGAAAAATGCTTATTGGGTTTTTCAAAAAGCCATTTTAAAAAGCCAGGATTTGGGGCTTTTGGAAAAATGCTTTTCAACCCTTTCAAAAATCCAAAATAAGAAAGTTTTTGTGATTGCCTAACACATTTTTAATTTATTAGCTTTTTGAAAATACCAATAAGTATTTTTCAAACTCAATCCCAAACATGCTCTAAATTCTCATTGGTGATACCTATATAAAAAAAATAAAAAGTTAAAGATGATAATTTACTAAATAAATAACTATTATGCAATCAATACTAAAAATAATAGTTTAGAAAAATATACTATCAGTAATATTAGATAGAGATATTCGCAAGGTAGTATTGCTAAATGTAGAATACATCATCTCCTTAAAAACAATAAAAAGTCCATGGTTCTTCGAAAACAATCAACTAAGAATAAAAGTAATTCAAACATTGCATATTCGAAGACATTTACTCGTTAATCTATTAAACATTGAATCTTGTACTATATCAACTTGCTTTTTGGATATTTTAATGTGTGTTTTTGAAGATAATATGTCTTTATTTAAATAATGCTTATCGATAATTGATGACATACTTTATTTTGTTTGTAATATATTTCTAAGTAAAAAATTGGTGTTATATAATGATCATAGAATTATGGTTTCAATTTAAAGACAACGGATTACATATAAATCAACTACATGAATTAGATTACATGATTCAGATTAAATGAATCGCATTAAGAAGATTGATCGATTGAACCTGTGAATCGATTGAATCCGATTGAATATGTCTAGGTGAATCGATTGACTTCAATTGAGGATGTTAACCCGATTAAATCTGTGAAGATGAAACAATTGAATATGTGAATCTGATTACAAAGGTTTGATAGTTACCTTGAATGCTGATGAATTTCAATGTAATAGGTAGATAGTGATTGCTAAGGATAGAACATGTGAATCGGGATTAAAAAAATTCTGAATAATAGGCATCGCAAGTTTGATTTTAAAATTGAATTAAAGTAATTATCAATAATTAAGAAATGCCATGTGACACTTTGAAGAAATTTGGTGAAAATAAAAGGAGAATTTGATGGAAAACCACTTGTCATGTGCCACTTTGAAAACTCATTGTTAATTTAAAATAAAACGAAAGATATTGAGTTTTGAATTTAAAATAATAGGAATTGCCATGTGGCGATTTGAAGACTCCTTGTTAATTATAAAGAAGAAAGGTTTCTTGAAAACCCACTCTTCTATTATATAGGTGATGTTGATGAGTAATATTTACATTTACCACTTAAATATTATTGTATTGTGACAACATACTTTTCCGAAGTTTGCTTATGTTTATGTTAATTGTAAGACAATAATTGATTCTCCGATGTTGGCATTTCACTTTAATGTCTATTTGATATGAGGTAATAGAACTGAAATGAATATGGTAATGAAATGAACTAAGGAATGAAATTAGTTATTACCATTCTAATAAGATGACTGGTTATCACATGAGAATCGAATGATTCATTACTTTACGTTGTTTGGTATACAGAAAAAGACAGAAAATAAAAATAAAAATAAAAATAAAATTAAAATGGTAGTGAATGACGGTGATGGTGGGAGGTAGGTGGCGTTGGTGGGCGGTGATGGTGGTTGGAGGTGGGGATGGGTGGTGGCGGTAATGTTAGAGGAGGCGGGCGGTGGCAGTAGTTGGTGGCAATAATGATGGTGGTGGCGGCGGCCAGGGTGGGAGCAATGGTCGATGGAGGTGGCGGGCGGTGGTAGTCGACGACAGTGGGTGGCGGGGACGGTTATGGTGGTGGTAGTGAACAGCGGGCGACGTGCGGTGGTAAGGGGCAGGGCGGTAGTTAATGGCGGTGGTGGGCGGCTGCCAGTGATGAGGGTGGCTAGCGATGGTGGTAGGTGGTGGGTGGCGTCGGTGGTGATGGTTGTTGTTGGTGGTGGTTGTTGATGATTTGGTGGTTGGTGGGTGCGGGAGGTGATGTAGGGTGAAAGAGGAAATGAAATGAAAAAAAAAACACATGGGGGTGGATAGAATGAAATTGAGGTGTTTTAGGTGGAATGGAATGGACGATGTAATAGGTCATTCCATTCCATTCCATTAATCAAGCCAACACACTCTTTTTCATTACCTTACTATGGGTCATTCCATTATCCCTCTCATTCATGCATACCCAACACTATCTTAGAGAAATTTTAGATGCCAACTCGTACGGTTTGCTATAATTCGTGCCTAAAGTTAACTAATTAGTTAATTAATATATGTTATGTGTATGTAACCATTTGTATACTTAAGTGGTGGGTGTGGTCCTCCCACACCTAACTATCGCTTCTCTCTTATTCACGTCAGTGCCACTTTGTTATGCTCATAACCATCTTTCAATCCCGAAAATGCTATCTTTCACCAGTCTTTCAACCATTTACACGTTTAACTCGTGTGTGTGTAGGCGACCTAATGAACAACCAGCTATCTTACAATATGTACGCGAGCATATTGGCCGTTGATTCAAGAGAAAGAGAGAGCCAGAAAGAGGGAGAGAGAGAGAGAGAGAGAGAGGGATGAACGGCATGACCAAGCCGCTCAGGGTGTTTTTTTACTCGGGCAGGTGTTCGTAGTGGGGTTGAGACACCCTGATGCTTTCAGGGTGACTAGCAATCCCCCCTTCTTATATCACACATCTTGTTAAAAAGTTACAATACTGTTTGCTTGAATGATATTCATCTAGAATAACAACGAGTCAAAGAACACCATGCATTGATGGGTGGTGAGGCCCCATATTTACTATCATGAGGTCTTTTCTTGTAGATGGTACAGTTATAGGTTTCCGGATTCATTCTTCCATGAATTACTGAAAGCGAAAAGAAGTTCTTCAAACTTTAAGTGAAGAATTCAAATTAACTCTTCAAATTCTTCAAATCAACGAGTTTTCCTCTCTCGAATATCCAACCGCCCTATTAATTCTTTTTAACGCGCTCTATTTTGTTTTGACAACTAAGCCAACAACCGTTGGCGTTTTCCCCAAAATTTTCCGCAGACCTCTATGAGATAAATAGTCTTTTTTTGCGCAATTCGTAATGTGAAATAAGTCTCCGTATCTTATTGGTGAAACTTACTACTTTTAATTCAACAGATCCTTTTTTTTCCAAAAGAATTAAAATAAATGAATTTTTAACATAAAATAATTTGATACTCCTCTTTTTGCATATATTGATTAGTAATAATAATGTTATAACTTTAATATAGTATACACAATAATCATAATTTTTTTTTATTAATTTTATCAATTAACATTAACCTATTTTTTTTGTTTATTCGTCTAGTGATACAAAAAGATGATACCAAAGAGTTTGTGTTTTTATTTATTTAATGCTTTAACTAATAAACTATTTCCTTATTATTTATCGTAATCTGGGATGTAGGACAATACATGTATGCATCGGGTTACTTAAGCATTTAAATGGATGCCAGTCATATGCATGTGATTCATGTTCGTTTTAGTGTGAATGTGTAACTGAGTCATGCGTTGATCCGCCAGACGTCTTATAGGGAGCGATAATGTTATAGCTGGTATATTTTTAAAAGGACAATTTTATTAAACCAAATAAGGACCACTTGCAAGACAAAAGCAACCCAAAAACAAACAAAACCAAAAAAACAAGATACCAAATCAAAACATACAACCTATTAAATTGGGAAATTCACAAAGCTGAACTGGCTTCATTTTTCTCACTCCAAGCACGTTCTTTTGCTTTTTTGATTCACCCACATGAAGGAGGCTAATTTGATGTCGTTCACTAACTTACATCCTAGATAATTCAGTTAAGGATCAAATGTTTAGTGTGTAACTACATGGTTCGTTTTCCAAAAACCCAAAACCACAAGTGATTCCTTGTTTCGTGTCTTTTTAATGGATTTTAAGTCTCTCATATTCTGTGCGTTATTGCTTCTAAATTTAAATGAAAACTAGTTTAGTTTTATCCTAATTAAAACCTCAATTAAACTTAATTCAGTTGCTTTTGTAATTAACAAGATCTGCTCTACTAACCACGTGCTTTTCGTGGACAGGATAAAGTTATTTGGGTTACTTAGGTTATTGCATAACTTAACGACAATCATTAATAATCCATGTTAGGTCTAAAATGGTTTGATTGTATTGTAATGAGTCTCTTTTATGCATGATGTACCTTAAATGTCTTGATATCTCTTGATGAACATGATGCATCTTGATTGGTTATTAAGTCATTAAAGGGTTATATCGTGTTGTAATGAGTCATATCTCTTTTTAATTAGGTTTTAATGACTTATATTAGATCGTAGTTTGTATAATGGTTCATGTAACATCTAGGAAAAACTCATATTTATTTTAGACTAAAGTTGTCAACTTTGAAAGTTGAAGGACTAAAAATATTCTCAAAATAAGTCATGAGAAAAATGAAATAAAAAAATAAGCATTTTATGTTAAGAAAGTAAGATAAATTTCCATCCCACATGGAAAGATGAAAGAAAGTGAAAGCATTTCCCCATGAGTATAAATAAAGAAGAAAAGTTTCATCCCACATGAAAACAAATAAAGAAATGGAAGCTCTTTATCAGGAAACAAGTTTTCATAGAAATGTTTTAATGTGGCTAACCACTCTCTATAGTCCTAGTGGAGGGTGCGAAGCACCCGACGCCCACGCGCACGGACACGGACTCGGGCGATGGGCGTAATGTGGCGTTTTGATGGTGCACTTCGCACGCTCGCATCGCCGCGAGCCGCATAAGGGCCGCTTTATAGTACAAGGACTGAAAATGAAAAACATGAAACTTGCATCTTCGCGCGTCGTGAAGGATCAGGCATCAACATCTTCGCGCTACGCGAAAGACAAAAGACTTGAACCGACTTTGGAGCATCTTCGCGATACGTGAAGTTGCAGATCAGGCATCTTCGTGATACGCGCAGTTACACTTCTGCATGCATGACACGTGGAGACACATGGCAGCACCTGGTGACACGTGGCAACCCTACTGTTGACTCAGCAAACTTAGAACACCTTCGCGTTTCGCGAACTGTCATGGCTTGCATCTTCGCAATATGCGAAGTTGCAAAATCTCAACTATAAATAGAGGGGTGTTCGGCACATTCCATCTCACACCAAACACACACATTTTCACACATTTAGCTTCGGTTTGCGTGCCGGTCTCGTGAAACGTGCCAAGCTCTGAAGCTCTTACGATTTAAGTAGTAGTACGCAATATAGAGTAGCAGTGCCGCTCGATCAACCATAGGCTGTTAACCCCAAATGCCCGCGTGAGGTCCGAGATAACAGAAAGCTGAAAACAAAAACAGGAATCAGTAACAGAAACTGATTTACAGACAGGGGTCAAAAGCAGAAACTGATCAATATATAGGAATAAGTATCAGAAACTGATTTACAATCATAAAAGGTGAATACACCCTAACCTTTTACAACTCTTTTAGAGTCTGAACTGTTTACATAGGATTTACGAATCCTTAAAACTTTGTGTTGCAATAATAAGAAACGGGCATACGCAGATTAAGAGTATACATGTGTCTGGATCGATTCATACATGGTGACTCGGAGTTCCCCGAGGCCATGCGTATCATCAAACACACCTCTGGAAGTCTAAAGACTGTTCAGAGAAATGATATCGTGTATATGATTAATTATACATGTACTTAGGGTAATTTTAACCCAATTGAGTTGGGTGCCTAATGAGTATTGTCACAAAGGTATTATTATTGTTTATTCAATGGTATTATTGAGTCAGCGTCATTCACCGGCTGTGTGCTGACGTATTTTCCCCCATTTCAGGGAAACTGTAAAACTGACAGGCAAGACTGATAGAAGATTGGAGATATAGTCATTAGAGGTGATCTGATGGCTCAGACATTTTATTTAGAAAATTTTAAAGAATTATATTTTCAAAAAAGATAAGTACTTAAATTATCAAACGGGTATTCAAATCCCGAGGTTTCAATATAATAATATTTTTCTGAAAAGACTTCCGTTGATAGTTTATTATACAATATTCAGCGGGTATTCTAACCCGACATTTTGAAAATGAATATTATATATTAAAGACTTCCGCTAATAACCTGTAACTCTGATATATTTTCAAAACTGGATACCAACTAACGGTCGCTCCTAGGCCCTGAGTCGGGATGTGACAGTTCAGCTATGTTATAGTGTGCCATACTGGTATTAAGAGTCACGGTAGTTCTTTGGGCAACTATGTCTAGAATGAGTGTGTCCATGTTCCGTTAGTATTCATTATGTAACATCCGTTAATTTCCGAACCCAATACCCGACCCATTTAAATTTTTGGATTTTCATTTATTGATAAAATTATCCAAGTTAATTTTATTGAATCATGTTTGTTTATATTATTGGAATATTTCACAAACCTAATTTCACGTACTTTGTCTTTATTGCATTTATTCAAAGTACAAGGGCCAAATATGTCGAAAATCAAAGTTTCATAATTATTCATAGCATATTCATGTAAACTTGGAGTAGAGAACAAGTTTTCGTAGCTATCTTTAATATTTATTAATTTGATAAATTAACTTGTTCTCCAAGCTCATCTATTATCAGCTATACACACTTTCATCATGACGAGATTGAGATTTGACAGTTCTGTTGGACTAACGAGATTCGCTTCATAACGTTGACCTTTCCTTCATTGCTTTAAGGAACGGGCTCATTGCATTTGTTATCATTTCTTGCATTTTGTTTACCGGCTGCTCAAGAATATCCTGGGCAGGTTTTGTTCTCGTTCTATTGCTTCTTGGTGCAAAAGCTTCATCACGTTTTGAATTATTTATCCCAACATTTTACAAATAAAGTAGAATATATTTAAATAAGAAAAATTTTTATTGATATTTCGATGGATAAAGTATATTACAAGTGAACTAAGAACATATTACAAGTGAACTAAGAACTGACACTTAAACTGACGATAGGTATACTACAACCAAGATCATCTAATGGATATCATCACTATCTTTAACTTCTATTCCTCATTACCTGTAAAATAGTTTATAAAATATGTCAGCAATACATGCTGGTGAACACGGTGACACTGAACCATTTTTTATACTTAATTATTCCTTACATGTATATTGTAACCCAGCCCATTATCACACCCCAACCTACGGCGGAATATGCCGGGTTGCAACTCTGATACCAATCTGTCACACCCCAACATACGGCGGAATATGCCGAGGCGCAACTGATTGCACAGTAGCTCACAAGAACCTATTATTGATAATGACAATAACTAATTAATTTATTACATAAATTGAAGTACATCACAATAAAAACAAAAACAATCCAATTTTGCTTTATATTTAATAACCTAGAGCAAACTAAGTGTCTTCTCACACATCCAATTCTTCAACTAGCAAAAATAGAATTTGATCAACATAATAAAGTTGAGTGAGCAATACACAAGTTTAGATGTATTATTATATTGTAAAACAAACAATTCGTATGTGAATATAAACAATCACAACATTGATGATATATAACAGTTACCAAATAAAATAGATGTGGACCCTTTCGATCTAGCACAAAGCCAGCTTACTAGGGAAAGGTATGCATACTCGATAAGGATGAGGTGGCCTAAACGACAAACAATAAAAATAAAACAACAACAGCAGCAAACGTATCCAGTAAATCCCACAAATAGCAAAAGGTATTGGTAGGGTCTTGGGAGGGTGTGATGTAGGTAGACCTAACAATAAAAATAAACCTATAACCAAATAGCATATCATTGATGAGCATAAATCCATTAACAAATGGTATCGAATTGTGGTTAATGAGATATAGATGCAAATAAATAAATAACTTTGATGTGTATGGTACGCATGTTACCCCAAAAAGCAAAAGATGAAAAAGAGGGGTTTTAATTACTCACCTTAAATTTGGTGAATTGAAAGATTAAGATTTTGGTTAAGCTTGGGTAAGTCCTAACGAGTAATCCCTAAATACAAGTAAATAGAGCTTCTTTAGAATGTGTTTGATAAATACAAGTTAAAGAAAAAGATATGTATTAAAATAACTTAACTAGAGATTGAAAAAGAATCAAGGAAAACGAAATTAGTTTTGGACAGACTTCTGTCACCGATTGCATAAATGTTTAAAAATATCAATAAATTCTCAAAAATTATAAAAATCTCCAATATGCTAAATTAGCATGTAAGGAATAATTTTTTTTAGAAAGTTTTCCCAGATTCGGACTTGAGATAGGCTAAAATATCCGATCTTCACAGAGGGTACAAATTTGCGTACTAATTTTGAAATAACGATTGTGAAGCCACACGAAAGAATAAAAATATAAATAAATAGTCATTAGAACCGTAGCTCAATAAAGTTAATGATAGGATTTGTCCTTGCATCATTCCAGTTTTTAATGATGGAGATATGGCTTAATCTTTGAAGATCATTCTTGCTGTCAAATCTGAACCATTGAAAATAAGAATGTTGTTGATGTTTTGGAATGAATTTTGATGAAGAAAAATTAGAACCACTTGTGGTATCATGAATACAATATATTTGATCATGTATTATCAAAACATTTATGGTATAAACAAAACAAAAACTTCAAGAATTTAAGAACTTGTTATGGTGTTACCAATAAACAAAAGGAAAGTATGAAGAAAATAAATTAAAACTTACCTAGAAGAATATTTTATAGGAAGAGAGGTATAGATTAATGAGTAAGCTAGAGTGTATTTATAGTTGAGTTAGGATTAAAACCCTAACTTGATGAGAAAGTTTAAAGGAAATCTTGGAGAAAAAAATTGAATAAAAAAGTAATAACAATAATAATAATAATAATAATAATAATAATAATAATAAGTGCCGTCACTTTTTCTTTCATTTTATTATTTTATTTTTATTCTTTAAGCAATAATAATAATACAGTTATATAAATAGACATTAACTTTGTCAAATTGCAGATATCACACTATAGTTATATAACGAAATAAATTGATTTTTTCAAAAACTACATAATATAGTAAAATATTTTAGTTGAAAATAGTGTAAAATAACTTTGGCTTTTAAACGGGTTGGGTTTCCGGGTTCGAAAATAGACGAATGTTACACCCGTCATGACAAAGGAAGTAACTAAGTTCTGAAATTCTGAATTACTATTATAAATTCAAACTCAAATCGGAACCACTTAGCAAACAAGGCAGCATTCGAGTACTTATATTACCAATTCAATATACATAAGACCATTCCCCACACGGGTATAACTTAGACCCGACCAGTCATGTCGGAGGAAAGACCTAGCGTGGTGCAGTGTGCCCACCAACTGCCCACATTTGTAAGGATCCAGGTAAACGTATATGATACCTTGAGGGCTAGCGATTACCTTTGTTTATAAAGTTTTAGGGATACATAATCCCATGTATACTATTGCATATGACTCGGTTAAAGAGTTGTAAAAAGTTTGAGCGTATTCACCTTTGCTTATGATGATCAGTATCACACTGATTTCTGCTTGTGCGTTACCTCAGACCTATATTTAGAGAACAACCTTTTAAATAACTAGATCAACGATTTAGCTTCAGACTTTTAGTCTGTTTTGTATAGCTTTAACCTTGATAAATCATTCGATTGTATAGAACAGTTGGGAATTTTAGTCCCTTTGTTTATGCTACGTTTCTTCTTCGGGGAGACGTCTATGTTAGGTTTCTATTTCTAGAAGAGACGCCAATTTGACTATACCCTTTGTATATAAAGCTTTATGTTCCTTAATCATAGAGAAATATTATTTTGACTACATCCATGGCATATGAAAAGGTATGTTTACACTTAATTTGATCAAGCTTTGGGTTATTCTCTCGACTAGGGTCTAAGCCATAATAATTAAATACTTAAGAGGATATTTGGAGTTAGACGTCTAAGGTTGATTGGACAAAACATCTACTTCACTTTGCATATTAGTGGTTACGCCGTCGGTGTCACACCCTAACCTAAGGCGGAATATGCCGGGGTGTGACATAATTGTATCATAGCTCAGAAGACACTAAAGTAAAATACACATGTCAATATCTAAATTATTTAATTCATATATCAAGTACGCAAAGCACAACATTGTCTCAAAAGGAATAAACATTACATCTTAAATAATTAAAAATGTAATTCAATAAATAAGTCTTTATTCATCATGCAACCTAAGGTCCAACTATTCTTTAGCTTGTTTCTCCATCCAATATAGCTACCTGCATCATGCGTGAAAATATATAGTTTGTCAACATACAGTTGAGCAAGTAATCACGGTTTTTGAATACATATAATATTGAAAATGACAATTCCTTGTGATAAATATGAACTACTACAACTAGCATAACAATAAATATAAAAATTGTCTTTTCACTCGAATCACATAGACAACGAGCTACTCCGACGGCGTATGATCATACTAATAAGGATGAGGACGAGGATGAGATACCAACCACCAAAACTTAAAATAAACACATAGTCACATTTGGACGTACAACTAATTGAGCAATATCATATAACGCAATTAATGAAATTGTAGTGTGAAATAAAATGATTTAATTGTGAACGCATAACGCCCCCAAAATGTAAAATGGTAAAAAGGGGGATGCGAATTACTTACTTTTAGCGAGTAGATTAGTGAAGATTTAAACGACAATAACAATTAAAGGGAAAACGATCGAGCTCCTCGAGATTTGCTGTTACACCCCAAACTAAGGATGTTATGCCGGGGCGTGATCCGATTGCTCACAGCTTGAAGATACTATTATAATATAAAAAGTGACAATAATTATTTGATTTCAATTACACACAATATCCAAATACAACAAAACAATTCAAATAAATAAATACAATAATTTAAATTCAAGTCTGTCTTCAATATAACCCTAAGGTCTTTCTAAGTGTCCATCCTTCAACTCAGGCAACCTGCATATGCGTAGAAAATGGAGTTTTGTCAACAACACATGTTGAGTGAGTCTATCACCAATTTTTGCAACAAAATAAGGTTAATATAATAAATAAGCAAAACGTAATAAATGCGGTAATGAAATCAAACCATAAACAAGTAGATTGCCGATTAAACCATTGCCAAGCGAATCGGGCACCGTTTAATCAACTATGAGCAAATAAATAGAATAAGACCATTGCCAAGCGAATTGGGCGGTGGTCAATAGAATGAGAACCCAATAAATGGGGATATGCGGGACCTCTCCGAGCACGAATGCACACATAAACAAGTAAGCACATAACAAGTAGATTTGATTAATCACACACAATTACACGTTTGCTATTTTTGATATGTATGCATATATAGATATGTATATATAGTATAATATACGCATATGTCCCCAAAATGTTTGTGAAAATCGAGTAAAATAGGGGAATGATAAAACTCACCTGATCGATCAAGCCGAACGGGAATGAATATGTCAAGAAAGTGAAAATCACACTCTTCGAGAATTACCGACAAGAATCCTAATTAAATAATATAATATTATGAACGAATTATAAATGATGTAACGCGTTTGACGAATTTAGGATTTCAATATGATTTGAGTTACAATTATGATTGGTACGTTATGGATTGAACGATTGCTTTCTAAAGATTATTATTATTATTATTATTATTCAATTTTTAAGAATCATTGTTTGTCATAAAATCGGGTTTACGAATAATTAGTTTAAATAAATATGAGTTAAGACCTACTATAATAATAAACGTTTAAATATATAATTATCATAAAATTTATATTATAGAATCCTTAACGAATTTCGATGGTAAAAATATCATTATCACTTGTAACACGTTTAATATATTTATTATAGTTTTGTTTTAAAAATAATATATATATATATATATATATGTATGTATGTATGTATGTATATATGTATATCTATAAAATATATAGTAAATATGAGAAATTTTACAAAGACGTTTTACAACGAGAAACACCTAACGTCGGTTTTAATAAAATAATAATGATTTCTTATTAATAAGATATATATATATATATATATATATTTATATATATATATATGTATATATATATACACATACATATAGATATATATACAAACATACACACACACACACACAAACTTGTAACGAAATTAGTCGACACGAACGTTTAACTTTTATAATGTCGGTTAAACAAAATATTGTTTATTTAACATTTAATATTAATTATAATATATTATAAATCATTTAAAATATATTAAAAACAATCAAAATAACAAAATACTAAAAATATACCCAGCCTGGACTCGAACCCGCGACCTCAGCCGGCACAATGGATTGAACACACACACCCTAACCAGCTGGGCTAGGGTGTTAGTTAGTTAAGATCTGGAAACTGATATTTATATAATGAAAGTAATAAAACCGAATTTGATATAAGAACCTTAAATCTGCAATTGCTCAATCCATTAAACTTTTATTCAATTAAGGTTAGGGCTAATGATGTAACACCCGTTAATTTTCGGTTCAAGGATTCGAAGCTTGTAAAGTATGTATATTTCTCGGGATTTAACAGACCTTTCTCGAAACCTTCTCATCATCCCGGTACGTTAAAACATTTAACTTTTCAACCAAGATGCTAATTCTCTAAAATTTGAAGGGCTAGATGTGAAAACTTTTTATATCATAAACCTAACCCTAACCCCTTTCCCTCTTGTCCAATCGGCAGCTCTCCAGCCCCCCCCCCCATGATTTTCTTCTTTCCAGCCAAGGTTTGAGCATAAAACATCAATTGAAGGTTAGTTCTACGATTCCCCAAGTCTTTTACACCTTAATTGATTTTTATATCACGCGTATTAATCGTTAAATTGCGTGTTGTAGGCTTACCGGGTGGCTATCAATTCTAACCTTTTCGGGACTGTTTTGGTTGAGGCTTTTGCACCAAAATCCTCCTAGGTATGTCTAGTATATCATACTTAACAATCATTTCCATTGGTGTTCGTTAGATTGGTCAACTAGTTGTAGTTTGAAAGATTGTGTTCGGTTGACTAGAATTGTTGATTGTTGCGTTTAACGCGAGGGTCGAAGTGGTTAACGACCAATTCAGCTCGGGTGAACTTGGTTTATTGTACTGGCTGTTGAAAAATCATTTTTATAAGTTATGGGGCTGAATTGGTTGTCAGTTACTCAAACAGGTCGGTATAACGCGCTATTGCGTTTATCGAATAGTTGGTGCGTTGTACTTGCGAGTTACCGACCCATTTGACTCGTGTAGCGTCGTGTGGACTTGTTGGCTGTGAAATTATCACATTGGGTCCACACGGGGCTGAGTTGGATGTTAATTGCCTAAACAACTCTTAAACGCGCGTGTTAGTATCACCTAGTGCTTCCGGGGGTAATTTGGGAATTCTTTATTCCCGGAAGTATCTAAGGGTCGTTTTGGTGAATGTGAGGCCTCGGGGGCTGTTGTGATTGAGTTTGATGAGGTCGAGGATTTAGGTAACTCAAACCAAGTTAGAACGTCTCGTAGGATAAACGAGTCATCTTGTTGTCATTAGTAATGGTTGTATGTAAACCGATAGGTGTTTGAGTTTTGGGATTACTTCGGGGCCCTCTAACTTGTGGTGAAATCGTACCTTATGTCAGGTGAGTTCATGATGCCCCTTTTTACTCTTTTAAGATTTTGGGCTAGCATGCACACCTAAGCGATTTTGCTTGATGAATTGTTCAAAATTATTTTGGATGGGCTTACTTGTATAGGGTAGGCCTTGAGATGATATTATCGTATGTATGTATGTATGTATTAATGTATGCCCAATATTTGGCGATGTTTAGTAGTCGTTATCGACTACGGATGTTTACATATGCCTACTTCGTGTTTGCATACATTGGATGAGATGTTACGTGTTTGGGTTGTACGTGTGCTCGACCCTGATGTTATTACTTGGATGTTTATATATATATATAGGGATGTACTTATAAAGATGTTTATATATATATATATATATATATATATATGTATATGTATATATAAGGATGATTATTTACTGAGGATGATGGCCTAACTGATGTATCCCTTTTTATTTTTTTAAAATCCTTGGAATGACTATTATGATTATTATTATTGATGTTATTTATTAAAACTTGAACTCACTCAGCTCAAGCTGACTTTGTGTGCATGTTAGTGTGAGTTTCAGGTTAGGAGGAGGATGCCTTACCGCCTGGACGTGCATGAAGCTACTTGGACGGTGAAGGGCATACGTGGATGGAAGATTTAAATATTGAACATTTCTTTTTTTAAAAGTTTTATCGAATACATTTAAATTGGATTTTGGGCATAATTCCCGGGTTTTGGGAACTTATTTTATTAATTATGGTTTTCCGCTGAATTATACTCTTAATTAGTTGTTTTAATGGAATGAACTGTTTTCAAGTTTAAGTATTTTTATAAGTATTATGGATGAATACCAACTGTAGGATTCCCGAGATTCGGGGTCTTACAAATGATCAACACATCAAGACGAATCCAAATATATAATTCATTACCTGCTTAGATGTTTAAACACGATTTAATTTCGAGATAACAGGGCCGACAAGAAGACGACAGACGAGGTAGAAGGAGACGATGATAATCCAATTAACTATGGGGATTCAGTAGGCGTCGATCTTAGGGAGGCGATGAATTGGATTAATATCAATGTTAGATTGTATAACCGATTCTTTGGTTAAGACAGTTTATTAGTTATTCAATACATATCGTACTTGATCGATAACATGTAACAATCCAATTCTCAATTTTGATCGATAATTGTAGTACAAGTTAACTAAATGGGTCACATGTATGGTTAAATGGGTCATGGGTTACGGGTTTGGTTAAATGGTTTATGAAGATAACATGTAACAATTGCAGTTTAGTCCCTGAAGAGTTAGCATGGATACAACCAAGAGTTTAGTTTTGGGTTAAAATTACATATTTTCCAAAGTTAAATACACTTTAAATAAATATAAATCGTATAATAATTTTTTGATAAACGTGTCTATTTTTCGGTGATAAAATTTCCCGAATATAAAACGGGTCGAGTAACGGATATGAGTTGTTCGTGGAAAACCCTAGTTGTTACAGTCTCCCTTACTTTAAGGAAAACCACAACATCATCGTTTTGAAAACAAGCAAGCTTTTAACGAAAATTTCATAACATAGAACTTATAATAACCGAAGCAACGCTTCAAATGACAATCCGATAAGGGCACTTATATATAGGATGTACCAGCGGCGTATCCACCATATCCTTATCATCTCCTCATTCGTGCCGTTACTCAAATTACTTTCGGTTCTAAATCATGACACACAATTGTACGTATTATGATTTCCATGCGAGGACTTGAATAATTATGTTCACGACCATACTTACTCTTATCGTCGGATGGTCCCCATAATCCGTCCCATCATGTGGGTTATAAAACATTAAAAATAAAATTTTTAAGAGAAAACAATTGTTTTGGTAATTCTAAATATAATTTCAAATTATAATTAATAAATGTTCGATTTGAATTAATAAAACCATGAGATTTCGAAAAACCTCGTTTTCTTTTAAAAGTAAAATTTTGAAAATTGAAAGAAAATAAATTTTGTGAAACATATGTTATTGTAATAATCGAGGCTTAGGAAATGAGATGGAGATACAAGATCCTAATAGTTTAACTTTGATAAAGGAAACTTTATTCAAGAAATTAAATGCTTAAATAGTTCGAATTAAAATCATCCCATGCCACGATTAACTAAAAAGTCGATGCAATGCAATAACGAAAAGATAAGATAACTTAAGATAGGAAAGCAACAAAAATCTTCAGAGTCTTCATGCATCTTTAGTTACGGTAGATGTGATTTACTTGACTTGGAGCACTTGGGGAAGTTGGATTCATAATAACTTGAGTAGTTAATGCAGGTGGATATGGAGAAGGTTGAGCTTGGAAAGACGACATAGTGAGGTTTGGGTGGCGTAGGCTTGGTAAACTTGAACTTTCGGGTACGGGCTTTGATAAAGTGGAGCAAGAATGAGGGATCTTGGTGGACAGGAAGAGTTTGGAGAGTGTAGGAGTTATGTGTTTGGACTTGATAAGCATTGGTGGTGTAGTAGGGTGCAATTCTATCTTGAGATTGGCGAACACGGATTAGTTGAGGGCATATATTGCGAAGATGACTAGGATCTCCACAATGGTAGCAAGCACGGGTAGTAGAAGGTTTAGGAGTAGACGGTGTACGACCAAAATTAGCAAGATGACCGTAACGATTGCATTGGGTGCAAAGACGGCACAGGGATTGGGTCGGATGATGATAGTAGCAAGTTGAGCATAATGGGTAAGGTCCGATATAGGTTTCTTGTTAGGAGCATTTTGGTTGGAGGGTGAAGGGTTGGTTAGGTTAGCAGAGTTGGATTTACGTTTGTGACGAAAAGAGCTGTCATTGCGCGAAGTGGATTTGGGTTCAGCCTTAGCATCAATTGAGGATTTGGTCTTAGAGTTTTCAAAGGCAGGGTTAGAGTCCGTGCGAGGTACGGTTCCCTCTTCACAGGGTCATCGGGACGTGAGGCAGTAAGAGCAATCGCTTCATTGAATTCCTCTGATGGCATGCTCGTAGCAATCCCAAGCATAGCAGTAACAATTTCCTTAGTGATCCTAGCAGTCAAACGGTGATTACGGGCAGCCGACGGACGACGTTGATTACAACTATGATTTCCTAAAGAAGACATTCTACGAGGACCAACAATGGAAATGTGTAAGATGACATGTGAGAAATGTGTAAGATGACAGGTGAATTGTAGGAATGAGTTGATATGAAAAAATGGGGATGCATATGTGTATGTATATGTATGTATATGAATTAGTACTAGTGAAGACTCGAGGACGAGTCTAGAATTAAAATAATATGTATGCGTTTGAAGCATTTAAGTAAATAATGTTTTATAAAATTTTCCAAAAATAAAATAACCAAGCATATCAAATGAGTTGACCTCCCATGAGATTTCCATGGCAATTTGAATGGCCCAACTAAATAAACAATCATAAAGTTTGTGAATTGGCCTCCCATGAGCGTTCCATGGCAATTTGATGGTCCAATTCATATAACGTGTAATAAACAATTGAGTTGTTAAGCCCATGAGCGTGTACATGGTATTTAACTGACCCAACTAATTAATGAATTATCGAATCAATGGAGTTGTTCGGACCATGGGCGTTACATGGCATTTAACCGACCCAACTAAATATCGAATCAACGAATCAAATATAAGTTGTTGGTGTATCTCGGGAACAACCCCAGACGATACGTTCCAACCCAGAAATCAAATCGAAAATGGTTTATGAAAGGGATAGTTGGAGTGCCCATGGATTGGAGGTATAACCGTTTAGCCGGTTATGTTTACCACGCAACCATTTAGCCGATTATGGGAACCACTTAAAGTTACGGTTGTACGACATTCGTCTTACCCCCATGCTTCAAGGTGAAAGAGCAAAAACAAAACACGGGAATTCTTAAGGAATTTCCCACAATAAAAGATAATCTATCAAAAATTAAGAGGATTTAAAAATATTTTGAAAGTTGAGGCATAACCTCAGAATTTGTGTGTGTGCGCAACAAACAAACAAGATAAATACAATTTAAATAATTAACCTAAGCAAGCTGTAAACAATTTATTAAATAGCACATAAGGCAGTTCAGATAAACACGTATAGGGTTCCTAACATATGTCTAGGACCATTTCTAACGACCTATCTTATAACCTTCGGCTCTGATACCAACCTGTTACACCCTAACCTAAGGTGGAAATGCCAGGGCGTGATCCGATTGCTCACAGCTCGAAGATACTATCATAATATAAAAGTGACAATATCTAATTAATTATTTTATTTCAATTACACACAATATCCAAATACAACAAAACAATTCAAATAAATAAATACAATCATTTAAATTCAAGTTTGTCTTCAATATAACCCTAAGGTCTTTCTAAGTGTCTATCCTTTAACTCAGACAACTTGCATATGCGTATAAAATGGAGTTTTGTCAACAACACATGTTGAGTGAGTCTATCACCAATTTTTGCAACAAAATAAGGTTAATATAATAAATAAGCAAAACGTAATAAATGCGGTAATAAAATCAAACCATAAACAAGTAGATTGTCGATTAAACCATTGCCAAGCGAATCGGGCGCCGGTAAATCAACTATGAGCAAATAAATAGAATAAGACCGTTGCCAAGCGAATCGGGCGGTGGTCAATAGAATGAGAACCCAATACATGGGGATATGCGGGACCTCTCCGAGCACGAATGCGCACATAAACAAGTAATCACATAACAAGTAGATTTGATTAATCACACAAAATTGCAAGTTTGCTATTATGATATGTATGTATATATAGATATGTATGTATAGTATGATATATGCATATGTCCCCAAAACGTTTGTGAAAATTGAGTAAAATAGGAGAATGATAAAACTCACCTGATCGATCAAGCCGAACGGGAATGAATATGTCAAGAAAGTGAAAATCACACTCTTAGAGAATTACTGACAAGAATCCTAATTAAATAATATAATATTATGAACGAATTATAAATGATGTAACGCGTATGACGAATTTAGGATTTCAATATGATTTGAGTTACAATTAGATTGGCACGTTATGGATTGAACGATTGCTTTCTAAAGATTATTATTATTATTATTATTATTATTATTATTATTATTATTCAATTTTTAAAAATCATTGTTTGTCATAAAATCGGGTTTACGAATAATTAGTTTAAATAAATATGAGTTAAGACCTACTATAATAATAAACGTTTAAATATATAATTATCATAAAATTTATATTTTAGAATCCTTAACGAATTTCGATGGTAAAAATATCATTAACACTTGTAACACGTTTAATATATTTTTTATAGTTTTGTTTTAAAAAAATACATACATACATACATACACACACATATATATATATATAGGGGATGGATCTTGCGAGAAGTGATTTTATAGCGAGAAATGCGAAAAGTTAATCATAATCATTGATGATGATTGATCTATGGTCTACAATCAAAATGGTAATAGTGTAATTATGAGTTTCGACATCTTAATGGAAATTAATGGATTTTCAAACAAAAAGGGTATGTTGGTATTTTGCTTTGTAGAAGCCACATTTGTAACTTACATTTCATTATTACATTCTTGAATTTTAACTACATCATCTCTTAAATAAAATATTCTAATAATTTAAGCTTGCAAGAAGTTATCACAACCTACAAAAAAAATCATATAATTTATATTACCAAAACTTTTTATTACCAAATAAATTTGTGGGTTTCACCATACGTTTTCTAGTTTATACCAGCTAACATGTTCTTCAATGTTCATAAAAAAACGTTGACCAACAATATGTTAAAGTTACATTATTTAGGAATTAATTAGTTCACAGTTAATTAATTTACTAACTAAATTCATAAATTAAAAATGATTATGTTAAAAGTTATATTATTTATTTTGTTAGTGTATGTGGTATTTCAAATTGTGTATGTGTATTTTTTTCGTGTGTAGGTTCATTTATGTGCTATGTAGGTTCATACATTTATTATATTTGTAGTATTTTGAATTGTGTACGTGTAATTTTTATCGTGTAGGTTCATTTATGTAATATGTAAGTTCATATATGTACTATGTAGGTGGTATTTTGAATAGTGTGGTTCTAATTTTTATCGGGTGTAGGCTCCTTTATGTACTTTTGAGGTTCATATATGTACTGTATATGTGGTTTTTTTGAATTATGTATGTGTATCTTTTATCACGTGTAGGTTCATTTAAGTAATGTGTAGGTTCATATATGTACTGTGTAGGTATGTGTAATTTTTTTATCCTGTGTTGGTTCATTTATGTATTGTGTAGGTGGTATTTTGAAGTGTGTATGTATAATTTATATAAAAATTTTGAAATTAAAAATAAAATTAAAAAAGATGTAGATTTGTTTGTTGATAAACTGTAAAAAAGATGTAAATAGGTTTATGTGTAGGATATACTGTATGACGTGTAAGATGTGTTGCTTAATGTGTAGGATATGTTTTATGATGTGTAAGATATTAGTTTGCCTACACAAAATTAGTTTTGTCTAAACTACATTAGATATGTCGGCACTACATTAGATATGTCAACGCTACATTAATTATGACTACACAACATTAAAATTGTGCATACACTATATTAGATATGTCTACATTACACTAAATATAACTACACAACATTTTAAAGTGCACTTACAACACATTACGTAGCTACATCTACATTACTTATAAAATAATAATAATAACATTAATTAGTCATTTACAGAACAAAATTATTTTAGATCAAATAGATTACAATGGTTCAAATTTTATATGAAATAAAAAATAATAACAATAGTTTGTAACTTATCATTTGCTAGTAACTTATCATTAATTATTAAACCATTAATGAGTATGAGTTACAAAATAAAATACTTTATGTTTCACTAATATACCCTTGTATATAAATAATCAAAATATGCACTTCTCGCAATAAGAAACACTTCTGAAATGAACCTAATCCTATATATATATATATATATATATAATATATATATATATATATATAGTAAATATGAGAAATTTTACAAAGATGTTTTTCAACGAGAAACACCAACATTAATGTCGGTTTTTAATAAAATAATAATGATTTCTTATTAATAAGATAGATATATATATACACACACACACACAAAAACTTGTAACGAAACTAGTCGACACGAACGTTTAACTTTTATAATGTCGGTTAAACAAAATATTATTTATTTAACATTTAATATTAATTATAATATATTATAAATCATTTAAAATATATTAAAAACAATCAAAATAAGAAAATACTAAAAATATGGCCGGTCTGGACTCGAACCCGCGACCTCAGGCGGAACAATGGATTGAACACACACACCCTAACCAGCTGGGCTAGGGTGTCAGTTAGTTAATTAGTTAAGATCTGGAAACTGATATTTATATAAAGAATGTAACAAAACCGAATTTGATATAAGAACCCTAAATCTGCAATTGCTCAATCCGTTAAACTTTTATTCAAAAGGTTAGGGCTAATGATCAGCACATCAAGACGAATCCAAATATATAATTCATTACCTACTTAGATGTTTAAACACGGTTTAATTTCGAGATAACAAGGCCGGCAAAAGAAGACGACAGACGAGGTAGAAAGAGACGATGATAATCCAATTAACTATGGGGCTTTAGTAGGTGCTGATCTTAGGGAGATGCAGATGCGATGAATTGGATTAATGTCAATGTTAGATTATATAACCGATTCTTTGGTTAATTCGGTTTATTAATTGATTCAATACATATCGTACTTGATCTTGTTTTCCTAATTAATGTTGTTGTTTAGGCCGAAATTAGTAAGAGGAATCAAAAACACAATCCAATTCTCAATTTATATCGATAATTGTGGTACAAGTTAACTAAATGGGTCACAGGTATGGTTAAATGGGTCATGGGTTACGGGTTTGGTTAAATGGTTTATGAAGATAACATGTAACAATTGCAGTTTAGTCCCTGAAGAGTTAGCGTGGATACAATCAAGGGTTAAAGTTTAGTTTTGGGTTAAAATTACATATTTTCCAAAGTTAAATACACTTTAAATAAATATAATAAATAAATATAAATCGTATAATAATTTTTTGATAAATGCGTTTATTTTTCGATGATAAAATTTCCCGAATATAAACGGGTATGAGTTGTTCGTGGAAAACCCGAGTTGTTACATTTGCCGACAAAGATTCCTAGTTGTTAAATATAATATAAATAAATTTATAAACGAAATATTAACAAGACTTATAATGTAGTTAAGGTTTGATGGGGTTTTAAGCAAAATTGAGATTAACGAATTACTAGTTCAATTGCCAAGGTTATTAATTGGTTTAAATAATTTGTAGTATTTTCGGGTTTAAATTTCATTATTATATTTGGAATTTATTTAAATATTATTATTACCATCATTGTTGTTGTTTTATTATTATTATTATTATTATTATTATTATTATTATTATTATGTTAGATTTACACATGAAATATATATAACGATAAGAAAACTAAATGCACCTTTACTATAATTATTTTATATTTAAATTATTATATGATATTTATGCTATATTAACTATTGATAAAACGCAACTATTATATAATAATATTGTGTAGGTCCCGAGGCAGGTGGATCTAACAACGTGTCTTGGATCAACCGAACGTAGTGCTAGCGGAAATCACACTAAGTCACCTAAGAGGTCTCGGATCTTGAGAGTTATTTCGGGTAGAGAGAGAGTAAGAGAAAGCTAGAGAGAAAGTAAGTACATAAAGTGAGAGTTTGGCAAAAGGTTCTTCTTTCTCATGGCATGCTCTCTACTTATAGAAGAGCATGCATGAGAAACATGTCATTATCAAATGCCTAATAGGCTTGTTTACATTTTTTCCTTGGGCCATTAATACAAACAAAACAACATAAAAGCCCAATACATACAAGTTCAATACAAAAGACTATTCAAACAAAAAGGGACCTAACAATCTCCCTCTAGTCTTTAGTATTGAAATCCGTCGGTGTCGTATTCCAGCCAGTCGTCCTCATATAGTGGAAGTTCAACAAGTCTTCTGACGAACTTGTTGAATGCTTCAAATATCCGGTTAGTATTCTGACGTCCAATGTCCTCGACGGTTCGCAGGAGCGAGTTGTATAGCTTCTTGATGTCTCTATATGCAGCCCCATTAACTCGTGCTCGTCAAATATTCGAATTTCTTGCATGTTTTTGCAGCGTATGACGGCCTCCCCTGTAGTGTTATCAAATTCCCAGCTAATGAAGTCTCGGAGAATGTTAGGAATGTAGGGCTCACCAGGGTATATAATGTGATAGTCCTTTGGTGCCCTGTATCTCCACATGGTTCGTGGTTCTCCGGTGGCTGGGTCGATCTCCTTTGGGTTCTTGAACTTCCGACCCTTATTTACTTTAAAATCTTTGTAGTCCACCTTTGATTGATTATGCAAGTGAGTAGTGACCCAGCAAGCCAATGTATCATCATACTCACCTCGGCCTAGAGCTTTTCGAAGATAGTCGATGTCAAGCTCTGGTAACGTCTTCAGCTCGAGGTGGTTGAGATAGATCAGATCTCTGCTATATCGTCTGATGGCCCAACTGCTATTCTCCATATTGTACTTCGCATACACGATCAGTGAGTCATCGTGATAGGGGTAGTTGAGGCTGCGGATGCTGACACGACTTGACACTATATGAGTCTTTATTTTCTTCGGTGTTGCTTGTGTCAAGTCGGCAATTGGATTTGAGACGGGATCTGTTGCAGGAGCCTCTGGAGCTTGAGCTTGTGTCGTATCTAGATTTGGCGAGTAGTTGATGTAGTCTTCTTATACTACCTCCTCCGTATTGTGTGCAATCACGTGCTCCAGGCTTTTCCCTGCTTCAATGAAATCATCCATAATACCTACAAAATCATATTCAGGAAACAACTTTTATACATACTTGCAATTTGTGAGTCGTGTTCTCTGACTTTGCTTGCAGAGTCATGTGCAGCGGGGTCTTGTACGTGTTCCTGAGTATGTGGAGGTGATTGAATGTTAACTCCACCTCCACCTCCACCTCCTGCTGCACCGGCTCCTCCGTCTCCACCATTTCCTCCATCATTATCACCATCATTATCGTCTTCATCGAAACTATCATGGACGTTGTCTTCCTCATCCTCTTCATCATCTTCATCGTCACTTTCTTCATTATCACCTTCATTTCCACCTTCATCACCACCAGCTTGAGCCTGAGGTGGTACTTGTTGTTCAGGACCCAAGCTGGTACTAACCCCACTTCCGGCTTGACCAATCTGTTGTACAACCCGACCAACAGTTGCCTCGCCCTTCGATCCCATAACATGAACTCCTCGCAAGGCCACACTTGGTCCCACGGTAGGCTGTGATCCCCCAATCCTAGAGGTTTCACCAGATCCTCTCCAACTCTTGAACACAGTGTCAAGCCTGTCTTCCATCCCATGAAAGTCATTATCATGTATTGTTAGGACCGATCGGGAGACGGTTTCCCAACGATTCTCGGGGGCAACGTGTTAGAGTGCGGAATCCTACTAACACGGCGACTCGGTGGTAATCAACGACACAAACGGTAGCAATTCCTAGGATGATATGACGACCAGGTGCGGAGGAAAGGACCGAAGGGGTTGACGGGCAGAGAGGATTTCCGGGGAACAGGTCGGCTGTGTATGTGTGTTATGTGTGCTCTTTTTCTGAAAATCCCTAAGTAACGTTTATATATCGAAGACTCATTCGATCGGATGAGTCTCTCATTCGATCGAGTGAAGCTTTGTTCGATCGAATGAGCCTGGTTCGATCGAATCAACCTTTTGTTCGATCGAACCAGTTTTCGTTTGACATTTACAATACGTTAACTAGGTTTCACTATCTTTAGTCTCACGCCGACCTACCCTGATAGAACTGGGGACATATATATGACATTTCATGTCCTAACAAACTCCCCCTTGGAGCCAGTTCTATTTATGTTTTAACCAATCGAGATTTCTTGCTCGACTGCAACTCCCCCTTGGAGTTATCTCTCCCTCTCTGTTCTCAAAGCTAGTGGTGCCCTCATTGCATCCACCAAACTCCTGTCTTCATGGAGTTATCTCACGATCCAATGGTGCAGTCCGTCAGACTTACCATAGGTTCCACATATCATGAGATGCTGTCAAATGGAATATAAGATTAACATTTAAGCACAGTTGTAGTAGATTATCAAACATGAAAGTAAAGCATAATCTAGCACAATATTCCAAAGTATATTAAAATCACTCCAAAAACAATTACAACCAGAAGATAAAACTTTGAATTACAAAGAAACCAAATAAACAAAACATATAACAATTAATCACTGGTTCCCTGTGTATATTTCTTCTGTTGTTCCTTCCAGTTAGATCCTGCATGTATGTCATAGGCAAAACAGATCCTAATGACATTTCTGTACTTTAGCGCTTGCTCCATGTCATCGGGGGCATAAAGAATTTCTGTCTTGTATAGAGTAAAAACATCCTCCCTTGACAAGTTGGTGAGCCACATAGGATCAAAAATGCGGATTGTGCTCCAATTACCATTGTCGTTGAGCACTATAACTGCTTCATGTAGTCTTCCGTCGTAGTACCAATGCCTGAACGATTTGTAGAAGTCCTGCTTCATCTTTCGTAGCGGAATCTTCTTCATTGTAAGTGGTGGCATGTACTTCAAAATGACTTTCGGCCTGTTGGTGATCGGATCGATCTCCTTTTTACTTGTATAACGCTTTGGCCTTTGCGGTGTAATCAATCTCCATTTTGAGTTGTATTCCTTTCGTAATACACTCTGATAGTACGATGCGAATGGAGATGAGCTTGCGTATAGCATGTCCAGGTAATTAAGACGATTAAGATCGTAAGTTGGAAGAGTCTTCAAGTCTGTGATTCGTTGATAGTACTCAACCCCCTTTTCCCTTTTGACAGCTACGCAGTTCAGGTCTTTCAGACACGCCCAAGCTAGGATTTCTCCAGAGGTTCTCCGACCCTTAGTATCATATGACTTTGTGTGAGGAATGGTCGGTTTCGCTTGGCGTTTAGACCTGATCTTTTCAAGAATAGCATTGAACGCTTTCTTGCATTCTTCTGTTTTGTCTTTAAATTCGGCTTGATCGGCTTCAGACGGCTGTTTCATAGCATTTGACCTTTCGTCAGCCTTCTTCTGCACTTCCTCCTCGTTTACGTTTTGAAAGAAGCTTGATGAGTTGGGAATATCGTCAGTTTGCGACGTGTAGTATTCAGGATATTCTTCCCTTGTCAAGTCTTCTATTTCGACATCTTCGAAGTGAGGAGGATCGACTTGTGTCGGATCAGCGGCCGTCGGTGATGGTGAGTCGGTTGAAGCAGCTGCAGCAGATGTGGATTCTGTTGAAGGCAAGGCCAGAACTTTGCCTGTTTCTTCGTTTGAAAACTCGAACATTTGCTCTAGCTCTTCTTCCGTGAAGTTGTGCGAAATCTCACCTTCTTCCAAGTCTCCACTTGAGAAGATTTGCTGTTCATCTGGGTTGTCCAAGAGATACGTGAAAAACTCCGCTGCTGTTTTTGACTGCAGCGGTTGGACATTTGATGTATCAGCATCACCTGCTTGATTAATAATCACAACACAGTAAAAAAAATTTTTTTTTTTTTTTTTTTAAATAAACATATGTAATATCATAAACGTTAAGTACAAAACAATTACATATGAAAATGGAATATAAATAAGGATTACAAGATTTAAACATTAAAATCCTCACTACATTCACTCAAAAATCACTCAGTTACCTTCACCTTCATCATCATCTGAGTTCAGCTCGTCGGTGTCCACATCAACATTAGCTGGACCTTCCAGACGAAGAACGTCTCCTTTAAGCTCAGTCACCTTAGCTTCAAGGTTTCTGTTTGACTCCACAAGGCTTTTATTGGACTCTACCAGGCTTTGATTTGACTCTTTGAGCTCTGTGATAGCAGATCCCTGTTCAGCAACAGTAGCAGTGAGCTGAGTGTTCTCAATCTTCAACCTGTCGTTGTCAGCTTGAAGTTGAGCCATTTGTTCATCTCTGATTCTGTTATGCTCTTCCTGCTGTGTCCTGAACATGAACATCTGCATCATCGCCTTGTGCAGGTCGGCAATTTCAGAAGCGACCTTGGGAGGGAGGGAGATCTCCTGTTGAGGTTGAGGAGGAGGTGGCGGTGCGGACTGAGGTGTTGGAGGAGGAGCTTGTTGTGCTGGAGGAGCAGTAGAAGAGGTCCCAACTGATGGTAACATTGCGGGACGAGGTTGGCTGGGAAATAAATTCCTGTACTTTCGAGTAACCTTCCTCTTTTGTCTCTTCGCCGGCCTTTCTTCACCTGTCGGTTGATCAGCAGGCTGCTCCTCAAACACTACTTCTTCACCGGTTTCCAAATCTTCAACATTTAAGTAGGTATCAGCTTCCTTCTCTGCATCAGTCCTGGTGTCCTCAGGGACTACTTCGTCTTCAGTGTCTGATTCATCACTGGTTTTCTGATACGGAAGGTCCTCGACATCTGAGTCACTTGAGGTGTTCCTCCACTTCCTCTTTGGTGGAGCCTGATAAAACGGATTCGCCACATGCCCAAAACAACGTTTGTGTGGGGGCCTTGTTGGACGATCCTTGTACGACTTGAGACGGTTCAAAGTCTCATTCTTCATGTGGTCTAGCTTTACCACATCTCCGTCATTCTCTTTCAACAGCCCCGGTGCCTGGTCATCAACTATCATCTGCACAAACCTCGGGTACCGTAGAAACTTCTCACCCGCCCCTTGTTTTATGGTGATGTTTTCCACCATGTGACTGAATGTCATTTGAGAGAAATTGAAGGGGCGGTTCATCACGAGTGCTGCCACGGTGAATTGCATGCTCTCCCTTATCTTATCAAAACTTGTACGTTGAGGACCCAGACAGTGCATCACCACGTGCGCCAGATATTTGAATTCTGGGCACAAATTTGCTTTGAGAAGCAGACCGGCATTGAGATCGCCGTCATACTTCATGCGTGCGAAACATCCTCTCGTTGCTGCAGGATGTAATGTGGTCGGGTCAGAGTCTGTATCTGCAAACCCACAGACATCTCTAAGAATCTGGGCAGAAACAACAATTTGATGCCCTCGGACTGTGGAGCGTATCACCGACGGCTCGACGGACTTGTCGTGCGTGGCGTTTCTCCAAAACTCCTGTTGAACCGACATTATCGGCTCAACGATCCTTGAGATAGGAATGAAGATCCTTGACCTCTTTAAAAACTTAATCATCTGCGCAAAGTCCTTGCCGTGACTTGATTTTTCATCTAAAAATGCCACAATGTTGTGTTTGATCGACGTTTTGTACGGAGCAATAACCTGTGCAGCTTCAGCCATTGAATCTGTATACATAGACATGTTAAAACAGACAGATATCTAAAAGACTGAATTTGTTAAAAAAAAAAATTTTTTTTTTTTTTTTTTTTTTTTTTTTTTTTTTTTTTTTTTTAACTTCTGGACTGGTTCGATCGAATTATAAAGGATTCGATCGAATGAACTAATCATCCGATCGAGTGAGACATATATTCGATCGATTTAGACTGGTTCGATCGAATGGACTCATTCGATTCCTTCAACCAGAACCCAGATTTCAACGAGACCCGAATCGGTTTTTCGACCGATTAACCACAATCAACATGTGCGAAACATTGAAAGATGTTGTTTACATGTTTTCCAATGACCCTCATGACCCGAAAACTAAAAAAAACTCAGTTTTATTGTCGGGACCGTTTCCGACACCAAAAACGGCCCGAAAACCTATCGAAACGCGGACGAAAATCAATAAAACTTACATTTTTGAAATCTACGCGAAAAAGTGAATAAACTGGTCGGATCAAAAAGAGGTTTTAGCACGATCGATTTTGAGAGGGAAATTTCAAATTCTTTTCGGATGAAAATGTCCGATCGAATGACTTCTGCTATTTATACAGATTTTTTGACTCATCCGATCGAATAAACTTGTTCGCTTGACTCATCCGATCGAATGAGACACACAATTCGATCGGATGGATTTCTTCCCTCAAACTGATTTTTCACAATAACTTATCCGATCGATTTGGCACATTCGATTGACTGACTCGATCGAATGGCTACATGTTCGATCGAATGAGGAAAAGTTTTAGAAAAATTTGACTTTTAAACTTCTTATTCCCCGTCATCGATCACGGTGCTTTTGAACCTGCAAGAAAACTTAAACTTTTGACATTTGGTTAGTTAGCATAGAAATTTTCCGATTTTGTGAGCTCAGTTCCTGTAGAACATAAAGATCATAAAACGTTAGTAAACACACAGAAAATATCAGGTCCAACCAACTTCGGTTTTATTGCAACTTCTTCCTTCTCTCATTACACACTTGGTTGCGCAGATAAACGTTTAGCAACCTGCATGAGTTTTTCTTTCATTCCTACACACTGAATAAACATTTAGTAGGAACAGACAGGGATCAGACTACCTGTCACAATGATTTCTCATCGACTTTCAAACATTAAGAATAAAATAAAATAACCAAAAATAAAATCTTAATTATTTATTTACAGGGAGGGACAGGGATCAGACTACCTGTCACAATGATTTCTCATTGACATTAAAGCAGAATAAAATTAAAGAAAAATTAATTCAAATTAAAAATGTTTTTGAATTTTTGTCTTGTTTCTTTTTATAATATTCAAACTGAAATAAACATCTGTACAAAAAAAAATTTAAAACACATTATTTTTGGTTGAGAAGGATCTATAATAAGAAATCATACAGACGTATATGACTATCTACTGAGATTTTTTTTTTTTTTTTTTTTTTTTTTTTTTTTTTTTTTAATATACGAAGTTGAACAAGACATAATGAATATTCTTTTTGTGAGAAAGATCCGAACAGGAATCATACTAATTAAGTGACTGTCACATAGATCCGTGTTGAGCTGTATTATGACATAAAGAAACAGGTTATGAGCATGAAAATAACTTAAAATGGTTTTCATCGTTTCTGTGATACGAGTTAGGTTCAATTATGTCTCAAAATTTAAGTGAATAACAACTCAGAGATTATGATGCCTCCTATCTATTCTCAAAGCGTATTTGGCTTTCCCCAAGTCACCCCGAATTGACTTTGACCCATAGTGTCTGATTAAGGTTGTAAGTGTCTTCATCTGCTTCCCGTTTTCTTTCTTACTCCATGATTGAGAAGTCTTGACATTGTTAACTCTAGAATGTTTCAATAACTCATAAAGAATCATTTTTTTTTTTTTTTTTTTTTTTTTTTTTTTTTTTTTTGAATGTTACATAGACTTCAGAGTAGTAAAACAATTGCAAGTCCCGAATCTGGATCACTGCAGTTTCTTCATGCACTATCTTTACGGGAATCAGAACACTTATGGGCTCGTGTATGACTGGGTAATCGCTTTTCTGCCTATCATTCGGAAAGATATATATGAAGACAAACAAAACTCTTAAGGAGTTTCCACGTAAAATCGAGTAGATTTAGTTTGTATCACATCTACTTTTACGCACCATAAAAAGCTACCATGACACACAATGACTGTTCTAAAGCCTTTTAAGCCTAATAACTTCACTAGTTAAGCACACAGAATCAGTATATCTATCATTTTCCAAGGTTGGATCAATTTCTCATTTTCTGAATATAAATGAATGTCTTTAAAAAACCGTTTAAATTATTTCGCCCCGATCAAGTCAAAGTCTTCAGGTAAACGGCTATCCTGAAGATCCAATGGATCAACTGGACCGACCACATACGAGTATGTGTCCTTCTAACTAAGTATAACCGACTATTTTTCAGCGAAAGAATAAAAACCATCAAAACCCGCCCCGATCACTTTCAGTCATCTGGTTAATGGCTATCCTCATAATCTACTAGTAGAAATAAGGACCAAAACACATCCGAAAATGTGTCCATCAAACTGAGGTAACCGACATAATTTTAAGCGATAGTGATGTATAAAAATTTAATATAAGAAAAATGAAAATAAGCTGTACAGAAATAGCAAATCTTTTTGATGTCTCAGTATGATAGCGTCTGTGTACTATCACCTTTCTTGTAACAAGATCAACTTCTCAAAATTTTGAAAAATTTTTTAATGTTTTTGGGTTTTTGTATTTTATATTGTTTTTGGTTTTTCTTGAACCTTTTCTCCCCCTAGAATTTATAAAAAACAAAATCTTTTTGGTTTTTTTTTTTAAATTTTTAAGAAAAGAAAAATGAAAACAATTTAAATGATATCTTCAGGAACATCATCTGATATACGTTTAACGCCGTTGATCTCTAGTAAATATAAAAACCGTGGTTTATCAAATGCTTTAGTGAAGAGATCAGCGCGTTGTTCCTGAGTGGGGATTTTTATCACATCGATTAACTTCTTTTCGTAGCAGTCACGAAGGAAGTGATATCGAATTTCGATGTGCTTCGTTTTGCTAAAATGAACCGGATTTTTGGTAATTGAAATTGCAGCAGAATTATCAATATATATGGGAGTAGTAGAGCATTCAATACCGTAGTCACGCATTTGTTGCTGAATCCAAATAACTTGAGAACAGCAACTGGCAGCCGCAATATATTCCGCCTCAGCTGTTGAAGTGGAGACTGACGTCTGCTTTTTGCATTGCCACGTTACTAAACGACTTCCAAAGAACTGACATCCTGCTGTTGTTGATTTGTAATCGAGTTTACAACCACCATAGTCCGAATCACTGTACGCATGTAGATCAAAGTTATCATCATGAGGATACCAAAGACCCCAATCTGGAGTACCCTTCAGATAACGCAAAATTCTTTTGACTGCAATCAGATGGGAGACCTTCGGCTTTGACTGATAACGTGCACAGAGACACGTAGCAAACATTATGTCTGGCCGAGAAGCAGTCAGGTACATTAGAGATCCGATGATCCCTCTATAGTGAGTTGGATTGATCAATTCACCCTTCTCGTCAGGATTAATCCCGTGATTAACCTCTAAAGGAGTTCCCTGTGAAGAAGAACTCAACATCTCAAACCGTTTCAAGATGTCATTGACGTATTTTGTCTGGTGAATGAAGATACCGGAATCTTTTTGATCAACTTGAAGTCCTAAGAAGAACTTCATCTCACCCATGGAGCTCATTTCAAATTTTTCTTTCATCACTTGTTCGAACTCCTTACAAAGTGTTTTATTCGTGGACCCGAAGATGATGTCGTCCACGTACACTTGTACCATAATTAGATCTCCTTCTTTTTCTTTTGTGAATAGCGTGCAGTCAATGGTTCCCCTTCTAAACCCGTTGTTCAGAAGGTGTTTGGATAGTTCTTTATACCAAGCTCTCGGGGCTTGGTGAAGACCGTACAAAGCCTTGTTGAGCAGATAGGCTTTGTCCTTGTGATATGGGTCTTCAAAACCTGGAGGTTGTGCCACATATACGGTCTCTTCGATGTGACCGTACAAAAAGGCACTCTTGACGTCCATCTGATATACTTTGAATTTCTTGAAAGATGCATACGCCAAGAACATCCGGATTGCCTCCAAACGAGCAACCGGAGCATATACCTCATTGTAGTCTAGGCCTTCGATTTGCCTAAACCCTTGGACCACCAGCCGGGCTTTGTTGCGAACAATCACTCCACGATCGTCACGTTTACATTTTAGTACCCACTTAGTGCCAATTTTCTTCTGACCTTTGGGGAGATCCACCAGCTTCCACACACCAAGTCTTTTAAACTGCAATAATTCCTCTTGCATGGCTGTGACCCAGTTGGGATCTTTCAGCGCATCGGTGGTGCTGTGTGGTTCTTCTTGTGCTAAGAAGCATTCATGGGCATTAAGAGCAACTAATCCTGACTCCATCATTTCTGTGTAGAGACCAAAATTCAGCTGTCGACGAGTTTTGACACCCTGTTGAATGTCCCCTATAATGTTGTCTTGTGGATGATCACGTTCAGTCCTAACAACCGGATTGTCAGGAACGACAACATTTTGTTCCAAGTTAGTTAAGTTCGGCTCAGGAACTGGAGCGGTTTGTTCCATGTTGTTTGTGTTCAGCTCAGGAACTGGAGCGATTTGTGGTGCTGCCTCTGAAGTAGACGTTAGAGGCGGATCTGTGATAGACACATCTTGATTTGACGAGGACGGTTGTGAAATAACATGTGTCGGTGCCGGTCGTACAAAGTCTGTTGGTGTTTCATCTTCAGATTCGGAATCAGATGACTCAAGAACTTGTTCTGTTGACTCTGTGGAAGAAGACGTTGACGGACCAGGATGAGATGAGCGTTGCTGTGATTCATCAGGAGGTGCATTTTGCGCCTCATACATCATTTGAATAGCAACATCATTCAGATTGAATGACTTGACCCATTTGTCAAAGTCAAACAACCAGTCTTCACCTGTCCCTTTGGCTGGTTCTGTGTAGCGTTGAACATCGACGTGGTACCATTCTTCAACCAATTTTGTTGATCGGTTGTAGACCCTTTTGAGAGGAACGCTATAACCCAGAAAGTAACCCTTAATAATCTTCTCCTCGAACTTGTTATCAACTTGCCTTTTGAGTAACGTGCAAAGAGCCCCAAATGGTTCCAGGTGCTCTAAGTTAGGCCTTCGACGTTGAAGAAGCTCGAAACTAGTCTTGCCGTGGCGCTTGACAATGCCAACCCGATTCAGTGTGAAACAGGCGTTGGCAATTGCCTCATTCCAAAACGTGACTGGCAACACTGAGTCAGCTAACATGGTTCTTGCTGTCTCGATTAACGTACGGTTTTTCCTTTCAGCAACCCCGTTCATTTGTGGAACATACGGAGCACTGAATTCTTGAACGATGCCTTTTTCTTTGCAGTAAGTATCAACGTTTGCGTTCTTAAACTCTGTACCGTTATCTGACCGAATTCTTCGAACCTTCAGCTTGTATTGCGACTCAAGAGTCGTGACTAGCAGACTAATACACCCAAAAGTTTCAGACTTCGCTTTTAGGAAAAACACCCATGAGAATCTTGAATATTCATCAGTGACCACTAGACAGTATGAGTGCCCAGCAATACTTTTGACGCTGATTGGGCCAAAAAGATCCATATGTAGAAGTTCCAACGGCATATCAATGGAGTGGAAACTCTTAGACTTGTGGGACCTTTTTCGTTGTTTTCCGGCTTTACACTGAACGCATGAATCAGGGAGATGAAAACTTCTTAGATTGACTCCCTCAACCATTCTATTGTGCACCAGCTTGTTCATGTTCCTGACGTTTATGTGTCCCATCCGTTTATGCCAAATGACAGTATCACGTTCGGATGCCTTGGACACAAAACATGTTGCAGTTGGAGATGATGACCCTGCCTTAGCCATATCCAGAATGTAGAGATCACTCTGGCGTGCGGCTGACATTAGAACTTTGTCTTCAGGAAAGTTGACGTCCTTAGACAAGATGTGGCAGTCTCGTTCATCAAACATTACTTTGAAACCTTTGTCGCAGATTTGACTTATGGACAACAGGTTGTTCTCCAACTCTTTGATGAAATTAACTTTCTCAAACGAAACTCGCCCATTAGACACAATTCCTTGGGCCGTGATAAAACCTCCTTGATTTCCTGCAAAGGAAACTGCACCTCCTTTTATTTGTCTGACATTTGAAAGAAGATTCATGTTTCCAGTCATGTGCCTGGAAGCTCCTGAGTCTATGATCCACATGTTGAATCTTGGATCATATAGAGCAACCTTGGCATTTGATGAAGTGTCTGCCATGAACGCGGAGCATAGTTTCCCCGCTCTACCCAAAAACGATGGAGAAGTTACTTTAATTTCTGCTTCTTTGACTTCTTCATCCTTAGCAGTCTCCTTGTGAATTGTTGAACTTTGAGATGTTTGAGGAGTGTTTGACTCGTTCTCATGATCCTCTTTCATCTCCGTAACTACCACTTCAGCCTCTGCATCTACTACTTGAACTTCAGTAGCTGGTTCCTCGACTATATATGCTTCGTTTTTCGAGGAAACCACAGACCCAGAATCTGAGTCTCCATCTAGATCAGCCATATTTATGTTGAAGTTCCAAGTTTCACCCTCATCTCCTTGAACTGCAAGAGCAGTTTCATTGTTGATGTTGTTTGTTGCTGTTGGGTTTTGAGGGACCAGTTGTCTCTCAAGATTGACATTTGCAGCAGCAGCAGTAGGAGTGGATGTTGAAGAAGTGGTTCGGAAAGGGTATTGATGACCTTCCCGTCTGGGCTTCGAACACTCCTTGGCGAAGTGACCAAGTTCACCACAGTTGTAACATTTGACTTTGTTTTTGTCAAAGCCGAACTTGGATTTGTTGTTGATAGTGAGGGCCTGACCGGTTTTCTTTGTCCATTTCTTGGCCCTTCGGAACGCACTGCCAAGTGCCCACATAATATCTATGCGTTCCATGTCGTCTTCATCCAATTGTTCGTAGTCATCGCTGTCCAGATGACTATTTCCCAACTTTCCAGCTACCATCAAACTGTATGACTCTATAATCGTACCCAGAGTTGCCATGTGTTCTTTGGCAACCTCAACAGTTACAGCTCCCAAGCCCTCTGTATTTAACGTTGCTTTTTCCATGGGCTTGGTTCCGGAGTTTGTACTTGCATTACCGGGAGTTGACGGTGGTGGAACAGACGATCTTGTTTCAGTCCCCTTTGAATTCGACACTGAGGAGACGAAAGCAGTCTTGATCGGTGCATGATCATTTACATCTGACAACGGAGATTTTGACATGTATAACGATTTGTCAGGTGTTGATCTTGGCTTTCTTGAGGAGGCTCTCAGTTCAGCATCCTCTTGTCTGATCTCTTTAATGAAATCAGAGAGAAGAATTGTTTCGAGTTGGTGACTTCTTCTCATCACCGTTAGAAAGGTGCTCCAACTGGGTGGGAGACCTTGTGCTAGACATCTCACTTTCTCAGTGCCAGTAGTTCTAACGTTGTAGGCCTTGAGCTCAGACATGAGATGATAAAATCTCGACAGCAGTGACTCGATATCTTCTCCTGATTCCGGACCAAACAAATCGAATTCACGCTTTAGTTCCCTAGCGTGAATATCTCTCAGTGAATCCGACCCTTCACATCTTTCAACCAAGGCGTTCCATAGTGTTGACGCTGTAGTGAATTGGTTGAACTGGTGAAACAAATCGCTGGAAAGGGCTTGTGATAGTAGTGAGAAAGCCTTCTTTTCAGCTTCAAATGCTGTCTTCTGTTCATCAGACAGCCTGAAATAGCTTAAAGCTTCACCATCGTCGTTGGTCGGATGAACCCAAGCTGTTTGAACAGCTTCCCATAATCCAGGATTCACACCGGTTATGTGAATCTGGAATCTAGTCTTCCAAGTGTTGAACTCGTTTAACGCCATTAGCTTAGGAGGCTTGTTATAGCTTCCCGATTCCGAGTCACTTTCGAGGATTGACTGGATCCTCTTGGTTGTGCTTGTACTTGAAGACATGTTTGCTTAACTCCGAGAAGACTGAAAAACACTTAAAATTTGCTAAGTGTTGAAAAAACAGTCTGCTGATCGAATGTGTTGTATTCGATCGGATGAGTGGTCTATTCGATCGGGTGTGAGCTGACTCGATCGAATGTCTGTTTGGGTTAAGGTTCTGGTGTTATGAGGCTGATTCGATCGAATGGGAACTTTTTCGATCGAATAGGGTGTTAGGTTCGGTCGGATAAGTATCTGGTTCGAACGAAACGGGTTGTGTATCTTGTTCGATCGATTGGGAACTAGTTCGATCGAATGGGGTTTTGGTTCGGTTCTGATGTTGACTTAGTCGATCGGATGGGTTATGACAATCGAATTTGACACTGATCGAATGGGTTGATCAAATGGGTGACTAAGTCGATCGGTTGGGTACTGGTTCGATCGAATGATTGGGACTTATTCGATCGAACGAAGGGAGCGTATGTTGAGGCGGGAAAAGCTGGTTCGGTCAACGTTTAAACTTGTTCGATCGAATAGGAGGGCTATTCGATCGAATGGGTTCCAAAAATAGACTGATTCGATCGGGAAATCTGGATTTTCCAAAATTAGAAGATTTTGACGAAAATTCGGATTTTGAAACAAAAACAAGAAATCTTGACGATCGAGGACCACTTTATGACTATTTTTAAACTTATAACATAAACACAACTTAATTCCAACCCAAAAACGGATCAAAACAACCAAAAACTCGAAGAACACGAAGAACGCGAAGAACGTTCTTGACGAAAACCCGAATTTTAACACGAAATCCTTTGATCAAAAACCAAAATATGACAATATTAACTGTTTTTGACACAAAACCGATGAACACAAGACCAAAAACCAAGATTTTACCGGAAATTTTACGTAAAAATAACGAATTTGACTCTAAAAACGCAATTTTTACCACGAATCTACCGAGAATCAAGAACCAAAGGCTCTGATGCCACTTTGTAGGACCGGTGACGATCCGAGCAGGTTCGGGACGGAAGGTTTCAACCACAGATCAAAGATAAAAACAAACACTTTATTGATAAACGCGAACGGTTACATGCTTGTTTAAACAGAGAAATCACGATCTATGGCAGGGGGAGGTCGAGCATGGCCTTCCCCCTCATCCGGACAGCACCTGGGCTCCGGGCACGCAAAAACCTCGAAAACCTTTACTGTTCACAGCCTGAAAGCTGGTATTTATACCCGCTGCCATTCGGTCAGGACTCATTCGATCGAATGAGTCCTATTCGATCGAATGGCAGACTCATTCGATCGAATCAGAAACTCATTCGATCGAATGAGTATCCATTTGAAAATGCTCTTTCAAATGGATCACTTTCAGCGTGAACCACTACCTAGGTGTACAGCATACAACATAAACATTCTAAACTATTCGCCAAGCGACGGCCACAAAATGTGCACCAACATAGCCACCGGTGACCGTACTTTCGTAAAAGCACCATTGGGCGGTGGTTCCTCTTCTCTTCTTCCTCTTGAACCTCGAACAAAAATTGTAGGACCGGTGACGATCCGAGCAGGTTCGGGACGGAAGGTTTCAACCACAGATCAAAGATAAAAACAAACACTTTATTGATAAACGCGAACGGTTACATGCTTGTTTAAACAGAGAAATCACGATCTATGGCAGGGGGAGGTCGAGCATGGCCTCCCCCCTCATCCGGACAGCACCTGGGCTCCGGGCACGCAAAAACCTCGAAAACCTTTACTGTTCACGCCTGAAAGCTGGTATTTATACCCGCTGCCATTCGGTCAGGACTCATTCGATCGAATGAGTCCTATTCGATCGAATGGCAGACTCATTCGATCGAATCAGAAACTCATTCGATCGAATGAGTATCCATTTGAAAATGCTCTTTCAAATGGATCACTTTCAGCGTGAACCACTACCTAGGTGTACAGCATACAACATAAACATTCTAAACTATTCGCCAAGCGACGGCCACAAAATGTGCACCAACAAATTCCCCCTTGGACGTTGCTTGCGAATTGCTGTAGACACCTCTTGCAATCTTCAGTCAAATCTTCTGCTTTATCTTGATAATCACGTTGAAGAATACCATCATTGCAGCAAGATTCCCCCTTAGACTGAACTCTCGGTTAATGATGCAAAGTGTTCTCCATTGCTGACATCTTCAGACTAAATAATCTGTTTAAAACAACCAACTGTAGAAATTCCCCCTCAGACGTTGACGTGTATCCCAATATATAGACATGACAATACATGCACGCTTCCGCTGCGCGACTTACTATCGGCGAATCTTCACCCACACGGTTACTTCACCAACATGTATTGGACAAATGACAGAGGCTTCCAATCCACAGCTACTCCCCCTAAACAGATTAGTTTGTATGCAGATTCATCATCGGAGACAAAGACACATCATTAACTTCGTGATTGCGAATCACCAATTTTCAACAGAATTCCCTCCACAAAGCGGAATTCTCACATGCGGAAAATAAATATTTAACATGATTGGCCCATAAATAGTCAGATGCTCCTGACTACCCCACAATAACTCAAACTCAGATTCTCTCCACAAAGCAGAATCTTCAGAATGCGGACAATAAATTAAACTTGGTTGGCCCATAAATAGTCAGATGCTCCTGACTACCCCACAATAACATCATACCTCATCAGTAATCACTTTTCTCTGTTCTTCTGTGTTCTTATAACAATCACCACTGTAGAAGCTCAATGAACAAGGGGGTTATCCATTAAACTTGTAGACGATAATTCCTTCAGGTAATTGTGCTTTGTTCATCTTCAAATTTGCCGCTTTAACCGTTAAACATTTAAACGCTCTGACTTTGCCGGCAAATATCAGTGAAAATTTCACTGTCACCAAACTTTTTCTGGAATGTGATCAACATGTATAGGATGTCCAGAAAAATCTTCATCACTGACCCGACAATTAACCGAAAATTTCCCGGAAATTTTGTCGAAAAAATTTTATTTTCGCCAAACTTTTTCAGAAGACTTCCCGACTGATAAAAATGGCTTGGGCAAATTTTCGTGTAAGCAGGCGTTCCAGACTTTTTTTTTTTTTTTTTTTTTTTTTTTTTTTTTTTTTTTTTTTGGTCTGGAACATGTTCGATCGAATGAGAACTGGTTCGGTCGAATGAACCACAGATTCGATCGGATGAAGCACATATTCGATCGGATGAAGAACTGGTTCGATCAGCTATTTGAATTTGACACTTTGAGCGGGAAAACCAGTTCGATCGAATACAAACTGATTCGATCGAATGAAGACATCTGGTTCGATCGAATGAACAGGCTGTCTGGGCGGGAAAACTTGCGTTTGAATTTGACACTTTTGAGCTGGAAGACTGATTCGATCGAATCAGTCAATCGAATAGGCCTATTCGATCGAATGGGGAACTCGTTCGATCGAATGTACTGATTCGACTCCTTCAACGCCAGCCCAGAAAACGCGAAGAACACGAAGAACACACCAACAGTTTAACGTCCAGAACGCAGAAAATCAAGAGCTCGGCTTGCTAGATCGGTTGTTAGACCTTTCTAGCGGTAACCGTGGCTCTGATACCAATTGTATTCACTTTAGGCTAGGGTTTTGTGTAATCTGTTAGGACCGATCGGGAGACGGTTTCCCAACGATTCTCGGGGGCAACGTGTTAGAGTGCGGAATCCTACTAACACGGCGACTCGGTGGTAATCAACGACACAAACGGTAGCAATTCCTAGGATGATATGACGACCAGGTGCGGAGGAAAGGACCGAAGGGGTTGACGGGCAGAGAGGATTTCCGGGGAACAGGTCGGCTGTGTATGTGTGTTATGTGTGCTCTTTTTCTGAAAATCCCTAAGTAACGTTTATATATCGAAGACTCATTCGATCGGATGAGTCTCTCATTCGATCGAGTGAAGCTTTGTTCGATCGAATGAGCCTGGTTCGATCGAATCAACCTTTTGTTCGATCGAACCAGTTTTCGTTTGACATTTACAATACGTTAACTAGGTTTCACTATCTTTAGTCTCACGCCGACCTACCCTGATAGAACTGGGGACATATATATGACATTTCATGTCCTAACATGTATACCCATTAGATTAGAGGCGGCTTGATGCTTGCTCATGAACTCCTCGTTAAGCTTTGACTGGCGTTCATTGATACGTTCTTGCTCTGCCAGTTTTGTTTGAAGGGCCTCAATCTCGACTCGAAATTTTGTGTTTTCAGCAATAAGTGAATCGAGAGAGTCAGATGAGGCCAATTGACCTTCAAGAATAGATACCCTGGAGTTGGTCGCCTCCTTCTCAACATCCCACTTGATCATTGAGTCATCAATCTTCTTGAACAATCTTTCTTTAAGTACGGTGGCAGAGGGTAGGTTCCTTTCAAGTGTAGCCACTCTATTACCAAGCCTCGAGTGGTCTGCCCTCAGGTTAGCATTTTCAGAAGCTTCATGGTTCATCAGTAAATGTTGATTCTGGATTCGGGTGTGGAGCGTGTTGATCAACATTCTTTGACTTTCAATTAGAGCATCGTTTAGCTCTTTTTGTTCCTCCAAGACTTGAATCCTTTACACCAGCTTTGCATTAATAACCGCATCTGCACGTTCCTTCTTCTTTTGAGTCTTTATAAATTCAAACAACAGAATCTCTCATTCAGCCCTCTTGGCATTAGATTCCTCCAGTGCGACGATCCTATCGAGGATAGGATCGGCGTACATCGGAGGTGTCAAAGACTTTCCTTTGGTGATGGGTTTGGGTGAAAGGATAGTGGATGGGGGAGTGACGGACATTATAGGTGGTGAGGTTGTTTGGAAGGGTAGGTTAATGGACTGGGCTGGTATGGGTGAGGTTGTGGAGGTGGGTGGTGTTAAGATGAGTGGAATTGAGAGCAGAGGTGTGTATGGTATTGGTTCTAAGTTTAAGGGTGTTGGTTGTTTTGGTGGTGGTGAGGTAATGACTGTTTGGCTCCATAGGCTTGTGGTTTGGATTGGTGAGCTAAAAATGAAAGATGTGAATATTGAGGTAGGTATTGTTTCAGATGTAGGTTGTGTGGGTGGTGTTGTGGTTTGGGATGATTTTTCTGGTGGAGTAGTTGGTTGTGGTTGAGATTGAGGTGGGGATTCAGGTAAATGTGGTAGGAAGGTGGATATGGGTTGGTCCATTTGTGAGGGTTCGGGTGAGGAGTCGGGTGAGTCATGTAAAAGGGTTTTGGTTTTCTTGTCTTTGAATTTGGTTCGGGTTTTGGGTTTCTTATAGACGGGAATTTGAATCTTGGCCACGTCTAGGTCTTTAAGTAATTTGGCTATGGTTTCGGGTGAAACTACAGGTGGGTCAGAGGGTTTACCTTTAGAAGGAAGCTTGACAATGAGCTTGGGAGGCTTCTGGGAGTCTCCAAGCTTCCTCAGACGCTTTAAGGGCTGAACGTCCTCTTCTTCTTCTTCTTCTTCTTCTTCTTCTTCTTCGGCCTCCTTTTCTTTACCAGAAGAACCAACAACAGAAGGCTTGTCAGTAGCCTTCCGCTTCAAGTCATGCTTGGCTTTCGTCCTGTCTTCAACTGGTTCATCTGATGAATCTTGTTCAGCTTCATCCTCAACTTCAACTTCAGCCTCATCCCCAGGAGGCTCAGTCTCCTCAAACAACCCAAACTTGGGACCCGGTCTTGGTCCTTCATACTGATGACCTTTGCCCTTTGTGCTCAACAACACACCAAATATCGAAAGGTTGATCTCGTTCACATGATAAGGCTCTGGCAGTGATTTCTTGTCTTTAGCTTTCTTGTGAGGTGGCCTGGGTACCTCGGGTATCATATCGTCAAGTAGCAACTGTACAAACCTCGAGTACATGAGCAAGGTGGACTCATTCTTCACATTCGCCATCATGCACAAAAATATCCTCTGAGAATAGTTGAACTTCTCCCGAGTGGTCAAAGCAAACATAATCCGCACCCAGTCAACTCTCATGCTGTCAAAACCTCCACGAATGTCAGCAAAACAGTGAGTGACGATGTGAAAGAGAAACCTCCAAAATGGTGGGAGGTGTTTATTCTCCAGGCTCTTCCATTCAGTATCAAAGCCCATCTGAGTCACAAAATCATTCAACGTGGCTCTATCTCCCTTCTCATACTTGTAGTCTGGCTCATCTTTGATCTTTAATACTCGTCTGATATCTCCTTCTGTAATCGTCAATTCCTTCCCAGCTACTTTGGTAGTAAATGAAACGGAATCATCAGCAACTTTAGCAAAAGCCCAGAAATCCAAGACCCATTTGGAGTAAATTGCTGGGTTGGCAGTAATAGCATACTCAAGGGGTGATTGTCTTAGCCCCTTGACCATAGATGTGAATACCTTGTCAGCTTTGGCTTTGGCAAGCTCGAGGGCACAAAATTGATTATGACCCTGAAATCATTCATTTAGATCGTGAGAATCATAATTAAACAAAGCTAATCAATATAAGATAAGTTACATACAAGATACTTAAGTATTTACTTATTAGTTTAACTTAATTAATTATCTAAGTATATTAATTATGTAATTTTTAGTTTGATAATTTAAAAGGATAATTTTATCTATTAACAAGTTGATTAAGTCCAATAAGTCAAGAATATACAGTTTTTTAATGTCCAAAATAGTCCAAGGGTTAAACAGTCACAAATAGTCCAGTAGCATCGGCCTTAAACATCTGAAAATTTTGCCAAGTATAGAATTTTTGCATGGACTGTATTTCGCTTCGCATGTGATGCGAAGCGAAACAGACAGATGTTTCGCATCGCATGGTCATGCGAAGCTAAACAGACAGATGTTTCGCATCACATGGTCATGCGAAGCGAAACATTAAGGTATTTCGCATCGCATGGTCATGCGAAGCGAAACAGACAGATGTTTCGCATCGCGTGGTCATGCGATGCGAAACCCTTTGTATGCGAAAAAATCAAACTTGTCCATTTTTCATTCTTTTTCTATCCTTGGGTGTCGCCTAGACATGAATTAAGTTTCTGGAGAGTTTGAGATAAAAACCCTTTGAATTTCTTGGTCAATTGAACCCTAGAACCTTCGAACAAAACCTAGATCTACAAACTATGCAAAATTAAACCTAAAAATTAATAAACAATGATGATAAACACGAATAAGCCTAATCGATATGTGATAATCATTAAAACAATAGCAATTCGAAGATCTTGTCATAGATCTAGCCGACGGTTCATCTAAACCGCCATCTAGATCCACGTGAACCTAGAAAACAAGAAGAACAGATGGATATGATGTTTATGATGTTATACCGAGGGTGTGGGTTCTGGATTCATCATCAAAGATGATAAAGAGGGCCGGAGCTTGAAGATTTTGAAAGAGAAGTTTAGTGTTTGAAGGTAAAGGGAAAAGAGAGAAGAGAGAGAATAAGATGAAAAGTTTTTTATGAATAGTGAAAGAGATTTTAGGTTGCCCTTATATATAGGGTCAGCTTATCTCGCGATAAGGTCAAAATATCACGAGTATTCACCGAAAATTACACTCTCGTTCCTTGGTCTTTAAAAACATTTGTATATTCAAACCCATAAAACATTTGCCCACCGAATCCAAGCACTTGTTAATTTTTCTGATTTTTCTTTTGTCGGTCCGTAACTGTCAACGTTTGCACGAACGATCTCTTTAGCAAAACAAAATAAAATAAAGTAAAATTTGTTAAAAATAAAAATAAAAATAAAAATAAAATAAAAATTTTAAAAACTAGAAATAAAATCAAAAAGAAAATAAAATTAAAATATTAATATACATAATATTTTACAAAACAAAAGTTTAAAAGTAAAAGTAAAAATAAACTTAAAAATAAAATAAACTAAAATTAAAATAATAAGCCTTTTAAAATTTTAAAATTTAGAACTATTTAGAGGGATTAATATAAAATAAATATTGAATTAATTTACATAATATCGTGAAGAACGATCACAATATGGAATCATATTGATTTGCAAAGCCCTATATCGCATTTCCATTTTGATATTATTGTGACACAAGTTCATCATCGATTGTAGATATTGTTCACTTGTTAAACTTGACAAGTGTTTTGATGTTAATGTGATACATTTAAGATTCAATTAGGCACGATACTCAAGTGGTCCCCACTTAATTAGTCATGTTACTGATTCCATCATATCTCGGGCCTAGTTTGTGTTGACATATCACCTCAACTTGACTTAAACCTTTCTTAGTTGATCACAGTACCCTTATTAACATACTTGACAATTTGACTTTGTACACTTGACACTTTGTGCTTTGCACACTTGACTCGATCTAGAAAGATTAAAATAAAGCAAAGGTTCAGGCAATAACAATCAAGTCGGATAATACCATATTATCGCGCAGAGAAAGTCCAATGCTTGAACAAAAGAAAGAAAATAAAACAAAGCAGAAGACTTAGGGCCTTAACAATCAGGTCGGATAATACCATATTATCGCTCAGGAGAAAGTCCAAGGCTTGAGTCATAAAATAAATGAAGAAATAAAGCAGAAGTTAAAATTCCTATTACTGACTCTTTTTGACTCTTTTTCTTGATTTTTTTTCTTTTCTTTTTCTTTTCTTGACACTTTACTTGACTCAATAAAAATTAAAATTGACACTGACTTTCATAAGACCACTGTGATCAGTTGAAGAGAGGCTTGGGTATGACATGTGTAATTACATTTCATCCTTCATTGATATGACTTTAACGGAATCATGTAACCGCTTCTTAAACGTATAGCCACTAGCAATGGCAAGAGTTTAAGTTTATATCACCCAACACTTACTTGTTTGTTAAGCCTATCTACACTTCGATGAATGACCTTGTAGCCTTTTGATCGAATCTTTTAACACGCTAGAATCATTACATACCAATGTACTATCACTTTCCACATGGTCGGATCAATTCTTAATTTAAAATTTAAAATATCCGACTCCCTCTACGAAGGAACTCCCTCTAAATGGGATAAGTCTTTTAGAGTTTTCTTAAAATTTTCTTAAATAGGAGTAAAGATGAAATTAATATTATATATAAAAATAAAATCTTTTTTGTTAAGTCAAGTGACTTGATTTTGGTTTTTCTTGAAGTAAATTGAAAATCTTTTTAGTGAGTTAAAGTTAACTCATTTCTCCCTCTAAAATTGTGACATATTTGAAAAATATTTACAATTTTAAAATTAAAAGATAAAATTTACTCAAAAGAGATCATGCCCAATGACTCGACAGGAAAAACAAAACGGGCACGACTAAAAGCTTTGATAAAGAGATCTGCAAAGTTATAATCATTATGGACCCTTTTTATATTGACAAGCTTACGATCAAACCAATCACGAATAAAGTGTATTCGGATGTCGATGTGCTTAGTCTTTGAATGCTGGACCGGGTTTTTAACGATAGCAACGGCAGCCTCATTATCACATTTGATCGTTGTATCATAGAAATTCAAACCGTAATCCAGCAGCTGATGCTGGATCTATATCACTTGAGAGCAGCAGCTAGATGCAGCAATTGTAACGATTCCGACGAAAACCGGTATACCCTAACCGGTAGACAATAGTTACGTCATATTTAATGTCGGGTACATGAATTACCATAATAATTATACGAGAATACATGGTTCACTGTATTGGTTGTACGTGAATATATAATTCATCGTATTGAATATGCGATTAATCGATCGATAGTTATTGAAACCCGAACGAATCGAGGGTTCAATTATAGACGATATCTATAATATTTAGTGATTTTACGAAGCATTAATGCTTCGGGATAAGTGAATTAAAGCACAGAAAAAGAATTTCGATTTAATTGTACGTCGGTACATTAAACGAAACCTTTAATACCAAACCAAGCAAGAGACGATCGATCAAGCCGAAAAAGATGCGCAATTATTAATAATATGATGTTTTAAGTTAATAAATGTCATGGTTTAAGTTTTTAAAGTTTTTAAAGTGGTTTTATATAAATTTCATTTTTAAGATAAAAACGACCGTTTTAACCTCGTTTTAAGCCGAATTAGACATTTAACCGAAAAACGAACTGAACCAGATTATCCAAAACATTATCCGGATTTCGAGAATCCAAACATGTGGCTAAGAATAGAGAAGTGGGTCCCACCCCACCCCCTATCTAATCCCGATCGGACTCAAGTCCTCTTCCCCCTATTATTTTCTTTTTTCTAAACAAACATTCAACAATCCATCAATTCTCTCAACTCCATGGACTAAAAACCGAGATATTTAGCAAGAGAAACAAGGTAAAAATCGAGTTATATACGTTTCCATCTTCGTTTCTTGAGTTTATTTGCAAGAAAATGAGGTTTCAATGATGAAAACCGATTCTTGCATGATCAAGTGATGTATACGGGTTATAGAAGGGATCTTGGTCCAAGAAAGGAGTTAAACGAACCAAGAACGAATTTTTACGGTTTAAACTTTAGTTTCGAAACAATAACCGAAACTATAGTGTAAGAGGCTTGATCGTGAGTGTAACTTGCTTGGTATTGTGGTATGTTGGTTGTAGGTTCTGTATTTAGTGGTAGATAAGGCGGAAAGACGAGTTTGTAGCTTGTAGTGGCGGAAAACGAAAGGTATATTCGGTTTATGTTCGGTTTTGGAGATTTGGACAGATTGTGATGTGTTTAGAGTTAGGTCATGAAATTTTACAGAGGTGTTAGATATATGAAAATATGAGTTCTGTGAATTTTTGGTAATTTTTGGACAAAGATGAATATTTGGTGAATTTAATGCTCGGTTTTGGCCAAAAATGGTGAAAAATAGTTAAATATCATGAAAAATTCTGGAAAATTCCAGATAAGCTTTTTATAACATGTAAAAGTCACACACAAAATTTTAGGTCCGTTGGAGAATTCTAAGTAGGCTTTTCGGTTAAACGAGTTCTAGGGTTTTCTAGCTCGGTTTTAGTGAAAATGGCATGTAAAGGAAGATTTAGGTTCTGGAAAAATTACAGGGGATTATGTGGAAGGCAGGGGATATCCAGGAGAAATTTGGGATTTTTCTAAGATCGTTTGGTATTTACAACATATTTAGTGTTTAAATGGTGTTTAAAAATAGATAAATAAATTTTAAATATAAAAATTAATTCTGGAAATATTTTTATAAAATTCCCCACTGTCAAAAAGTGATTTGTACAAAATTTCAAGATCCGAGACTAAACGGATAATTATTTGTGCTAAAAAGAAGATAAAAACAAACTTTTAAAGTCTAAAACGCATAAACCGGTAAAGTTCGTCTAAACGAACTGACTGGTGTATAAAAACCCTAAAAATGAACTATTTTTATATAATAGATTTAAACAAGTAAAAATAAATCATCCGAAAGTAATTCGGATGATTTGGGTATTTTTAACCGATTTAACAGTTTCCGGTACGCCAAAGACGGAAACGGGTCCCGCGGCCAAGCGGGGCGTCTAAACCGAGCTCTAATTTCACAACTTTAACTAAAATATCAGTCAACAACTATTTTCGGGTCGTGTGTGACCAAACTCATTTTTGGAACGTAAAAACGGATAACCGTGCTAGGCACGCAAAACGGGAAAAACGACTAATAATAATTTTGACCAGTGAACTCTAAACGATATCACAATCTGAGTCCGGAGAAGTGTTTCTGGGTTAACATTACCCCCGGAACGGTTACAGTACTGGGTTAACAGTGTCCCCAGATGTACCGGTTGATACGGTTAAGGATTATATAAACAATAATTGTATAATAACGATCGTAGGGATCATAATACAGATTGGACGTGTTAACTGATAATGATTGTTGTTACCTGCTTGCATGTGCTAAGGTGAGTTTCACGAGCCCCTTTTTCTGAATTGTTTTCAAATATTTTCCCGGGGCGGAAGCATGTTACTGTTGAAATGTTTAAGTACATACTGAATGCATGGATTTGAGTGTATTTATAAATATTTGATTGTACGGGAATCGTACGGAATGGGTACAGTACTGGGTTAACAGTGTCCCCAGATGTCCCTAGAAATGTTTCTGGGTTAACATTGCCCTCGGAATGGGTACAGTACTGGGTTAACAGTGTCCCCAGATGTCCCTAGAAGTGTTTCTGGGTTAACATTGCCCCCGGAAAGGGTACAGTACTGGGTTAACAGTGTCCCCAGATAATATTATATTACGATATTGATTTATCAAGGTTTACTCAAATTGTGAAACTCACCAACTATTCGTAGTTGACCCGTTTTCTCATATGCTTTTCAGGTACAATTAAGATGAAGTGATTGCTTACGTGCTAAGTGCTTGATGTGTATAAGATTTGCGTGTGGGATGTTAGGATACATTATATTACATAGAATTATGTATCGTATTGTATGATGTGTGTATCACCTAGACGGTAATGAATTATGAGATAATGTAATTTGAAGTATATTAATGTATTCAGTTTTCTTTATAAACAATGTGGTTGATATCAGAGGTGTCTGTTGCATCCCGTTTACGTTTCCGCTGCGGTTACGGGGTGTTACAGAACTTGGTATCAGAGCCATTGGTTATAAAAGAATTAGGATGTCTTTAAAAGATACCTAAAATATAACCAGTAGCTCAAGTATTATAGGATCTGAATATCAACTAATAATATATAGTGACGGGATCTGGATGAACTTGGATGGACAAGTGAGTTATTATGGTCCGAAACATAATAACAGACTTGTCCGCACGAGGGAATTCAGGGGAAGTCACTGGGTACATTAATAGGTAAAAATGGCAACATATGTGTAAAGTATATAATATTATTTATACGTGCTAATGTGTATATATATATGTACATATCTTGTGGGTACATGTATTGAGAAATAGGACCCGGATAAGGAACCGGGGGATGAAATAATAAAAGTACCGAGGATGCTGAAATTTCTAGAGCATCGGTTGATGATAAGTCTGACTTATCGGGCCATAGTTATGATAGTACCAAGTAGATCTCCCGTTTGACATTAACCAGAAATATCTAGTAACCGTCACTCCCAACCAAAATTGATAAGTCCCTTACCCTACCAACACCGGTACCGTATATCCTAATAACCCCCTATGTTCACCCGAACCGCCGACCCTCACGTACGGATGGACCTGTACCTGAACCTATTCTTATTCCATTAAGGAAAATAAATAAATAAATAAATAAAATAAAATAAAATAAAATAAATAATACACGCCCTGCTTGCGGTGCGCACATATAATATATATATGTGTGAACCCTTGGGTGGACAAAAGTAAAATTGCACTAATTTTGACGTTATTTTACTAATCACGTGAAAATAACGTTAAAAGTGGCGGAAGGTTAATCAGGCATCATGTGGTAGCGTTGATAGCCGAAAGACAAGGGCACATGCACCAATCAGCCGGTGTCCCGATGATTGAGTGTTATGTGTCTTATGTCCAAGGCTTGATTCAAAACTACTATCGAGCCGGGGGTCTCACCGGAAGCAGCCTCTCTATCCCTATGGGATAGAGGTAAGGCTGTCTACATCTTACCCTCCTCAGACCCTACGATAGCATTGCTATTGGTGGGATATACTGAGTACGATGATGATGAAAATAAAATAAATAATAATAATAATAATAATAATAAATTTGATAATAAATGAGCAGATAAAAATAATATATAGAAATATATATGTGGATTTCTCACTCACAAACATATGAGACAGACCACCTCCAGATCGAGAATTACCGATTTTAGCGAACCTAGGACGCCTGAGGACATTGATTGAACAAGCGATAGAGTTTCCCATAATAGTAATTGATAATATTTGAAGGCAACCCATGTTGCGCGATTACCTTAAACCTTGCAGCTCCCTATGTTATCCTCACATCCGTTAGATGCCTATACCCGTGTATACTCGAATAGAATGATTACCCGTACACAAAGAGGTGTTGGAATCATTATAGCTGTAGGTTCCCAGCCGGATCTACACGAGATATCGCGTACTACGCAGGTGCGGAATCCCTACGTAAGACGTTACGAGTATAGAAAACAATACGAGCTAACACACGATACGATAACCAAACACACGTTGTATTCCAACCGTAAACACGTGATACTATGATCACCGGATACAAAACTCTCTGACTCGAATACACAAACTGTAAAACTCTTAACTGATCTCGAATAAGCCGTATACAAATGGCTTATATAGACTCGACAACTTCGCCTGGTATGTTCAGGCGAAGTTGTCCCTAACTTCGCTTGACTAACAAGTTCGCCCATATAAGCGAACTTGTTAGTACCTTCGCTTACATACAAAACTCAAATCTAACTAACACGATTACAGACACTCGACACTGAACTACTGACATCATGCACCAACAGACTCCCCCTTGGCAGTAGCTTCATCTCTTTAGCTTCAAACACGTGTCTTGTAATCTTCAATCTTCTGTTTTCAAGCATGCACTCCTTCTCGAACACAAACCGAGACAACTCTTTGATATTTCCTAGCTTCGTCTTTCCAAGCAGGAATATAAAATATCTTCTTGTCATTCAACACCTGCAAATCAGCTTGCGATAAGTTTACCAAGTGCATCGGATCGCACACTCTAAGCAGCTCTTGTTCATCTTCGTCTTCCATCACCGCCTCAGCTGTCTCACAATCTACAAACCACCACTTCAGGTCTTTAAGCACATCCTTGGGCATTAGCTTCATCGGTACTTCTTTCAAACACCGGATCGGTTTATACTTCATGACCATCCAAGGCTTTCCATCAGCTCTCAAACCTCTATCCTTGTCTTCAACAAGCTTTCCCTTTTGTGGCTTCAACAGCTCAAATTTCTTCTCTTTTATACTCTCTTTCCACACAATTATCCCAATGACTCTAGCCATATTATCGTCACTTCTGTTTATCAATCCCAATCTGGCTAAGTCTTTCACTTCACATTCTGGCAGTGTATTCAACGATCTTAACATCCTTCTAAAGTACTGAACACCGTCATACCTTTTAATCACGAAGAGCCTCAACTGCTCATCATATATCCAGCAAATAATCCCTTTCTTCGCTTCAGCATAGCCTTTAATGTTGTAACTCTTCTTAAACATTGTAGGGACCGCCGGTTTCTTCGTTTTGACGAACCACTGAGCATAGCCTTCCTTCCACCTAGGCTGCTCTTCCCATTCAGACTCATCATTCCCAATCTGTTGACTCATATCTACGTTCTCGACTTGCGGTATCTCATGCTCCACATTCTCCTCTACTATCTCTCCCTCTTCTATCTCTGTATCAATCACAATCTCTTCACCAATTTTCTCTATCACATCACTCGGTAGTACATCATCATCACCAACCAAAACATCATCCATCTCCTCTACGTCCACCACCACCACATCATCACCACCAGCTGCAGATGTCGACTCCCCCTGAGTTGTGGAAGTTCCAAGAGCTTGATCAGTTCTTGGCAACTCACCACCTGCATCTTTCGATGCATTGGGATCATCGTCTCTATCATTTCGTCTCTTGGTCCTCAACTCGTCGCCTTTACAGCTCGTCTCCCCCTGAGATACTAAGAACTCCTTGAAAGCATCTATGATTTTTCCATGTTGTACCAGGAGGGACGACTGCATCTGATTCTCTGTAACTAGGCGCTGAATAGCCTGGGTCTGGATAAGATTAATCCTTGACTGCTCTGCCACGACCCGTTCCAGTGCTGCTATTCGTTCTGAGTCTGATAGGGTTGCATCGAAATCGAACCTCATATGCGATATATCTTGAGTGTACTGAGGAGGGATTTCCGATGTCACCGGAACCTCAGAAGTAGAAATAGACGTAACCGCAGGTGGTATCGTCACCGATAGCCCTGCAGTGGCCACAACAGTCGACTCTATAAATTGTGCCACGACCTCCGATGGAGTAACTGTCGGAAGCGGCAATGAAACGATCTCAGGAGTCGAAAGTTGGAAAGTAGTGGGTGGGAGGCCAAAAGTAGACGAGGTAGCCACCACGGGAACACCCGTAGCGCTTGGCCTTGTAACCTGTAGTGATGAGGGAACCATTGTCATACCGGATAGTGCTGGTGGAGTGAAACGTACCACCCTAGAGCTCTCACCGGCTCCTGATCATGCACCTATCCGTTCCCTTCTTGACCTCCGGATCAACTGTTGAACTTCTTCCTCATAATCCGACTCGCTATCATCATCTGTTCTCTTTCTTTTCCCATGTAGTCTTTCTCGAGTCACCATAATCCTTTTGGCCTCTGCCACTTCATCATCAGAATCTGAGCCCGCTACCATTGTAGCTGCCCTAGTAACATTCACAGTCGAAGCACGTTCAACCGGGACCTGAACGTTCTCCTCTGGATCCACCCGATCCATATCAAAGAAGCCTTGACCACCAAATTCTGCATCAAGGTCCACGTTCTCCTCCGGTGACACAACAGGAGCAGCAGGTATAGCTTGAGGTGCTCCTGCCTGTTGTGGTGCCGGGTCCCTAAACTCGTCCCCTCGAGCAGGCACATACCCCGGGTTGATCAAGTACCCAAAGAGTGGAGTATGTCGAGGACGGAGCTCAGGTTTGCTCCTCGCACTGGAGGATCGACATTGGGCGAAGATCCGTTTGTTCACACTCTTAACGTATCGGATCGGACGGCGCTGAGGAAGCGTTGGAGCAACATGATTCAAGATCATTTGTAGGAATCTTGGATACATGATGAATCGCTCACGCGCCATCGCTCTTCGTTGACGATCAATCTCATAAAAGACCATCTGACTAAAGCTGAATCGCTTGTTGTAAGTCAGAGCAGTCATCGCTGACTGCATGGTCGCGCCCATGCCATCAGTGCCCGCCTTTCTCCCTGACATGCAAACGATCATAACATGCATGAGAAAGCGCCACTGGTCAAGTAAAAAGCCTTTCCTCCTCTGCGTATCCCCCAAGGGACCAGAGTATCCCATCCTCAAAAACGCTCCATCACGGAAAGGAGCTACAAACTCTGTTGGGTCATCCCTTGTTTCGTTCCCAAATCGTAAAGCCGCCCGGATTTGTTCAGAAGAGAACTGAACAATATGATTGTTGACGGTTGCGCGCATCACCGGGGGCTCGACTCTACAGTCGTATTCCACTGTCTGCCAGAAATCCTCAATATTGGGCAAGGATATTGGCAGAGTTGTTGTAATGGCGTGGAATATCCTCGAGCGTAAAAGAAATGTGATGATTTCGCGGAAATCATCAACTCCGCTCGCCTCCGGGTCTAATGTATTGTACATGTTATGACCCGGGAAGAACTGTCTCTGATGATCACCTCCGTCATCACCGCCTGCACCACCTGCTCCAGCAACAGCAGCCATATCTGCAACAAACAGGTTAAGTTAGATAAACGTCAAAGCGAATCACAAGTTCGCCTGTTACCATGAGCGAAGTTGTGATCAATACTGTATAGGCGAAGTTAAAGGTGAGGCGAAGTTGGGAAACAACTTCGCTTCAACTTGAACTTCGTCTGATAATAGATAAGTAACATGGTCCAGGCGAAGCTACTGATAACTTCGCCTAATCACAACATCGCCTCATAAACTGTTTCAAAATCAATAATCAGGCGAAGTTAAACCTCAGGCGAAGTTACGGATAACTTCGCCTAAACTGTAACTTCGCCGAATTTGAATCGGCAACAGTTATAGTTTTTGAACGACGTGTAGATGATGATTTCGGAGATCGAGGACTCCGAAATACATGATTTTATGAAGTTTTAGACGTTCAAGTAGTTTACTATCACGTAAAAACAGGTTTGAAATCGGGTGTTTAAGGTTTCGAAAGACGAGGTCGATAATCGAGTCGAAACGACCGATGATCAACCTCAAAAACATTGATAATATGATAATCTAACCCTACACACCTTTAATTTGATCTGAATCGAGGTAACAAAAACTGATTTGTGATATCGATAAGTTCGCTGAAATATCAGAGGATAAGTTCGCTGGTATTTTGAAATAATGAAATCGTTTGACCTTTAAATTCCTTTATATAGGGTCAAAGTTAGTACAGGCGAAGTTATCGACAACTTCGCCTATTCCAGGCGAAGTTTTCAACAAGTTCGCCTGTAATTACAAAACAAACCCCTATACTTTTAACAATTTTCAATAAAGTTTTAAAAACATCCTTTAAAGCGTTAAATGATACGATCAAGACCAAGTAACCAGGTATAAAATCAAACAATTACAAAAGTAACAAAAATTTGAAAAAATTAAAGTACACGGGATCAAATTTCAGTCTCGACAGGGACTACCATGTTTTAGAAAAGATCCGAACAGGAATTATACTAATTTCGTAACTGTCACACAGATCCGTGTTCAGCTGTATTATGACATAAAGAAACAGGTTGTAAGCAGGTAATCTACTTAAAATGGTTTTCATCGTTTCTGTGATACGAGTTAGGTTCAATTAAGCTCAAAACTTAAGTGGGCAACAACTCAGAGATTATGATGCCTCCTATCTATTCTCAAGGCGTATTTGGCTTTCCTCAAGTCACCCCGAATTGACCTCGACCCGTAGTGTCTGATTAAGTAGTGATTACTCTTCGATCTTAGACTCTGTTTCCCGTTCACCTTCTTGTGTCTTGATTGATAATCATTATCATTATGAACTCTAGATTTTTTTTTTTTTAATCTAACATGTATATACACAACTTCAGGTAGAAAATAACTGCAAGTCCCGAATCTGGATCACTGCAGCGTCTTGACACGCTATCTTCACGGGAATCAGAACACTCACGGGCTCGTGTATGACTGGGTAATCGCTTTTCTGCCTATCATTCGGAAAGATATGTATGAAGACATGCACAACTCTTAAGGAGTTTCCACAAAAAATCGAGTAGATTTAGTTAGTATCACTTCTACTTTTACGCACCATATAAAGCTACCATGACATACAATGACTGTCCTAAAGTCTTTTAAGCCTAATAACTTCACTAGTTAAGCACACACAATCAGTATATCTATCACTTTCCAAGGTTAGATCAATTTTCTGTTAATCATAGTAAAGCAACTTCTTACGAAGTAGTAGACTTGAAAAATAATTTCATCTCCCGAAAAGAAAAAATTTTAACTTCTATCGTCCCGACCAGATCAAAGTCTTCAGGTAAACGGCTATCCCGGAGATCCAATGGATCAGCTGGACCGACCACATACTAGTATGTGTCCTTCTAACTAAGTATGATCGACTTATTTTCAACGAAAGAATGAAAACTCATCATAAACCGCCCCGGTCACTTTCAGTCATCTGGTTAATGGCTATCCTCATATTCTACAAGTAGAAATGTGGACCAAACATATCCGAAAAAATGTCCTTCAAACTGAGGCAACTGACATAATTCTAAGCGATAGTGACGTTTTTTTTTTTTTTTTTTTTTTATATAACACAAACACAAAGCATGGTTACTCGGGATTGATCATCCCATTCAGCTCAACAAGGTTTTGAAATCTAGTTTTGTCAAACGCTTTCGTGAACAAGTCAGCGAAATTATCTAACGTGTCAACCTTTTCGAGCTCAATCAGTTTCTTCTCAGCACAATCCCGTATAAAATGATGACGTATGTCAATATGTTTAGTTTTACTGTGCTTCACGGGATTGTTAGTTACTGAGATAGCAGCAGTGTTATCAATGCAAATAGGAGTAAGTGAGAAATTCAGACCATAATCGCGCAACTGTTGTTGAATCCAAAGAACCTGGGAGCAGCAGTTGGATGCTGCCATGTATTCTGCTTCACAGGTTGAAATTGCGACCGAGGTCTGCTTCTTGCATTGCCACGACACTAGTCTGCCACCAAGAAACTGACATCCACCAGTTGTAGACTTCCGACTCTGATTGCACCCTCCATAATCAGAATCTGTGTAAGCGACTAGCTCCAAGTCTCCTCCTCTCGAGTACCACAACCCCAGCTTCGGCTTTCCTTTGAAATACCGAAGTATCCTCTTCGCACCCTTCAAATGAGATTCTTTTGATTTTGCCTGAAAGCGTGCACAAAGACAAACAGCAAACATTATATCAGGCCTAGAAGCAGTTAAGTACATTAAAGAACCTATAATAGCCCGATATTGGGTTGGGTCCACGTCTGCATCGTTGTCTGAATCAGCACCCAATTTGTGATTGACGCAGACTGGAGTATCATATGGAGTGCTGTCCTCCATCTTGAAGCGTTTGAGAACATCATGGACATACTTCGTCTGATGAATGAACATCCCATCTTTCCTCTGATCAACCTGCAATCCTAAAAAGAAGGTTAGTTCACCCATATCACTCATTTCAAATCTCTTCTTCATGACGGCCTCAAACTCCTGACACATGGCGACCTTTGATGCAGCAAAGATAATGTCGTCCACGTAGACTTGCACCAGCAGAAAGTCGCTACCCTTTCTCTTGAAGAACAAAGTGCTATCAATTTTACCTCTTTCAAACTCATTCTCAAGCAAGTAATCTGATAAGGCTGAATACCAGGCACGAGGTGCCTGATGTAGTCCATACAGTGCTTTACTTAGCTTGTACACGTGATCGGGAAAGTCAGGGTCAGGAAAACCCGGAGGTTGCTCAACATACACAACCTCATCGACTTTACCGTTTAGAAACGCACTCTTCACATCCAACTGAAAGACCTTCATCTCCTTATGAGCAGCAAATGCCAAAAACAGCCGAATGGCTTCCAATCTTGCCACATGAGCAAACACCTCATTGTAATCAATCCCCTCTTGTTGATTAAAGCCTTTAACAACCAGCCTCGCCTTGTTCCTGATAACAATCCCTTTCTCATCTCTCTTACATTTGAAGACCCATTTCGTGCCTATCGCATGCACATTTCTTGGTTTTGCAACCAAGTTCCATACTTCCATTTTCTTAAACTGAGCTAACTCTTCTTGCATGGCTTCGACCCACGAGCTGTCCTTAAGAGCCATTTGATAGTTCTTTGGTTCAATCTGGCTGATAAAGCAGGTGTACAAGCACTCGTTGATTATGCCTGATTCTTTAATGCTTGTGTAAACACAGGTGTGCTCATTCAAGCTTTGTCTTGTTTGTACACCGGCGGACATATCACCTATCACATTCTCCAAAGGATGATCTTTGTGAATTCTCGTAGTCGGAACCGAGCTGACATTCAGATTATCTTCCAGGTTCGAAGATAGCTCATCAATGGGTGATTGATGTTGAGAATGAAACGGATTGATGAATTCCTCTTCAGTAGAGGCAGCAGGGGTATTGATAGCATTTGACGAGGAAGGCTGACATTCATCATACTGTGGTCGTTGTACCAAAGTGTCTTCCTCATCGCATATCATCTTCGTAGCAATTCTTTCCTCAACTTCTGCAAAATCCAGATAAGGTATGTTAAAAGATTTAAAGAGTCTATCATAGTCGAAAACCCCAGCGGGTCCCGAGCTTGGTTTTGGTGATTTGTAACTTGTGATATCAGTGTTACACACCACCTCAACCTTGCTGTTCGATGTATTAAAGACCCGTCTGTTGGGAGTCCCAACAACGTATCCGACTAAGATTCCTTCGTCGGCTACTTCACCAAATTTAGAATTGGTCTTTAATATCGAACATGGGGACCCGAATGGTTCAAGACCACTCAAGTTGGGCTTTCTCCCATGCATAAGTTCATAACATGTTTTATTTAATCTTTTAATAGTTAACACTCTATTAAGGATATAACAGGCTGTTGCAACAGCTTCAGCCCAGAACACCACCGGAAGTTTCGAATCAGCCAGCATCGTTCTGGCTCCTTCAATTAAGGTTCTGTTCTTCCTCTCAGCCACTCCATTTTGTTGCGGTGTATACGGTGCGCTGTATTGGTGTTCTATCCCCTTCTGTAAGCAGAAAATCTCCATCTCGTAGTTCTTGAACTCAGTTCCATTGTCACTCCTGATGAATTTAACCCGTTTCCCCATGATATTCTCCACCTTGGTAATCAAATTCTTTACCATCTGCACTGTTTCATCCTTTGACTTCAGGAAATATACCCACGAATATCGTGAGTAATCATCAGTGATCACAAAGCAATAAGACGTTCCTCCTAGACTTCTTACATTCACGGGACCGAAGAGATCCATGTGAAGTAATTCTAGGGTACTAACAATTGAATTGACCTTCTTGGTGAGATGGGATTTCTTGTGTTGCTTTCCCTTTTTGCATGATAAACATTTGTCTTCAAAGTTGAAATTCTTCAAGGGAACACCCAGCACAAGCCCATTTTTGACAAGGTAGTTCATTTTCCGAAGATGAATGTGCCCCATTCTCCTATGCCACAATTCGGACTCCGATTCAGTCGCTTTTGACAGAAGACACGATTCTTCTGTGGCCATCTCAGTCGATCTCATATCCATTATATACGTATTCTTCACTCTTGGAGCCTTCATAACAATCCAATCTTCTGGTATCTTAAAACCAGGATACAACACAATCGCTTCATTCTTTGTAAAATGTACGGTGTAGTCTTTGTCACAAATCTGCGAAACACTCAGCAGATTGTGCTTCAGTTCTTCAACAAAGTTTACTTTCTCCAAAGTCATCTTTCCATTCAACACCGTCCCTATTCCTGTAATTCTTCCACCGCTCTCTCCTGCGAAACTCACCCTTCCTCCTTGAACAGGTTTCAAGTCGTGTAACAAATTCTTGTTACCCGTCATGTGCCGGGAACAGCCGCTATCCACAACCCATTGATTGTTGGCAGCCCTGTTCAACTGTTCCTGCACGATTAAAGTAGATGATTAAAACCTGGGGACCCAAGACCGATTGGTCTTGGGTCGATACATTCCGTACCTTGGCTGTCCAAAATTAGTATTATAATGATTTCTGTGAGTCCTAACAGGATACCTTCTTGTGGATTGTCTATGAGGCCATCCAAACCGTCTTGAATTAAATGAATTATTAGTTATGGTTTGTTTGTTAGCAGTGAAAAACTGAGATCCTTTTCTTTGAAAACCTGAATTAGACCAATTTCTGAATTTTGATGGGTTTTCAGTTTTAACATTATCGTTAGTTCTATTCTCAGTTCTCGAAGGCCTCACACCTCTGAATCTCTGCTTCAGAGGGCAATAAGCAACAAGATGTCCTTGTTGATTACATCTAAAACAACACCTGTTTTCAACTTTCTTATCAAAAGTTGTCTTAGATGTTGAGGCTGTATTACTGCCCGTTTGTCTCACATATGGTGGGACATACAGGTTTAGTGGAGACTTCTTTTCAGGTGTTTTATTTTTCTCTCCACTTTTCGGTAACACTTCCTCTTGTTTTGTCTCACACGACTCAGAGGACTTGTCTGAGTTAGATGAGACAGGACTCGGAGCAGAAATCTTAATACTTGCAACAGGCTTAATAACTTCTGGTTCTTTAATCGTTACTTTAACCGGAACTGTCTGACCATAGTCAACATCGACAGATTTCTGATTACTAGGGTCATAAGTGTAATTATGATTGAAAGGTGGTGGAACTTCATGATAACCAATTCCTCCCCTTTTTGGGGAACCTTGATCACTAACGAGGTGATCAAGTATAGCGGAGGAATTTCTGAATTGCTCCAGTTTCCTGTTAAGTTCCACCACTTTTACCTGGTGATCAGCTATCTGTTTTTCCCTTTCAGCTATTAGTTTGGTTTTCTCTTCTAGAACTTCATAGCTAAGATCAATCACTTTAATTTTTTCAGCAAGCTTTGCTTTAAGACTTTTAATATCTGTTTCACTAGCTTTAATTTTTACTTTGTAACTATTTTCTCTAGCTTTAGTGAAATGATGATCTTCTTTTAAAGTTTTATATTGTGCATCCAAACTAACAAACTGATCAGTAAGAGTTGTCAGTTGTTCAGACAGTTGTTCACACTTAGTACAAGGGAGTTCGGTACTTACCTCGGAGAGCTGGTCTGCTACATCTGCCATGTACGCTTCATTTTCACCAGTTCCCTTCTCACTATCTGCATTTTCGATGTTTGCCAAGTTGGCCTGTTCAAATACTTCTTCAACATGCAGATTCCAGTTGTACTCTTCGTTCTGTCTGGAAATCATGGCTCTATAGTCATTACCACTACCACTTTGCTGTGTAGATCTGTTCTGACTGCGTTCTACACGTTCATTTTTGCATTCTTTTGCAAAGTGGCCATTCTGCTGACAGTTGTAACAGCGTACCTTCGACTTATCAAACCCTGGCCTCTCACCGACAAACTTCCTGCCAGTCTTCTTCATGAACCTCTTCACCCTTCTGACAATCATAGCCATCTGCCACTGCAGATCCATCTCCTCCAGATCATCAGCATCGATCTGGTCATAGTCTTCATCCAAAACTGCAGGATCAACGATCTTACCCTGAATGTAGTTCTCATACGAAGCAATAAAAGATGCATAGAGAGCAAACTGCTGTTCAGCAGATTTGACACTCATGGGCATCTTCGAGTAGTTGTTGTTTGAAACACTTGGGGAATAACTACTTTTGGTCGCTTGAGGTTGAGAAGCATTTGACCCTCCAGCTACATAGCACACATCACCGTTCATGTTGAGAGATACATGTCCCTCATGTGTTGAGCTCGCGCCTGACTCTCCCTTAGAGTAATAAGCAGATGATTCAGTTTTCGAACTTGATCCAGAGTTAACCTTTGCACCATACATACCCGGATCTTGAACCTGATCGGTAGATGTCTCCTTTCGTACCATGTTCAGTTCAAACGTTCTTAGCTTGTTAATTGCTGTCTCCAGGTCATAGTCAGCAAAGTCTTTATCTTCTCTCATCAACACAGTATACATCTCCCATTTCGGTGGGAGAGCATCAAGAAGCTTTTCAACTATCTCATCTTCTTTGTAAGCAATTGAATAGTTGCTGAGTTCAGTCATCAGATGATAATATCTAGTGATGATATCATCAAGTGATTCATTTTTCAGATACTTGAAGACCGAGAATTGGGTTTTTAGAAGTTTAATTTTCGAGGCACGAATTCCCACATTGCCCTCAAACCGGTTCTCAAGTGCTTCCCAAAGCTCTCTAGCGGTTTTATACTTTCGGAAGGTGTGGAGTATCTCTTGTGGAAGAGCCGTTGTAATTGCTGCATGAGCTTTGCTTTCTGCCTCATACATTTATTCTCCTCTTCTTCCATCTCTTTGTATTTCTTGATCTGATCACGACCTTCATACTCAGCAGTAGGTGGAATGTAACCATCTTGTATACACACCCACATCTTGGCATCTTGATACTTGACATATTGTTCAAAATGATCTTTCCACGCTACATAATCAGTTTTCTTAAGCATCTTGGGTGCTTTTGTAGCCGAACCCGCTTCTACTTCCATCTTTACCAGTTCAGTAATGTTTATCGAAGACATCTTTCTCAAAACTTAAAGAAATCCGAAAATCAAAAATTTTGTTTTCAAACAGCTCTGTAGGCGAAGTTGTGGATAACTTCGCTTAAAACTTAACTTCGCGTGAATTTGTAACTTCGCTCACTTTCTTAAATTCGCCTGATTGGTGAACTTGAAAATAACTTCGCTTAAGTTGAGCGAACTTGGGAGGTAGGCGAAGTTGTGGGTAACTTCGCTTGAGGTAAGCGAACTTGAAGAGGTAGGCGAAGTTGTGGATAACTTCGCTTAACCTTATATCTTCGCCGAAACCCTACTAACAGTGACGGCAACTTCGCCTGATGAACACGAAGTTTCTGCAGATTAGATTTCTGGGTTTTTCGAGGTTTGTGAAGGTGTTATGGGTTGTTTAAGATTGTAGGAGGAGAGTATAGCACAAAAGCTCAGAAAACTCGTCCCGCTAATAGTCGAACGGAACGATTTCTATACCCGCGTGATAATCCCGAACCACACAATCGAGCAAAAGCTCTGATACCAATTGTAGGTTCCCAGCCGGATCTACGCGAGATATCGCGTACTACGCAGGTGCGGAATCCCTACGTAAGACGTTACGAGTATAGAAAACAATACGAGCTAACACGCGATACGATAACCAAACACACGTTGTATTCCAACCGTAAACACGTGATACTATGATCACCGGATACAAAACTGTAGGTTCCTGGACGGATCGTACACGGGATGTCTCTAACAACGCAGATGCGGAATCCCTGCGTAGGTAGATACGAGTGTAGAGTATGTAGAGATCGAACACACAAACAATAAACCAACCACGTTATATTGATAACAAACACGTGACCCGAGGTCACCGTTACAGACTATGACACGTAACTCGGTTACTGAAAACTGAAACGAAAACCCTAAACGAACAACTTTAAACTGTTTCGTCTGAAACAGTATATAAACACGACAACTTCGCCACAGGCGAAGTTGTCCATAACTTCGCTGATTCAACAAGTTCGCCATAGCGAACTTGTTGACAACTTCGCGAATTACAAAACAAACATAAACAAAACATAATTACATTACAGACTCGATTACAAATGCTAGACTATGAACTACTGACATACGTGTACCAACAGACTCCCCCTTGGCAGTAGCTTCATATCTTGATCTTCAAATCTTGAGTCTTGTAATCTTTACCTCTACGCGTGCGCCCCTTCTCTCACACATACCGACACTACCCTTTGATATTTCCTAGCTTGATCCTTCCAAGCAGGAATGTAGAAGATCTTCTTCTCGTTGAGCACTTTCAAATCATCCTTCGATAGATTAACAAGATGCATCGGGTCGTACACCCGAAGTACTTCTTGTTCATCCTCATCTTCCATTACCGCCTCAGCTGTCTCACAATCCACGTACCACCATTTTAAATCTTTTAGGACGTTCTTGGGCATAACTTTCATCGGTACTTCTTTCAAATGACGGACTGGTTTATACTTCATTACCATCCAAGGTTTGCCGTCAGCCCTCATTCCACGATCTTTGTCTTCTATCAACTTTCCTTTTTGAGGCTTTAGGAGTTCAAACTTTTTGTCTTTAATGGCTTCTTTCCAGACGATCTTCCCAATGATTCTTGCCATATCATCATTACTTCTATTGATCAGCCCCAATCTCGCTAAATCTCTCACCTCACATTCTGGTAAGGAATTCAGAGATCTCAACAATCTCTTAAAGTACTGAATGCCGTCGTACCGTTTGATCACAAATAGTTTCAGCTCTTTGTCGTACAACCAGCATATGATTCCTTTCTTTGACTCTGCATAGCCCTTTATATTATAAGTCTTTCTGAACATCGTTGGCACTGCAGGCTTCTTGGTTTTAACAAACCACTGAGCACAGCCTTCTTTCCAGTTCGGCTGCTCCTCCCATACTGTATCTTCTATCACACTCTCATTCCCCAATTCTGATCTCTCAACAGCTGGAATCTCATGTTCCACTGACTCATCTACAATCTCACCTTCTTCTAACACATCTTCCACATTAATCTGTTCTCCAATCCTCTCAATCTCATCCATAGGCAACACGTCATCATCATCCATCAACTCATCGTCCTCCTCCTCATCCAACTCCTTCAACGCATCAATAACGTCTTCAACATCAGCGTCGTCATCCACAACTACAACGTCATCACCATCTGCATTTGTAGACTCCCCCTCAGTTGTGGAAGCTCCAAGAGCCTGAGAGGTTCTTGGCAGCTCATCACCTGCACCTGAAGGTGCATTGGGATCATCGTCATGATCTTCTCGTCTTTTCGTTCTCAACTCATCGCCCCTACACGTCTTCTCCCCCTGAGATGCCAAGTAATCCTTGAAGGCATCTATTATTCGTCCATGTTCTACCAGGAGGGCAGCTTGTAGTCGATTGGATTCCACTAGGCGGTCAATTGTCTTTGACTGTTCAGCAACAATCCGCTCTAGCGAAAGAATCCTCTCGGTATCTGAAGTAGGCAATGGAGTTGGTGGAACATCAGCAGAAGTGACCGCAGGTGGTACACTTGGTAACCCTGCAGTAGAGGTGATTGTCGACTCCACAAACCGTGCAACTACCACCGGTGGAGTAAGCGGTTGAGGTGGTAGGGACACAATTGTTGGTGCCGACGTCTCGATCGCTGAAACTTGTGCAGTAGTAGGAATAAGAGACATACCAGATAAGGCAGGTGGAGCAAAACGTACTAGTCTTGAAGATTCTCCAGCTCCCGAACCTATCCCTCTCTGTTCTCTTCTTGAGCGTCTTAGCACAATCTGTACTGCCTCCTCTTCATCCACTTCATCCTCATCCTCCCCCACAGTTCTCGGCCTCTTTCCCGTAGTCCGTTCACGAGACACCATAAGCCTTCTTGCCTCAGCAAACGTCTCGTCTAGATCAGAGTCAGCTACCGAAGTAGCTGCTCTGGTAACATCCATAAACTGAGGACCCGAGACATCCATATCAAACAAACCATGTCCACTAAAAGCAGCATCTAGATCAACGTTTTCAGCAGTGGACACAGCCTGAGATATAGTAGCTGGCACAGCAGCAGAAGATACAACAGGCGCAGCTGATACAGCATGAGGTGCTGCCGCCTGATGTGGTTGCGGATCCCTGAACTCGTCCCCTCCTGCAGGAACATACTCCGGGTTAATGAGATACCCGAAAAGTGGAGTATGCCTGGGACGCCGCTCAGGGTTGCTTCGAGTGCTCGACGTTCTGCACTGAGCAAAGATACGTTTTGTTACGCACTCAACGTATCTGATAGGGCGTCTTTGCGGTACAGACGGAGCGACATGATTGATAATCATTTGTAGGAACCGAGGATACATAATAAAACGCTCGCGCGCCGTCGCCCGTCTCTGACGATCAATCTCGTAAAAGATTAGCTGACTAAACGAATATCTGCGGTTGTAAGTCAGCGCAATCATAGCCGATTGCATCGTCGCACCCATCCCATCTGTTCCTGCCTTTCTGCCGGACATGCATACTATCAACACATGCATCAAAAAGCGCCATTGATCCAGCAGAAAGCCTTTCCTCCTCTGCGAGTCCCCCAGCGGACCCGAATAACCCATCCTTAAGTAAGCTCCGTCACGGAAAGGAGCTACGAATTCCGTTGGGTCGTCTCTCGTTTCATCACCGAACTGCAGAGCCAACCGTATGTCTTCCGAGGAAAACTGTATGTCTTGACCATTGACAGTTGCTCGCATCACTGGAGGCTCAGGTCTGCAATCATAATACACCGTCTGCCAGAAATCTTGAATGTTGGGCAGAGATATGGGTAGTGTATTAGTGATCGCGTGAAAAACTAGTGATCGTTGGAGAAATGTGATAATCTCCCTATAGTCTTCAACGCCTCGTGCGTCTGGATCCAAAGTGATGTATTGGTTATGAGCTGGGAAGAATTGTCGTTGCTCATCACCATCATCACCTCCAGCACCTCCAACAGCAGCCATATCTGCACAAAACAAATCAAGTTAGAGACCATATAATCATCTCACAAGTTCGCTGTGAACCATATGCGAAGTTGTGATGTACAGGCGAATTTAAAGTTGAGGCGAAGTTGGGAACAACTTCGCTTCATCTGTAAGTTCGTCTATAAACTTATAAAAAATTTGAAATAGGCGAAGTTATGTTCAAGGCGAAGTTATGGATAACTTCGCCATAGGCGAAATTAAGCTTCAAGCGAAGTTGTGGATAACTTCGCTGAAGGCGAACTTAAGCCACTGGCGAAGTTGAGAATAACTTCGCGTAAACCTTAACTTCGCCTGAATCTGAAACGGCGACTGTTCAGATTCAAACAAGGTTTATCCGATGTTTCGGACCGATTTAACGATCCAACAATGAAGTCCAACATATTTCAATGGTGTTAGGACGAAAAGGTCGTCCATGAACACGTAACGTGAGGTCGGAAAACTTGGTTTCTAAGGTTCGACGACCCGAGGTCTCGAACCGGGTAAAACTATAACGAGAAAGATAGGATGTTATTGACGACACATACCACTAGTATAGTAGAAACAAGGAACACAAGATCGAAATCGAAAGTGAATAACAAGATCCGGATGTATTGGTTTTGAGAACAAGTTCGCCGGTAAATCGAGAAAAAGTATACAGATTACTGTTTACAATCCCTTATATAGGGCAGAGTTGGTTCAGGCGAAGTTACGCTTAACTTCGCCAAGGCGAAGTTAAGCACAACTTCGCTGAATTCAACAACTTCGCCCGTAATTTTCAAAATCAGCCCTTTAAGTTTGAATAATCCTGAATTTAACCTTAGAAATTACCAAAAAGAGTTAAACAAATATGATCAAGACCCAGTAACCAACAATAAAATAATATAACTACAAAAACTAAAAAAAATTTAGAAAAATTTTAACGAAATAAGGGATCAAATTTCAGTCTAGTCAGGGACCACTACGTTTTAGAAAAGATCCTAACAGGAATCATACTAACGATGTGACTGTCACTTAGATCCGTGTTTGGCTGTATTATGACATAGAGAAACAGGTTGTAAGCATGTAAATAACTTAAATGGTTTTCATCGTTTCTGTGATACGGATTAAGGTTCAGTTAAGCTCAAAATTTAAGTTGGCAACATCTCAGAGATAATGGTGTCTTCTATCTATTCTCAAAGCGTATTTGGCTATACCCAAGTCACCCCGAATTGACTTCGACCCATAGTGTCTGATTAACTTGTATATACTCGTTGACTGCTTCCCGTTCTCTTCTTACTCCAGACATGAGAAGTCTTGATTGTTACTATGTCTCATAAGTACTAAAAATATACATTTTTTTTTTTTTTTTTTTTTTTTTTTTTAACCAAACATTCTTATTGACTTCGGAGTATTAAACTACTGCAAGTCCCGAATCTGGATCACTGCAGTGTCTTGAAATGCTTTCTTCACGGGAATCAGATCACTCAGGGGCTCGTGTATGACTGGGTAGTCGCTTTTCTGCCTATCATTCGGAAAGATATATGTGAAGACATTCAAAACTCTTAAGGAGTTTCCACGTAAATTCGAGTAGTTTAAGTTAGTATCACATACACTTTTACGCACCATAAAAATTACCACGACATACAATGACTGTTCTAAAGCCTTTTAAGCCTAATAACTTCACTAGTTAAGCACACACGATCAGTATATATATCATTTTCCAAGGTTGGATCAATTTTCTGTTAAACACAGCATAGAACTTCATACGAAGTAACAGACTTGAAAATTAATTTCATTTCCCTTAAAAAAAAAACTTTAAATTCAATCGCCCCAATCACGTCAAAGTCGTCAGGTAAACGGCTATCCTGAAGATCCAATGGATCAACTGGACCGACCACATACAAGTATGTGTCCTTCTTACTACGTATGACCGACTAATTTTCAGCAACTGAAAGAACACACGTCATAGCTGCACCGGTCACTTTCAGTCTTCCGGTTAATGGCTATCCTCATTCTCTAAGTTGAAACGAGGACCAAAACATATCCTAGGATATGTCCATCAAACTGAGGTAACCGACTAATTTTAAGCAAAAATGACCCATGTTTTTTTTTTTTTTTTTTTTAAATCAAAGACATGGTTACTCGGGATTGATCATCCCGTTTAGCTCAATTAGGTTTTGAAATCTGGATTTATCAAACGCTTTTGTAAACAAGTCAGCAAAATTTTCAAGTGTATCAACTTTTTCGATCTTGATCAGTTTCTTCTCAGCACAATCCCGTATGAAGTGATGACGAATGTCAATATGCTTAGTTTTACTGTGCTTCACGGGATTGTTAATTACTGAGATGGCGGCAGTGTTATCAATTAAAATAGGAGTAAGTAAGAAATTCAGACCATAGTCGCGCAATTGTTGCTGAATCCACAAAACCTGAGAGCAGCAGTTGGATGCTGCCATGTATTCAGCTTCGCATGTTGAAATTGCAACTGATGTCTGTTTCTTGCACTGCCAGGAAACTAATCTTCCTCCAAGAAACTGACAGCCTCCTGTTGTTGACTTCCGACTCTGATTACAGCCACCATAATCAGAATCTGTATATGCCACCAGTTCAACGTCTCCCCCCTTTGGGTACCACAACCCTAGTTTCGGCTTGCCCTTAAGATACCGCAAAATCCTCTTCACACCTTTCATGTGAGATTCCTTTGGGTTTGCCTGAAAACGAGCACAAAGACAAACAGAAAACATTATATCGGGCCTAGAAGCAGTTAAATACATTAATGAACCTATTATCGCCCGATACAGAGTAGGGTCCACATCTGCGTCACCATCTGATTCAGCGCCCAATTTGTGATTGACGCAGATTGGGGTGTCATATGGAGAACTGTCCTCCATCTTGAATCTCTTCAGCACATCATGAACATACTTTGTTTGATGAATGAACATCCCATCCTTCTTCTGATCAACCTGCAATCCTAGAAAGAAGGTTAGTTCACCCATAGCACTCATCTCGAATCGTTTCTTCATGACAGCCTCAAAATCCTGACACATGGATACTCTTGATGCAGCAAAAATGATATCATCCACGTAGACTTGAACCAGTAAGAAGTCACATCCTTCTCTCTTCACAAACAGCGTACTGTCAATCAATCCCCTTTCAAAACCATTTTCCAGCAAGTAGTCCGATAACGTTGAATACCAGGCACGAGGTGCCTGATGTAACCCATATAACGCCTTGCTCAACCTGTATACGTGATCCGGAAAGTCTGGGTCAGGAAAACCTGGAGGTTGCTCAACAAACACAACCTCATCAACTTTCCCATTAAGAAACGCGCTCTTCACATCTAACTGAAACACCTTCATCTTTTTAGATGCAGCAAACGCCAAAAACAATCGAATCGCTTCTAACCGGGCAACAGGAGCGAAAACCTCATTGTAGTCAATACCCTCTTGTTGATTAAAACCTTTAACAACCAACCTCGCCTTATTTCTCACGATAATCCCCTTTTCATCCCTCTTGCACTTGAACACCCATTTCGTGCCTATAGCATGCACATTTCTTGGTTTTTCAACCAAGGTCCAAACTTCCATTTTCTCGAACTGAGCCAACTCTTCTTGCATGGCTTCGACCCACGAGCTGTCCTTTAAAGCCATTTGATAATTCTTTGGTTCAATTTGGCTTATAAAGCAGGAGTACAAACATTCATTCATTATCCCTGTTTCTTTTATACTTGAATAAACACAGGTGTGCTCATTCAGGCTACTTCTGGTTTGTACACTCGAGGACACATCACCTATAACGTTCTCCAATGGGTGATCTTTGTGAATTCTCGTGGTCGGAACAGCACCGACATGCAAATTGTCTTCCAAGTTCGAAGAGATCTCATCTATGGTTGTTTCTGGCTGAGAGTGAAAAGGATTAATAAATTCATCTTCAGTTGAGGCCGCAGGGGTATCGATCGTGTTTGATGTGGAAGGTTGAGATTTCTCAAAAATCTGATGTTGCAATATATTCTCTTCCTCATCAAGTATCATCTTCGTCACAGCTCTTTCGTCTTCTTCAGAAATTTCCAAATTAGGTACGTTAAACGACTTAAAAAGTTTAACATAGTCAAACAGCTCAGCAGGTCCATTGCTTGGTTTTGGCGGTTGGTAACTAGTAATGTCGGTGTTACAAACCACCTCCACCTTGCAAGTCGACGTATTGAAGACCCGTCTGTTGGGAGTCCCAACAACATAACCGACTAGGATTCCCTCATCGGCCACTTCACCAAATTTCGAGTTAGTCTTCAAAATCGAACAAGGAGACCCAAAAGGTTCAAGACCGCACAAGTTGGGCTTCCTTCCGTGCATAAGCTCGTAACAAGTTTTTCCAAGTCTCTTAACGGTTAACACCCGATTCAGAACATAGCAGGCTGTAGCAACTGCTTCAGCCCAGAACATCACAGGAAGCTTTGAGTCTGCCAGCATAGTTCTGGCTCCTTCAATCAACGTTCGGTTCTTCCTTTCAGCTACTCCGTTCTGTTGTGGAGTATACGGAGCGCTGTATTGATGCTCAATACCCTTCTGAAGACAAAAGATTTCCATCTCAAAGTTCTTGAACTCTGTCCCATTGTCGCTTCTGATGAATTTAACTGATTTACTCATGACGTTCTCGACTTTTGTAATCAGATTCTTCACCATCTGAGTCGTCTCGTCTTTCGTTTTCAGAAAATATACCCACGAGTATCGCGAGTAATCATCAGTTATCACCAAGCAGTAAGAAGTACCACCTAGACTTTGTACATTCACCGGACCGAAGAGATCCATATGAAGTAGTTCTAGAGTACCAGCAATTGAGTTGATTGTCTTGGTGAGATGGCTTTTCTTGTGTTGTTTTCCCTTCTTGCACGCTATGCATTTATCTTCAAAGTTAAAACTCTTTAAGGGAACGCCCATCACAAGCCCATTTTTGACAATGAAGTTCATCTTACGAAGATGAATATGTCCCATTCTCCTGTGCCATAATTCTGATTCTGATTCGCTTGCCTTCGTCATTAAACAGGATTCTCCGGTGGCCATTTCAGTAGACCTCATATCCATCACATATGTATTCGTTTCACGTGGAGCTTTCATTACTATCCATTCTTCTGGTATATGTAAACCAGGCTTCAATACAATCGCTTCATTCTTAGTGAAATGGACAGTGTATTCTTTATCACAGATCTGCGACACACTCAGCAGATTGTGCTTTAATTCCTCCACAAAATTTACGTTTTCAAGTGTCATTCTCCCATTCGACACAGTTCCTCTACCGGTAATCCTTCCTCCGCTTTCACCAGCAAAACTAACTCTAGCTCCCTGAACAGGTTTTAAGTCTTGCAACAAGTGTTTGTTGCCTGTCATGTGCCTGGAACAGCCGCTATCTACAATCCAAAGATTGTTTGCAGCCCTGTTCAACTGTTCCTGCACAATAAAACAAAGAGTTAGAATCTTGGGACCCAAGACCAATTGGTCTTGGATCGATACGTCCCGTACCCTGGCTTTCTTAAGTTAGCATCAGGATAATTTCTGTAAGTCCTGTTAGGGAATCTCCCTGCAGATCGTGTGTAATGCCTTCCAAACCTTTGAGAATTGAAGGTGTTATATCTTGAGGTTTGGTTGTAAAACTGAGGTTGGTTTTTATGAAAACTTGAATTCGTTACATTTTGGCATTTTTTAAAGTTTTCATTTTTAGCAGTAACAAAATGACGCTTATACTCAGTTTTATTTGGCTTCACACCTCTTAATCTTGGCTCCAGAGGGCAATCTGCAACTAAATGCCCTAATTTGTTACATCTAAAGCAACACCGACTCTCCAATTTCTTGTCAAATGTTGGTTTGGATGTAGAGGTAGTGTTACCAGCCGTTCGTCTCACATAAGGTGGGACGTACGGATTGAGTGGAGAACTCTTTTTAGAAACTTTATTTTTATCTCCATCGGTGGGTAACCCTACCTTCTCTTTTGTCTGATCAGATTCGGACAACTTATCCGAATCCGATGAAACTGGACTCAAAACAGAAATATTCACATTAGAAACTTTCGAACTTGTTTCTCCACAGCTAACACTTGGTTTTACACTTGTAATCTTGATTGGAGTTGTCTGAGGAACTTCGAAATCGACAGATTTCTGAACACTCGGATTATAAGTATAGTTGTGGTTAAAGGGTGGTGGAACTTCATTATATCCGATTCCTCCCCTCTTTGCAGAGGTACCTGGATCACTCACGAGGTGATCAAGGATGGCCGAGGAATTCCTGAACTGCTCAAGTTTGCGGTTCAGTTCCACCACCTTTACCTGGTGGTCAGCAATCTGTTTATCTCGATCAGCAATCACTTTAGTTTTTTCCTCCAAAACTTCATAACTAAGATCAATTATTTCAATTTTCTCAGCAAGTTTAATTTTTAAGCTTTGAACGTCTTTTTCACATGCTTTTATTTTAATTTTATAACTCGTTTCTCTTGCTTTCGTAAAATGGTGATCTTCTTTAATAGTTTTAAAGTCAGCATCTAAATGGACATACTGATCAGTTATTGTTTTAAGTTGCTCAGACAGATTCTCACAACTAGTACAAATAGTTTTAGGACTTACCTCGGAGCGATTATCCTTGTCATCTGCCATGAAAGCTGTTTCTTCTTCAGTAGCTTTCTCAATTTCTTCAACCTTCTCACATTCTTTCACTTCAGCCTCAGCCATGTTCGCTTGTTCACCAGAACCACATGAATGCGAGTTCCAGTTGTACTCACCTGCTTCTCTGGTCAACATGGCGTTAATCTCTCTGTTAACTCCAGAATGTTGTGTAGGTCGACCTTGTCCTCGTTCAACCCTCTCATTTCTGCATTCCTTGGCAAAGTGCCCGTACTGCTGACAATTATAGCACCTTACCTTGGATTTGTCGAACCCGGGCCGACCACCAACAAATTTTCTTCCAGTTTTGTTCATAAAACGTTTCACACGCCTCACAATCATTGCCATTTGCCACTGCAAATCCATCTCCTCCAGATCATCAGCATCGATCTGATCGTAATCCTCATCAAGAGCAGCAGGGTCCACAATCTTCCCCTGGATGTAGTTTTCATAGGAAGCAATAAATGATGCATAGACTGCAAACTGCTCTTCAGCAGATTTTACACTCATAGGCATCTTGGAATAACTATTGCTAGATGCATTTGCAGAAAAACTACTTGTGGATGCTTGATGCTTTGAAGTACTAGATCCTCCAGCAACGAAACATACATCACCATTCGTGTTTACAGAAACTTTTCCTTCATGAGACGAGTCAGAGCCTGACTCCCCTTTCGAGTAAAAAGCAGCAGATTCAGGCCTTGAACTTGAGCCTGAGTTAACCTTAGCACCATACATACCAGGGTCTTGTATCTGATCTGTTGGTGTTTCCTTTCGAACCATATTAAGCTCATAAGTTCTGAGCTTGTTTACTGCCGTTTCAAGATCACAATTTGGAAAGTCTCTGTCTTCCCTCATAAGGACGGTGTACATTTCCCACTTCGGTGGGAGAGCATCGAGAAGCTTTTCAACGATCTCTTCTTCTCGGTAAGCAATTGAATAATTGCTGAGCTCTGTCATTAGATGATAGTATCTGGTGATAATATCATCCAGTGATTCGTTCTTCAAAAATTTGAAGACGGAGAACTGGGTTTTTAAGAGTTTGATCTTTGATGCACGTATACCCACATTCCCCTCGAATCTATTTTCAAGAGCATCCCAAAGCTCTCTCGCAGAAGTGTACTTTCGGAACGTATGGAGAACCTCTTGAGGAAGTGCCATTGTTATCGCAGCATGGGCCTTGCTTTCGGCCTCGTACATTTTCTTCTCTTCGTCCTCCATTTTGCTGTACTTCTTAACCACATCGCGACCTTCGTATTGCGCAGTTGGAGGGATATATCCATCCTGGATGCACACCCACATTTTGGCATCCTGGTATTTGATGTATTGGATGAATCTGTCCTTCCATGCCACGAAGTCAGTTCCCTTCATCAGCCTCGGGGCCTTAGTGGCAGACCCCGCTTCTACTTCCATCTTGACCAAGTCGGAGATATTGATCGACGACATCCTTGCAAAAACCTGAAAAACCTGGAAAAACAAAAAAATATTAAAACAGCTCAGTTGGCGAAGTTAAGAATAACTTCGCTTGAAGGTTAACTTCGCTGAAAGAGAACTTCGCTGAGATCTTAAATTCGCTTGATTTGGGCGAAGTTAAAAATAACTTCGCTTAGCTCTGGCGAACTTATGAGTTGAGCGAACTTGGGTTTGAAGCGAAGTTGCGGATAACTTCGCTAAGGCGAACTTATGAAGTGAGCGAAGTAGTAGTTAACTTCGCTAATCCTTATATCTTCGCCAAAAACCCTAATTCCAGCGACGGCAACTTCGCCTGAAGAATGGTAACTTCGCCCGATGAACGGTAACTTCGCCCGATGAACAGGGAAGTTTGTTCAGATCTGTTTTCGTCAATCTAGCAGCTCCTGATCAATGCAAAGGCTTGAAAATGACTGTCAAGCACTAGCAAAACTCAATCCCAACAAAAACACGTCCCGCGAAAAGGTCAAACGAGACGTTTTCTACACCCGCGTGAAATCCCGAACCTCACAATCGAGCCGTTTGGCTCTGATACCAATTGTAGGTTCCTGGACGGATCGTACACGGGATGTCTCTAACAACGCAGATGCGGAATCCCTGCGTAGGTAGATACGAGTGTAGAGTATGTAGAGATCGAACACACAAACAATAAACCAACCACGTTATATTGATAACAAACACGTGACCCGAGGTCACTGTTACAGACTATGACACGTAACTCGGTTACTGAAAACTGAAACGAAAACCCTAAACGAACAACCTTAAACTGTTTCGTCTGAAACAGTATATAAACACGACAACTTCGCCACAGGCGAAGTTGTCCATAACTTCGCTGATTCAACAAGTTCGCCATAGCGAACTTGTTGACAACTTCGCGAATTACAAAACAAACATAAACAAAACATAATTACATTACAGACTCGATTACAAATGCTAGACTATGAACTACTGACATACGTGTACCAACAAAAACTCTCTGACTCGAATACACAAACTGTAAAACTCTTAACTGATCTCGAATAAGCCGTATACAAATGGCTTATATAGACTCGACAACTTCGCCTGGTATGTTCAGGCGAAGTTGTCCCTAACTTCGCTTGACTAACAAGTTCGCCCATATAAGCGAACTTGTTAGTAACTTCGCTTACATACAAAACTCAAATCTAACTAACACGATTACAGACACTCGACACTGAACTACTGACATCATGCACCAACAATAGCATAGTTGGTTGTTCGTTCGTAGGTGGTATACCGTGTATGCCGGATATACAAATAGACACGGATATTATAACTCCGTGGTACGTAATCGTTTGGTGCTCACGGTGAGCATGTATCGGTTATGCTGTCATGCAGAAGGATATTGAAATCAAGCATATTAAACATTAATCTTTGCTGAGAAAGATCTATATGTCAGTTGGTGACAAGGGTTATGAAACATATTTAAACGTTAACCGACATCAGGTTAAGTCCGTATGTTATTATATTGTGGGACATATATATATACTAGATACTGGTATGTGTAATTTGTATGATAATATTTGGTGTGTATGTGTACCTGCTGTTATGATTGAGCTGGTAACGAGTTATACGGTGAGTGATTACTGCGTACGGGATGAGTACGGCAGAATGACATAAAAAGAGTAACTCCAATGATGGAGATTGATATGATTCAGTCGATTGCTCAAAGATAGCAGATGATGATACCGAATGTCGTATCACAGATCACTGCTAGTGTTGATGCGAATGTGATCGCAGAATTATAGATCGAGCAATCACATGATTATGAATATTTCAATTCTTAGTGGTATTACTAAGGGTGATAATGTCCCACCGAATACTATTATGACTACAAGTATTAGTTATAAACTAAACATGAATAGTAGTCGTAATGAATTAGATCCGGTATGAAGGATATGTTTGTTGGTTGTGTTAAGGAAATTATTAATAGTTTACTGATGGTAAAGGGAGGAATAGATTAGCAAGTGGATAGAAAATATCGAAATGGTTAAGGATATTGGTAAGAGTCTAGAACAGTGTGTAGTGAAATATGCTACAGATATGTTGGTAGATTATGTTGTATCGTGATGGAACACGATGATACAAAATTATAGTTAGAAAATTATTACTCAAACGATATGGTCAGAATTTAAAATTCTTGTGCTAGAGCACTTTTATTCGAGTAATTAAGTTCAGAGATTGGAAACTGAGCTATGGAAGATAGAAATGTTGTGTGCTGATCACTTAGAACATGCTAATCGTTTGAAGGAATTGTCATGTCTGGTAACATGGCTAATTACTCCTGAAACTAAGCGAAGTGAGCGCTATATTGGGGACTAACTCCATCGATAAGGAGTATAGTCAATCCTGTAAAATATACAACCTTTGGGAGGGTTGTGTCACAAGCTAGCATTGATATATTTGACTCTATGGGAAGCGGACTGGAAGGACGTTAGGTGAGACGTCGAGTGTTAAAGAAGAGAAATGATAACGGTATAGTGCAAGATAGGCTTTTGAACAAGTAGGTATGTCCTACAACCCGGAATTATACTAAAACTAGTTCTGGTGTGAAACATTAACCGCATGAAGGGTCCTTCCCTAAATGTGGAAAATATGGTTATCGGCAGGAAGAAGAATGTCGAGTGATAGTTGGCCCCAGGTGTGGTAAAGATGGACGTAATGCCCCAATTGTAGAACCAATTATAGCCATGTGAACCGGCAACCCCAACCCATTCGTGTACAACCACTCCGAACCCAACAGCTTCAATAACAATCCATCCAAAGAAACCAAATTACGCCAAACAGTTGTACTTGCTATGAATGTGGCAGTACAGAACGTTTCAAGAGAAATTGCCCAAAGTTGAACCAAGGTGTCATTGGAAGACGAACCTCATGACAAGCATCAACCACTGATCAAGCAAGGAGCCGTGCTTTTGACAGTAATTCGAATAAAGCACGTCATGATCCAAAGGTGGTATTAAGTATGTTGTAGTTTTAAATCAATAGGCTTCAGTGATATTTTTACGGTCGTCGATAGAAGTTAGTTCCTGCTGACCTCCTATCATTTGGAAATATACCGATTAGTGAAACTATAGAACCCTATACTGTAGAATCGCTAACGGTAAATCCCTAATGGTTAACTAAATTGTTCGGAATTGTCCTATTATTCTGAACGATTAACCTTTCCTTATTAACCTACGACCAGTAAAGTTAAGAAGTTTTGACGTAATAGTTAACATGGATTGGCTAACTCAACATGAAGCTGAAATCAAATATCAAAAAAAAAAAAAAGGGATGATTAGAAGCTCTCTTTCGGACGATGAAGCGATTTGATACAGAGAAAAGTGTACGGTTTAAAAGAAAACATATAGAAGATATCCCGGTGGTACGCGAATTTCCACAAGTTTTCCCAGAAGAACTTCCTGGATTACCGCCAACCCGACAGGTAGAATTCCGAATCGATTTAATACCTCAAGCTGGCCCTGTTGCTAAAGCATCTTACCGACTTGCACCAACTGAAATGCAAGAATTATTGGATAAGGTTTTATACGACCTAGTTAGTCACCATGGGGTGCACCAGTGTTATTTGGGAAATGAAGGACGAAAGTGTTAGGATATGTATTGATTAAAGAGAATTGAATAAAGTGACGATCAAGAATAGGTATTCACTTCTTCGAAGTAAATGATCTATTTAACCAACTGCAAGGGGCGATTTATTTTTAGAAAATTGATCTTAGATATAGTTATCACCAAATGAAAAGTCCAAGAGGGGGACGTTGCAACAACAGCGTTTCGGATTCGTTACGGCCATTATGAATTCTTATTTATGCCGTTCGGGCTAACAAGTGTGCCGGCAGTGTTCATGGAACTCATGAACCGAGTCTGTAAACTTTATTTTGACAAATTTGTCATAGCATCCATTGATGATATTTTGATATATTTGCAACGTAAGGAAGAGCACGAACGACGTCTAAGGAAAATGGTGGAAGTGTTAAAGCAAGAGGAGTTATACGCGAAGTTTTCAAAATGTGACTTTGAATACAGAAAGCATAATCCCTTGGTCATGCTGTAAAGCAACAAGGATTTCACATAGATTCAAATAAGATAGAAACCATTAAAATTGGCAGTCACCCAAGGCGCCAAAGGAAATGCGCAAATTTTTAGGACTAGCCGGAGACTATCAGCGGTTTATTAAAAAATGTTTAGCATTACCCAACTCATAATCCTTTGTACGACGCAAATGTACAAATTTTATAGATGATAAGAGACCGCAGTCTCATATTCAACGAAGATGGGTCAAGTTGTTAAGCGATTATGACTGTGACATCCGTTATCACCCCGGCAAGGCTAACGTCGTAGCCGATGCCTTGAGTTGGAAAGATCGGGTTAAGCCATTGCGAGTGCCAGCGCTGGGGATGATAGTCCAGTCGAACCTTTCGGACCTGATTCGAGTCGCTCAACGTGAGGCGTTGAAAGAGGAACAATTGGAAAAGGAGGGACTTTACGGCAATGAGAAGAATTTCGAACAGCGCGTGGACGAAATTCTCTACTTCAAAAATCGGGTTTGGATCCCGACCCTCCAGGACCTTCGTGAATTAATCATGGACGAAGCGCATAGATCGAAATATTCCATACATCCGGGATCGGATTAGACTATTGATGATACGAATATCTGAAAGGATTTTATTAATGGCCGAGTTTGGAGAAAGATATGGTTACGTATGTGGGTGAATATTTATGTTATGCAAGAGATAAGGCTGCATACCGAAAACCCTAGGGAACGCCACAACGACAGAAAATTCGCCAATGATAGTGGGAATAAATTACAATGGATTTCGGGACGCAAATTCCCAAGATATATCATAGGCATGGTGTAAATTGGGTAATCGCGGATCGATTAACCAATCCTCGCATTTCATCCCAATCCATGACGATTACCACAATGAATTCTCGCCCAAATTCATGATGGTGAAATGGTATCTCGTCGTGGAGTACCATTTTCAATTATCTTAGATCGAAATAGTCATCCTACTTCCATTATTGGAAGGCGGGGAAGGAAGCATCGAGAGCTTGAAGCTTTCTATGGGTGAAGTATTTATCACCAATTTGTTAAATTGAAAATGGGGGTCGATCAAGCCATAAGATTTGAATTGATTCGAGAAACAACCAATCGGATCTATAATATTTAAGATAAGTTGAAAGCAGCGCGAGATTGGCAAAGGATTTATGCCAACATTCAAAGGAAACCATTGTCGCTGGAAAGATGTGACAAGGTATTTTTAAGGCATCACCTTAGAGAGGTGATATGAGGTTTGGCAAAACCGAAAATAGCTCCTTAATATATTGGACCTCATGAGACTATCTCCATGATTGGTCATTTAGTTTATCGATTAAAGTACTCCAAGTGCTAAGTACTATACATGATGTCTTGCCATGTATACGGATTGAAAAGTACCTAAGCGATGAGGCAACGAAAGTACTAGTAATGGAGGTACTCAGGGAAGACATACTTGATATCATAAATAATTCCGTAGAGATAGTAGACGGGAAAACTAAACAGTTTGGACATACTAAGCTTTATTGATTAAGATTAAGTGGAATTCACAGCGAGGACCAGATTATACCTAGTAACGCGAGAGTGAATTCTGAAGGAAAAACCACCCACCTTTCTCTCGGAAGGGGATAGTGAGCGTGTAAAATTTCGAGGACGAAATTTCTTAACGGGGGGAGAATGTAACGATTCCGAGGAAAACCGGTATACCCTCACCGGTAGACAATAGTTACGTCATATTTAATGTCGGGTACATGAATTACCATAGTAATTATACGAGAATACATGGTTCACTGTATTGGTTGTACGTGAATATATAATTCATCGTATTGAATATGCGATTAATCGATCGATAGTTATTGAAACCCGAACGAATCGAGGGTTCAATTATAGACGATATCTATAATATTTAGTGATTTTACGAAGCATTAATGCTTCGGGATAAGTGAATTAAAGCACAGAAAAAGAATTTCGATTTAATGGTACGTCGGTACATTAAACGAAACCTTTAATACCAAACCAAGCAAGAGACGATCGATCAAGCCGAAAAAGATGCGCAATTATTAATAATATGATGTTTTAAGTTAATAAATGTCATGGTTTAAGTTTTTAAAGTTTTTAAAGTGGTTTTATAGAAATTTCATTTTTAAGATAAAAACGACCGTTTTAACCTCGTTTTAAGCCGAATTAGACATTTAACCGAAAAACGAACTGAACCAGATTATCCAAAACATTATCCGGATTTCGAGAATCCAAACATGTGGCTAAGAATAGAGAAGTGGGTCCCACCCCACCCCCTATCTAATCCCGATCGGACTCAAGTCCTCTTCCCCTTATTATTTTCTTTTTTCTAAACAAACATTCAACAATCCATCAATTCTCTCAACTCCATGGACTAAAAACCGAGATATTTAGCAAGAGAAACAAGGTAAAAATCGAGTTATATACGTTTCCATCTTCGTTTCTTGAGTTTATTTGCAAGAAAATGAGGTTTCAATGATGAAAACCGATTCTTGCATGATCAAGTGATGTATACGGGTTATAGAAGGGATCTTGGTCCAAGAAAGGAGTTAAACGAACCAAGAACGAATTTTTACGGTTTAAACTTTAGTTTCGAAACAATAACCGAAACTATAGTGTAAGAGGCTTGATCGTGAGTGTAACTTGCTTGGTATTGTGGTATGTTGGTTGTAGGTTCTGTATTTAGTGGTAGATAAGGCGGAAAGACGAGTTTGTAGCTTGTAGTGGCGGAAAACGAAAGGTATATTCGGTTTATGTTCGGTTTTGGAGATTTGGACAGATTGTGATATGTTTAGAGTTAGGTCATAAAATTTTACAGAGGTGTTAGATATATGAAAATATGAGTTCTGTGAATTTTTGGTAATTTTTGGACAAAGGATGAATATTTGGTGAATTTAATGCTCGGTTTTGGCCAAAAATGGTGAAAATAGTTAAATATCATGAAAAATTCTGGAAAATTCCAGATAAGCTTTTTATAACATGTAAAGGTCACACACAAAATTTTAGGTCCGTTGGAGAATTCTATGTAGGCTTTTCGGTTAAACGAGTTCTAGGGTTTTCTAGCTCGGTTTTAGTGAAAATGGCATGTAAAGGAAGATTTTGGTTCTGGAAAAATTACAGGGGACTATGTGGATGGCAGGGGACATCCAGGAGAAATTTGGGATTTTTCTAAAATCGATTGGTATTTATGACATATTTAGTGTTTAAATGGTGTTTAAAAATAGATAAATAAATTTTAAATATAAAAATTAATTCTGGAAATATTTTTATAAAATTCCCCACTGTCAAAAAGTGATTTGTGCAAAATTTCAAGATCCGAGACTAAACGGATAATTATTTGTGCTAAAAAGAAGATAAAAACAAACTTTTAAAGTCTAAAACGCATAAACCGGCAAAGTTCGTCTAAACGAACTGACTGGTGTATAAAAACCCTAAAAATGAACTATTTTCATATAATAGAGTTAAACAATTAAAAATGAATCATCCGAAAGTAATTCGGATGATTTGGGTATTTTTAACCGATTTAACAGTTTCCGGTACGCCAAAGACGGAAACGGGTCCCGCGGCCAAGCGGGGCGTCTAAACCGAGCTCTAATTTCACAACTTTAACTAAAATATCAGTTAACAACTATTTTCGGGTCGTGTGTGACCAAACTCATTTTTGGAACGTAAAAACGGATAACCGTGCTAGGCACGCAAAACGGGAAAAACGACTAATAATAATTTTGACCAGTGAACTCTAAACGATATCACAATCTGAGTCCGGAGAAGTGTTTCTGGGTTAACATTACCCCCGGAACGGTTACAGTATTGGGTTAATAGTGTCCCCAGATGTACCGGTTGATACGGTTAAGGATTATATAAACAATAATTGTATAATAACGATCGTAGGGATCATATTACAGATTGGACGTGTTAACTGATAATGATTGTTGTTACCTGCTTGCATGTGCTAAGGTGAGTTTCACGAGCCCCTTTTTCTGAATTTTTTTCAAATATTTTCCCGGGGCGGAAGCATGTTACTGTTGAAATGTTTAAGTACATACTGAACGCATGGATTTGCGTGTATTTATAAATATTTGATTGTACGGGAATCGTACGGAATGGGTACAGTATTGGGTTAACAGTGTCCCCAGATGTCTCTAGAAGTGTTTCTGGGTTAACATTGCCCCCGGAGTGGGTACAGTACTGGGTTAACAGTGTCCCCAGATGTCCCTAGAAGTGTTTCTGGGTTAACATTGCCCCCGGAAAGGGTACAGTACTGGGTTAACAGTGTCCCTAGATAATATTATATTATGATATTGATTTATCAAGGTTTACTCAAATTGTGAAACTCACCAACTATTCGTAGTTGACCCGTTTTCTCACATGCTTTTCAGGTACAATTAAGATGAAGTGATTGCTTACGTGCTAAGTGCTTGATGTGTATAAGATTTGCGTGTGGGATGTTAGGATACATTATATTACATAGAATTATGTATCGTATTGTATGATGTGTGTAACACCTAGACGGTAATGAATTATGAGATAATGTAATTTGAAGTATATTAATGTATCTAGTTTTCTTTATAAACAATGTGGTTGATATCATAGGTGTCTGTTGCATCCCGTTTACGTTTCCGCTGCGGTTACGGGGTGTTACAGCAATGTACTCGGCTTCTGCTGTGGAAGTGGATACAGTAACTTGCTTCTTGCACTGTCAGGAAATCAACCGATCTCCCAGGAATTGGCATCCACCAGATGTTGATTTTCTGTCCAAGTTGCATCCCCCATAATCACGGTCTGTGTAAGCATGAAGTTCGAAGGATGACTCTTTTGGATACCAAAGTCCCAAACGTGGTCTTCCCTTCAAGTATCTGAAAATACGCTTGACAGTCGTCATGTGGGATTCTCTCGGGTCAGACTGATATCTGGCACACTGACAAACAGGGAACATGATGTACGGTCTCCTTGTCGTGAGATACATCAGGGAACCAATCATTGACCTATATAGGTGTTGATCGACTGGTTTTCCTGATGGATCAGGAGCGAGAACAGGTCGCGTGGCGATTGGTGTCATGAAAGTCGTTGAGTCCTTGAATCCAAATTTCTGAACAATGTCATGAACGTACTTTTCCTGATGAATTAAAGTCCCGTCCTTTTTTTGTTCAACTTGTAAGCCCAGGAATAATGTCATCTCCCCTAAGGAAATCATCTCAAATCGTTGTTGCATAACCTCCGAAAAATCCTTGCACAGATCCTCATCCGTGGACCCGAAGATAATGTCATCAACATACACTTGAATGAGAATCAAATCACCCTTAACCTTCTTGACAAAGAGAGTTTGATCGAAAATACCTCTCTTGTATCCGTTCTTCACTAAATGATCAGCCAGTGTGGCATACCATGCACGAGGTGCTTGGTGAAGACCATAAAGTGCATTGTCAAGACGGTAAACGTGATCAGGATGACTTGGATCTTCAAAACCTGGAGGTTGACTGACGTAGATTTCTTCTTTTACCTTTCCGTACAAGAAAGCAGTCTTTACATCCATTTGATACACTTTGAAGTTCATGTACGACGAGTATGCCAGAAAGATACGAATTGCTTCTAATTTGGCTACCGGTGCATAGACTTTATCGTAATCAAGTCCTTCACGTTACGAAAAGCCTTGCACAACAAGCCGGGCTTTATTTCTAATGATAAACCCCTTGTTGTGTTTCTTATTCCGGAACACCCATTTTTAAGGCCCCGAACCCCGGGAACCCCACAGTTGGTATTCATTCAAATCACTCGAAAAAATAAATAAACCTAAAAACAATTCATTTCATTAAAATAACCATCTCAGAGTACAATTCAGCGGAAAACATAAATAATAAAGTAAGTTCCCAAAATTCCAGGAATATTGCCCAAAACCAATTCAATTATATTTATAAAACTTTTTAAATTAAAATGTTCGAAAATAGAATATTCCATCCACGTATGCCCTTCACCGTCCAAGTAGCTTCGTGCACGTCCAAGCGATAAGGCATCCTCTTCCTAACCTGAAACTCACACTAACATGCACACAAAGTCAGCTTGAGCTGAGTGAGTTCAAGTTTTGAATAAATAACATCAGTAAATAATAATCATGATAGTCATTTCAAAAGTTTTAAAGTAAAAAAAAGAATACATCAGTTAAACTATCATCATTGATAAATAATCATTCTCATACATATATATATAAACATCCTTATAAGTACATCCCTATATATATATATATATAACATCCAAGTAATAACATCAGGGTTGAGCAAACGTACAACCCAAACACGTAACATCAGGGTCGAGCAAACGTACAACCCAAACACGTAACATTTCATCAACGCATGCAAACACAAAGTAGGCATACGTAACATCAGTAGTCGATACTACTACAACATCGCCAAATATAGGCCATACAATAATTTATATATATATATATATATATATATATATATATATATATACATACTATAACATCCCAAGGCCAACTATGTACTAGCAAGCCTATATAAAATAGTTTAAACGTTTCATCAGGAAAAATCGTTTAGGTGTGCATGCTAGCCCAAAACTTAAAAGAGTAAAAAGGGGCATCATGAACTCACCTGACACAAGATGTGGATTCACCACGAGCTAGAGAATCCCTAAGAAATCCCAAAACTCAAACACCTGTCGGTTTACATTCAATCAATACTAATGACATCAAGATGACTCGTTTATCCTACGAGACGTTATAACATGGTTCGAGTTACCTAAACCCTCGACCTCATCAAACTTAATCACAACAGCCCCCGAGGTCTCACATTCACCAAAACGACCCTTAGGTACTCCCAGGAATAAAGAATTCCCAATTCGCCCCCCCCCCCCCCCAGGAGCACTAGGTGACACCAACACGCGCGTTTAGGAGTCGTTTAGGCCGTTAACATCCAACTCAGCCCCGTGCGGACCTATTATGATAAAATCACAGCCAAGAAGTCCACACGACGCCACACGAGTCAAATGGGTCGGTAACCCGCAAGTACAACGCACCAACTATTCAATAAACACAATTGCGTGTTGTACCGACCCGTTGGAGTAACCGACAACCAATTCAGCCCCATAACTTATAAAAATGAATTTTGAACAGCCCGTACATCAAACCGAGTGTCCCCGAGCTGAATTGGTCGTTAATCACTTCAACTCTCACGTTAAACTCACCAAACTACAATTCTAGTCAACCGAACACTAACAATCAAGCTACAACTAGTTGACCAATCTAACGAACACCAATGAACACGATACTTAAGTATGTTATACTAGACATACCTAGGAAGATTTCGGTGCAAAAACCATAACCAAAATAGTCCCGAAAATGCTCAATTGGACAGCCACCCGGTTAGCCTACAACAAGCTATTAATCGATCAATACGCGTAATATAAGGATCAATTAAGGTGTAAAAGACATGGGGAATCATAAAACCAACCTTGAATTGAAGTTTTTACGGTTTAATCTCGGCTGCACAAAAGAAAAATCGCCAGGGGGGTTTCTGGTCCGATCGGCTGCGCAGAATGGAGTTAGGGTTAGGGTGCCTCCACTGCACCTTCGCCTGTCTAACCACCTTATTCCTCAAATGCCTTTCCTGACGGTCAAGTATAGCAATAGGTTCCTCAACGTAGTTCAGCTTACTATCAAGCTCAATATCATCAAGAGGCACATGGGCCTCCTCATCTGCTAAACATTTCCTCAAATGGGACACGTGGAAAGTAGGATAAATCCCTGCGAGCTCATTGGGCAATTCCAACCTATACGCTACCTCACCAACACGGGACATATACGGAACGGACCAATAAACATCGGACTAAGCTTCCCCTTCTTACGAAAACGGATAATACCATTCCAAGGAGAAACTTTCAACATAACCCAATCCCCAGCCTCAAACACAATAGGTCTTTGCCTTTTATCCGCATAGGAATTTTGGCGATCCTGAGCGGCCTTCATAAAAGCCTTAATCTTATCGAGCTTCTCAATTGTAGCCTCAACCACCTCCAAACTACCCAACTGTTTCTGACCAATGGAACCCCAACAGACTGGAGTCCTACACCTCCTACCATACAACATCTCAAAAGGTGACATCCCAATCGTGGCGTGATAACTGTTATTATACGAGAACTATACCAACGGTAAGTGACGATCCCAACTACCACCAAAATTGATAACACAAGCCCGCAACATATCCTCAAGAGTCTGAATGGTCCTCTCGGAATGACCATCCGTTTGCGGGTGATATGCGGTACTGATGAGGAGTTTGGTACCCATCTCCTCGTTAAATTTCTTCCAAAACCTGGAGGTGAAACGTGTATCCCTATCCGAAACAATAGATACCGGCACCCCGTGCCTAGAAACGATCTCACGAATAAACACATCAGCCAGCTGCTCAGAATTAAATGTTTCTTGGATCGGCAAGAAATGAGCGCTCTTGGTCAATCTATCAACGATTACCCAAATGGTGTCATAACTACCCCTAGGAGTACGAGGCAGTTTAGTCACAAAATCCATCGTAAGATTCTCCCATTTCCACTCAGGTATTTCCAATGGTTGAAGTTTCCCGAACGGCTTCTGGTGCTCAGCCTTAACTTGTAGACACGTCAAACACTTACTCACATACTGAGCCACCTCTACCTTCATCGCAGGCCACCAATAATTCTTTTTCAGGTCTTGGTACATCTTGGTCACGCCCGGATGAATGGAATAGCGCGACTTGTGTGCTTCATCCAAAATTTTACCTCTGAATCCCCCATACCTCGGTACCCATAAACGCCCATCCTTATACTTCACCCCATCACTGACATCTTCCAACAACTTTCCCTGACCCCAAATACGTTCTAACATAATCCATTCCACCTGCAATGCTTCATTCTGGACGTTGGCTATTTGTTTTAAAATATCGTGTTTAAGGATAACTTGATAAGATTTCACACGAATAGGTTTCGGTCTCTCCTTCCGGCTCAACGCGTCGGCCACCACGTTAGCCTTACCGCGATGGTAAATAATCTCCAGGTCATAATCCTTAATCAATTCCAACCATCGACGCTGTCGCATATTCAGTTCCTTTTGTTCAAAGAAATACTTTAAGCTCTTACGATCGGTATAGATAACGCAAGGAACACCGTACAAATAATGCCTCCACAACTTAAGCGCAAACACAACCGCCGCCAGCTCCAGATCATAAGTAGGATAATTCTCCTCATGAGGCTTCAACTGCCGTGAGGCATAAGCGATGACTCGACCTCGCTGCATCAGAACACACCCAAGCCCCTGATAAGAGGCATCAGAATAAACCACAAAATCATCGGTGCCATCAGGTAAAGCTAAAATCGGGGCATGCGTCAACCGGTTCTTCAACTCGAGAAAAGCTTCCTCCTGCTCAGTGCCCCAAACAAACTTAACACTCTTCTTAGTCAACTTTGTCAATGATGAGGCAATTTTCGAAAAGTCGGGAATGAAGCGGCGGTAATACCCCGCCAAGCCCAGAAAGCTACGAATTTCGGATGGAGACTTAAGAGATTCCCATTCATTCACGGCTTCCACCTTTGCAGGGTCAACCAAAATTCCACTCGGGTTAATAACATGACCCAAGAACTGAACCTCGCGCAACCAAAAAGAACACTTAGAAAAATTTGCATACAACTTGTTCTTTCGTAGAGCTTCCAAAACTTCCGTGAGATGACCGGCGTGATCGGATTCGCTTTTGGAGTAAACAAGAATGTCGTCGATGAACACAATAACCGAACGATCGAGCATCGGTTTACACACCCGGTTTATAAGATCCATGAACGCAGCCGGTGCGTTGGTCAAACCGAAAGACATCACGAGGAACTCATAATGTCCATAACGGGTGCGGAAGGCGGTCTTAGGAATATCTTCCTCCCGAATTTTCAACTGATGATACCCGGACCTAAGGTCGATCTTCGAGAACCAACTAGCTCCTTGGAGTTGATCAAATAAGTCGTCGATTCTTGGGAGAGGATACCGATTTTTAATAGTGAGCTTATTCAATTCACGGTAGTAAATGCACATTCGCATGCTACCGTCCTTCTTCTTAACGAACAGGACTGGGGCACCTCAAGGTGAGATGCTCGGTCGAATGAAGCCCTTGTCGAGCAAGTCTTCCAACTGGGCCACAAGTTCTTTCATCTCATTCGGTGCTAGACGGTAAGGGGCTCGAGCAACGAGTTTTGCGCCCGGCACAAGGTCTATCTGGAACTCAACCTCGCGGTCCAGTGGCACATCTGACAAATCATTTGGAAATACATCCGGGAAATCCCGAACGATAGGAACATCACCGACGGTAGCCACCTCGGTTTTCATATTTATAGCATATGCTAGATACGCCCCGCAGCCCCGCTGCATCAACCTCCCCGTCTTAAGCATGGATATGATATGTGGTGTCGCACCATTCCGGTCACCGAAGACCGTAATTTGGTTCCCATCTGGGGCCCTCAGACGTACAAGTTTTTGACCACAAACGATCTGAGCATCAACACTTGCGCGCCAATCCATCCCAAGCACCACATCGAAACCGCCAAGCGGCATCAACTACAGCCGCACCGGAAATCTACACCCAGACAACTCGATGGAACAACCCTGAATAACTCTAGACACGGGAACGGATTTTCCTACGGCGACCTCAATCTCAAACACATCGACTACGCGCTCGGGTGATTTATTCAACGAGGAACAGAAAGCGGTAGACACAAAGCTTCTACTAGCGCCCGAATCAAATAAGATTGACGCATGTAATTCATCAAGTAAAAAGGTACCTGGGGTAATATTATACTACTGCTTAGCTACAAGATCATCACATACGATTCCAAAGGAATAAGAAACTATAACGGTGGAATAAAAGCTAAATAAGGAAAAGTACCTGAAACAACATCTGCATCATCCTTCGCCTCCATCTTGGAGATGTTGAAAGCCCTTGCCCTGGCCTTCGGCTTCTCTTCCATCTTTCCCCTCGAGGAAGTCCCCTAACCGGACCCCAACGCCTTACTGGAAGGACAGTTTGATGCCAAGTGATCGGAAACCTTGCAGCGGAAACAAGTCAACTTCGGACACTCGAAATGGGGGTGTCCCGTCTTATCACAACGAAAACAGGAGCTAGACCCACTCTTACATTCCCCTTTGTGCGGTTTCCCGCACTTCTTGCAATTACCGATCGCTGCATCCCTCTTAAACTCAGAAGTCTCAGTCTTCACCCTCTTCTCAGACGGATTAAAATTGTTTCCCCGGGCCGCTTACCGTACGAATTAGTGTTCCATGTCTTCCTTGTCTCGGTCGGCGGTAACTTCTCTCTCTGATCATACAACGTACCTGCTAGGGTAACCACCGAGTGAACAGATTTCATGTCAGTGGTCACCACACCCCTACGAATATCTGCCGGAAGCCCCTTCACATACTTTTTAATCCTCTTAGCTTCGGGAGTAACCAAATCGGGACATAAACGGGCCATCTGGTTAAACTTGGTGGTATACTCCCGATGCGTCATACTACCCGCCTCCAAGGTCAAGAATTCCTGTTCCATCTTATCCAATTCATGCGGAAGACAAAACTGATCAAGAACCAACTTCTTCAGCTCATCCCATGTCATCCTCCTGATCAAACGATCACCCATAGCCTGTGCCAAGTTGTCCCACCAACACAGTGCCTGAGAACGAAAAGAGGCAGTAGCATAAGTCACCATGTCATCCCCCTTACACTTACTGACTCTCAGAACGACCTCCATCTCCTTAGTACCACTGATGTGCTACCAACGCATCCTTAGTACCTTCAAAAGAAGGGGGGTCACACTTCTTAAAGTCACCATATGAGCAACCCCGAGTAGACACACTAACAGTCCGCACTTCTTCTTCATCCCCACTCGGCACATACACCTCTTCCTCCTCATCAACCAGCGTCTCCCTACCCCTCCTTTCTTTACCCGAACTCTTTCCAACCATAGACTCCTCCATGGCCCTAACGGCCTCAGCAACAATCTCGGGAATGGCGCTATGGAGCACCTGGTAAACCTCGTCCGCGATAGCCGCGCGCATAATAGGATCTAAGGCGGGGTTATCCCCCTCCTCATGATTCGGGGCCTCATGCTGGGAAGTAGGAATCTCATTCTCGGCTTCGGCATGTGGCTTACGACCATGACCACGACCACGAACACTAGCACCACCTCTCCTAGCTGCTCGAGTAGTAACCATGACTTATCCCTACAAAGACAGAATTTTAATATGGTCAGGTACAAGTGGCATTTAGAACATGTAAGGTAAGGGTAAACTGCTAATGACGTTGATCAAGTGTAATTAGTCGTTTACTTTACCCTCCCGTCCTAATCACCCCTGCCCCTAACCACATTAGCCTTCTATCTAACACTTAAACAGTTAATCACATACTGGAAACTTTCAAATTCGAAAGGAATGACTAAATAATTTAAAGTTACCTCTTGGCGTGCAGCTACTCGCGGTGGGCATACAAGTTTCTTTCTTACAGTTCGAGTCCAAGCATTCGGGGATGCTCAGATCCCTCGAACCATGGCTCTGATAACAACTTGTAAGGCCCTGAACCCCGGGAACCCCACAGTTGGTATTCATTCAAAACACTCGTAAAAATAATTAAACTTAAAAACAATTCATTTCATTAAAATAACCATCTCAGAGTATAATTCAGCGGAAAACATAAATAATAAAGTAAGTTCCCAAAATTCCGAGAATATTGCCCAAAACCAATTCAATTATATTTATAAAACTTTTTAAATTAAAACGTTCAAAAATAGAATATTCCATCCACGTATGCCCTTCACCATCCAAGTAGCTTCGTGCACGTCCAAGCGATAAGGCATCATCTTCCTAACCTAAAACTCATACTAACATGCACACAAAGTCAGCTTGAGCTAAGTGAGTTCAAGTTTTGAATAAATATCATCAGTAAATAATAATCATGATAGTCATTCCAAAAGTTTTAAAGTAAAAAAAAGAATACATCAGTTAAACCATCATCATTGATAAATAATCATTCTCATACATACATATATATATATACATACATATATATATATATATAAACATCCTTATAAGTACATCCCTATATATATATAAATATATATATAACATCCAAGTAATAACATCAAGGTCGAGCAAACGTACAACCCAAACACGTAACATCAGGGTCGAGAAAACATACAACCCAAACACGTAACATCTCATCAACGCATGCAAACACAAAGTATGCATAAGTAACATCGTCGATACGACTACATCGCCAAATATAGGTCATACAATAATTTATATATATATATACACACACACACATACTATAACATCCCAAGGCCAACTATGTACTAGCAAGCCTATATAAAATAATTTAAACGTTTCATCAGGAAAAATCATTTAGGTGTGCATGCTAGCCCAAAATTTAAAAAAGTAAAAAGGGGCATCATGAACTCACCTGACACAAGACGTGGATTCACCATGAGCTAGAGAATCCCTTAGAAATCCCAAAACTCAAACACCTGCCAGTTTACATTCAATCAATACTAATGACATCAAGATGACTCGTTTATCCTACGAGACATTCTAACATGGTTCGAGTTACCTAAACCCTCGACCTCATCAAACTTAATCACAACAGCCCCGAGGTCTCACATTCACCAAAACGACCCTTAGGTACTCCCGGGAATAAAGAATTCCCAATTCGCCTACCCCCCCGGGAGCACTATGTGACACTAACACGCGCGTTCAGGAGTCGTTTAGGCCGTTAACATCCAAATCAGCCCCGTGTGGACCCATTATGATAAAATCACAGCCAAGAAGTCCACACGATGCCACACGAGTCAAATGGGTCGGTAACCCGCAAGTACAACGCACCAACTATTCAATAAACACAATTGCGCGTTGTACCGACCCGTTGGAGTAACCGACAACCAATTCAGCCCCATAACTTATAAAAATGAATTTTGAACAGCCCGTACATCAAACCGAGTGTCCCTGAGCTGAGTTGGTCGTTAATCACTTCAACTCTCGCGTTAAACGCACCAAACTACAATTCTAGTCAACCGAACACTAACAATCATGCTACAACTAGTTGACCAATCTAACGAACACCAATGAACACGATACTTAAGTATGTTATACTAGACATACCTAGGAAGATTTCGGTGCAAAAACCTTAACCAAAACAGTCCCGGAAATGCTCAATTGGACAGCCACCCGGTTATCCTACAACAAGCCATTAATCGATCAATACCTTTAATATAAGGATCAATTAAGGTGTAAAAGACATGGGGAATCATAAAACCAACCTTGAATTGAAGTTTTTATAGTTTAATCTCGGCTGCACCGAAGAAACATCGCCAGGGGAGGTTTCTGGTCCGATCGGCTGCGCAGAATGGAGTTAGGGTTAGGGTTTTTGTTTTATGTTATAATATAAGAAGTTACATCCAAGTCCCTCCAAATTGAAGTATAAGGCATTATGGAAGAAAAGTTAAATGGTTTAACGTACCAAGATGACGTAAAGGCTTCCGAGAAACGTCGGTTAAATCCCGAGAATTATACACACTTTACAAGCTTTAACTCTTGGAACCGAAATTACACCATTTCGTTCCAATCGGCTTCTTATGTTCTGGCTTCTTCATTAGCGTCCAAACATTCAACTTCTTGAACTGTAACAGCTCTTCTTGCATTGCTTCAACCCAGTAATTTTCTTTCAACACAACCTTGTAGTCCTTGGGCTCCACCTGTGAAATAAAATAAGCAAAAAGACATCTGTTAATAGTACCAGAAGTGCTGCGTGTTTGAATGCCAGTGGACGGATCTCTAATTATGTTCTCTGTCGGATGTCGACGGTGAATTGGCAACTGTGGAATTTGCTCGACTGGTGTTGCCTCCAGCTCGATTGATAAGCTCTCTATGGGATGAAAGACTGTAGTCACATTAACAGGAGCATTTGGTTGAGGATCGCTTGCACCTTCATCTTGATCAACCAAATATTCTTGAGCAATGGGACCTTCCCATAGGTTGTCATAGAAAGGCACCACTATGGCCGGAACTGATGTTGAGTCGGTGCTTCCAGAAGCTCCATTCTGAACAGGTTCATTCTGCACGTTAGCTTGATCAGTCTCCTCAGCATTACCATGATTTTCTTCTTCAGAGGGAGGTGTAGGAACAGATTCAACTACACTCGGTTCTGCTGGAGGATTCGCTGCTTAATTAGTCTGGACATTTTCAACATGATCTTCCACATTGTCAGCAGACACGTATGAAGCCATATCTGAATCGGAGGCGTCTTCGACTGTGGACACCTCAGTAGAGACAGCAGAAGGCTGCACTACAATTAATGGGGCTGGTTGGTTAGCCACGGGTGGAACATTAAGTACATGTGCAGGTGCAACTACTTGAACATCTTCCAGGCCTCTCAAAACAGCACGGAATAGTATTGACTGATCGTCTTCAGATTGAGCTTGCGTTGTCACAACTGCGGGAACATGAGAAATAGCCGGTGCTGTATACATTCCTTGAAACTGCTTGAACAGTCCTTATAGTCAAACATCCAATTTGGACCAGTGTGTGCACCGGTAGGATTCAATACTTGCTAGTCTATGTTGCACGATTCCAAGATCACTCGAGTTTTCATGTTGTAGACACGATAAGCACTTTTGTCATCAGAATAACCAACAAAGTAGCACTCATCCGCTTTTTCAGCAAATTTGGAAGTTGTAGCGACGTTTTTTTGGAGCACGGTGTAAGGACATCCAAACGTCCTGAAGAAATTGACCCTTGCTTGTTTCCATAAAAGACTTCATAAGGTGTCTTATTCAGTCTTTTATTTAGCAACATACGATCCTAGGTAAAGCAGGAAGTATTGATAGCTTCACCCCAGAAAAACAAAGGAAGTTTGGAGTATGACAGCATGGTTCTAGTAGCTTCAACCAATGTACGGTTTCGTCTTTCAGCCACCCCATTTTGTTCAGGAGTGTAAAGTGCGCTGAACTAACGAAAGGTTCCCTTTTTGTGACAGAAGTCATTGACGGTTTTGTTGCAGAATTCTGTTCCGTTATCATTTCTTATGCACTTGACTCTTTTATCAGGTTGATTCTCAACCAGTATGATGAACCTAAGCAGAAACTGAGTTGTCTCATCCTTGTGTCCTAGCAGAAAAGTCCAACTGAAACGCGAAAAATCATCAGTAATAACTAGACAATAGGCTTTTCAACTTATTACCATTGGTTGAATGGGACCGAAGAGGTCCATATGTAACAGTTGAAGAGTGGAGCTTATGGAATTGACAGTCTTGGGTCTGTGAGGGAGTTTGTGCGGTTTGCATTTTGAGCAAGATAAAAATTTTTCAGCACAATGAAAAGATTTTACGGGCAAACCCCTCACATGGTCACCTTTAACTAACTTATTCAAGTTTTTAAAGTTGACATGACCTAAACGTCGATGCCATAAGGATGAATAGTTCTCCGAGGCCTTGGACATCAAACAAGAAACAACACGCATCGAATAATTACTTCTCATGTCCAGAATGTAAGCATCATTGTGCCTCGGAGTACGTAACATAATCCACTCTTCAGGGACTTTAAAACCATGTTTAAGAATAAGACACTCATTTTCTGTGAAAAGGGTAGAGTAATGCTTATCGCAGATTTGTGACACGCTGAGAAGGTTGTGGTTGAGCTGTTCGACCAGGTTGACTTCATCAAAGGTCAATGTACCATTGGAGACCTAGCCTTGTTTTGTTATTTCTCCTCCAACGTCACCAGCAAAGGAGACATGTCCGTCGTTGAAAGGTTTCACGTCAAACAGCAACGACTCATCTCCTGTCATATGTCGGGTGCAGCCACTGTCTAAGTACCAAATACTATTGACAGGCCTTCCAGGCTGACCCTACACACATTAATAGCTAGTTAGTGGAGGGTTACCCGAGATGTACTTGTCTCGGGAAAATTAAACAGAAAATCACCAAGTTTAATTTTATAATTCCTAAAAATATAATCTTTTGGAGAATCGGAATCAGAAGAACAATCCCTCGAGGAACTTGAGTTATGATTTCCTTGGTTTTGGAAAGGTTTTCTGGATTGTCTTTGTTTTGGTTTGGACTTGACCACAAAATCCTCTTGATTAGATTTTGAGAAAACCTTTAAAGGATTCTTAGGCTTTTCAGCTTCAGAACCCTTTGCTAACCTTTTCCTTTCCCTTTGGGTTAGCCAAAAAGGTTTCTTGGGTTTCTCAATTCTTTTTGGTTTGAAATCCGTCTCACTGGCAGAAGAGTGAGTTTGGTGAGGCATTTCCTTAGTTGTAGTGGGAACCTTAGAATATGTCTAACCGAACTTACTGTGTACATCTCTTTGTTGTTTGTGCCAGTTCTTGCAATGTCTCGCAAGATGAGATGGATTTCCACAAACAAAGAAACACTTTCGTTGGTTGCATTTATAGACATCATGATCACTGAGATATATGGGATAGGATGATGTGGTCTGGTTAACATGTTGGTAACCTTTATCTAACTGATAGTTGTAAACATTTGAATGTTGAGTTGCAAAATAATTTGATTGCCTAGGTTTCTGTCGAGAGTAGTAATAGGCACTACCAAATTGATCATAAAATTGAGAACTATTGTTATAATATGTATTTTGAGAAAATGAGGTTTTCTTAGGTGGCACATATTTACAGGAAGTCCTTGGTTTTTCGTTTTCAAAATTTGATTCTTGTTTTCTCAAATTCTCAATATCATGATCAATTGATGAGCAACTAGGACTAGTCTGGTCATTAACCTTAGCTTCGATTGTTTCGTCAAAAAAATTTTCACACTCTGAATCAGATGAAGAACATTCAGTTTCATTACAAACATCTTTACAACTGTCATCACTTGAACTTTCACAAAATACAAGTTTTGATCCTGACATTAAGCTTCCTAACATAGACTCACAGACTTTATTACAAACAGGTTCTAACTCTCCATATTGCTTACAACCCTGGTTAACCTTCCCACAATCACCATCCATTACATCACCTGCTACACAAGACACATTGATGTTAGATTTATTAGATGATGAGACTGGAGCAGTAGTTTGAGATCCAGCAGGAACAAATGTCACAGGTTTTGGTATTCTACCGACCCCGTTTGTCATTTACTCCTCTGAAGAAGTATTATAGCTGAAGTGGGGCAAACTGGTGTAGTTGTCATTTAATGGTGGAGGTACAGCAGTATAATCATACCCCAGCCCCGCTTTCAGTTTAGAATTTCTTTGGGCTCCAATAAGATCATCCAATTTCTCAAATGATGTTTCAAATCTTTCAACTTGTTTTTCTTTTTCCCTTTTATCAGAAGCATTAAGTTTTAAACTTTCTATTTCAGCTTTTAATTCAGAAACTATGTTTTTTGTAATAAATTACTTCATGCTCCTTTTTAAAAGTTTTAAGTTTCAGATTTGCCACATCATCACGATGAGTCTCAATTTTCTCAACGTTAATCTTGTCAGCTTTTACATATTCAGCGTTTAATTCACGAAGTTTTGCATTTTCTTTCAAAACTTCATTTTGGTGATGTCTATAATATGTCACCTTGTTAATGCAAGCTTGAGAACAGAGATTGTGATTTAGCTCATCGAGGGTGATGCATCAGAACTTGCAGCTGAAGATGAAGAAGCTTCATTGTTGGAAGAGAAAGCCATTCCTGCCATGTTGAGTGGATTATTCAGCTCTTGAAATTGATCATCCCAATCCACAATTTGGACCTCTGTTTGAGAGACAAGGGCTCTAGTGTTTGTGCTTGAGTTGCCCTTGTGTGGATGATCTCCAATTCTTGGACCAGAGCTGCTTGGCTTGTGCACTTCAGGCTTTTTCCCAGCTGACTTGCTGTTATCTTCTTCAGTCACTTCAGTCACCCGAATATCATTTGCTGGTTTGGGAGGGTTTGTGCACTCCCTTGCAAAGTGACCCATCTCACTGCAGTTGTAGCATCGAAGCTTTGATTTATCAAAACCAATCCTCTTCTTGTCAGAATCCTTGAAACTGTCTTTCCCATACATCTTCATGAAGTTTGTAGCTCTGTGAACTGCCATAGCCATCTGGTATTTGATATCCATCTTCTCGAGATCCTTTTTATTGCTTGAACTTTTACTTGGCTGAGATTTTAAGGATGAGGAAATCCCATGATCTTTTAAGGCTTGTTCAACTGCACTATCTACAGCCTTCTGAAATGAACTAGAACCAAATGACGTGGACTGATTGCTGGTTGAAATAAATGCAGTTGTCTGTGGTGGCACACTTGAGGAGTACCTTGGAGTGGTTACTGGATACACATTCTACTGGGTTTTTCTAATGAGGCAATTGGCATGGATGATGCAGTACTCACCCTAGCTTGATTCAGAGAACTCAGATGATTGTTCATTCTCATTTGTTCGTCCATTTCGAATGACTTGATAGTGGATATCAAATCTGTGTTCGACATGGCATTTAGATTGGTAGTTCTCTTGATCGTGATTGTGTTTGTACTCCAACTATATGGCAACGAATTCATCAACTTGTGGTTGACTTCAGAGTTGGTGATGTTGAGCTCTAATTCTAACCATCAACTTTTCAAATCTCTTTACCAAGTCCAACACAGCTTCACCTTGACGATGGTTGAACATATTGAACTCTTCTTTCAACAATACCTTCTTGTTTTCTCTAATTTCAGCATTTCCCCCAACTTTCTCTACAAGTGCATCCCACAAACCTTTTGCACTTCTGTGTTCACGCAGTGTTTCAGTAATTTCATTTGAGAGACAAATAGTCAAAGTGAGGTATGCCTTCTTGTCTTGCTCAATCAAGGTCCTATCATTTTGGTCATAATTTTCAGGAGTCTTTAATTGTTCCGCATTTGGAATGACAGACATGGGAACATGAGGACCTTCTTCAAAACATCTCATTAACTCAGAGTCAGTCAATGAAATGAAATTCATGAACCTCCATTTAAAATCAGCAAAGTTATCATCTAAGGTCATGTACTTTGGAGGCTTTGTAGGTGTTCCCTCTTGGTTCTCAAGTAACAAATATCCCTTCAACAACTCAGAATCAGTACTCGTAATGATTGCACAGTCTCCAATAGGCAACAGTCCTCAAAAAGTTCAAATTTCAAGCAGAACAGGTTTTTCGCGCGAAATGGTTTTTCAAGCGAAGCGAAAAAATGTTCCCTGTGCGAAGTGAAATGATCACGCGAAGCAAAATGATCATGCAAAGCGAAATGTCACGCGAAGCGAAATGATCACGCGAAGCGAAATGTCAAGCGAAGCGAAATGTCACGAGAAGCGAAATGTGATGCGAACCGAAACCACTTTTCAAGCGAAACAAAATTATTAGGTGAAGCGAAAAAGTTCAAACCTTCCAGAAACAATCTTTCTTAGGATCCGTTCACCTAATCTGTTAGTTCTGGTCAAAAGTTGGTACACAAACTCTCATGCCAAGCGATGCGAAAATCTTACTTATCATCTTTTAACAATTTTTTAAACCCGAAACTTTAATTTTAACACCTTTAAACCCAATTCTTTTAGATCTAGAGCTTGTATACTTGTTATTTTCACCAAGAACACATTCTAAGACATGATTATCAACTTGAGACCGATTCCTTTTGTGTTTTTGTAATTTTTCCTGTTTTTATGGTTTTTCTTTGCAAGAGACTTTTTTATCTTCTTCTCAAGATCAAAACCCAAGGTTGTGATCCAAAAACCCCCAACTAGTGAGCCGAAGCTCTGATACCAATTGTAGGTCCCTAGGCGGGTGGATCTAACAACGTGTCTTGGATCAACCGAACTTAGTACTAGCGGAAATCACACTAAGTCACCTAAGAGGTCTCGGATCTTGAGAGTTATTTCGGGTATAGAGAGAGAGAGAGAGTAAGAGAAAGCTAGAGAGAAAGTAAGTATATAAAGTGAGAGTTTGGCAAAAGGTTCTTCTTTCTCATGGCATGCTCTCTATTTATAGAAGAGCGTGCATGAGAAACATGTCATTATCAAATGCCAAATGGGCTTGTTTACATTTTTCCCTTGGGCCATTAATACAAACAAAACAACATAAAAGCCCAATACATACAATTTCAATAAAAAAGACTATTCAAACAAAAAGGGACCTAACATATTGTTAAATATTACAATATATATGTACTAATGGGAGAGTTAAACGTAAATTTGCTTCAGACGTTATTAGTTTGGTTCAGTTTAATATACGACATACATACATACATACATATGCATATATATATATATATATATACATATATATATAAGTTAATTGGAATTCTAATTATATATAAAATATATCTATGTATATGATATGTTGTTGTCGAGAAAAGGTGTAAAAGTCTGAAAAATAATAGCTCGGGGTTCGGTTTGTTAAAAATAATATTTATTATATATTATATTAACAATGATATAAAAAAATGCATTAAATAAAAAATATATACAAACCCGGGCCTGGGGAGGCTCGAACCTGCGCCCTAGGCCGGTTCCAGCATTTAATGATTGTGCACAGACCACCAGAGCAGCCTAGTTTTTTGTTAATACCATGGAAATAGTTAAATAAATAGACACAAACTGTTCCCCAATTCAAAAGAAAACCCTAGATCATAAATCTATTATAATTAATCAACGATTGTTACAATTACATTAGGGTTACTGTTAATTCTTGAAACACGAACATGATGCATCTTTTAATTACCTCTTAGAGTGACGGACAAAGGGAGATGACCAAATGGGGTTTTCGGCAATGAGCGTGAATCAAAATGGACCTGCACGGCCGTGTTTGCTGCAATTGGCGTATGGTTTAGGGTGGCGCTAGAGTGAGGATGATGTGGGTGCGTTTAATTGTATTTTGGGCGTATATTTATAGGGTAAAGAGGTCGACGGTGGTCACGGTTCGTTTATGGTAAATTAGCTATCGATTAGTCATCTTTTCTATAATTACAGTGTCGGTTCTGTGAGAAATTGATTAAGGCATGATTTGGTATAATCTATTTCGGATTTTTCGGATCAATAATTAGGGAACAAGCAAGGGAACGACGGGAAATCAAGAAGAAAGGAGAATTGGTTTGAAAAGTTAATTGCGTTTTAGTCCTTGCCTTTTGATGTTGGATGCGAAAGTGGACAAAAGTTAATTTAGGGGGTTAATCTTGTATATTTTAGATAGTTTAACCAATAAATAAATAAAAGAAATAATTAAACAAATGCAATTTTAATAAAATAACCGAAATTAATTCAGGCGTCGTGAAATGATCGATTAATAACAATAGACCAAAAATAAAATAAAAAAAATAAATAAATGGCGGGTTTTTTGGTTTCGAAATTTAACGAATGTTACATTCGGAGCTTCGGCTTTCGGAACCGGCTCATGGCACAACCTCCAATGTTATGTGTGATTATAAGGTGTTGTGGGATACTGTTGTGTAGAGCCCAGACTCCCCTTTTATAGGCAAGTTTTTAGACCCATCGCATATCGAGATGGCCTTTTTGAAAGGCCATCAGCTCGTTGACTCAGTGAAATCCGGGTTGCCACGTGATACACATGGCCTGCCACGTTATGCCAGGTGGTTCGACACGTGTCACGGTTACTTAACTTAGTTATCACATAGTGCAATGCCTTAATGGATTAGGTGATCGCGTAGTGCGACACCACCCATTTATTGGGTTTTATGAGGCTTCATCTGTATCGCAATGGACTTTTTTCAATCCCGTCGCGTAGCACGATGAATGAAAAAAAATCAGAATTTTCATTTTCAATCCTTTATCTTTTATAACTTGATAAAATCGGCCCAAAAGTTTCGGGATGTTACACCGAACGCATAATCTACGTCGGGCACGTAACCAACGTAGAACACATAGCTAGTTATCGGCGTCAGACACGTTTACTGGCGTTGGACGCGTAGCTGGTTACTAGTGTCAGACACACAATTGGAACCTGGCGCGTAACTGTTGTAGGACTCGTTTCTAGTGTAACCCGCATCAAGCGCGTATCCGACATTGGATTTGTTACCGGCGTAACCAGAATCGAACACGTATACGGCATGGGTCACTTTACCAGCGTAACTGGTGCCAACCCAAAACCGTCATCTAAATCAAAGCTGGCACCTAACGTGTAAAAATTCTTTATTTAGTAAACTGAGAAAAATAATTCAATAATAGTTAATTTTAATTAAACTAATATATATGTATGTGCCTGGGTGTGTGTGTGTTTGTGTGTAATATATAGGCTTTGGAAAGGGAAATATGTAATTGGTTTTTTATTCGAGAAAATATGTAAATGCTGAGTTAAGTAACAAGTAACTACAAAAATATTTATTTTTTAGATTAAGTTCTATTTATGACTGGCTTATTTTGTTTATTTTCTTCTACAAACTGATGACGACGGATTTGTTTTCGGTCTCTAATTTGTGACTATTCGGGTTCGGTCACTGACAGCTCTTCACATGATTAGTGTCGACCAGGTCTTCAATAAATGTTACAATTTTTTTGAACAACTAAATATTATTTACGTATGTCCCTTAAGGGGATCGAGCACCCAATCTCCAATTGGTTATGAAACCACCCTTGCCACCACAGCAAATGGTGTGGGATGAAGGTTACAAGTTAGTTCCACTTAAATGATATGAAAATATTCCAATCAAAATGAATTGGGTAGCAGCAGTAAAATATTTAGATTGACAGCCTTTGAGCAAACTCAACTAGTTTAAAGGCTTTTTTTTTCCATTCACTTTCTTTCTTTCTGTACGAGCTTGGGAAGTGAACTTTGAAAACTATCAATGCTTAGCTTTTCTTTAACTTTCATGCAAGGTAGATTCCACATGATTATTATTACTTTACCTTTGTTATGATTTTATATATGCTTCAGTACTTCCTTTAATAAGTTCTCCACAAAAAGCAATGAATGGACCATCAGTTCTTCAAAATATCACCATTTCATATCATGATTAAAGTTGCACTGGTTTTTCTTTTAGAGCAAAAGCTTGTGGTGTATTCCTTCTATGATCCTAATCATATGATTGTATCCACCTCAAGAACTCAAGATTACAACTTGCTAGCTACTTGGAGTGTATACAAAGATCAATTTAATAGTAACCATAGTCCTTAGATGCTTAAAACATTTTACGTAAGTTTCTATCGAATAATTAACGGATGAAAATGTCCCATCAACACTCAACCAGCCAATAGGCATGTCTGTGTTGGTAATCAAGAAGCGACCAAACACTAGCGAATTGGTAATGAACGAAATTGGAGAACAAGAGTTGAACTAGGCTTTCTTGATTGTTGAATCGATCTGAATGTTTACGTAGATGCCGATGGGTATATAAACACAATCAACTGACACAACGTCTCATTGAAACATCGTATACATCTAACCCTAATTGTAAATCGGTTTCTAGCATTTTTACATACACACACACACCTACATACATATTGGATCCTTCTACTTTTACAATACATAATAAGACTAACGTACCTTCTAATAATTAAATAGTCCGATTTAAAATTGTAAGGTTGATCAATGGTAAAAACACACTACACACAAGATTTGCAGCCACGCCGGTCATGACTCTTTTTATTAATGAAATGAATCAAAACGAACTACAAAATATGATCACCCTAATCATTTATTTTTATGCTAACTGACCATATTCTAATTGAACTAAATATGACTTTAAAGATAAGCCAAACTATTTCAATATTAAACTGATAGATACTAACTCTAAACTCGACCAAACATTATCTTGATCTTTCTTGATGATTATCTTCTTTTTTGATTTTTACTCTTACTCTATTTCTTTCAGAATTATAGCCAACATCAAGATCTTTATTAGGGAAGAAAATTAAAGAATCTTTGTGGAGATTAAAATGATAATGACATGCATACGACTACTGATTGACCAGGGAGCATATTTTTAAGGAAAATTATAAAGCTTCTTTTTACAAATTGTGTTGATAAGAATCTTGGCAAAAGCTAAACAATAATGTCTAGCAGGAGATCATATCACTAATTAATAAAAATGTGTGTCTTAGCTTTTTGACCAGTATTGCAGATTTCTAGGTGAAAAAAAAGATGTTAAACTTAAAAAGATTTGGAATCCTATGCTGTCATGTTGGTTCTTGCTAATTAACTACATCTATTTCTTGTAATTACTAATTATTAGACTGTCAAACCTGAAATATTATTACTTGTTAGCTTGTAATTTATTAGGATTTACAAAATTAATTTAATGGTTTCTCTATTGTGTAATTTCTTTTTAAAAAGCAGAAAATAAAGAACAAAAGCAACACGTACATAATATTAGACTGAATCCTCATCCCAAAACAACATGATCTCAGAAGAACTTCACAAAATCAGCCATAAAATTAAACATGAGTTGTACTAATCAAATAACCATAATTAACCTACGACTTCCTAGCAGATCCATCATCGTTACTATTGAAATAAAAGTTAAATAAAACAAAAAACAAAAAGAGAAAATCAAAGATAGGATTGCATATGATATTGGCAAAAAGGGGGGCACTTTATAATATCCGATGCTCTTTCTTGATTTTATCTGATGAATTGCTCATTATCTCTCTCACTCTTCCTCTTATGTAGATAGAAAACTCATAATACCTGAAATTATATCATATGAGCATGTTAATTTCTGCATGTATTGGTTATTTAAGCTCTCTAATATCAACCGGAAACTATATATTTAGCTTAATTACCGGAACTCGAAACGTGACAACTTAATTCAAAAGGAAGAATGGCTACCAGTGTCCCTTGGTGCATTGCATCTAAAGCATTCCATTCGGCTAGCGAAGTTATGCTCGTTGCATCCTGGCCTACAAAAATCAAGTTATGTAATACTAAATATAAGCCAATATGGGGCTAACTCACTTGGTAATAACACAATGTCTTCCAGGTTCAAATTTGGGTAACAAAGTAGTTTAGATTTATTGGTGTGTAACGTATTTTAAGATTAGCAGTAGCCATTAAAAGAAGTATAATACTAAATATAAAAACATAAAACAAATTTTTAAGTTTATCTGTTGATTATTTTCTACAAAACAATAGTATCTTTTTTTAACAATAGAAACTTGTAAAAATTGATTTTCTTTTATCATATGCAATTATGCATGAAGTACGTACGTCTTTTCATGCATGGAATATTATAAGGAACTAGTAGTAGGGTTCCTGGGACCAAAGAAAGGTTAAAGTTACCTAGTGCATATCCAGTCACCGGACTTCCACCCTGAACGACCGCTGCCACTACCACTTACGCCGCCAAACCCAAAACCCCTCGCACGGGACATATCACCATCAAAACCACCACCATTAGAACCCAAGTCATCCTTAAACGCTCCACACTTGAAGCAACTAGAGCGGCTTGCAAAGTTGTGAGCCCCACAGTTGCCAACATTACAATACCAGTCACCGGGCCTGACATCAGGCCCGATGAAACTGAATACTGAGGCGTTGATACCAATTCCTCGACCACCAAAACTGCCGCCATGTTTCATCTCCCCGCATCTTTGACACGATTCCCTTCTTTGGAAATTCATATGTTGGCATGACCTGCAGGTCCAATCTCCTGGCCTACTCATGATCTTTCTACACAAAATTACAAACAAAATGTTAAGAGATAGATATATAGATTATTAAAGTAAAGAACATGCATGTATACAAATGAGAGTAATTAGGGTTGTGGTGTTACCTTGTGGTGGATGTGGAGGATAGTGTGTGTTTCTTTTGAGGGATTCCTGAATATGATGGTGGAGGGCGGTGAGTGAGGGTTTATATATATATATACATGCAAAAAGACCTCGTAATTCGAGGAGATTCGGGCAGCTGTAGTTGAAGCTGAAGCTAAATCACCTTTTTCTTTTTTATTTTTTCCTTTGAACAATGGGAAAATCTTTCTTATTTATTTTTTAATTATTTTTTATTATGTTATACACATTAACTAACGGATTTATAATATTATGCTAGAGGTAAATCTACTTGCTTACATCATGTACGCGCATATGGTCGGGAATTTGCTTTTGATCCTGAACATGGCCGGCTCTAAGGGTGGCCGATGTGTCCGGCCGAGGCACCTGTTTTTCAAGGGCACAAAAAATTTCAAAAGTTTCTGATGTTATATATATAAAATACCAGAACGCTTATAATCGCACTATTTTTATAATACTTAAACACCTTTTAAACCCACTTTTGTTAAATTGCTTAAAGACTTATAGGTGCATTAAAAATTGAAAAAAGTCTCATTACTTTAAACTAATCAACAAAAGTTAAATAAAATTAAAAAAAATGAAACAAATAGGTACGATAACAACAGCGTTGTCTTCGAACACCAGCAGTCACAGTAGCATCAACAGAAAAGAGTTTTTTGAAATTGTAGTTATTGAAATCTTATTTACGATCTACAGTACGCAAAGAGGGCTAAGGTTTCTATCACGATGGAAGCGATAAAGGCTTTAGGATTTTTTTGGATTAGAATTCGTCTTCGTTCAAAAGTTTGTCATGAAAAAATTGGTGTAATTTTGTTTTGTAATTTTTTGTTTGTGTTAATTTATAGCGTTTTGCCAGTAGTTTAATGAAAGTTCATTGTAAAAAAAAAGTTTAAAACTAGTGTATTAAAAATTAAAGCTTTGGTTATTTTTGTTGAGAATTCAACTCATATGTATTTTGTTGTTGATTATCACTTAAACGTCTAAATTTATATTTTCTCTATAATAGAGAGTCTATAAGAAATCTATTGGGATTAAAATAAGGAATTTTTTATAAAAACAATAATGACTATCTATATTTGAGTTACTATTCATCAATTTCTATAATTTTATAAGTGTCTAAAACCAACAAAAAACAATAAAATGAGTAAAATAGAGAGAGAATCAAATCTATGCGGGTTTTTAAAAAATAAATGAAGTTTAGAGAAAAATGAGTTTCGGTTAAATTATATAAATGAATATTCGGATGAAAATTCTCTTAATTAAATTATAAAAATGGGTCATTTAATTTGAAAACTTAAGGAAATTTAAAAGTTGGCTGGGATTCTAAAGATAGAAATGTTGTGGAGTTTGATAAAGCATATTAAGGTGTAGCTTCTTTTAAGGCTTCTAGAGTGCATGAACACAATGTTACATAAACCCAAAAATTCTGCTTTCATCTTCCAATAATGCCCTCCCTTTCATTCTTAAATTTCCAAATTTGCCCTTGTATAGTTTATATCTATATTTCATTTGATTGAATTCATATTCCTTTTCTAACAAAATCTAAAATGGAGAAAAAAACGTTGGTTTGTAACTTTGTATGATAACATCACTAGTAACGAGTACTCAACTCAAGGATGAATTTCTAAATCCATGACAAATTCTCTGCGCAATTGTCAGGACCGTCTCGTGGGTAAGCTAAATGAGGCAACGGCTTTAGGCCTCCAGTTTTATAGGCCTCAATCTAATATAGGGGTTATATATTATAGGTTTTGAAAATAGAGTTTTTTAAGAATTAGTAACTTATTGATGAGCCAAAAGCCAAAGAGGATTGTCTCATATCAATTATAACTGCATATTATTCATATTCCATAATTTTCGGATACTTTTGGGTGTTATATGCATAAAAAAAGGAAAAAAAAAAGCCACAACGTTTTAGTTGGTTTTAGGCCTGCGAGGCCGTTAGCCGGCCCTGGCAATTACGCCATCAACCGAAAACAGGTTGCAAGAGTAAATTGTGTTTGTTTTGCGTTCTCGTTCAATCACAATGTTGTTCTTAAATACAAAATATATGAATAATTATATGGACCAAATATATTGACGAGTTGCTATAACTTAAAATTCAAATACCATAAAGTTTTCTATAATTTCAAAGGATTAGCTTTTTTAATTCCAACTTAAGATTCATTTATATACTAAACAAAAGGATCTAATTAAAATAATTAAAAGAGATGTGTAAGCGGACAACAAGCTATACCGTCACCCCCCTTTTGAATGGCAAAATTGATCCTACTGAAAATAAAGTTATAATTCTTTGGCGTTGATAAGTTACTGTGCACGACCCACTGAACTCTTTTCAGAAACGTAATAGCTTCATGGGCAAAAGACCCAAATGTATCAAAAGCAAAAGGAATGAAGATGTGTTGATTCTCGGCACGTGTTTCCTCATGCTTAGCAATTTTTCCTGATTCAGCCTTCAACACGGCCTGCCTAACAACAAACACGAAATCTCTAAGCATGACAAGGGGGGATACTCTAGTACGGTTTATACAAACGTGCTCCCCCCTGCCCATCCAAACACAAGAACATCTGCTGGCCAGAGAGTAGACCTGCCTTTAAGTGGATCCGACAGGAAATTCACAAAAGCTTCTTTTTTTGCCGAAATCCCCGCTCGTTTTAACAAATCACAAAGGGCATCTCTGAATCAAATCATATTTATATTTAAACCCCGGAAGCTCCTTGCAATGAACGGCATGCTCACCAAAATTATTCAAACTAACTTTATGGCAAGCCGGGGCATGGCACATCAACTGGGAACAGTGGGATCATTAAACAATATTTAAAAATGGCCCAGTACTCCACTGTCGGCATGCGCTTTCCTAACTCTTCGATAGGGATGACGATCAAGAAATCTTGAGCATGGGAGCCTGAAGACATTCTAACACCACTCTCAGGCGAGTGGATAAGCTAAACTTCTCTTCCAAACGTTGGACAATTTTACTATAAAGGGCACTCACCAAAGCATGTTGGATCGTTCACAATACTAAGGACGTGAAGAAGTTAACATAAACCATTAGGTCATCATTTAAACAAGTTTTCTCTTAGTGTCAACGCCATTTAAATAGAGAAGGGCATCTATCTATGATTTAATCCGCTCATGTTAAATAGTTCTAGTATTTAATAATCTAATATCTAAATGGCACAATTCATGATTAACCATTAAAAATGTTAAATTGTTACCTCCCAATTTATTTGCACTGTACACAATAATCTTAAAGAGTTGCATGTGGCAAATATAGTTTGATATGTTATAAGAGTTTGTGTAGTTTATCTAAGTTGTAGCTTGCACATTATATGATATCAATATCAAAAGGCTTGTAGCTTAGTATTACTAAGATTTTGAAAAGATGTTCATTAAAAGTGTTGTGGTTGTAGTCCCATGATAAACAAGGCATAAATTTTAAATTTTAATGTATGTTTAGAGTATGAGCAAGTTAACTAATTTAACATAAACCCGATATTAATTAATGGATTCTTAATTAGTTTTCTTTTTGTTAAACCCTCTCTTAGTTGGGAGTTATTTTAATTTATTTTATTTTATTATTATTTTTTGAATGGCTAATGAATCTTTAAATGGGTTACCGGCTAAATTCATCACATCGGGATACACTCGTCTCCCGATCCGAGAAACCTTCATCTAAGGTCAACGCCCTTGAACACTCGCCTAAAGGCATAACAGTGCAGTGAAGTAAAATTCGTTCAATTTAAGGATCCAACTAGTAAATGTCACATCATCACCTGGTATCGCCAAAACTAAATGTACGAGGCAGGAATCAAACTTGAATCACGTTAAATATCAAGTCTGTTCCCTATCACTGCACGTCTGCACCAGAAGCTCATCGGAAGTTATTTAGTTTAAGAAATAATTATGGTAGCTTCTATTATTACACAACGTACGTAGACAAGCTCAATTAATTAATTAAGAATTGTGTTTGAAATCTATTCAAGGCTAACCCATGCATTATTTCCTTTGTATTTTGATGCTACAAATAATATTTTTAATTCATTTCTTAGATTGATAAACGAGTATGTCAACACACATCTATAGAAACTTACTAGGAAATAAACAATGGCTTAAACTAAGGACATATAAATTGGGCATACAAGACCATTCTCAGCCTATCCTCTAAAAACGTGTGAGTGTTGTTTGCAAATTATATAATAGAGTTAAGAGTGGTTGTAAGTAGAGAAGAAAAGAAACAATGATTTTTTGTAAATTTGAGGAAACTTTGTTTGTCCTCATTTATTTCTTAATATTTGTTGAAAATGGCTGTGAGTTGAGGTGAGAAAAAATATAATGATAAAAGTATAAAATATATTATTTAATTGAATATAAAAAATAAAATATAGTGATTTTTAGTGTAATTATAAAGATAATTATGACGTATGATGCTCAAAGAGAAATAATTAAAAAAAAAAAATAAGGTATCTTTTACAAGCTTAGGTAAACCAGACCAACATGGCCTACATTAAAGAAAAAGATCGCATAATGTCACATTGTCACTCCCAAGTAAGGCAATGCATGTTTATTCAAAGATCTAATTGCTTATACAAAACTCTTTCACCATACCATTTTATGCACTTAAATTGACGCCTTTGACGTCCATATAAAGAAAGATCTCTCAACCATATATATATATATATATATATATATATATATATATAATCATAAAACTTAATAAAAAAGAGTAAGAAACTAAATTAATATTTTTTTTTGAATGGCAAATTTTACTTGTACTATAATTTACAAATCAACTTCATTGCTCATGTTTGAGCCTGAGATTTTCCTACAAGAGAGAATTTTTTTCACGAAAAATGTTACTTTTATTACGATTTACACCAATAGTTCAACTTCATTGCTCAGGGTTGAATAACAAATGTTACTTCTTGTTCTTATTCGCTTTTACAATAAGCTTCGATCATTGGAAGACTCAAGAATTTTATATATGGTTGTCGCTAATTTTCATTGCTCGGGTATCTATTAATTTAATCACATGCTTTTCTGTTTGTGTTCAAACTAGCATTTTAAATTCAAGATCATTACTAGCATTTCCATGAAGTCGACTAATTAAATAAGTTAAATTTATAGTTGTATGTTGATGTTAACAACTTTTTATCTGGTTTGGAATTAAATCGTTTTTCTCAACATGAATTTATGATAACTACAATAAAATAATATTAACGTGCGTAAGAAATTATGAAATAGTTGAACACTTTTAACGTTTATAAAATCCTAACAAGACTAATAACAACAATGTGTAATAATTTGGATAAACTATAAAAAACTAGGAAGTATATAACTAAAAAAATTAAGTTGATTTAGCAATTAGTGACCTCAAATCTATATCTATATCTATATCTATATCCATAATAAACGAGTAATTAGTTACGCCACATGTCGAAATTCAGTGAGCCTAAGTTTAATTTTTTTTTTGCTTCTTTAGTTTTACCAATTCGTATTTATAATAATATACATTATATATTAAATATAGTAACTTATGTGAGGTATTTGATAATTCATATTTATAATAATAAACATAATATATTAAATATAGTAACTTATGTGAGGTATTTGATTAAATATATGTTAAATTATTAGTTAGTAACCATTGGTAAAGACAAAACCTTTAAACACCTGGATTTGGGAGTAAGAGGTCTTGGGTTCAAGTAACACAGACGACAAAAAGTATAAAAATTTGCCGTTCTTAAACAAGAAAGTAACTTGAATGTAATGTAAATCATTTTTTTTTGTCATATGATGTCGCTTTATAATTCTTAAATCTTTATTAATAACTACTTAATACACAGCCTTCTAACTTCTTGTTATAAAAATATCTAGGATGCTGCTCGGATTTCGATTCTACATAATGTACATAAATTATTTTTAATGAGTGTTCAGCGACCCATCCTATAAAGTGGGCTCCACAAATAGCTTTGGTCAATACATGTTAAAGATGAAGTTGGCGTGGTAATTAATATTACATGCCGAGTTTTGCACAAGGAACCTAGTGGATCATTTTTCAGTTGTGCAAAATCCAGCCTAGAGTTGTGCACAACTTTCGGGTTTTGATGGAGCTTTCCAACTCCTTGTCGGGGTTAAGAAAAAGAAGAAGGCCATGAATGTGATTGTTCTTCTTGTGGTACGGAGCCTATGGAGGATGAGGAATGATTTGATATTAAACTTGTGCCGATTAGCTTGCCTAAGATGCCGGAGGAGGTAAAACTATTGGGTTTCCTTTGGATCTGAAATTGCGCAAAGGCTCACTCGATTATTTGAAATCAATGGCCATAATTTCTTGATTTGTTTGAAACCCATCATGTCTTTTAGTTGATTGTTTTTCTCTTGGTGTTTTGGGTTGTGTGGTTGTAAGGCTACTCCCATTCATAACCCAACCAAACTCAACTTTTCATTAAAAAATTAATTTCTCTCTCTGCCACCAATATAACCCAACTAAACTCAAATTTTCACTCTTATTCACAACCCAACCAAACCAATTATTATTATTATTATTATAGAATATAATTTAAATTTTAATAAATATGTTAAAAAAATAATGCTTTAAACTGAAAATAAAATTAATTTAAAGTTATAAATTAAGTTAACATTAAAAAAATAAAAATTCAAACCGATGACCATGGAAAAAGGTGTATGATATGAAAATGGATCACTCGTTGTATTTTAAGCGGAATTACTTCGTTTGTAAATGAGAAACCACATAAAAGAATGTAGATCAAGAAAATATAATGTTTTAGTTTTGATGTTCAAATTTAATTATGATACTTAAATTTAGTTATGGTTTAATTATAATATTGAATTTAAGTATGTTTTAGTTTTGATATTGTTTAGTTATGATATTTTAAGTATAGCAAATAAAATAAAAAAAAGATTGAAGAAGTGGTATTTAATATATGCCATCATCAGATCAGACGACCGACTTCCGTTTGTCCCACCAACCTAGTTGCCAGCCCTAAATGAATTTTCATTTTCTTTTTAGCCTTGGAATCATGCCAATGGAAGTAGCCTAAGTCTTGCTCTTGGTGTTTTGGGTTGTTTGGTTGTTTGGTTGTTTGGTGTGGTTGTAAGTCTTGCTGTTTCTTGTGTGAGTTGCTTACCTTGGTTCAGTTTTATTAGTAAAATATTTTTTTTTCAGAAGTTAAAGAAAAAAAATAATGTTACAATCTATAATATATAAACGAAACCCCTAAAATCCTACATGTCACGATGTGGTCACTCCCCATTTTATGGAAGCCACCAGGTTGTTTAATTTTTAAATAGAGACATCTCATTGATTTAACCCAAATTCATGGGTATGGGTCTTACCAAAACCAGATATCTCTTAAACGGGCTATAACATCTTATTAAATTAAAAATTAATCTTACCAACTATTTGATATGAAAATCCTATAAAATAGGGATATATTAAAATTAATATCCAATTAAAAAAAAGATATTATTTATAATTAATAAATAATTTTTTAGTAAAAAATATAAGCGGGTCATGGGTCACCAAATCCAGATAACTTTTAAATGGGTTATAACATATCATTTATTTATGAAACCCTTTCATCATCAAACTCTAAGTATATTATTAACTTTCTTATAATAAAGAAAATTAAAATCCAAAAAATAAATATTAAAAAAACGAAAAATGTAAAACAGGCATTCTCTCAAGCCATCAGATTACTTTATTTGTAAATGAAGTTTTCTCACACATTTGACCCGAATTCATTGGTAAATGTCTCACCAAACCCAGATAGCTCTTAAACAGGTTATAACATTTCGTTATATTAAAATTTAATGCGTAAACATGTAGATGTTGTAACATAACTTGTGTGTTATAAAACTAATTTTATTAAAATTATAAAGCATTTAGGTACACAACATATAAAATGTTAAAAATATGAATATAACAATGAGATATAATTATAATATTTGATATGAAAATCCTATAAAATAGAAATATACTAAAAACTAATATCTGATTTTATTTAAAAAAATATATTATTTATAATAAATAAAATAAACGGATAATGGGTATCACCAAACACGGATAGCTTTTAAACCGGATTATAACATATCATTTATTTGTGAAACCATTTTATCATCAAACCGCAAGTATATTAATTATTAACTTTCTTACAATAAATAAAATTAAAATCCAAATATACATATATAAATATTAAAAACGAATAATGTAAAACAAACCCCGTAATACGAGGGATAAAATCTAGTAGTTAATAAACATCGATCACTAATATAGATCATCTAAAAATCCCATAAGATAACTTTTAAAATAATTAAACATTATTTTTTCTCTATAGCAAAACAAAAATGGACATCTAATCTAACTATACTATTAAAGTAAGATCATTTTTCCATATAACACCATTATAGAGTGTACACATTGGATTCCACATACACAATTCCTTAAATACATTATTCACCTAATTAACATTTAATTAACATTCATTAAAATGTATAACAATTCATTAAATGCATAAAATCATCTATCCATTATTTTTACCATTCTAAAATTATATTAAGTTATTCATATAAATTTAAAAAGACTAATCATTAACCTTTTACAATTTAATATAAAATTCTTTATTAATTTTATTTTATAATCATTTGAATCAATAAAAAAATGTTCGACTATATAAATCAATACAATGGCTAAAATCTTGAAAATTTATTAAATGGTGGAAAATCATGGTCAAATCTTTTAATTTTTTTATATAAATGTATTTCAATTTTAACTTTAAGTTATAATTTGATTTAAATGAATATAAAATAAAAGTCATAAATAAAAATTATTATATGAAATAACTGAATTTATGCATACATATAATAATTTTTATTTTTATTATAATTTTCACCCGTATGAAACACGGGATCTAACCTAGTGATTTAATAAATCAAAATAACTGTCATAACCGTATACAAGCAAACTAGGCAATTTAAATTAACTTACCTATTTACATATTATTATCAGTCTAGACACATACGTGTTTTAAATTTAAAAATGTTATCTTTTATCGTATTAACGAACTTTTAAAATAATTAAAGATTATTTTTTTTCTCTATCGCACCCCGGGGTATGCGCTAGCACCCTTGATAGGCACTCTAGAACCCACCAACACTCGTGAAAACCCAAACGGATATGATCAAACGGATATGTTTTAGTAAATTAAAATAACAGTGTCATAAGCGTATACAAACTAGGGCTGTTTAAAAAGCTCGAGGCTCGAAGCTTGGGCTCGTGGCTCGCTCGAAAAAAGCTCGAATAAACCTAGCTATAAAAAGTTGATTTGTAACATCCTGAGCTGATTTGGATCATTTTTGTAACCGAGCCAAAATCGACCGTAGCTCGGCTCGAGTCATGGTTCGGCTCATTGGCTCGATCTTAAGCTCGTTTAACTTCAAAATCAAGCTAGAGCCTAACTAATTTGCCCCCATTTAATTTCGAGCCCGAGCTCGAAACCACCACGGCTCGACTCAGGCTCGGCTCGTGAACAGCCCTAATACAAACAATTAGGCAATTTAGATTTACTTATCTATTTACATATTAGTAATCTAGCATGCATGTTATAAATTAAAATGTTTATCTTTATCATATTAATGAAAAGAAAGAAAATATTATTAGAGGGAAAAGTTAAAATGCAAAGGGATACAAAAATGAGAAGTGTGAGAAAGATTTGTAACCACACAAAAAATCTCTCATAAAAAATTCAAAAAGTAATAATAAAAAAATCATAACTCAAAATATAAATAGAAACCGAAAAAAAAATAAAATGTTTCACCTGTCATTCCCATTAAAAAAAAGCGGCGAAAAAACACAATGTCAAAAAAAGACACAATAGATCGCAAAATATAAAACAATGCCGAACAAAATATAACACAATGTTAAGTAATATAAAACAATATTAAGAAAAAAGAACACAATGTCAAGAAAAAAGACACAATTCAATGACGAAAATAAACATAAAACACAGTAATAAACAAGAAGACACAATAATCTTTTTCTCTCAACAATGTGTGTGTGTGTGTTTTAAGAACACGGAAGACGTGAAAACATTTTTATGTTTTACTTTTTTTGTTTTTTTATTAAATTTTGAGTTATGAATTTTTTATTAATTTTTTTTTTATTTTTCGAAAGGTTTTTCCGTATGCCCACAACTTTTTCTCATCCTCTTTCATTTTTTTTCTTATATAGAATAACTTGACCCATTATTAGATTTGGTAGATAAAATGAATATTCTATGCGTTTTTTATATGATCTCGCTTAAATGATTAAACCCCCTTATTATTATCCCCAAAATACTATGGAGGTGTCACCTGGTCGCTTTTAAAAATATGTTAGTCTAAAACCCAAATCTATAAATTGATGCTTCTTTTTGCAATTTTTGAATATTCGTGTTTTGTACTTGTGCCATTGTCTTTTTATGTTTTGAGTCAAAAAGAGTGTGTGAGATGACACCCACATTAAAAATATTGTATAAGGAAAAGAATATCTCATTAACGAATAGAAAAGAGATGTTGAGTGGTAGCCAGGTACATTAATGTAGAACTAGGATAATAACCTGTGTTATAACCTGATGGAAAACATATCAAGAAATAATAAAAAATATAAAAAACATATTCAATCAACGCAAATATTTAACATTAGTTTTTTTACCAGCAGATATTATAAAATATGTTAAACTATGTTTATAACATAAAAAGAAAATATTTTATAAATAAATAATTCAGTAAATAAGGAGTAATATAACATAAATGAACCATTATACCTGGAAAAAAAAACACATTACTAACAGATTTTGTAATATTATTTGAAAACTAAGCTTACAAACACATATCAGGTTTAAACTTATATTTTCACCCGTTCAGAGTTTTTGTTCAAAAACCTTTTGAAACAAAAAATGTCGGTTATAAATGAGGCGAAGAATCTGGTTACAAACGATGGGGAGCGTTATGATTTTTGAACGAAGCATATACCTTTTAAAGAAGAAACGATGAACAATTTAAACCTAATAAATTTAGTAAGTTTTTTAATTCTAACAATAATTAGAATAATTAATATCATAATTACATTAATAAGTTACAAAAATATAAAAGTCAATATTATTGATTAAAATTTTATTGTGAATATGTGGAAATAGATTTATGAAACGTTGATGACATGGAAGCCTATGTGGACAACATAGGTGAAGGACATGTGGACAAAATTATGTTGCTTTAATATATTAGTTAGATTAGATTAGATTAGATGCTCGTTAAATCAATTACTATTGTTTGACTAATATAATACCAAATAAAGGAATGTGTTAAATATAATAAACTAATATTTTAATTATTATAATTGTTATGTTCCTATTCATATATATAATAAGATTTTCAAATTTTAAATTGATAGGTCATAAAAATAAATTAATATTAGTGAAACTTGGAAAAAGGCGTGTTAGGAACAAAAAATCACAATATATAAATATAATTTTAAGTAACAAACATATTAAAAATCATATCGATTAACCGATAATTTAAAAAAAATCATACCTTTAAACCCTAAATAGATTAAAACATAAATCAATTAATAGGAATAGATTAAAAATCAAATCTATTAATCGTTAGTATAAAAAATCATGCAGTTAAACCCTAAATCCAATAACAGTGAATCAAGTTGATGTTGTTCTTCACAAAAACCGATTAAACACTAAAATATAAATCATACCTAATAATTGCAAACGACGAACATATTTGATGTTGTTTGGATTATGAAACCGACAAATTATGAAGAACCGGTTATAGTTGAGGCGAAAAATCTGGTTACAAACGATGGGGAGCGTTATGATTTTTGAACGAAGCATGTGCATTTTAAAGAATAAACGATGAACAATCTAAACCTAGTAAACTTAATAAGTTTTATAATTCTAATAATAATTAGAATAATTAATATCATAATTACATTAATAAGTTACAAAAATATAAAAGTCAATATCATTGATTAAAATTTTATTGTGAATATGTGGAAAATAGATTTATGAAAGGTTGATGACATGAAGGCCATGTGGACAACTTAGGTGAAAAACATACGGACAAAATTATGTTGCTTTAATATATTAGTTAAATATTAAAGAGTAATTGGCCAAACAAGTATGTAACATGAGGGTGTGAGCACAAGCCTACATACATCCTCATAAAAGCACACCCTAAGGTTCAAATTGTCACATGGATTTATAACTTTGTGAATAAACAAAATTAAAAAAAAAAAAGAAGTTCAAATTATACATTTAATTAATTAAAGTCATCTTTTAAGATTGATAAATGAACACACAATATAAAATAATCACTTATATTATAATTTAAAAGATATTACTCAAAAAACTTGATTAGGATAACTTTCATATATATATAGAGATGACTCAATTTGGCCAACAAGAAAACTGAAATAACCCTAAAGCCCCATTAACGTTGTAATCCCATTCGACTTAATGAGATTCTTAGGCCCAGCCATACACAATCTGACTCAGTAATTATCTAGCACATCTCACACTTCATTGTTATGTATCAAAGTTCCTAATTATGTCTTTGCAAGTCTTAAACCATTCGCCTGTAATGATCAAAAAGACTGAGATACACCATGATGAATTATGAAGTTTTAACTTGAAGTATGACGCTTTTGAAGCTTTTTTCGCTGCACTATAAAGCACATAGTGATTACAGATTAATTTAATTATTTGGGATCTAATGTATACTAAGAATAGGATTATTAAAGGTCATTGACCTAATAGTATCAAAATGTTGATTCTCAGTTGTGGCCTAGCGGTAGGAATCTTGAGTTCTTCAGTGGAGACCCAGGTTCGATTCCTATTTATGCCACTTTAAGTAGATTTTGGCAATGAACAAGGGCGAATCTCTCTTTGAGCCAAAGTGGACCGCAGCCCCACCACGTTTTTCGCTCGGTAGTGTTTTTTTTTAAATAATACACACACACACACACACATATATATGTGTGTGTGTGTATTGAGTCCGGCCCATTCATGTTATTTGAGTCAGGATCAACCTTGAATTTAAAAAAAAAATGAAGTTTGTTTAAAGCCTAAGAGCAAGAAATCTTTAACAAAATAAACATAAAGATAAAGAAATACTGAGAAACTCCATAAAACCAAGTACAGGCCCAAATAAGTTGTAAATAAAAAAAACAAAACATTAAGACTAAAATCCAACCATACCATCTAGCCGATGTTAGAACACAACAACAAACGAAGTTTCCATTGTACATTGTGCCTTACTGACTTGTAAAGTTCGTCACAGAAGTCAGAACATAATCTGAGAAGCAAGCAAGTGAATTGATAAACTCGTTTGGGTGTAAAAATCGATTAATTAATTGATTGGGCACTGCAGCTGTCTGTTGAGGCATGAGGCTCGGAACTGACTCGTGTGTGAGTGAAATTGATTAATCGAAACAATCAACGATAGAAAGTAGAGACCAACTTCGGCAATTCACATTTCACTATTTTATATTTGTTTCAACATAGTAGGTTAGGGTTTGAAATTATTGTTTGACCCGACCCGAACCAGGTTGCCGACCTAAGACCTAGAAGTAGGAAAAATATTGGGTCTTGTGACTTTCGGCCCATCCATACCAGAGAGTTCTGCTCTTGTGGTGCCACAACGGCTGTCAAGTGACAGCAGGCGGTATGGTTTCCCAGGGGAATGCCCAAGCCAAACTCTGAAAGCCAACATGTGCACGGTTAAGACAGCATAATCTGGCCAGTGAAGCAACGAGGCTTTCTAAATTTGAGAAGTACGGTGACCTAACATGCAAGAAAGTCGTCGTTAAAAAAAAAATCAAAATGTTGAATTTATGTGTTTATTTAAGTGAAGAGGATTCAAGTCAATGATAAACAAAAAAATTATAAATTTAATTATGAATGAAATGAAACACTCCGAACTTTTACCATAAATATCCAAATCATGAATAAGTGAGGTATTTTTGCCTAAAAGGGATGGAGACACTGATATGGTGATGCAATTTCTTAAACCCCGCTTTTGGGGTATGTCGCATTTTTGTTGAAGGAAAACTTGGAAGATTGGCCTGGTCACATTGATATGCAATTTTAGAAACATCTTTATATCTCAATCAAAATATTCATGACGGATAGCCTCCTGTTGCTCTTCAATCATGAACATCACAATTTTATATTTTTTATCAAATTTATTCCAACATTTTATTTATAAGATTTTTTCTCTCTCTTCGTTTTCTCACTTATTCATCGTTAATCAAGTAACAATGTTGACCAAACTTTCTATTCCTTTGTCTGATGACTCAATCATGTTCTTCCAATTCCGTGTTGCTGTTGTGTCTTCATTAATTTAGATCAGATATATATTTTGCCACTGAAACCTCCATTTTAAGTTATGTACATTATTTCCTGATACGATGCTTTTTTTCTTTTATGATTGGTGTTCAAACTCCGCACCCATCAACGGAATGGGTTTCTAGTTTGGATGGCTTCTAACAGCTTTGATGTGGAAGAAACCTTTCTTTTTACATGCTTCTTGATACTCCTTTATCGCTATCTTTATTATATCAACATCTACGCCTTTATTAGTACAACCATGACCTATATGTTTTAGAAATAAAAGGTAATAACTCAAACCGAATTTTCTAAAAATAATAACTCAAAAATAAATTAATAGAAATTCCACAGATTGGATGTAGAATCGTCAGAGCCGACCCTAAGGGGGGGAGGGGCAGGGTGGTCAACCTCTACAGACCCAACACCTCGCTAGGCCTGATTTAAAAAAAAAGAATTATATATATTTTTATGTAAAATTATATATATTTTTATGTAAACAAGTATGTAATTTTAACATTTAAACACAATTAAACAATCATTAGCTTGGTGTAGTGGTAAATGTGTATTCCTCTTAACTAAAAGGCTTTGGGTTCTAGTCTAACTTGAGACATTTTTTTTACACAACCCAAATCATAATCAAGTTTGCTTATTTAAAAATTTAAACGTTAAACGTTAAAAAACGTTTTTACTTAGGGCCCAAAACCATTACGCATGGAATCATATTCCATTCCATCAAAACCATTCCTTCGCACCACCTTCTCTTCTGACCGCCACCGTCACCACCACCACCGCCTCCGCCACGACCACCTTACCACCAGCGTCGCCACCATTGTCGCTGTAACCACCGCAAACATTGTCACCATCGCCACCTGATCATCACCGCCACCCTATCATCTCCATCACTAACAATGCTACCACCACTTGACACCGCCACCTCCACCATCACCGTCGCCACTGCCACCACCATTTTCGTCGCCAGAGCAAACACCAACACCGTCGCCATTGCTTTTTTTTTTGGTGAAAAAATTATCGTGAGATAGGAGTGCTTTTATTATTTTTATTTCATTCATACAATTTTTTTGGATACCAAATAAAATAAAGTAATAATTCATTTCGTTCCTATTATATGTTAATCAAACAAGACAAAGCAATGGTAATAATCCATTTCATTCTCTTATCCATTCCATTCATTCTCCTATTCCATTTCCCCTTTATTTCATTACCTCGAACCAAACATACCCTTAGTATTTTAAAATGTTCAAGAACTCGATGTGTAGTATTGTGGGCATTAATGTGGCTGGGGTTGAAAGTGGCTCGCTTTGGCTTGAGCCGCCTTTTGGTTTAGATGATTTTCAGATGGGCTTTGATTTCTTGAATCAATTTGAGTACGCTAAAAGTGTCGTCACTAAAGAGACGCTTTCTTGTAGTGGTAAAAAAGGTTTTGGATAGAGATTGGTTAAATTTCATCTTCGGGTTCATGGACCCAATTTTGTTACCCAATTTCAATATACAAGTGAAGAAACACTAACCGGACCCCGGACAGATTACTGGTAACCTGGGGGTTGGATAGCTGTTTCCCACGAGGGGTTAGACCCTTGGAAGATGGTTCTTCTGATAACCTGCAAAACAGACACCGTGAGCTCGTCACTGAGAAGGGGGGGGGGGGGTTCCTCCTTGTGACCACCCTCCGGCGTGAGAATCAGACTAGATTGCTCTTTAAATATAAAAGTATATTAAGAGATTGCTAGAGCAGATATCAGGTATAATATGATAATAATATAGTAAGATATGTTATGTTTTGATGATCATACCATTTGGGGTATTTATAGCCGAAGGTAGATTTCCAAGGAGGTATGGCCGGCTGCAACAGTGTTCCTGTTCATCAACAGTAGCCTACGCACGTGCCCTGCTGGTAGTTGGTGGGTAGGCAGCGGCTGATAGTGACCAGGCCTGCTGTATACTATTCCCTTTCCACCAACTGCCGGCTACGCACGTGGTATGACAGTAGTTGGTGAGTAGGCAGCGGCTAATAGTGATACAGTACAGGAGCATGCTGCTCGCCATACTGTATCGTGAGCTGTTGTATCTCTGATCAGATCTTTCGCCCATACCTCGTCAGGTACAGTAAAAGGTCCTTCAGTATACAGACTGGCTTATTTGGGCGGGAGTATTCCCCCTCCCGCCTCTGTGCGGGATTGCTCCCGGCTTGGCTCATTCCTTCAGGTGACACTGAATGATCGAGAGCTAAGTGCCTTGTGCGTGTAGCCATGCTGCGCGGGTGGCCTTCCCTAATGGCTTGTATCCGAGGCTGCGGGGACAGGCGGAGTCCTTCACCATTGGGAGGCATTTCCTGCGGGACCAGCTTGCGTACTGCGCGTAAGGACGTCACGTCTCTGAGCATGGTTGGTCCTGCGGATCCAGTTGGTCTCTGCGCAGACGTCCCTGTTTAAGGTGAGTCTTGCGGGTCCAACTGGGCTCTGCTGGGACCTACCTCTTCAAGTCCCCCCAGTCCAATGTTCTTCTCATGAGTGTTTAATAAAGTGAGGTGAACTTTTGGACTTGAGCAAAGGGTTTTGAAAAGGGTTTTGTAAGGTTTTCCATGGGGATTCTTTCCGCGGAAGTCCTTGTCACTTGCAGAAATGCCCGAGTTTCCTGCTTGGTCTTTGGGTATGATGCGGGTAGGTCTGTAACCTCCTCGCAAGTCAGGAGCATTGAGTCCCAGTTGTATGTATTTTCCATGAGGTTTTGGTAGTTTTGAACATAGTGATCAATTATGTTAAAACCATCAATTCCATCTTGGAACTTCCAACAACGTAGTTCTCGACGTTCCCGCTATGCGGGGATGTTATTTCCGTTTCCGCAAGCATTGCCCAGAAGATCCTTCTTGGTTTCAATTCCCAGCGGAGCGCTAGGTATGTGAAGGGTTTTGCCTTGACACTGTGCCTGCGCTCGTCTTACGGTTACTTTACTTCCAAGGTATTCCTGGCGTCAATTCCCTGCGGGTGCTAGGTATGTGGAGGGTTTTGCCTTTACACTGTACCCGCACCCGTCTTGTAGTTACTTGGTTGCCGAGGAATACTTGGCTTCAATTCCCTGCGGGTGCTAGGTATGTGAAGGGTTTTGCCTTAACACTGTACCCGCATCCGTCTTACGGTTACTTGTTTGCCAAGGTTTATTTGGCTTCAATTCCCTGCGGGTGCTAGGTATGTGAAGGGTTTTGCCTTTACACTGTACCCGCATCCGTCTTACGGTTACTTGTTTGCCAAGGTTTATTTGGCTTCAATTCCCTGCGGGTGCTAGGTATGTGAAGGGTTTTGCCTTTACACTGTACCCGCATCCGTCTTACGGTTACTTGTTTGCCAAGGGGTAAGGGGTATTTTCCCGCTTACTTTTTAATATTTTCAAAATTTTTTTTTGAATTTTGAAATTCGAAGAGTTGGTGAAAAGATAACAGTCCAAACCTCTGACACGTCGTGCGACGGTTTCTTCTGACTGTGTCAGGACGTGCAGGAAGTTATGGTGACGTGACAGAACATGGTCATTCCAGACGCTTTTCCTGGCGCGTGGGCACGATTTTTCGGGCGCGTGGCCGCGAAATTACTGGCACACGTCCTGTCAACAGCTGTTGCCAGCCTGCTTTTTGCCACGTGTCATAGTTTAATTGCACCTTCGATTTCTCTCTCCTCCGCATTAAATTCACCGCATTAATTGCGATTAGTATATAAAGGGGGAGAGGCCTCTTTGTAATCCACACTTTCACCTCTCTTCTTCTTCTTAGTGATTTCCGGCAAATACTCCCCTTTTTCAGGCAAGCATTTTCCCGAAATCACTTCTTTCTGCAAAAATGTCTTCTCATGATGCTGAAGCTGTAGCCGACGATAGGAGTACTGCTGGCGAGTGCCAGTGTGCTCTTCCTGTCGATCAGTACCAGTACATCGTCAGGAAGTTCATGCTCGAGTCTCTCGAGCCTGAGTTTCCTGAATCCCACCAGACTGTGTACGATGCCCCCAGTGGCAAGATCGGGGTATATGCTGCATTCTTTGTTTATGGGAACCTTAGGTTCCCATTGACAAAGTTTGTGTACCGTGTCCTGGAGAGGCACGGGGTGCACCTGACCGAGGTGCATCCGATGGCGATTGCCAAGGTCCGGCACTTCGAGTGGGTGTGTCGGATTCTGGGAATTGAGCCCTACGTGGACCGCCTGATGACCTTTTATACTTGGAGGTGCGTCCAGGGGTGGTACACCCTGACAACCCGTATTAAGGGTTTGAAGATCTGCGTGACCGAGCGCAGTCTCCGATCGTGGAAGCGGGAGTTCTTCTACATCTCTGCCCGCGCCATCCCCATTGCTATGAAGTTCAAGAAGGGTCAAGCGCTTCCGAGCCTTCACGCTTCCAGCTACCAGGAGGCGGAATGGTTCGCGAAGATATCCCGGGTCCAATCTCCGGTTTACCGGTTTGCGGAGTCCGGGATGGTGCTGCTGGGGATGAGCCGGGTATGGAAGGATGCGTCCCGGTTTCCCATCCTTCTTGAATACGGTTTGAACTCTATTCCTTATGGTATGTCTTGTCTTTATTGCTGATATTAGTTAATTTTCTAACTGTTTCTTTTTCTTTCAGAGGGGAATAATTTGGAGTCGCTCCTGTTCCCGCGGGAAGCTGACAGTCCCGTGCGGGTGGGCACTCGTGCTCTGGATGACAATGAGTTGTCCATCCTGGAGCAAACGGCGGATAGGTTTGTGGAGGTCTATCCGCCGGGCCAAGAGATCCTGAGCCACCGGCGGCCAGGTAAGGAGATATTCTATCCTGAACCCCTCAATGCTGTACCCGTTGCTGGAAATCCTTACATCCTGTCTTCTTCTGAGGAATCCGCAGATGGTCCTCCCCTTGTGCGGAAGAAGAAGGCTGCTGCCGGCGTGAAGGGGAAGGAGAAGGCCTCCACAGCTGATCCCGTGGTTCTCTCTGACTCGGAGTCAGATAGTGAAGAGGTGGCGGGGAAGCCCGGTGGTGAGGAGACCACTGCTCCGGAGGCTACGACCGTTACCTCCGGAGAACCAACGAAGACGACGGTGACCGGTACCAAGAGGCCGGCTCCATCGGGTTCCTCCCCGCCCGTCCGTACGTTCAGGGTCAAGAGAACCCGTAAGTACAATCATAGTTTGTCTTTGTAGATTTATTACTTCATAAATTTATCTTAACACTTTCTTCTTTGTGCAGGCGTGGATGTTGACGCATTCCGGGGTGAGGCGCAGAGGAGTACCCTTCCGCCAATGACGGTAGGCTTGGTCAGCCTACCTGAGGCGTCGACCCAGGTGCCTGCGCCTGCTACCGCTGGTTCAGTTGCTCCCTCTGAGCAGACTGTTCCAGCTGAGATGACGTCACCGCCGGCTGTGAGTGCGATTTTTACAGCATCCTTCACAGAGCCGGCGGTTACTGCTGCTGCCTACGAGGCGGCGACCGCGGCGGCGACCACAACGGCGGCCTCGGCGGCTGCCACCATGCCCGCGCCACCGGCACCGATGGCCGGACCATCAGGTACGCGCAGGGCTTCCCGCCGATCTTTGCCACCTTCCCGTCTGCCTGACCTGTTGGATGGATTTCCTTTAGGTTCAGGTGATGGGTTTGGCGGCTATCGGCCTGTCATTGACCCTACAGGTGCGTAGGGTTCCTTTCTTTTCTTATGTTTTTTATCATCTTTTCCTTACTGCCTTTGTTTCTTTTGCAGTGTCGGATTCCAATGAAGTGTATGTTCCACGATGGAACATTCGCCGAGGAACAACCCTTCGCACACCTGTGGAGTGCGTGGACTGGGCTCGCCACGCTGCTCCTCGGGTGCGTTGGGGGAAGCCATGGTTAGCTACCAGGAGGGTAGGCTAACTAATGAGCTTCGGGTTCTCCAGGCCCGGACGCAGCCGCGCGTCGAGCTGCTTTGTCGTGAAAACGACAAGTTGAAAGCAGCTCGCGCCAAGGACATATCTGAGGCGCGTGCTCTTCGGGAGGAGAACCAACAGCTGGCGGCAGCTGCCGCCGACAAGGAGAAGGCCTTCAAGGCCCTCGAGGTTGAAGTTCAGGCGCGACTCGAGGCCCGCTCCAAGGCTGCCCAAGCTGTGAATGAACAGCTTCGGCTGGCCAGGGAGACTGCGCGAAACGCAACCGAGAGGGTTGCCAAGGCTGAAGCCATTGCTGAGCCTTTGCGTGTGGAGAATGAGGAGCTCAAGGCCAAATTAGAGGCTCTCCAACGCGCTCATGATGCCTTGGCAATGGAAGATGCCAAGAAACTCCAGGAAATCCTGGACCAGAGGGGGGTGCTTGACCACACCGAGCGGAAGCTTAAGGGCGTCGAAGTGGCTGCCGCAAAGGAAGTTTTACTTGCCAACCTTAACAAGAGCGAAGCCGAACGCGCCCATAAAGAAGCTCAAGCTGCCCTCCAATGGCTTCTTCGAGAAGCGTTGCCTCAGGTATGTTTAGTTTTATCTTCACGCTTTTCTTTTGTAGGAAAAGGTTTTAATACTTGTTTTTTCTTTGTAAGGTTGTGCGTCGGGTCTTTTCAGAGACCTCTTACGATGATGCTATGACCGCAGCCCTCAACGCTTCTCATGAGGATGGGGAAAAAGCCGGCTTCCTGCTTGGTCTAGGGTTTGTTGAGAAAGGCGTCCCGCCTTCCAACTTCCCTTTGTTCGATGTGGATACCGAAGCCGTTTATGACCAAGCATTGAATCAATACGCCGCCTTCCCGCATCCAGTGGTGGAGAAGGTGGACGAAGTAGCTGCTGCTGATGATGGGTTAGCTGTCCTCAAAGCGTTCCTCGAACCACCCCGTTCTTCTGACGGAGCGGGTCCAAGTGGAAGCGGCCCTGAAGCTTGATCCTGAAGATCCCTTCCCATTGCTAAGATAGACTTGTATAGTTTTATTCTTTTAGGCGGGTAGTTACCCGGCCATTCTTGTAATATATTCTTGAAATATTAATCTTTTTGCGTATAAGATTGTTATTTCCTTCTTTGGGTTCCTTGCTTTATAAACTTATGACTTGCATACTTAGTTTAAATTAGCAATTTTCCAAGTGTTTAGAATAAGAACCTTTGAACGTGGTTGATAGTGGGTTAAAGTTTCGCTTCCTCCTTCGTGATTGTGCGGGTAGAACCGTCACTTGCACTTGGTAGGATGGCTAAACTTTAACTTATATCTGACCTGCGTGTAGGTTTTCCTTTTCGAAATTTCTAAGGCATTAAGATAAGTTGTCCTTTGAACGTGGTTGATAACAGGAAGTCTTGCTTCCTCTTTCGTGATTGTGCGGGTAGAACCGTCACTTGCACTTAGTAGGATGGCAAAACTTTACCGTTATCTGACCTGCGTGTAGGTTTTTCTTACCTTTTGAGGATAAGTTAACCTTTGAACGTGGTTGATAATAGGTGTGAAGTTTTGCTTCCTCTTTCGTGATTGTGCGGGTAGAACCGTCACTTGCACTTAGTAGGATGGCAAAACTTTACCCTTATCTGACCTGCGTGTAGGTTTTTCTTACCTTTTGAGGATAAGTTAACCTTTGAACGTGGTTGATAATAGGTGTGAAGTTTTGCTTCCTCTTTCGTGATTGTGCGGGTAGAACCGTCACTTGCACTTAGTAGGATGGCAAAACTTTACCCTTATCTGACCTGCGTGTAGGTTTTCCTTATCCTTTTTCAGAATTTTGTTTTGAACCGTTCGACGCGCGGTTGTCGATAGGTTATTATTCAGTTTCCTTAATGATTCATGCGGATAGACCGGCAATTTCATTTTTGGGTGCTGAACTTTTTTCCCCTTCAACTGACCTGCGTGAAGGTTTGTGACGTTGCTGGGTTCGTGCGGGTAGGACCGCCTTCCCATGCAATGACGACGTAATTATGCGGTGAAAACCGGCATATCAGTTCAGAAAAGTATAAATGTAAAATCATCAGCTTCGGTGTTCTTAAAGAGAATCATTTCCATTAGAAGTGGCTCTTGGCCTTTTCTTTACAAATTGGAATTGATTTACATGCAGACTGTGTAAATGAGCTCCCTTCCATGTTGGGATGGGAGTGCCATCTAGCCGATACGCACCTGGTTCGGGATCTCGTTCTTTACGCAGCATGTAGTCTCGAATTTGAAGCTGGAATTGATTCGTGTTTTCCCTAGCTGGGGTTCTATACGCACTCGCCTGCTCAGCCTTTATTACGCCACGAGGTGCGCGAGCGTCCCATCTCTGACAAATGCTTCGACCATATCCTTTACATCTATGCATTCTTCAGTGTTGTGGCCCTTTGTCTTGTGAAAGTCACAGTATTTGCTCCGATCAGCATCGTGACGATGTCGGATTATTGGAGGCTTTGGCCATGGGAGCTCTTCAGTGGCGAATATCTCAGTGACGCTTTTGGTGAGTGGCGTCCATCTGGAGTTCCGGTGCGACTGTACATTATCCCTTCCGCCCAACCGATGTTGCAAGCCGGATGAGGTGTCAAAGTTTACCCTTGACTGCCAAATGCCTAGCTTTCGTTTCTAATTTAGTCGGGCGGTGAGGACGTTGTCTTCTCTCGTCCTCTGGGTTTAGAGGTTTGTGCTCTGTGGGAGATCTCTACCCAGTTGCTTCTCTGTTTCCGCATAGCGTTTTGCTGCTGTCATGATGCCATCCCATGTGGATGGCATGCCATCTTTACCCGTTAGGGTGCGGATGAGCTCTGGGTCATGTGCGCCCTGGATGAAGGCAGCGCGAACAAGATCTTCGCTGATATTGCCCAAACTTAGCTTCTTTGAGTTGAAGCGAGTGATGAAGTTTGGCAGAGATTCGTCTTCCTCTCGTATGCATTTGAGGATTGTCCATTGCTCCTCGGTATACTTCCGTTGCTGGCTGAAGTGTTGGCTAAACTTCTGTTGGAAGTCTGCCCAGTCGTAGATGTGGTTGACCGGTAGACGATCGAACCATGCTCTAGCAGCCCCAACCAGCGTCATTTGGAACATGTAACACCACGTGGGTTCCGTCCAATTGCTGACGGTTGCCCCTGCTATGAACCTGTTCAAATGATCGTCTGGATCAGATATACCGTCATATGTGCCTATGTTGGGCATTTGTTTGGCACTCTTTGGGGCGATTGCTTCAGCAATGTCCCTTGCAAATTTGGACGTTCCTGCATTTGCAACGTTTGGTCTGAACGTTTTAGAGAAGTCTCGTGGACTTCCACCTGTGCTTTTTGGTTTGAAGGCTTGTCCAAAATGCCTTTTTGGTTGGGATCCCGTTTCCTTACGCTTCCCTTTTGCCCTATGGCGAGGGTTCGCGTCGGAGTCGGATTCCTCCGAGTCATCCTCCCAGTAGTCGAATTCGTCGGCCTGTTGCACGGAACGCAAGCGTTCGTCCAACTCAGCCTGGAATTCCTTTTGTCGTGCTTCCGCCCATGCCTTAACTTCATCGAGAGTCTGGCGGGGGAGTCTTCGTTTCTCAAACTGGATATCGGTGGATCCCAGTAGGTGATCATTTACTGCACTTGCCCCGGCTTTGGTAAGTGGGGTAGTGTTCGTAAAATTTACTTCACTTGCCCCGGCTTCGGTAGCCGGGGTAGTATTTGTAAAAACTGTGTTGCCGGTATTCCCCCTAGTAGCAGGGGTTGTGGTTACCGGAATTTCTCTAACCATCTTTGTAGAAGTTTGAAAAAACTGGAGAAAATTGTAGTTCTAGCTTTATGCACGGATGGCGCCAATGAAGAAACACTAACCGGACCCCGGACAGATTACTGGTAACCTGGGGGTTGGATAGCTGTTTCCCACGAGGGGTTAGACCCTTGGAAGATGGTTCTTCTGATAACCTGCAAAACAGACACCGTGAGCTCGTCACTGAGAAGGGGGGGGGGGGGGGGTTCCTCCTTGTGACCACCCTCCGGCGTGAGAATCAGACTAGATTGCTCTTTAAATATAAAAGTATATTAAGAGATTGCTAGAGCAGATATCAGGTATAATATGATAATAATGTAGTAAGATATGTTATGTTTTGATGATCATACCATTTGGGGTATTTATAGCCGAAGGTAGGTTTCCAAGGAGGTATGGCCGGCTGCAACAGTGTTCCTGTTCATCAACAGTAGCCTACGCACGTGCCCTGCTGGTAGTTGGTGGGTAGGCAGCGGCTGATAGTGACCAGGCCTGCTGTATACTATTCCCTTTCCACCAACTGCCGGCTACGCACGTGGTATGACAGTAGTTGGTGAGTAGGCAGCGGCTAATAGTGATACAGTACAGGAGCATGCTGCTCGCCATACTGTATCAGTGAGCTGTTGTACCTCTGATCAGATCTTTCGCCCATACCTCGTCAGGTACAGTAAAAGGTCCTTCAGTATACAGACTGGCTTATTTGGGCGGGAGTATTCCCCCTCCCGCCTCTGTGCGGGATTGCTCCCGGCTTGGCTCATTCCTTCAGGTGACACTGAATGATCGAGAGCTAAGTGCCTTGTGCGTGTAGCCATGCTGCGCGGGTGGCCTTCCCTAATGGCTTGTATCCGAGGCTGCGGGGACAGGCGGAGTCCTTCACCATTGGGAGGCATTTCCTGCGGGACCAGCTTGCGTACTGCGCGTAAGGACGTCACGTCTCTGAGCATGGTTGGTCCTGCGGATCCAGTTGGTCTCTGCGCAGACGTCCCTGTTTAAGGTGAGTCTTGCGGGTCCAACTGGGCTCTGCTGGGACCTACCTCTTCAACAAGGGGTTTGCAGCGATGTACCCGAGTTACCCAATTTGGTTTGCCGAAGATGCCCCTTGCAACCTAAAAGTAGGCTCAGAGAGTGTGATCTAGAGGTGCACAAACCGGTTTAAAACTCAAAACCGGTTTGGGTTAAAAGCGGTTCGGTTTGGCGAACAAAAGTCAAACCCGGTTTATAGTGTTTCGGTTCGGGTTGAAACCAGTTTCTTACCACGTTACGATCGGTTTCGGTTTGGGTTTTGGCCGGTTTTTGCCTGTTTCGGTTCGGTTAACCGGTTTGGAACCGGTTTTTGTTGGAGAAAATCACAAACCGGCTCCGAACCTACGGTTTCAATTGGTTCCAAACCGGTTTTCACATAATCGGTTTCAAGCAGGTTCGGTTTCGGTTCAGTTTTCGGATCGGTTCGGTTAACCTGTTTATTTGCCCACCTCTAGTGTGATCTGCCCTAAAAAATTAAAATTAGAAATATCATGGAATAAAGTCAATAAACAGCTCATCATTTTAAATTAAATACCCTTGTTTTTTAATGCACCATGATGCACTATGATAACTATTTGTTCATATTCGAACTAAAGGAAGAACGACTGTGATGCGTCATGATGTACCTAAAGGGGAATAACCCTGATGCATATTGATGACGCACGATTAATATGATGAACAAGTATAATGCACAAAGATGTATCAAAACGATGGTGTACTATTTGTTTATATTTAAACTACAAAGTAATTTTGATGCTATAATGATAACTAGGTAAGATCCCGTGTTATATCCGGACGGAAAATATATAAAACTTCATATATATATATATATATATATGTGTGTGTGTGCGTGCGCGCGCGTATTATATATAATTTAACGAATTGTAAACGTCAGATAATCTATTATTATTATTATTATTATTATCACAATATTGTTATTTTAATTAAAATAACCTAACATACAAAGACAAATAAAGAAAAATAACAATTTAAAACATAATTCTAAGTTATGCCACATAGTTCTAACTTATACCATGAAACAAAAAAAGACATATTAGTTAAAACTCCATTATCTACAGAAGTCATATGTTGTAACTATGAAGCGTAAACATATAGATCTTTTGACATCAGTTGTGTGTTGTAAAAACTATTTTTATTGAAATTATAAAACATTTAATTACACAACATAAAAAAATGCTAAAAATATGATTATAACAATGAGATATAATTATAGTTTTTTTATTAAACTGTGCGGTTAAAAATGCAGCAATATAATCTAAACCTCGTGATTTAAACCACCATTTCAATCCAAACGTTCATAAATAATTTCCCAAATTAAAAACAAATAAAAAAATAACAAAGTCTCAAAATTTAAAAAAATAACAATGAAAACAATTAATTGTCTTTATTACTCAATAAATAATTATTATAACAATTTATTTTGAAACTTTCTTCAATTTAGGAGTTAATGTTTAAAATTAATGTTCAACATGTGAAAATTATATAAATAAAAAATTAATAAGTTGGAAGCCTATGTAGACACGCTAGTTGAATGCCATGTGAAAACCTTGTATTACTTTAATAATATAGTAAGATTATTGATTTATTTCGGTACGTGAACTCCAAAATATGGAATTACCTTTCCTCAAAATCATAATTTTTATGATTAAAGGGAAAGCTTAAAATACAAAGCAAAATAAAAATGAGAAGTGTGCGAAGAATTTGTGGTCATAATAAAAACCTTTTAACAAAAAATTCAAAAAAAATAAAAAATAAAAATCATAACTCAAAATATAAATAAAAAACAAACAAAAAATTTAAAACTCAAATGTTTCCTCCGTCATTCTCATTCCAGAAAAAAAAGGACAAAAAGACAGAATGCTGAGATAAAAAACACGATGACGAAAATGAACAAAAGACACAATTATAACTAAAAAAAGATACAATATACCACAAAATATAACACAATGCTGACCAAAATATAACAAAATGTTGAGTAATATAACACAATATCAACAAAAAAAAGACACAACATCAAGGAAAAAAGACACAATCCATGACGAAAATAAATACAAAACATAATGATAAACAAAAAGACACAATTATCTTTTTTCCCTCAACATTGTTTTTTTTAACGAGAAAGACGGTGGAAACATTTTTGCGTTTTTACTTTTTTCGTTTTTTTATTAAATTTTGAGTTATGATTTTTTTTTATTTTTTAAGAGTTTTTTTTTGTATGCCTATAAAACTTTTTCATTCTTTTCATTTTTGTCTCTATTTGTAGAATAACTTAACCCTATGATTCAATACTATGTTAAAACATTATAAATATATATAAAATGATTAAAACTTAAACATGGATGTTTTAAACCCTACTCATTTTCTTTTCATTTAACATATTTACCTTATCTTTTTATATTCAAACCACTAAATTGCATAAAGTTTTAAAACACATTCAATTTTTTCCTTGATTTTTAACTAAGACAATCTTTTAATATAGTAAGCAGTTAGTTATTAAGGTAAACAATTCAATACAAAGAGCTCCTAATATACAATATACAAAGCGTACGAAGTCATTCCGCACCATAATTATGAACGAGATAAAATAATTACGTATGAAATAAAATAATTATACATGAAAAAAATGATTACACAATAAGTTAAATGAATTACTCTTAGCAAAATAATTACACATGAAAAAAATTAAGTAAACATAGTGAAAATTATGAAACATATAAATTAATCATGCAACCTGTATTTTTCATGTATTTATAGTTATGCTATCGCGTTTTTGTTTTAAAGGAAATCAAGAGTCGTGTTTCCTTCGTACACTTTGTACAATAAAAAGCCTTTGCATAGTAACTTTATCCATAAAAATAACTTCTTTATTAGTAAGTTAAAACATGAATTGTCAGTCCAGTTAGTTTCTTGTAAAACTAACCAGTTCGATAAATTTGGTAAACAAAACAACTCGTTATGGTTAGTTTAGTAAACTACTCGTGTCTCGAAAAGTTGTAATCTACTCGTCACAACTAAAACATTTATGCAGTACTCGTGGTTGTTGATTACGATGCATGCAACTACTTTAGTCGTGACGGCTAGATGGTTAGCGAACTTACTCGTCACGATTAGTTTATGGCCACATGGCATGTTTTGATTGGATCTACAAACTACCTGTGTACTAAAATAATCTAATCGTCACGAATAGTTTATAATATCTATTTTTGGAATTATTTGAAAATCATACCTAAAACTAGAATTTTGTTTTCATAAATACCTATTTTGGGAATTTTCCCCATGTTAGAACACCCACAATAGATTTTCCATCCTCATACATAAAATTTAACTAAAAACATATTTAATCCTAAATCTTAAACATCTTTAACAAATCCTTCACATCTCATTCACTATATTTTTCCATATTTAATTAAATAATACATATTTATTCTACTTTTATTATACTTTCTTTTTCTTCCACTCACAACCACTTAGAGCATTATCAACTCATCGCTAAAATTATGTGGGGGGGGGGGGGGGGGTTGCAAATTATAGGATGAGACTGTGAGTGAAAATTATAATGTGGAGTGAAAAGATATTGATTTTTTTGTAAATTTGGTGAAATGTTGTTTGCCCCTTTTTTTATAAATATTTGTTGAAATTGGTTGTGAGTAACAGAGAGAGAACTTGTAATAATAAAAGTATAAAAAACTATTTAATTAAATAGCAGAGAGAAAAACAGTGTTTTTTAGTGTAATTATAAAGATTGAAATGGGGGACGGGAATGCTTCAAGAGCATTCCCAACCTATTCCCTACCATATTCATATCCATATCCATATCCATATAAGTACAATAAAAGCATTAGTTTTTCTCTCTTCTTTTAATTAAATAATATATTTTATATGTTTATCATTATCGTTTCTCTCTTCTCCACTAATGCCAATTTCAAAAAAAATATTAAAAATTTATAAGGTGTGAGAGCATTCTCAACCTATTCCCTAACAATAAGTGAGGGAAATTTGTAAATTATGTGGTATGGTTATAAGTGGTTATGAGTAGAGGACCTCAAATGACAACTTTCAAAGTTAGAGGACTGAAAATGAAAATTTTGAGTTTCTAGACCCATTGCGCTACGCTATGGAAGTTCAACAAAATCGAGAAAAGGGCGGTGTCGCGCTACGCGATGGCCAAACCAACTAGTCTATCGCGATACGTGAATACCTGGTTGAGAAACTGGGTATACGTGTCCAACCACGTGTCAACGCATGGCTCGTTTTTACAAATTGCGGCGTCGAGATACGCGATGGCCACATGAAAGCCCCATCGCGTATCGTGGTGGGAGCCCTGACATGCCTATAAAAGGGGAGCTACGGGCTTGAGCTCATTTCATCCCAAAACACCTTTTTAAACATACATATAACCAAGGAATTCGTGCACCAACTTTTCCGGCTAACTGACAACCTATTTCTAGAAGTTCGTGCAAGATACACATAACCTAGGAAACACCCAAAACCCAAGCACAAGTCAGAAGTTTTCTAGTGCTAGCTGGTTACTACCGAAGGTTCATTTAAAAATTTTCCCAAATAGCTGTTCCCCTAACATCGTTAACACGAAGGTTTGTCAAATTCGAATAGGGGCCAAAGCTCAAAGAAGCATTCAAAACCCTTAAGCAGATATTAACAAATGCACCTATCTTAGCCTTGCCTGAAGGATTAGATAACTTTACCGTATACTATGATGCTTCTCACACTGGTATGAGATGTGTTATAATGCAAGAGAAAGTTATTGCTTATGCTACTAGACAATTAAAAGTTCATGAGAAAAATTACACCACACATGATCTCGAGTTAGGAGCAATAATTTTCGCATTGAGTTTATGGCGACACTACCTGTTTGATGTCAAATTCACAGTTTATACCGATCATAACAGCCTGAAGCATATATTTGATCAAAATGAGTTAAATATGAGGCAAAGACGTTGGATGGAAACCCTCAACGACTATGATTGCGAAATCATCTATCATGAAGGAAGAGCCAATGTAGTGGCTGATGCTTTAAGTAGAAAAGAACATGATAAGCCTAGAAGAGTTCGAGCTCTTAGATTGGAAATTAAAGTCGATTTGCTCTCCCAAATTAAGGAAGCACAAAAGTTGGCACTAGAAGAGGGAAACATAAAGGTTGAAAAAAAACGGTACTATAGATCAATTAGTCAAGGGAGACGATGAAATACACAGGTAGGTAAAAGAATCTGGGTACCGATGGTAGCAAATTTACGAGAAGACATTTTGGAGGAAGCTCATAATTCAAAGTATACTATGCATCCAGGCAGCGACAAGATGTATCATATTTTCAAGGACAATTATTGGTGGATTGGCATGAAGAAAGAAATTGCCTTATATGTTGCTAAATGTTTAACAAGTTCAAAAGTCAAAGCAGAACATCAGAAGCCATTAGGTTTACTACAACAACCAGAGATACCTATATGGAAATGAGATATGATAGCCATGGATTTCATCATAAAGTTACCAAAGACTTCTCGTTAAAACGATGCAATCTGGGTTATTGTATATAGACTTACTAAGTATGTCCATTTTATTCCAATTCAGGAATCATTCAGCATGGATAAGTTAGCACAGTTATATGTGGAAACTATTGTATCTCTACACGGTGTACCATTATCCATCCTTTCAGATAGAGATAGTCGTTTTACCTTGAATTTTTGGATAAGATTTCAAAAAAGGTAATGGGCACGCACTTAATTTAAGTACGGATTAGGACCCTCAAACAGATGAACAAAGTGAAAGGACAATTCAAACTCTGGAAGATATGCTTCGTGCGTGTGTTGTAGACTTAGGGGGGCAGTTGGGATACCCACATATCTTTAATAGAATTCTCGTAAAACAACAGTTGTCATACGAGTATTCAAATGGCACCATTTGAAGCACTATACGGATGGAAATGTAGAACACCTATATGTTGGTTTGAAATCCATGATTATCATTTATCAGGACCTAAATGTTTAAAGGACAACTGATTAAGTAATTCAGATTAGAGAGCGACTGAAAACAGCTTGAGACAGACAAAAGAGTTATGCTGACATACATAAAAAACCGTTAGGGTTTCAAGAAGGAAATAAATTGTTACTTAAGGTTTTACCTTGGAAAGGTGTAGTACGTTTTGGCTAGAAAGAAAGTTGTCACACCCCGAATCTGGGCCTAGGCGTATGACCAATAGTTGGTACATGTTTTGTAAATATATCAGAGTTGCGGGTTATTAGCGGAAGTCTTTGATTATATCAAAATAATAATTTATTTTGAAAATCTCTTGGATAATAAATATCCAAGTATTTTGTTTACAAACCTTGTTTATTCTTGTTTACAATATTTTATTTATTTAAAACTGAGCCATCTCCATCTGCGAGCATCTAACTCCATAAATGACTCTTATGCCTTTCTATCTGTACTATGCTTGCTTTCCTGTAATGTGGGGAAAAGTACGTCAGCGATGTGCTAGTGAATCGTGGACTCTAAAAGCATTTTAAATAACAATTATAATACCAATATAGATTGCTCAACATATCCTAGCAGATATATTGCTATACCCGGTATTTGTAACACTACCCTACACACATACAAGTCTCCGAGCCACGTAACCTTTTCCGGTGGACAAGATATGACCGTTAGCCCGCAGCCATGTAGCCTTTGATTGTTTAGGCTGAACAGTTATGTTTGGATCCAGACACATGCGTATTCGGTCTAAGTTGTTTTGTTCTCTAATTTGTATTATAACGTTTTAGAGATCACGTAATCTCATGTAAATGTTTGGCTGACTTTGTAAGACAAACAACCTGTCTATCTTATAGAGTATAAATATGTTTGACTGTTTATAAAGGTTGAACGTATTCATGTTATAAAAAGGTTGAACGTATTCACGTTATAAAAAGGTTGAACGTATTCACGTTATAAAAGGGTTGAACGTATTCACATTATAAAAAGGTTGAACGTATTCACGTTATAAAAAGGTTGAACGTATTCACCTGTGATTGTGATTGCCTGTCTGAATGATGTGGTGATCTCGTTTGAAAACCTTTATGAATGAATGATGATTGACCTATCATAAAATAGGTTTATATAATTAGTCGGACCGTCTCTTGATCCAGCTACAGACCTTTTAGTCTAGTTTTGATAGCTTTAAACCTTGACTGATCATTTGTTTAAATAAAATATTTAGACCCGTAGTCTTTTCATTTGTTTACAAATCATGTGTTGAGTTTCTTCTTCATGAAGAAACATTGAATGACTATAATCCTAGTATGTAAAGTCTTACGTTTCTTAGTCATGAAGAAACATAAATTTTAACTATATCTTTTGCATATAATGTTTCTTAATTGTGAAGAAACTATTTCTGACTTATATCTTCTTGTATGTAAAAGTTTATATTTCTTAATCATGAAGAAACATTATCTTAACTATAACCTGTGAATGTTATATTTCGTCATCATAAAGAAATATTATTTTTGACTATATCCTTTGCTTACGTTTCTTAAGCATGAAGAAACATTAATTTGATCATAACTTCTATTGATGAAAAGTTATATTATTGCTTAAATATGATCAAGGTTTGGCTATACCCCCGACTATGGTCTGAGCCATATAATATAATAATAAAATAATATTTAGGCAGGACCCCTACCTTACGCGGGTATTCGGAGTTTATATGCCTAAGCTTGTACGAGCAGCATTTCTACTCTCTATTGCGTATTTAAGGCTTACACCGTCAAAACCTTGAGGCTTGGCACGTACTACGAGGTTGGCACGCAAAACGATACTAAGTGTGTGTAAGTGAGGGTGTTTGGTGTGAGTTAGAATATGCCGTGAACCTCCCCTTTTATAGCTGATTTTGGGCACCATCGCGTAGCGCGATGGTCCCTTCCTTTAGGGCATCGCGTAGCGCGATGTTAGAAAACGACACGTGTTATGCTGACTCAGCACTAGCTTCTGCCACGTATCCCCTGGTCACGACACGTGTCTGTTGCGTCATCATACACCATCGCGTAGCGCGATGGTGTTGTTCCTGGGCTCATCGCGTAGCGCGATGGGTCTTGAATCAGATTTTTAATTTTTAATCCCTTGTCTTTGATAACTTACTACTTCTTGATCATACTTCCATTTTCCAAAAATACTAAAGCGGCTCGCGGCGATGCGAGCGTGCGAAGTGTAAAGTGCGCCATCAAAATGCCACATTACGCCCATCGCCCGAGTCCGAGTCTGAGTCCGATTCCGAGCGCGTGCGCATCGGGTGCTTTGCATGTGGGATGGAATTTCCTACTTCCTTATCATAAGATGCTTTGTTTTTCTTATCTTTTTTCTTTCTCTTACTTGTTATAAGAATATTTTTAATCCTTCAACTTTCAAAGTTGACATTATTAGTCCAAAATAATTATGGGATTTTCTAGGATGTTACATCCTCCCCACCTTGAAATGAATCTCGTCCTCGAGATTCGCTGACTTAGGTTTGGATGGTTCTTTTTTATTGGTTTATGATTAGATTCCGTCTAATCAGATTCTCAAGTTTAACTCTGAGTTGATATATAGTTGAAATCCTTGAATCTTTGATAACTTGCATCTTAATTGATATTATCAGTCAATGATTCAGAAAATCATAAGTAATTATAAATTGCTAAACACTGTGGCCAGTTGTGTTTAATTATTTATCTTACTTTTTGTATTCTAAATATTTACTGATGTTAACTTTGTTTGTTCCTTGGATCCAGTCTGTTGAATCTACTCCATCTTTGATCGTGATCATTGATTTTCTTATATTCTGATAGTGATGTTGCGTTAATGATCAATCATGTTTAAATTTCAAATTCCTTGTATATTTTTGATTTTTTGATTAACCGTAACTGATATCTTATCAGCTGTATTTCCTACAAATCTTGTAGATAAAAATTTATTTCAATGGTATACTGTCCTAACATATTGGATGTCTCTTGACATTTAATTTATATTTTCCTTTCTCGTTATGATGAATTAATTCAATATGGTATCTGTTCTGAGTGTCGAAAACTTTCCATTTTTATACATTGGATTGTCTTCCTTTAAGGATAATGAGCATTCTTGGGTATCACAATGATCTGTATGCTAATATCTTTCTTTATTTACATTAGGGATTTAAAGACCCTATTATGGTTACAAAACTTCTCGTTTTAAAATGAGTTTACAAGCAGTTTATAAGAGTTTAACTAAACTATTAGTTATTTCAAATGCCTTGGATTTTTGAACATTCCCTTTGGCATACTCTTATCCTTCTTTATTCTTGATTTCCATATTCTTTTTATGTGTAACATAATTACTCTGCCATTCTTTTCTTAATACCACTTCCATTTGCGTTACTTGTCTTCTTCGGACATTCTGTGCTGAGATGTCCCTTTTCACCACAAGTGAAACATGTAACAGTTTTCTTTCTACAGTCGTCCTCAAAATGACCAACTTTATTACAGTAGGTACATATGATTGATGTATTTCTTTTGTTTTGTCTTCAACATTTTCCAAAGTGTTGTTTACCAAAAATTCTCACAAGTTGGTCTTTCCTTGTTCGTTTTCATTTGTTTTACTGCTGATGTTTCTTTATTCTTTGCATTACTTTCCTCTATGACTTCCATGTCCTTTGTCATATTATTGACCAAGTATTCGACTAATCTCATAGCCAAAGAGATTGTTGGCGGCATATGGGTTCTTACTATATCTCTTATTTCCTCAGGTAACCCGTATATGTATTGAATAACCTTGTTGTATTCTGAATTATCTAGGCGTGGATTTGATTGACAATGTTCAAAGAACTTGGCAATATAGTCCTTGAAATTTGTCCCTTCCATTTTGTGGTCTAAAAACTTGATCTGAATATGGTTGATTTCATTAATGGGGCAAAATTATTGTAACACCAGTTCTTTGAATGCTTCCCATTTCATTTGATATACGGTTTCTCTGCCCTTTATCATGACTAGCTTGTTCCACCATTCCAGGGCTTCACTTTTAAATTTCAGAGATGCGTATTGTATCTTTTGAATGTCAATACATTGACTAATAATGACAATGGTCTCGATCTCATCAAGCCATCATAAAGCTGGTATGACACCTTGGTCTCCATAAAATTCTTTTGGTTTAAAGGCTTCGAATTCCTCGAAACTACAACCTTGGGCAAGTAAATGATTTTTGGTGATTTTTCTATGACGAGAAGGATTTCGATATGGATGATTTCTAATTGTCTTATTTGAATGTTGAATCTTGCGTATCTCTTCTTTCATTGTGTCTATATATGGAGTTATTGTGTTATGGATCATTTCCTTCATTTTAACGAAATACTGCTCATGAATCTCCTGGGTAGATTCAGTTATGTTTCTATTGCTTGAAGCTTCATCATTATTCCTTTGATTGTTAAAATTCGACATTCTGTAAAATGGAATTGATTTAGTATGACAGATATACTGAAACAACGATACAACACGAAAGGTCTGAAACGTTTAATATTTAGGGAGGATTTATTTCTAATGTTTCCTTTTCTTGTCTTTGATCTCAACTAATTCTCTATTGTGTTTATCTATTTCACATAAGGCACGATCCAAATGTTTGCTTCTTTGAGAATGATGTTAGGATAATGGTATAAGACAATAAATTCATATGTCTCATAATCATGTTCCATATATAGTGATGGTTGACGAATGTTCTTAAAGAGGTAACAATAATTCCTTTGTCATATACTCTTGAAGTGGCTAGTACATACCTTGTGTACAATAGACCATGAGATTTTCTTTAATTCTCTTTCTGGGTCTATCCTGTTTTCCCTCAAATATTTTTATCTAGTGTCGACTCGATGTTAATCTTTCTTTGAAATTTTTTCACCTGGACCTTTCCTTCATCTTATTGTTGGTATTTTCTTATTTCCATATTTGCCAGAAGAATTACTTTGGGAATTTGTACCATCTTTTCTTGACATAAATCTCTTAAAGATAAGTTTAATATTTTAAAGAAATAAAACATATCTTTTGTTTATGTTTCACAAAATTACTACAACTGCTGATGTTCTGAATGTTGAATCCCTTAACCTTGTCATCATTCCATCTCTTTCTCTTTTTATCTTTCTTTGATATTCATTCCTTAATAAAGCATCTCTTTTTGCGTATAAACAAGTATAGATCTTTAAAATATTCCTGTCCCTAAGGATATTTTTCTGTATATGTCATTACTTCTTTTTCTTTTTGATATTGCTGGCTTCTTGGATCCACTTGATCATAATCCATACATATTCTGGTTTTGTACCTCTTTGGGATTTATGGGGTCTTGATGTCGGATGAATCTAAATTTTCTTTCATTATTGTCTGATAGAATCCCCATAACCATATATAGAAATTGGAATATATCTGTTATATATCCTATATCTTTATCGAATGGAAGCTTCATTGATCCTCGACTAAAGTGGTGTTAGGACATTTGTGATGTTTTATTGCTTCTTTTCCTTTTGACATTATTGATTTAAGTACCATATATATGTGGGTACTGCTAGAAAAAGATAGATTGCTTTTCTTTGGGTACAAATATGGATTCTCCACATAAGCTTGTATTTCTTTACTTAGGATGTTGTTTGTGTAAAACTCTTCAGCTAGTCGGTCTCTTCCCGAGATTTTGTTTGCCTGTTTAGAGATTTTTGGCACATGACTAGGATATGGTGAGATAGTAAGGAGATAATTTTCTTTCCCATCTTCCTCTGGTTCAGATAGAAAGCTGGTTGGCATTTAGAATGGTATATCAACTCTCATGTTCGGTTTACAACTTGGTTCTGCCGTTACTTGCAGAGTCTGATAATTTGGTGGTGGCGACCCGAAGTGTCACTAACTTTAATTAGAATGGTAGTTTTATCTGGCTGAATGAATCTGTACCGGTCTCTTGTTTACTATAGACATTTATTAGTTCCGAAGGATAATGAAATCTCCGACGGGTGAATGTTTTCAATTGTATCGTTTGATAGTTTGATTGAAAACTGCTGACTGCCCGGTTCATACATCGGTTGGGTTCCATATTGAAACTATCGGTTGCTCTTGACCGAAAGAGTTCATGTAATAACCGTTTATTACTGGTCATCTCTGATGGCTTGAATTCAGGTGTAGGGTTTAAACGTATAACTACTTGATTTTTTTGTGCCTTAAGTAGTTCATATAAAACATCTGCATAATTATACGTGGGGATACGTAGTCTACTACTCATAGCTTATCCCTACTTATTAAACAAGTGATTAAAGCTTAGGTACTAACATATTAATACCTAATTTACTAAAACCAATGATTATTTACTAAGACTGATGTTTTATCTTTTGATCAAAGCCTAGGTATAATTAAATACCTAATTCGCTAAGATCGATGGCTCTGATACCTGTTAGGGCTCGGATTTTCAGTATCCTCAGCAAACATTATTCAGAACAAATCTAGGATGCGGTATCCTCCAAGGTAACAGGTATCCTAATTATGTTATATAACTAACACATTTTTTGCTACTTTCCTTGTTTACCAGGTCAAAGACCGTTGATATGATCTCCCGAAGACTCGCTCTTGCCGTTATTAGATCGTGGCAGCAAAGGAAACGTGTTAACTAACGAGATTAACGGCTAATTGATTTAGTCCAAAAGTTTCTTTAAATATAGGGCATATTGTTAGCTTTATTCTTGTATAAATAGAGCTTACCTCGGATCACAACACACACACTTTTTAGCACTCGAGACTTAGAGTACTCGTTCATTGTAATCACGATCCGATTAAGCTCCACCACTTGTAACCACTTTATTAATAATAAATCGGTGGTGATATTTTCACCACCCGGGGTTTTTTTCTTGTTATCCTAAGGATAACAGGGTTTTTCCTCGCAACAAATCTCTGTGTTCAAGCAATATTTACAAGCACCTAGTCCCATTTTACTAATTTGGTTGTAAAATCGCACTTGTCAATTTTTGACCAAAACAATTTGGTGCCCACCGTGGGGCTACGGTGCTTCAATCCTTGAAATCCGTCTATTTCATTCACCTTCATTCTCTTTATAATGGCCTCACAACCACAAACCAGTTCAGTCTTTGCTCCGGTGGTCACCGCTGCTTCAAACGTCAATTCAGGACCTCTACCAGTGCCAAAGAAGAACACTCAGCCCAGAGGAGAACTTCCACCATTCACGGGATTCTAAACACGGGTAGATCCGGTTATTTCTAACAATGAAATTTTTGCTTTGATGAAACAGGTCAAAACACACATGGAGCAGCAAGAAAAGACCAACTCAAGGCTATTTAAGGAGATTGAAGGAATCAAAAAGAAGCTAGGGCAGGAGGCTACTCCAATCATGCCCAGGGTTCTTGATTTTGGTTCTCCAGGATCACCCATCCTTCAGAATCGCGGATCCTTGGGGACACAATCAACAAGGACTCCTTCTCAGCAGCAATTAGGATAAGGAGGAACTTATCTTCTGATATCCTCGAAATTACCTAGACCAACAAGGCCAGAGTTCATCAACATGCAGCCTCGTTCAACCATGCCAGCCGGCATATTCTCGTCAGGATCTCCCATGGTGTCCTCTGAAGTGCATGTTGGAGATGACATCCCAATGCAGGCATCTCCTTATCCTGAGGATACCCTCAATGGAGGGACTAGCCGTCAAGGCTCAGGATACCAGAGACCTAACCATGACCTCGGTAACAGTTTATTTAACGCTAATTTATACACTAACCGTGGACATGTACAGGATAAGGGAATATCCCCCGAGATAGCCAGGGAACTGCAGAAAATGAAGGATATGATTTCCAGTATCCCAGGGATAATACGTCCCATAGCTGAAGTGCCTGCAGGTAGCCACAAGTTATCTAGGTTTACTTGACCTATATGCGACGTAGAAATCCCTAAGAAGTTCCAAAATCCCAGCATGAAGCTCTACGACAGCACTACGGATCCTGAGGAATACGTAGCTCAGTACAGAGAAAGGATGGAGATTAACCCATCCCCATTGACATCAAAAAAGCTTGCTATGCAAGGGATTCGGTTTAACATTAACGGGGCCGGCCCTCAAATAGTTATTGAGTATTCTTTCCAACACTATTACATCATTTTCTCATTTGATTAATTTGTTCAATAACCAATTTTCTTGTAGTAGATCTTTTGAGAAGATGACAGGTGACTTATATAGAATTGTTCAGCGTAATAATGAATCCTTAAGGGATTACATAACCAAATTTAGCAGGGAAGCTTTGGAGATTCCCAACCTTGACATGGCAGCTGCTGTCGAAGCCTTCAAGATGGGACTAAGGAAGGATTCTCCGTTCTATGATGACCTTGTCATGACTCCATGCAGGAATCTTGATGAAGTCGGAAACAGGGCATTAAGATATATTCGGCTAGAGGACGACAAGAAAGCTTATGGAAGCTCGGTTATCCCGAAGTATGAATCTACCAATAGAAAGTCAGACACTCCACAGAATTACACTAGGCCCAAGCCTTATTCCAAGCAAGATAATCCAAGGATAAATGCTGTGGAAGAAGATGAAGACGATAAAGAGAATCCTAAAATCTCTGAATATTGTTTTAACATTGATATTAGTGGTGTGATTTGTGCCATGCAGGATCTAGGTGATAAGGCCAGATGGCCTAAGAAAAACGAAAAGCCCGGATCCACCAAAGACAAGTCCAAATGGTGTGCATTCCACGAAGACTTTGGCCATCGCACTGAAGATTGCATAACACTTCGGAAAGAAAAAGGATATCTTCTCAGCAAAGGATACCTAAAGGAACTATTTGGAAGGAACAAGGATAAGAGTCAGGATCCTGTCAATATACCTGAAAGGGCACCTTCTCCTCCACCCGGAGCTAAGGTTGTATCCTTTATCTCGGGACGATCCGACATCTGTGGAACCTCATATTCAGCAGCCAAGAAGCGTTCAAAAGAAACAAACATGGACGATGGAGAAAGACCTCTCCGCACTTCCACTTTGACGGCTCAAAGGATCATATCCTTCAACGAGAAGGACCGATGTGATCTTGTGGATCCCAACCATGATGGTTTAGTAATCACTTTATGTGTAGCTAACTTTTTTGTGCGCAGGATACTCGTTGATGGAGGAAGCTCTATGAACATTATCCAAATGAATGCCTTAAAGAAGATGGATATCCTAGAAACGGAGATGATCCCAAAATCCTCAGTTCTAGTAGGATTCAGTGGCAAGACCAAGAACATTTTGGGAGAAATCAAACTTCCAATATATATTGAAGGAACTAACTCTCTACAAAAATTTTGTGTTATTGACTCATTATCTTGTTGTAATGTGATACTAGGCAGACCCTGGATCCACAGTATGAAGGCAGTACCCTCAACTTATCATCAATGTGTGAAACTACCAAGTCCTTGGGGAGTCATCAAAATTGAAAGTGATCAGCAAGATGCCAAGGAATGTTATGCTTCGTCAATGAAGTGGACTACAAAGCCTACTCAAGCATAGCAATTACAGAAACAACCGGGGAAGGTCCTGCAAACAAGAGAGCAAGATGTAAAAGAAGTATCTTTGGATCCTCATGATACGGAGATCAAGGTATTATTAGGAACAAGTATTTCTGAGGATATTGAGATGGAGTTAATATCCTTCCTAAAGAAAAGAGCTTCTACCTTCGCCTGGAAATATGAAGATATGACAGGTATCTCTAAATCTATAACTAGTCATAAACTTGGTATAGATAATTCTTTCAGGCTGGTACATCAAAAGCGAAGGAAGTTTGCTCCTGAGAGAAACGTTATCATACAAGAGGAAGTGCAGAAGCTACTCAAGACCAAGATGATAAGAGAGGTCCAATATGATGCCTTAATAGTTGGTTTGCAATTAGCTAAGGATATGAAGATCAGGTATCTTCAAGTTTACGTTGATTCTTTGTTATTAGCTAACCATTTTAATGGCTCTTATGCAGTGAATGCAGAAAACTTAGTAAAATATTTAGAAATAGTTAAGAAATTAGCTATGTGTTCCGAAACATTTAATATAGTACAGGTACCAAGGGAAGAGAACACTGAAGCAGATGCTTTAGCAAATTTGGCATCAGCACTCAAGATACCAGATGATGTCAAGATACCTATCGTGCATATCTTGACTCCAACAACGAAGGAGAACCAAGAAGTCCTGGAGACTTCGAATCCAAAAGACAAGCCAATATCCTGGACCAGTCCCATAATACGGTATCTTCAGGATAACATGATCACAGAAGGAGAAAATCCCAGAGCATTCCGAATGAAGGTAACCCAGTATATTATCCTAAATGATGTGTTGTATAGAAAATCACTTGCAGGTCCATACTTGAGATGCTTGGAATATCAAGAAGCACAAGAAGTTCTCAAGGATATACATGAAGGTAATTATGGAAACCACACTGGGGGCAGAGCCTTAGTGTGCAAGATACTGAGGACAGGTTACTTCTGGCCAACAATGAAGAAGGACGCAATGAACTTCTCCAGAAAATGTGATGCTTGTCAAAGACACAGCAACATATTGCATTAACCAGCTGAACCATTATATCCTATCATATCCCCGTGGCCATTTATGAAATAGGGGATGGACATTGTGGGGAAAGCTGCCCAAGGCTCCTGGTGGAAAGGTCTTTATGCTGGCTATGACAGATTACTTCTCTAAGTGGATCGAAGCAGAGGCATTTGTCCAAGTTAAAGAAAAGGATGTGATCTCATTCATCAAACGCAATATCCAGACAAGATTTGGTATCCTGACAGAGATTGTGTGTGACAATGGATCACAGTTCATCAGTAGTAGAACAACCAACTTTTGTGAAAGTTGGGGAATCAAGATGGTGACTTCAACTCCAGTACATCCTCAAGCCAATGGTCAAGCACAGTCAAGTAACAAGATCATCATCAACAATTTAAAGAATAAATTGGGATCCAAGAAGGGAAAATGGGCTGAAGAACTACCATTTGTTCTTTGGGCTGATAGAACCACTTCAAAAAATGCAACGAGACAAACACCTTTCTCTTTGGTGTTTGGGGCCGAAGTTGTTATCCCAACAGAGATGGTGATCCCCACAGCAAGAACCAACATCCAAGATACTGATTCCAACAACCAAAACCTTACTGAAGACCTAGATACCATTGATGAACTTAGAGATCTCGCCAAGATTAGAATGGCAGCATACCAACAAAGGATAGCCAAGTCCTAAAACAATAATATTCGGATTCGAAGATTCCAAGTAGGAGATATGGTGTTAAGAAAGGCATTTCAGAATACCACTAACCCAGCAGATAGAAAGCTAGCTCCAAAGTGGGAAGGTCCTTACTTGATCGATTCAGAAGCAGGAAAAGGGGCCTACAGGTTAATCACTATGGAAGGTGTTCCTATACCAAGAGTCTGGAACGCTATCCACCTTAAAGCATATTTTTGTTAGTATCCTTCACTGGTATGTTCGTATCCTCAGGATAAAGGTATATTCCCTCATCTACTTTTATACTTTTGAACTTTATTATATCTAAATCAAGTTTACTGACTTAAGCATCGGAGGGATGTTAGCCCACCCCTCATCAAGAGTTTAGTGTTTTGCAGTTATCCCAATGATAAGTTATCTTCACAACAGTCAGAGGCTGATCACCTCACACACGAATAAGATATCCGTGATATCTCCTAAAGTTTAGAGGTCTTCACCATTCCAACGAACACCTGGAGCGCACGAATAAGATATCTTGGATATCTTCTAAGGTTTAAAGGTTTTCACCTTTCCAACGAATGTCTGGAGCGCACGATGATTCGGATATAGTTTGAGGCAGGCGGACCAGACCAGCTGATAATCTATTTGTTGTTGGCTATATACCGAATCCTTAAGATAAGTGGCAGACGTGTCACACATACGGTTAATAACATTTTCATGTTATCTCAAGTTTTGGCATTTACATGCTCGTACGTTTGGGACTTTCCCCAGTATTATCTCAATATTAGACATTTTCATGTCTCTCAAGTAAAGGCCTAGTCGCCAGTGAAAAGGCTTTATCGCCAGTAAATGGGTTTTATCGCCAGGATTATCTAACTTTGTTTTGACAGATCGAATATCAGACAATCACTACATGTAGAAATATTACAAGGTTGTTCTTAACTTAGCAAAATTCCAGAAGCATGATACTCAAAAAGATCAACAGTTGGGGACATCATATGTAAGTTGAATCAATTTATAAATGATCTCCACAAAGGAAATTAAAAAAGGCAACACCCGGGTTTCGTCTTGAAAAGCCAAGATCCCTCCACCCGAATATTGCCAGATGTCCAAAAGCCAGGATTACACAGGTTTCGTCTTGAAATGCCAAGATCCCTCCACCCGTGTATCTTATTATCCTAAGCATAATATTGTTCAAACAACAGAAAAGTAAATTATTCAACAACCATTACAACCCAACATTAGACCAACAAACACAAACACAAACACATAAAAAATTGGGCTCAAGCCTTTTCTTTACCGTTATCATCGCCCAATTACAACCCAACATCAGGCCAAGATCCCTCCACCCGAATATTGCCAGATGTCCAAAAGCCAGGATTACACAGGTTTCGTCTTGAAATGCCAAGATCCCTCCACCCGTGTATCTTATTATCCTAAGCATAATATTGTTCAAACAACAGAAAAGTAAATTATTCAACAACCATTACAACCCAACATCAGACCAACAAACACAAACACATAAAAAATTGGGCTCAAGCCTTTTCTTTACCGTTATCATCGCCCAATTACACCTCGCCACCGACCGCCTTCACTGAGTCCTTGATGGCCACCTCCACGGCCTCCTCCGTAGCCTTCTCCGTTCCACTCGGACCAGCATCGTCCACACTTTCACCATTAAGCTCAGCCAACACTTTCTCCCAAGCAGCCACATCCCAGAAGGAAGTATCAACACTAACATCTTTGTCCTCCTTAGCCATCTTGAGCCGAGACTGAAAGATGGAGATAGTAGCCGACTTTTTCGCCCCCTCCATGGCCTCTTGAACCTTTACCAAGCATTCCGCTTCCTGGTGAATCAGCTCCTTCTTGGCCGCTGACAGCTCTTGTTTCACGTCATCCAACTCTTTGATCTTCTTGTCAAGAAGACTGGTGTTTGTGGTCCCTATCTTCACCAATTCAGAAATGCGGGTCTATGCTTCATGAAGTTCAAGGCTCATGGCGGTGAACCGGGAGGAAAGAAACTCAAGGCCCTACAAGAATAAGGAATCCTCAATATATATTATGGATATGGGAAATCGTGACGAAAGGGAAAGATACCTGTTGAGTCTTACTCATAGCATCATGAAAGTCAAAGTCGTTCACAGGAATAGAGTCGCTGGTCTCTTAACCCTTCCGTTTTTTAGAACCTTTCGCTCGGCTGCCTTCTGGACGAGGGATAGAGCTAGGGACAGGCTCCTTCTTGATAGTGCTTCGGGTGGATACCATACTGTCAATGTCGTCAAGAGTAAAAGCAGGAGCAGACTTGCCTACAAATGTACAGGTTAGTATCTCTGATCCTTAAGTTTCCCACTAGTATCTCAGTATTTCTTACCAGACATAACGGAGCTCGCGGACGGAGATGGTTTTTGAAGGCTTGACTGGAAATAAAATGTTCTCTCTTCCTTGTCAATGAGTAAGAAAGAGGCAAACTTATCCTCGGTTTCTCTGGTGGGAGGGGCAATCTCGAAGAACTTCAAAGCTGCAAAAAACAAAATATCAGTTACAAAGATGACAATGTATATCTTCAAGATAAATTATTCTACTTTTGGAAACCCAAAGACAAGGAAGATTATCAGACTGCGGGAGAGAATCTCTCCTAACGAAGAAGAATTGTCTCTTCCACTGGTCATTGTCCTGGGTGTTTCTCAGAACGAGCGGGGTTCGGCCAGATTTAGTTTTAAGAAGGTATCTTGAAGATCCGTGGCTGCGAAGGTCATACACAGACGCAAGCTCAGAAAGGGTGAAATCAAGGGCATGGTCGGCAATTAATCTCTCCAAAACGAACAAGCTCCTCCAAACCATGGGCATGGTTTGGACAAAACTAAGACCATTTCTGAAAAAGAACTCAGTGGTAAAGGCAGGAAATGGGTACGATAATCCGATTTTAAACGGCAAAAATGGAAAACAGATCCAGGTTTTTGAAACATGGTCAGAAGAAAGAGCGGCATCGAAAGATCTAAAAACAGCTCGCGGAGGAAAACAACCTCGAGACTGAAGATTAGTAATATCGGTATCACCAAAAATACATATCTTGGTTGCTGGACTAGCAAGGAGATTTTGTGACACAAAATCTTCGAAACTAGACCTATGGAGTTTCGGACTCATGATTTAAGATGAAGATCAAGAGAAATAAGAAAAGATTATATTACCTATGAAGACGGTTGAATGAATTAGGAATATTTATTTTGGATAAATATAGATGCTCAAGGGTCAGGGATGATGGACACGTGTAACGAAGATCAAAGATCGTCCACACATGCAGATATTCAAAATTAAAATTTCAAAAATTTTACAGCTGTAAACCTTATCTACAACTGTTAAATTTAGGGACAATTGTTAGGGCTCGGATTTTCAGTATCCTCAGCAAACATTATTCAGAACAAATCTAGGATGCGGTATCCTCCAAGGTAATAGGTATCCTAATTATGTTATATAACTAACACATTGTCTGCTACTTTCCTCGTTTACCAGGTCAAAGACCGTTGATATGATCTCCCGAAGACTCGCTCTTGCCGTTATTAGATCGTGGCAGCAAAGGAAACGTGTTAACTAACGAGATTAATGGCTAATTGATTTAGTCCAAAAGATTCCTTAAATATAGGGCATATTGTTAGCTTTATTCTTATATAAATAGAGCTTACCTCGGATCACAACACACACACTTTTTAGCACTCGAGACTTAGAGTACTCGTTCATTGTAATCACGATCCGATTAAGCTCCACCATTTGTAACCACTTTATTATTAATAAATCGGTGGTGATATTTTCACCACCCGGGGTTTTTTTTTCTTGTTATCCTAAGGATAACAGGGTTTTTCTTCGCAATAAATCTCTGTGTTCAAGCAATATTTACAAGCACCTAGTCCCATTTTACTAATTTGGTTGTAAAATCGCACTTGTCAATGTTTGACCAAAACAATACCAACCTGATACACCCTGAATCTGGGCCTAGGCGTATGACCAATAGTTGGTACCTGTTTTATAAATATATCAGAGTTGAGGGTTATTAGCAGAAGTCTTTGATTATATCAAAATAATAATTTATTTTGAAAATCTCTTAGATAATAAATATACAAGTATTTGGTTTACAAACCTTGTTTATTCTTGTTTACAATATTTTATTTATTTAAAACTGAGTCATCTCCATCTGCGAGCATCTAACTCCGTAAATGACTCTTATGCCTTTCTATCTGTACTATGCTTGCTTTCCTGTAATGTGGGGAAAAATACGTCAGCGATGTGCTGGTGAATCGTTGACTCTAAAAGCATTTTAAATAACAATTATAATACCAATATAGATTGCTCAACATATCCTAGCAGATATATTGCTATACCCGGTATTTGTAACACTACCCTACACACATACAAGTCTCCGAGCCACGTAGCCTATTCCGGAGGATAAGATATGACCGTTAGCCCATGGCCACATAGCCTTTGATTGTTTAGGCTGAACAGTTATGTTTGGATCTAGACACATGCGTATTCGGCCTGAGTTGTTTTGTTCTCTAATTTGTATTATAATGTTTTAGAGATCACGTAATCTCATGTAAACGTTTGACTAACTCTTTAAGACAAACAACTTGTCTATCTTATAGAGTATAAATATGTTTGACTGTTTATAAAGGTTGAACGTATTCACGTTATAAAAAGGTTGAACGTATTCACCTGTGATTGTGATTGCCTGTCTGAATGATGTGGTGATCTCGTTTGAAAACCTTTATGAATGAATGATGATTGACCTATCATAAAATAGGTTTATATAGTTACCCGGACCGTCTCTTGATCCAGCTACAGACCTTTTAGTCTGGTTTTGATAGCTTTAAACCTTGACTGATCATTTGTTTAAATACTGATCATTTGTTTAAATAAAATATTTAGACCCGTAGTCTTTTCATTTGTTTACAAATCATGTGTTGAGTTTCTTCTTCGTGAAGAAACATTGAATGACTATAATCCTAGTATGTAAAGTCTTACGTTTCTTAGTCGTGAAGAAATATAAATTTTAACTATATCTTTTGCATATAATGTTTCTTAATTGTGAATAAACTATTTCTGACTTATATCTTCTTGTATGTAAAAGCTTATGTTTCTTAATCATGAAGAAGCAAACATTATCTTTACTATAACCTGTGAATGTTATATTTCGTCATCATAAAGAAATATTATTTTTGACTATATCCTTTGCTTACGTTTCTTAAGCATGAAGAAACATTAATTTGATCATAACTTCTATTTATGAAAGGTTATATTATTGCTTAAATATGATCAAGGTTTGGCTATACCCCCGATTATGGTCTGAGCCATATAATATAATAATAAAATAATATTTAGGTAGGACCCCTACCTTACGCGGGTATTTGGAGTTTATATTCCTAAGCTTGTACGAGCAGCACTTCTACTCTCTATTGCGTATTTGAGGCTTAAACCGTCAAAACCTAGAGACTTGGCACGTACTACGAGGTTCACACGCAAAACGATACTAAGTGTGTGTAAGTGAGGGTGTTTGGTGTGAGTTAGAATGTGCCGTGAGCCTCCCCTTTTATAGCTGATTTTGGGCACCATCGCGTAGCGCGATGATCCTTTCCTTTAGGGCATCGCATAGCGCGATGTTAGAAAACGACAAGTGTTATGCTGACTCAGCCCTAGCTTCTGCCACGTGTCCCCTGGTCGCGACACGTGTCTGTTGCATCATCATACACCATCGTGTAGTGCGATGGAGTTGTTCCTGGGCTCATCGCGTAGCGTGATGGGTCTTGAATCAGATTCTTAATTTTTAGTCCCTCATCTTTGATAACTTGCCACTTCTTGATCATACTTCCATTTTCCAAAAATACAAAAGCGGCTCGCGGCGATGCGAGCGTGCGAAGTGCAAAGTGCGCCATCAAAACGCTACATTACGCCCATCGCCCGAGTCCGAGTCCAAGCGCGTGCACGTCGGGTGCTTCGCCCCCTCCGCTAGGACTATGAAGAGTGGTTAGTCACCATAAAACATTTATATGGAAACTTGCTTCCTTATAAAGAGCTTCCAATTTTTTTCTTGTTTCCATGTGGGATGAAAATTTCATTCCTTATTTATACCCATGTAGAATGCTTTCATTTTCTTCCATCTTTGTGTATGGGATGGAATTTCCTACTTTCTTATCATAAGATGCTTTTTTTTTCTTATCTCTTTTCTTTCTCTTACTTGTTATAAGAATATTTTTAATCCTTCAACTTTCAAAGTTGACATTTTTTGTCCAAATAATTATGGGATTTTCTAGGATGTTACAAAAGTTAAGCCCACGTTTCGTTGGACAATTCAAGATTCTTAAAAAAGTAGGACCAGTGGAATATCGCTTAGAACTACCGGAAGAAATGAAGGGAATACATAGTGTATTTCATGTGTCTAACCTCGTAAACGTTTGGCCGATAAATTACTTTCAATGCCTTTGAAGGATGTGCAAGTAAATGAAAAACTCAAATTGTAGAGGAACCAGCAAATTGAAGATAGTCAAACTAAGTTCCTTAACCGCAAGAGATTGAAACTCGTAAAAGTTAGGTGGAATTCCGGCGTGACCCAGAATTCACTTGGGAACTTGAATCCGAAATGAAAAAGAAATATCCACATTTATTCAAGTAAATCTCGAGGACGAGATTTTTCTATAGATGTGAAGGATGTAAAACCTCAAAAATTTTGGAGTTAGAGGATTGAAAATGAAACTTTTGAGTTTCTAGAAGCATTGCGCTAGGCAATGGGATAATCATAGTCCCGTCGCTCTACGCGATGGAAGTTCAACAAAATCGAGAAAAGGGCGGTTTAGAGCTACGCGATTGCCAAACCAACTGGTCTATCGCGATAAGCGAAGAACTCATTAAGAAACTGGGTGCATGTGTCCAACCACGTGTCAACACGTGACGCATTTTTACAAATTGCGGCGTCGCGATACGTGACGGCCACATCATCGCGTATCGTATGGGAGCCCGAACATGCCTATGAAAGGGGAGCTACGGGCATGAGCTCATTTCATCCCAAAACACCTTTTTAAACACACACATAACCTAGGAATTCATGCCCCATCTTTTCCATGCAAGATACAAAGCCTCAAAGTTCTGTTAACGCCCAATAGTCTTTATTTTCTATTACCGAAGTTCTACCGACGAGTTGCTGCTCTTTTGTTATTGTCCATTTTCTCAAGTGATCGTTTTAAGGTTGGGGTTACGATTAAGTTATTTCAATATATAATTATGACAGATTAGACCTAGTCGAGGTTATAGTCTTTAACCTTGAAAGATTACCATGTTCATAATAAGATTTACAAGAAATAACGTTACTTTCATAGGAAGTAATGCTATTAAAACTATATATTTTGACAGGCATGCAGTAACTGGAAGGAGAATATCACTAGTATTGAGTTTCTTGCCTAAGGAAAGTAAATCGTACAAATCCCAATCAACCGCGGGACCAGTTTACTTACCTGGAGAAACTTACCAACGTGATAGAATCTATTAGGCCAAAGCATGCTATTTCAAACGTCATATATAAATACAAGTATATTTTTATAAACAACTGTAATTTTATCAAGGTTAAAACCAGACTTAAGCTCTGCAGCCTAATCAAGAAGCACCATCCAGATATTTATACAAATCTATTTTACTATAGGTTAACATCATACAGACAGGAAAGGTTTTAAAACATCACCAAACCAATAATCACGGGTGAATACGTTAAACCTTTTATAGACATACATTTTTACTCTTGTAGTAAACAGGTTGTTTATTATAAAGAGTCTGATAAACATTTTCATGAGATTATATGATCTCTAAAATTGTTACAATACAAAATAGAAAATAAAATCAACTCAGACCGATTACACATATGTCTGGATCCATACATAACTAACTAAGCAGGCATGCAAACCAAGTCAGTCATAACCGGTACTCCAATGGGTTAATAGGCTCGGAGAACTCTTGAATTGTGTGTGTAGTGCAGTTGTCCAAATCCCGGGAATGACCGGCATTCCTGCTGAGATTGTAACAGAAAACTATATTTGTATTTAACGACTGTTATAAAAAGCTTTTAGAGTCACTCAGTGTTTCACCATCTCACCGCTGATGTATTTTTCCCAACCATTGAAGGTATTTAAGTGCAGGTAGCTATAGGCAAGGATTAGAGTCATGGTGATAGACGATCGTGATACAATTTGGATCAATTTTGAATATATAATCCTTGTAATAAAATAAAACAATATTTTGTAACCGAATACTCGGGTATTTAATTCCCGAGTAAATTTTCAATGTAAATTAATATTTTTATAAAGTCTTCCTCTAAAATAAACCCGCAACTCTGATATATTTACAAAAAAAGTACCAACTGGGTGTCACACCCTAAGCCCTAAGTCGGAGTGTGACAAGTACGTCTGTGCTTGGTGGGGGATCCCATGTGTAAAGATTAATCTATTTGTGGAGTTGGAAAGATACACTAGTCCTGTTTTACCAAACTGAACTAATAAGGTCTGCATTGTCTATCTATGCTAGGCTTTACCACGAACGAAGAGTTGGTGAACTCACGTCAGGAGTATACAGTGTATTTATAGTTCCTATTATTATAATGCCAAACATTTAATGAAGATCAATCTCCAGTTTATAAGTTATAACGTATTTCAAATAAGAGTAGAGGGACCTTGTAAGTAACGACTGTCGATTAGTGTTATATTAGCGGTGAGTTTTTATTTGCAATGCATTCTTAGCAAGTTTACCATAAAAGTAAAGTAACTAAATTGATGTATATACTTACTCGGGATTTCGTAAGTTAAAATGTTGTTACATTTTTTAAAGTAGTAAACAATTTGACAAAAGAAAAAGGAATAGGAAATAAATTCTGCTAAATGAAAGAGTGAGGCTTGTCATAACGACTCTATGGGGAATTAGAATTAGGGTCAGATTATTCTATAAATGAGGACAAAACTGAGAAGTATTTATAACAAAAAAAAACCCTAAAAAATAATAAAATTAATAAAAAAATTCATAACTCAAAATTAATATAAAAACATAAAATGTAAAAGCACAAAATGTTTTCACAGTCTTCCTCGTTCACAACCCCCCCCCCCCCAATAACGAAAAAGACACAATGTTTAGGAAAAATGATCATTGTGTCTTTTTGTTTATCATTTTATTTTTTTTATTTTCATCATTGATTGTGTCTTTTTTTATATTAAGTTATATTACTCAACATTGTGCTATATTTTGTTCGACGTTGTGTTATATTTTGCAACATATTGTGTCTTTTTTTATTTATAATTGTGTTGTTTGTTCATTTTCGGCATTATGTCTTTTTTCTTGGCATTGTTTTTTTTCGGCGTGTTTTTTTTAACGGGAATGACGGGGGGAAACATTTTGGTTTTATAAATTTTTTCGTTTTTTATTTATATTTTGAGTTTATGATTTTTTTAAAGTTTTTTTGAGTGGTTTTTTTGTGTGGCTATAAATTCTTCTCATACTTCTTATTTTTTTCCACTTTTTTATTTTATTTTTTCCCTTAGAATTATTCATGTTTTTTAAACTGTATTAAATGTTTTGCAATTTATATGATTAAAATATGATAAAGTAATGACTCGTAAATTAAAGATCCCACTAGATAGAATTTTACATTAATCTCATAAAATCTAATTGTTTTACAAAAAAATTATGATTTGTGCTCCTTTGCTATATGGGCAGGGTGCTCCACATGTCTCATTCTTAAATTGAGTGATATGTGTCATCGTATTTTTCTGACGGATTTTTTACCATTCCGTCAGTTGATCGAGCGTTGACCGTTCAGGAAAGTTTTGAAATGGCTCATTTACCCCTCTACTTTCATCTTCATCATGACATTAAACATTGAAGAAGAACCCTAAAATCTAACCCAGAAATTCATCAATCTTCATCTTCATCTTAATTCAAGAACATTCTTGATTCAAGAATGGATTTTTAATTCAAGAACATTCTTAAGACAATTATCTAAACCTAGAATTTGAAACACACAATTGCATAATTAAAATCCAATAGTGCAACGTAATTATAACAAATCAAACAAACTCCAAAATCCACTCAAGTAGCACCAATCTCCGTCTTCGAGCACCACCACCACCACCGTCTTGGAACATCACCGTGTCCGTCTTTGAGCACCACCACCACCACCACCGTACAACAAATACAATCATAATGATATTATAGTTACCATGAACGGTAGTCGAATCGACAATGAGAGACCTCACCAGAAATAAGAAACATTACCGGAATTGACTATGAGAGACCTCATCGTCATCTTCGGTTGAGAAACTTTCAAATCGTATGTAGAGACTACTTTAAATCATAAACTTTGTGTGTTGAATGGTTGAACCTAAAAAAATTGTTAATAATGTTTCTAGATCTAGAATGCACACTAGGTGTTTGATGAAATGCAAATCGATGGTTGTCTTCATCCTCAGCTAGATTTAAGGTTTCATCCACCCGCCTCCATTTCTCCTTCCATCTTAGGACCACTACCACCACACTACTAGACCATTTCCGCCACGTACCCTACTTTCCATCGATGTCCCCAACCCTCCCTTTCTTCCATCTCCGGCTACAATCGGTGACTGAATTTGCAGGTGGCTTTGATTCACAAAATTGAGGCTTAAATTGATGTTATCTTATTTGGAATTGTATGTTGGAAAAGGAGAGTGAAGAACTGGAGGTGATGGTGAAGATGTTGATGAAGATGATGGTGAATGTCGTTGAAGATGGTGGTGCATGTGGGTTAGGTGGCCCATATGTATTTATCATAGCCGCCGCCGTCGTCGTCGTCGTCATCATTATTATTATCTAATTATCAAAGTAACATTTCCGTCAATGAGTCAAATCAGGGGCGGACCTAGTGTTAAACTAGGGGTAGCGGAGGCCACCCATTAACTTTTTGTCGGCAATACAAACATTTTTTGGCCGGTTTTTGTATTTACGCTAACCTTGAAAAAAATATAACGTTACCCATGCTTAATTAAAGCCCAACAACCAAGTTTAAAGCCCAATCCCATTAAACATTTAATAATAATAATAATAATAATAATAATAATAAAAACAACAACAACAAAGAAAACTCGTTTTGAAACTAGAAAGAGTTAGACATCAAAGAGTGATCCAAGCAGTCAACCCTACACCAGACACCACCATTCCACCAATCACCACCTGCGTTGTTTTCATCCTTCTCCTCCACATGTCACCGGACTTCCACGCTACAACCGAGTAGGCCGACGGCCAGTGCTTCCTCTTTCGCCGTTCGACTTATACTAATTTAGGTATTCTTTTACTTTTAACTAAAATTATAATTGTTTTTTTGTTTATATAATTTATTAATATGGAATTGTTTTTGGCAATTGAATGATCGATTATGATTTATTGGATATTTGGATAATGCAAACTGGAAATTGGAATTTATTAGGGATTAAGGGTTTATGTGTAAATTGGAATTGATTATAGATTTAGGATTTATGTGTTAATTGGAATTGATTACGGATTTATGGTTTAAGTTTTGTTTATTAGGAACTTCGAATATGAGACAGCAAAGTCTTATTAACAATCTTTTTAAATGAAAATTTTGAGAAAATGATAATGTTGGTCCAACACCAAGTTAAAAAAATTGTAAGAAATATGATAAAAAAAATTGGTTATTGTATAAAATACGGTACAAAAAATTGTTTACGCCTGTATGAAATATGGTAAAAAAATTCTTTTGAATGTTACCCCTGAAATTTTGGTTTAGATCCGTCACTGAGTCAAATGATGGTCAACTAATGATAGGAGCCATAGTGTGCCCTTCGGAAAAGTATGATCGCACAGATCACTCAATTTGAGAATAAGACCTGTAAAATGTCCCCTCGCCCATATAGCACGGGGTCACAAATCATAATTTTCTCTACTAAAATTTTAATTAATATAGCCATAATACTCGGGGTTATAAGCTGGTATGGTGTTATAGATCGAGTTAAGGGGCTGTTTGCGATTCCTTATTTTCACCTCTTTATAACTTATAAGGAGAAGTCATAAGTTACAAAAGTGTAACTTATTAACATTTCCTCTCTCAAAATAAAGAAACCCAAACACTTTTTTTAACTTATTATAAATTATAAGTTATAAGAAGGCAAAAATAAGGAATTCCAAACAGGCCCTAAGTTAATTAGTTACATATCTAAATACCTCTTAAATTTCTGAACATCTATTTGTTCGAGTGGCTTCATCCTTTTAAGTAGTTGATATATATGTATGGAACTAGGGTATTAATATTAATAAAGCGATGTGGGAATATATTGATCTTACCTCACTCGTGTGTGTCAGCTGCATGGCTACAATTTCTAGGAACGTAACTTGTGGTTTTCAGAAAAAAATACATATTAAAGAAAAAGTCGAAACTTTAATACTTTTGCAATAATATTTTATACTATTCACTAATTTTAATCTAGTTACTTTTTATATAATCTAATTACTATTCAGTAATTGCTTGTATATATGTTCTTGTGTTCTAATTCGACGACTCATTATACATTAGCAGGGTTAAAACTAAATAAAATAACATAAGTGTTACGATTACGATAATATTCTAAGCACGCAAATGATCAGTTCGATACCCGAAAACTTAATGGGAAACAATATCTGTAGCTAAGTTTTTATATATCTTGTCTTACAAGGACAAAGCTTTTAAATTTTAATCAAACATAATTTAGAAAATGTGTTTCCTTTTAAAAGAAGTTTTAGATTTTAATTTTATTTTCCTTCTTCAAATTCAAAACATTTGGTATGATCATTAGATTTTTACATGTATACATAAAAAAACCCATTAAAAATTGATAATATATAGATAAATAAATCAAGAATTGGTATCGCTACACCAATTTATTGGTTCTCATAAAGTTGATATGTTGGTTTTTGTGTAAATCCAATATACTTGATAGATCTACACATAAAATGAAAAGCACTCTTGATTTTTTGATAGATCTACACATAAAATGAAAAGCACTCTTGATTTTTCTTTGAATGTAATTATGTTATGTGATAATTCACTTTATTTAGGTTATCATCACAATAAACAATAAAGCAAACATTATGTTATTTGCGTATCACAAAGGTCACTGTCATCCGGTCTATGCACAAAAGTTTGACCGAGATACATCATTTATTTCTAATATTAGTTAACATCATACCGATGGGAAGCATACACTAGCATTTAAGTTTAGCTTTTATTAGTCGATAAATAAATAATAAAAGTGATAGGAGGTTTTTGAAAATAAATCAAAGTGAAAGAAGGGAAAATGGTGAGAATATCGATAAAGAAGGTCGAGGCGATGATGAGGGAGAGAAGTCTTCGAGGCTTAATTTGACCAAACTTTTATACTCTTTTTCTTATGTTACTCACCAACTCCTTGATTTTCATCTCATTTTTTTTAACCACTCCTACACAAACAATATATACAGGGGCAAAGTATAGAATGAAAACCCTTTTAAGTTGTGAAAACCCGTGAAAAGCCTATGTAACATCATTTTTTTTGTTACATGTAATATATGTTGTAACATTTAATACAAAATATCGAAACATTAAAAATAAATTGTTTTGCTATTTTTTAACATTTTTTTATATGTTTTTAGGAGAGAGAAAAAGTTATATTTTTGTTAACATTTTTTATTAACTTTAATTGTTGACCTCAAGATTTAATCTTTAACTAAAAACATGTGGTTGAGAATGAGCTTCTAGAGTTTTCACAACTCAGGTGGGTTTTATTTTAACCTAACCCTATATATATATATATATAGGGTAAGCTTAAAATGAAAACTCACTTAAGTTGTGAAAAAACCTGCGAAAACCCTATGTAAATTGTTTTTTTTATTACATGTAATATATGTTGTAACATTTAATACAAAAACCATCGAAACATTGAAAAAAAAAATGTTTTGCTATTTTTTTACTAATTTATATATATGTTTTCAGGAGAGAGAAAAAGTTATATTTATATTTACATTTTTTATTCACTTTAATTGTGGACCACAAGATTTAATCTTTAATTAAAAAACATGTGGTTGAAAATGAGTTTCTAGAGTTTTCACAACTCAAGTGGGTTTTATTTTAACCTAACCCTATATATATATATATATATATATATATATATAGGGTAAGGTTAAAATGAAAACCCACTTGAGTTGTGAAAACCCGCGAAAACCCTATGTAACATCGTTTTTTTATTACATGTAATATATGTTGTAACATTAAAAATGTTTTGCTATTTTTTTACATTTTTTTACTAATTTTTATATATGTTTTCAAGAGAGAGAAAAAGTTATATTTATATTTACTTTTTTTATTCACTTTAATTGTGGACCACAAGATTTAAACATTAATTAAAAACATGTGGTTGAGAATGGGTTCTAGAGTTTTCACAACTTAAGTAGGTTTTCATTTTATGCTATTTAACATTTTTGTACATATCAAAATACACACTAGTGCACATATGCAATAAAAAAAAATCGATGTATTGCATATGTGCACTACAACGAGTTTTTTTTATTTATTTTTTTATATTTTTCGACTAAATGGTAACCTAATATAAGAATAATGACAAAAACGGAATTTAAAAATATTTTTTTTAATTAAATTAAAAATATTTTTTTATTAGTTCTCTAGTTCTCTCTTTAAGAAGGAATTCTCTCTTGATCATCTCCCTATATATATATATATATAAAAGATTCCAATACATTAATCCCTTATCGTACAATAGGTACGCGACTTCATTTACCCTTGATTTTAAGAAACTCTAAATCACCTCCACTGCCCAACGATCTCCTAGGTGTGAGCTGTCACCGGAAAAAGGTCTCCGCTCAATCCATCTACATCTCCATCGCTCGCCGGCGCCATCAACACTCTTCGTCACCATCATCACCGTCGACAACGAACTCATCGGAAAAACGCAAAACTCGTCACATGTTTGTTTTGTTGAATTGAAATTGAAATTGAAGCCAATTGATTGGTTAATCTTTGAAATCGATTCAATAATCATCAATTTGAAGTTTCAATCGAACAATTTTGAGTTCTGAATGATGGATTTTGACATTGAACGTTTAAGAGTTGGATTGAACGTATACAGTTTTTGCCTGAACGTTTAAGATTTGGCTTGAACGTATAAAGTTTTTTTGCCTGAACATTTTAGGTGGTGGTTGTGGTGGCGGCGGTGGGCGCGGTTGTGGGTGGAGGGCGGTAATGGTGATGGCCAGGAGCGGTAATGGGTGGCGGTGGTAGTGGTGGGTGGCGGCGGTGGCGGGTGGTTATGATGATGGTGGTGAGAGGGGCAATGGGTGGTGGTGGTGATATATTGTGAAAGATGGATGGAATGAACAAAAATAAGGGGCGTGAATGGAATGAATTTGGAGTGTTTTAGGGGGAATGAAAAAGACATGGTAATGAGTGATTTTTTTTCATTGACCAACCAAACACGTTTTTTCTTTTTTAATTCCATCACAATGATCCATTTTATTCCGCTTCTCATTCTTGCATACTAAACAGTACCTTATATGTAGCAGGATCCCACTTTATGGGCATCACTACTCTCAATAATATTTGAAATAAGCCGCCGGACAAACATCCGCAATGTCAAGATCAAACCTACATCAAATATGATAGTTATCGTGGAATGATAAATACGACTATCACAATGTTGGGGGTTGAAGTATTAAGTTAAATCCCTATAAAGGGTTTAACCTACTAATTAACTATTACGAGTCTCTAATTAATTTGGTGTTATCTCCTCCGAAGAAATAGCAGTGATTTAGACCACGATCTTAGCGCTTTAAGTTTCCTTTTCCACCCAAGGCAAAAATTATCAAACCCATAATCCCATACCATAATCTCTAACCCTCTTACAAGCAATATACATGTTATTTACTACATAGACATAAATGACGAATGCTTGAGTCAACAAACACAAGATTAACGGTTTGTTTTCTAAAAGTTTTAAAAAATTCAATTTCAATGTGGCAATTAGTTACCTAAAGTCATTTACACATACCTTTTGGTTATCCATAATGACACCATGATATGTGAATATTTAGATGTATGATATACTAAGTTGAAATTCAACTGCCACAATACATTTATGGATAGGTTTGTTGTGACTTTATTTTAAGTTAATCAAAGATTACACTAAAATGGGGAGATGGAATGTTAGATATGCTGGTATAATTAGATTTGTGAATCGTAATATTCGTTAAACAAGTCAGGAGCTATGAAGTACATGCTAGTTTGAGTTTATTATGGTCTTCGACATTAGAACCTTATTGTTTCTTCGGGACGAAACCCCTAAACAACAGGGGATCCAATAGCCAAACACCTCTTGGCAGGTTCCAAAGCGTAGAAGCGTCATTTAAAATTCATGAGAATTTTAATTTCAAGAGTTTCACATGTGAATTTTTTTTATTAAAATTTATCATAATTTTAATGGAATCTAGATTTCAAAATTTATAACTGCCAAAGGCACTTTCGGCCCGTAACCCTACAAATACCATTTCTTTATCATTTTGGTTCTCTCTCTCTTATAGCTAGTTCATGAAATTCACATAAACGCATATACTTTGTTTTGCCACAATTCTAAATTTTGTCTTATTGGAAATTTGGGTGAAGCGTCAAATAAAAAATTATTTGGATATGAAAGTGTCTTTCACGACTATCAAATTATCCAAACGCTAAATCTTACAAATCCCCTACAAAAGAAAAAGAAAAGAGTAGGATAATAATAATAATAATAATAATAATAATAATAATAATAATAATAATAATAATAATAATAAACTAGAAGGGTTGATTTGTAAGATGGCAAACGAATTTGAACTTCTTTATGTTACAAAAACCATTTACGTCTATCTGATTAATAATGTTAAGTTTATCTACTTTATGACGCATATAAAAATATCATATGGTAAACAAAATCCGTAAAGAGATTCAGAAATCTTCATGCAACCAAGGAGAAATCTGAGTATAAAGTTGTTCCAGTTGGAAGTTCCGCAGTATCTTTGAGGTACAGATTCAAACATAAACTTTAAATTGATGATATTTTACTTTTATAAAGTTCACTTCGAGTTGATTGTTCGAAGTTGTGGCATAAAGTGGCTAAAAAGCCACCAAGGTCGATCACTACTAATGGTGCTTCAATGAATTATGAATGCTCTTTCGGTTATAATCTTAATTAAAATTAATCGATAAAACATTGTTTAATATTGGTTTAAATAAGACTGTTTTTGGTACCTTAAATTGTCAATATCAAGCCTAAACTAAAACCATGGTCACAACCCCCCGTGTAGAAAATAATTGCAAAAGGAATAACAAACTATTGCCCGAAGTTTGTGAGACTGGTTGTTTTTAATATACTATTTGGGCCAAATAAAAATATTGGAACAACAAACTAGCCCATATCTTGCCTATAGCATCGGCTTAAATTTTGTGACGGACATTGGAAGGATATAGTTTGGCTTGTTATATATTGTCTTTTCTTTTTCCCTTTAATCTGCTTACAACAAAAAGAATTGGTTATTTTTTACTATAGTTTTTAATTCTAATTTTTGCAAATATATTGTGGGTGATATATGAATGTACGTAGTTAATACTTTGGTCGTTTGATGAAGGTAATTAGGGATGGCAATAAACCCGAACCCGATGGGAAAACTCGAAACCCGACACAATTGGGACGGGTAATGCCCGACCCATTAGGGTTTGGGACGGGTTTGGGATCGGGTTTGGAAATTTTCATGGGTTTGGGATTTGTAATATACCCGATTACCTGACCCGATTACCCGATAACATTGACCCGTTTACCTGATTATATACCCGATATACCCGGCATAGCTTTATATATTTTATTTAATATATATTAATATAAAATATTATATTTGTACAGATGATTAAGATAATAGCCTCTTAAAGTTTTCAAATCCTAAACGTCTTTATTCTCTTCGTCTCGGTTCACAGCACATTCCTCAACTATTCTAATTTCCAATTAACAGTTCATAACCTTTTTGGTTAAATATAGTTTGCTTCTTTCTTGTTTCTTCTAAGGATTCTTTTTTGGTTACTTCTTTTTCTTTTTGTTATGAAAATTCGAAGAAATATTATTTGTTGACACTTATTTATAGTAATTATTTGAGACATTTATTTTTATGGTAATCAATTAGTTAAATTTTGCGAAATCCGATAGAAACCCGACGGGTTTTTTTGTCAAAACCCGATAAGAAACCAGAAACCCGAAACCCGATGGGTATCCCCGATACCTGATGGGTAATTACCCGATAAATACCCGACGGGTTTGGGACGGGATTCTATAATTGGGTCCGGGTCTAGGAATGCCTAGACCCGTCCCAAACCCGACCCATTGCCATTTAGAAAAGTAAATATGTACCCAGCTTAAGGTTAATTTACATTATTATCGATTTTGCAGACATGTCAATTAACAGAAAATAAAAATAAGCAATCATATTTCACAAAAGTTGTATTACTAAGTAATTAATTACAAAGGTCTTATTTTTAAACTTTTGTTTAACACCCCTCACAAAATTTGTTTTGATATATTGTTTTTCTATATTATAGAGAGATGCTTAGTATATTATGGATTACAAAACTGTAACTTGCGGGTTGTGGGAGGTGATGCTTATAAGCTCAAGAAATTGTATATAGTTGTTTTAAGATTGATATAATTAGGTTTCACTGCCTGTTTTCTTAGAAGTATTGAACTAATTAATATTATGCAGTATGCACATAGCGCTGATCTTCGAATTTTAAGAACCTAATACGATTCTGATTACTAATTAGGCTACAACCTCTATTTCAGTTCAGAGATACATGTTGATCTATCACCATATTGCTAAAGCGCACTTCTGTGATCGTGAGCCAAAGAGCAAAAGGTAGATAATTTTCGCCAAACAGTTGTGTGGCTGGTACGTGAGGTATGCTAAAAGCCAATGGTACAAGACTCTGTGAAAAATTATGATAAAAAGATGCTTAATATATGATAATCATATTTAGATTCTTAAAATTTGAAGAACCATTGTTTTCATACTAAGAACCTAATATGTATTCCATAAAAAAAACATTATTTTCATATATTATATAGGGATGTTGTATTCATGTTTTTCTTTAGTTGTCCCAGAATGATTTCAAACAGTGAAGGCCAGAAGCGGTGCAGCTGTAAGAAGTCAAAGTGCTTGAAACTGTAAGTCGGTTTATATTGGCACCCACCCAACTATATATGAATCTATCATAAGCTCATTTGATGGTAATCATAGTAGTTTCTTGCAGTTATTGTGATTGCTTTGCTGCTGGATTTTATTGTGATGAAACTTGTTCTTGTCAAGAATGCTACAATACACTTGATTACGAAGATACAGTCGAAGAGGCACGCCGACAAATTAAATTGAAAAATCCACATGCATTTTCTCCCAAGATTCATAGCCTTACACAACCCCTAACCAGCCAAATTGTGGTATATGATCCTTAAACTTAACTTCGCATGCCAACTAATATAGATTATTAGAGCATAATTGTACTTTGTTCACAGGAAGATGGAGATACAACTGCAGGAAAACACATAAAAGGTTGCAATTGCAAGAAGTCAATGTGCACTAAAAGATATTGTGAGTGCTTCCAGGCTAAAGTAGGATGCAGTGGTGAGTGCAGATGTGAAGGATGTAAAAATGTTTTTGGCATTAGAGAAGGTAAACTATCAGTCTGTATTGTGTTTGTTGCAAACTTAATCAATACTTACGCGTAAATGATTCAAATATTTAACAAAAGGTGACATTTTGGCTTGTGGTAGGTTTCTTTATTTTGTTTTTCGGTTACATATTAAATTTAACTCTAGCTTATACCTTATCATACAGGGTACAATGCGCATAACGAATTTACTCTTTGGACACCATTTCAACAAACAGGGTAAGATGCATATTATGGTATGACCTTTTACAAATTATAACTAATTACTTGTTTAAGGTAATGATTCTTACTTTTATTTTATTCTCATGTCTAGCCACTTAGAGGATACATCTACAACAACCACCAGCCTCTTTAATGAGTGCTACGTTCCATCACCAGGATCTGCTAACAGTAACACTGAAATGAGATTAGGAACAAGTAACGATAGCTTTGATACGACGGTGCCTTTGGATCGACAAGTACATCCGAATGTTGAGTTCATGAACCAGTTCACACCTCTAAATACTACACAGTTCAATGCCCAATATCCTACGTCAGTGACTGGTCTTCCTCCATTTATCGACGGGTCGAATAGTTCAAGAGCAAGTGGGTGCTCATCTTCTGTGAACTCCTTAAAGTGGCCTGGTTCAAGGAACCAGGCCAACCCAATACCTCTCGGGTTTGGTGGATCAATAGTTAATGAACTTAATGGAACTCCTGAAGAAACCATTCATGATAATACAATCAATACATGGAGTGCAGAAAGAGTGACGTCACCAGATGGTGACATGTGAAGTTCTTGCATGGACTTATATAGGGTATGTAAATGAGACGTTTTGCATTGGACTAGTTGGGCCTAAGGCTAGATGCCACTTTCATTTTCATGGAATCAAATGTAAATGTGTGTTTGAAAAGAGTCCAGACCATTCCGGACAAATTTGAAAGTTTATGTGGATATAAAACGTATAATTACATTGGCTAAAGGGAGGCATGACCAGATATATTTTTAAAATTTAGAAACACCAACTTACAGGACAATATAATCCTTGCCAGTTATTAATTTAATAGCTAGTTGGTTCATAAGGCATGTTATACGGCAGGGCCGGCTTCGAGAATTGAAAAAAAATTTACGTCGAAGGCGAAAAATATTTCTGGCCTTAAGTAAAAAGAGTATTTTGTTGTGTTTAAACAATTTAATTTTTAAATTGGCTTCTATGGTTATGATTTGGGTTGTGTAAAAAACTAATGTATGTTTAAACATGTTTTAAATGAGGCTAGAACCCGCAGCCTTTTAGTTGGAAGTAATACCCATTTACCACTAGACCAAGTTAGTTGTTATGTAATTGAGTTTAAACATTAAGTATACATATAATTTTTCATAAATGTTTTAAAAAAAATTTGGGTCTATGGCCGTCGACCACCTTGCCAATCTGCCATAGGCCATGGTCGGCCCTGTTATACGGCTTTGTTTAAACTGTGTAATATCGGCCAAAGGCCACATAGCACTTCTCGGGTCGTCCTTTAGTTTGTCCACTTAGTGACAGATTAGATGCTTTGATCAAAATGGCATTGCAACAACAATTTTGTTGTGAATCGGTGTCTTAACCGAATAGGCATTTTGTTTGGTATAAAGTTGTTGGGTTCTAGTGGTGATCAGTCAGCGGTTTAACATTTAAACCCGGTTTTAATTATAGTTTCATAATTATTAATCTCATTAAAATTATCAGAACGCAGCGGAATAAATAAACGAGTAATCATCACCTAGCTAGTCATTTGTTTTGATTAATTATTTGGATGTATGAACATTTAAACAGTTATACGTTTGAGTTCACTTTTGATTTAATGGTTAAATACAAACGTTGAATATTATAACTGTGTTTATTTTTAATACGTTTAATCTATGTTGGTCAAGCTTGTCCTGAGTCAAAACCTAGCAGACCTGTGTTGGTCAAGCTTGTCCCGAGTCATCGGCTTACTGAACGGGTCTGCTAGGTTTTGATCTGTGTCTACTTTGCTTATTTTGATGTCTCCTCGTTCCAATATTTCCTGTATGAGGTGGAACTTCCTTAGAATGTACTTGGCCCGTTGATGAGATCTGAGCTCTTTGGCCTGAGCAATAGCACTCGTGTTATCACGGAACACCTCGATTGGTTTGTGAATACTTGGAACCACATCGAGGTCAGTGATGAACTTCTTCATCCAAGCAGCCTCCTTAGTAGCATCTGATGCAGCTATCTATTCAGATTCGGTGGTAGAATCCGCTACCACACAATGCTTGTAGCTTTTCAAGTAAATAGCTCCTTCACTGAGAGTGAATACGAATCCTGATTGTGTGCGAGAATCATCTCGGTAAGTCTGGAATCTAGCATCAGTGTAACACCTTAAAGTCAACCCTTCTTCCACTCCTCCAAACACTAAGAGCATGTCCTTGGCCCTTTTCAGGTACCTTAGAATGTTCTTAACTGCAGTCCAATGAGCAATGCCAGGACTTTGCTGATAATGATTGGTCATACTCAAAGCATACGAGACGTCAGGTCTAGTATATAGCATAGCATACATGATATAACCAATCGCTGAAGCATATGGAATTGCTTGCATGTGCTTAGTTTCAATGTCCGTTGTCGGAGATTGCGATTTGTTTAACACGGTTCCTTTAGCAATGGGAACGCCTCCTTTCTTGGAATTATCCATTAAGAAACGTGCCATTATCTTGTCTATGTATGTACTTTGACTTAGCCCTAGAAGCCTCTTAAACCTATCTCGGTAGATCTTGATTCCTAGGATATAAGCAGCTTTACCAAGATCTTTCATTGCGAAACAAGATCCCAACCAATGCTTAGCTTTCTTAAGCATAGTAATGTTGTTTCCAATGATCAGTATATTATCCACATACAGGATAAGGGAAAATATAGTGCTCCCACTAGCCTTTTTGTAAACACAACGCTCATATTCATTTTTGAAAAAAACAAACTCTTTGATTTTCTCATCAAACTGAAGATTCCAGCTGTGAGATGTCGGTTTAAGTCCATAAATGGATTTATTCAGTTTGCACACCCTGTTAGGATATTTGGGATCGACAAAACCTTCAGGGTGAACCATACAGGCATCTTTATAAAGGTGTCAATTAAGAAAAACAGTTTTGACATCCATTTGCCATATCTCGTAGTCATAATACGCGCCTATGGCAAGTAATATCCTTATCGACTTAGTCATAGCAACGGGCGAGAAGGTTTCATCATAGTCAATACCCTGAGTTTGAGTGAAACCTCTCACGACTAGCCGTGCTTAATAAGTCTGTACATTTCCATACATATCGGTTTTCCTTTTGAAAATCCACTTGCTCCCTACTGCCCAACCTTCGGGGGTAGCTCAACAAAGTTCTAGACTTGGTTGTCATGCATAGATTGCATCTCAGCGTTCGTGGCCTCTTGCCATTTCACAGATTCCGGATCTAAGATAGCAGGTTTGTAGTTAGTAGGTTCTTGATTTGACTCGGCTAGTAATAGGACTTCAGGACCATCTAGATGCCACAAGCATTTATAATTTGGTGCACGAGTCCTACTACTTCTGTGAACGCTTGTGTTTATATCTGATGTATCGGCAACAACATCTTGTTGATCAGACGTTCCAACTTCCTTAGTGGTTGTTTGTGGTTCTTAACAATATTGTTTCCAGTTCCTTGATCGAGAATTTCCTTCTCGAGGAAGTGACCTTTCTTATGATAGAAATCATATTTGTATCAGGATGGAAGAAATAATATCCGCTTTGGTTATAGTATCCGACGAAACAACTTTTTTGCCGCGAGGATCGAGCTTGTCATCAGAATCACTGGTGACGTACGCATCACATCCCCATACTCTAAGGAAAGACAAATTGTTTTACGCCCATGATATATCTCATATGGGGTTTTGTTTACCTTTTTAGTTGGAGCCAGAATGACAATGCGGGCTGCGGTCATAAGGGCAAAGCTCCAAAAGAAGTGAGGCAATTTAGTTCTCAATCGGACCATGTTTAGCAAGGTCCGGTTTCTCCTCTCGCTCACGCCATTATGCTGGGGTGTGCTGGGTGGAGTGAGCTATGAAACAATTCCACGCTCTTTTAAATGATTGATGAATTCTAAGCTGAGATACTCTCCACCTCGATTTGATCGAAACATTTTAATTGTTGCTCCAAGTTGGTTTTCCACTTCGTTTTGAAACTCTTTGAATCTTTCAAAAGTTTCATGCTTGTGTTTCATAAGATACATAATTATCAATAAAAGAAACGAAGTACCTTTCATGATTTCTAGACATTGTTATGAAATGGCCGCAGACATCAGTATGTATGAGTCAATAACATATCCTTTGCTCATTCACTTATATGAGTGAAGGAGTCTTTGGCGATTTTCCAGCTAAGCAAGACTCGTAGTCGTCAAAAGATTCCGGTCCCGTGGATTCAAGAATCCCTTCGGATTGGAGTCTTTTAACTCGTGCCTTGCTTATGTGACCAAGTCAAATGTATCATTGATGCCATAACTGATACGTTTAGAGAGATTATATACATTATTGTTAATTTGAACATCAATCTCATAAATACCATTTCAAGGTTTAGCCTCAAAATAAAAGACATCATTCAAGTAAGCAGAAATAGCAATACTATCAAAAGCATACTTAAATCCTTGTTCAAAAAGTAAAGAAACTAAAATAACATTTCTGGTCAAACCATGTGCAAACCAATAGTTATTCAATGTAACTACAAGGGCAGATGGACAAGCAAAACGATACATGCCATTTGCAGGAACTGGATCTTTCTTCCCATCACCAATGATGAGTTCCTTGCTACCTTGTTTCAGCTTCTTCTGGGTTTTCAGGCTCCTACAAGACATTAACAATGTGGTAACCACATCCAATATCAAATACCCTTGTGTTGCTAAAAACAGTGAAAAGTTCAATATCATAAATGGAAATACCTTTAGAGGAGCTTTCACCATTGGTCCTCTATTTCTTCAGCTCAGTAAGATATCTGGGTCGGTTGTGTTTCCAGTGTCCCATTTTGTTGCACTTGTAGCACTGGCGCTCCTTAGGAGGCGGCGGTGGTACCTTTGCAACACTCTTGTTAGTGTTGTAGGCATGCTTGGCAGCAACAGTAACCTTCTTCTTGCCTTTACCATTATAACCCGGTTCTTGGGATTAGGCTTCTTGACACCGGCAGATCGAACCATTAGAACTTGATTGGTTTTAGTTGGAATATTCATCTCAGTCGTTTTGAGCATACCATGAAGCTCCGACATTGTCGTCACCCAGGAATTCATATTAAAATCCATTGTGAATTGGTCGTAGGAGATGGGGAGAGAGTTTAAGATGAAATCCGCTGCCATTTCATCCGACAAAGGATCATCAAGTTTCTTCAACTGATCGATGTATCCTTTCATTTTAACATGCGCACTAACAGAGGATCCCTGTTCCATTCTGCAGCTAATTATTAGTTGCTTCATGGTTTCAAAACGTTCTTGACGAGCTTGTTTCTGAAACATGACCTTGAGTTGCTCAAGCATCTCATGAGCACCAAGATCTTCCAAGCCTTTAGTAAACTCGGAGGATATGGTGGCTAGCATAATGCAAGCGACTTCAGTAGAGTCGTCTTTATGCTTATCAAGAACTTTTATTGTATCTGCGGTATTGTTTTCAGGCTCGGTTGGAACTGGTCCATTGAGAACATAGTGCTTCTTTGCCATTATGAAGTCTTAGATTGCGGTGCCATTCAAAAAAGTTGGTGTCATTCAAAGTTTTCTTTCTCAAGAATAGTCTTGAGGGTGAATGAGGAGTTTTTTTTCAGTTGACATCTGTTAAATAAGCGAAAGTAATTAAATTAGAATTTTCGATGTTTTAATCCTATTATCAATGACCCAATAACATTAATAACATAGGAACTTGAGAATCTGGCTTCCAGTTACTAATGGCAGCTGCAGCACACAACATTATTAAATGGTTAGGCAGACATACAAGGATTGCCAATTGTGAATAAAGCACAACTCTCAGTTATGAGGCCTATTAAGAAAACACGTGCCTAAGTAGATATGCTTAGCCTCATCTATGCCCACCTTAGTCTCCAAATAGCTATAACACGCAACAGGAGAGTAAAGTAATAGTCGCCCTAGTACAGTCACTTGTGAAAGGGCCGGCTTTATTAACAAAACCCTGTCACCTTGAAGGGATAGGCTAGAAATCAAGTTCCGTTCTGTAGCTCCAAACACTTGAAGTTTCGCAGTATGCCTCAAGCTAGTGAGGCTTATAGTAGGATGGCATAGACTATTGATTTAAAATTGAGATTAATTTTAAATATTACCGAATAGAGTAAAAGTCCAGTTTTACTATATTAATCGGGACAACTTGATGAACCCTTTCTTCTCTCATGACACTTAGTTTATATGACCTATTAAAACAAAGTTTGTCATGATATAAATAACCAATTTTAAGTTAATAATTAAACTATTAAGTTATTAGTTTTGGAAAATCAAATTTATTTTAATCTTGCAAAACATAAGTGGCTAATAAGTTTAATTTAAAATATTTGGTATTAGGTTGGTGGTGTTATAACTAATTATAATAATCAAGCAACCACAATAGCAAATAGGAATATGCAAAACTTAAATGGCCAAGAATAATGATTGATCATGCTAGAGCCTATTAGTAAGATCAATCGAGTCAACGGTTCACAACACAAAACAACCACAAGGATAGACTCTTGGTGCATCCCGTCATCTTTAGTAACTCCCACTGACTTCAAAAACTCCAGGTCCTCGTCCTTGGTTTTTCCTTTGGGTCTTCTTCATTACAGTATTCTACTAATACATACAATGAAAAATTAAACCCTACCTGTTACAATTTTTAACCATCAAAATGGCCAAATACCATAAAATTAAAAAACCGAAAGTAATACAACTTTTGAACCATCCATATGACTAAGACCAAAACAATCAACCAAACACACAAGGCCGGGCCAGATTTACATATTCGAAAAAAATAAAAAGCAGGCAATCGTTTTGGTTAAATAAAATAAACAAAATTTTAGCCAACCAATGTTTGCCCTAAAATTTTATCTAGATCAAAAACTTCAACAACCTTGAAGTTTATGATGTAGAACCGGTCATGGTACCGGATTCGACTGGTATGTTGTAACCAAGACTCTGATACCACTGTTGGGTTCCAGCGGTGATCAGTCAACGGTTTAACATTTAAACCCGATTTTAATTATAGTTTCATAATTATTAATCTCCTTAAAATTATCATGAACACGACGGCATAAATAAACGAGTAATCATCACTTAGTGGAATCATACATGATCCGGTTACAAACAATACGAGTACGATACAACACCCACCAAATTAAATATAAATCTAAATTACAATATTTAATTTTGCCTCGGTTAATAATTAACCGGTTGAGACACTGAGGGATAATGAACTTCGCTAGGTGACCAAACGATACCCGACGTTGGCGGTGCATAAAGGCAGAGGCAGCGGGCAAGGGCAACGGTTGACTTAACCGAACCGGTCCACAATATCCAACAAAAGCATTAGATATGTTGTGTAGTTGTATTGTGAATATGAAGTCTCCAATCTAGAAAACGATCTTGGGAAACCCACTGTGTGTTTATTACAGTGGTGCTAGAGCAAAGCGTAAAGAAAAGTGTGTGCGCATTTGGAATTCAAAGAGAACCGATTCCACGAGCTAGGTTTTATATTGGCACACCCGGTCTCAGGGGCCTAGCCATGTGACCAGCACTTGGTACCGATTTTGTTAACCTATCAAATTTTGGTTACGTAGTGAAAAATATGTAATAATATATTTACTTTCATAACATAGGGAATTAAATATCCTTTTTCGTTTACAAAATTTCTTGCTTTAAAAAACAGGTTTACATATGCTTTGCTTACAAAATTAGCTAAGCCAACAACTGCATTCTATGCCTAGAGATCTTCTATCTCCACTAGGCATTTCCACCTTCACACCATACTCTTGATTACCTTAAAACACTTTTAAAAATACGTTAGCTATATGCTGGTGAATAATGCTGACTCGATAAAAGGTTTTCATAATTCGTTATGACACAATCACCAATAATGTTCAACGACTCAGTGGGTCTCAATCCCATCTCACCAGAACTAAACAAACGCACAGACCACTTAGTGGACGGTTATGCGCCCTATAGACAGTTACTTGCCTCATGGTCAGTATGTCTGTAGTATGCCCACTACAAATCATATATGTAAGGATCCAGACACATGTGTACTTTAGTCTGAGTGTCTAATACTATCTTGTATCAATACGTTATAGAGGATTTGTATCAATCCTCATGTAAATTCTTTTTCTAACTCTTTAAAGAAGATATATATTTATAATTTTGTAAGAGTAAATAATTTCAAAGTTTCACGTATCACGCTAAAAGGGTTGAGTGTATTCACCTTTTGATAAGTTGTTAAACTAACAAATTTTCTATATTTGATCAGCGATTACCTTGGAATTATAGTTCAGGAATAATAGTTTAATAGTTTTTCTAGATCGAATGATTTAGCTTCAGACCTTAGTCTGATTTATAGGTTTAAACCTTGATAAAACATTTCGTTTGATATAAAGTCATTTTTATTAAAAATGATTACTTTAGTTCATATGATGTTTGGTGCGGCATGCTTTGGATTAATAGGTTAGGAGACTCTCATCAAGCTCTCCAAGAAAGTAAACGAGTCCAGGGATTGATTGGGATTTATACAAATTACTTTCCTTAGACAAGAAACTCGACTATCGATATTGTCACCCTTCCAGTTACTGCATGCCCGTCACATTTTTCTATTTAATTATTTATATATCTTTTATAAAAAAAAATAATGTTTTTTTCTTTTAGAAGAAAGTTAATTGACAATAATAGTTGCATATAAAACTTTATGTTTCTTAATAATAAAGAAACGCTTATTTTTGTAAACATTTATATATATTAAAAGCTTAAATATACCTATAAACATTTCAAGGTTTAGGCTTTACCTTCGATTAGAATCTAAGCTATGAATTGAAATATCTTAAACATAACTCTTACCTTAAAATGGGTATAACGCTTAAGGACGAACGAGGAGTACTTCGACTATGCGTGGGGTATCGGGGTATGAAGCGTCAAAACTCTAGAGTGGTGTCGGGACTCCAAGTCGGTGGCACAAACTTCAAAAAAGTGAGAGTGGTTTGATGTTCGGGATGTCACAAATAAGTAGCCCATGGTCCCTATTTATAGTCGTTTCTTACCCCGCCGGGTGGATGGTCGCTCGCCACCATGCGAGATGTTTTGTTGATGATGATGAGTAGTGTCATAAGGTGTTGACATGCGGGATTCATAATGATTAGTCATTTGCCACATGTCACTTTGTGAGGATATGTGTATTTATGCGTTGACACGTGTCATTCCATCCGATTAGTCATAAGAAACGTGTCGCTTTCATATAATTCTAACTAAATGACTAATTAGTCTCTCAACTTTCTAAATTATCAAAATTGATATGGAAGTTTTCAGGATGTTACATATATGTATGATCTTGAGTCTGTTAACTCTGGCAATGATCGAGGTTCAGGGATTGAACAAAGAACGATCATGAGGTATCTAGCAGACCTTCATTTGGAATTAATCTAACAAAATATAAAAAAGAAACAATCGGATTACTTGAAGATGTCAAGAGCGAGGGGTTCAGTGAAGAAGCCTAAGACCATCAAACAAGCACTTGTACAAAAGCAATCAAACTCTGTATAGTTGATGATCATGTGGTACCAAAAAAGAAGCAGAATAAGAGAATTTGATGTTTCTAAGTGTTATGTGCATGGCAACAAAGCATCGGAATTTACAAGTCAAATACTCTTTCTCATGATTATTTGAATTGTAATGATTACCTTGTTAAAGGGACCGAGTATATACGGAAATTGGAATAAAAATTGTGTTCTATACTTATCATTTAACACATTACGGGAGACAAAGTGAACAAGTTATGAAAAAGTTTCACTATTGAAATAAAAACTAATGAACATGAAATCTTATTCTCTCGAGGGATTGGTGAAATTGAACTTTGTTTAAAAGGACAAAAGAGGGTAATTACCAAGTATCAGTTATGGGGAAAAGTTAAAATACAAAGGGATACAAAAATGAGAAGTTTGAGAAAGATTTATGGCCATATAAAAAAACGCTAAAAAGTTCAAAAAATAATAATAAAAAAATCATAACTCAAAATATAAATAGAAACCAAAACAATTTAAAAACTATAATGTTTCCCTCATCATTCCGGTTAAAAAACGGCAAAAAGACACAATGCTCAAAAAGACACAATGACGAAAATAAACAAAATACACAATTATAAATAAAAAAAGGCACAATAGATCGCAAAATATAACATAATGCCGAACAAAATATAACCAATGTTGAGTGATATAACACAATATCAAGAAAAAAAGACACAATGCCAAGGAAAAAAAGACACAATTAATGACGAAAATAGACACAAAACATAATGATAAACAAAATGACACAATGATCATTTTAGCTCAGTTTTTTTAAGAACCAGGAAGACGGTGGAAAAATTTTTGTGTTTATACTTTTTTTTGTTTTTTTATTAAATTTTGAGTTATGATTTTTTTATTAATTTTTTATTTTTTTTGAGGAGTTTTTTTTGTCGCTACAAATCCTTTACATCTTTCATATTTTTGCCCCCTTTGTAGAATAACTTGACCCTCAATTATGTACCAACTTTAAATAAAAATGAACCGAGTCTAACTTAATTAAATGATTAAGGTTTCATTGTCGCTTTTGATGGAGTTATTTGTTACATTAAAGATGTATATGATGATGAAGAAGATACTTGTGAAGTTGAGAATGAAAGTAATTATGATGATCTTGAAGATAGTTATATGAATACCTATTATAAAACTTTAGATGGTCGTACCATATCTAAGATAGAAAGAAACAATCTTGAATGCTATCTTGAAGGGTACTATGATCCCAAGTTCAAAGATTTTTAAGATGCATATGTTGATGAAAACCGTGTGGATGTTTCGATTGTAAACACTCAAACAAGTGTTCATGTATTGTCACAGCCTCTGACTTACCCCGGGAGGGGAGCCATGAACTCAAATAGTGGTTGTAGGTTCCCGGACGGATCTTACACGGGATATCGCTATCTACGCAGGTGCGGAATCCCTGCGTGGGTAGATACGAGCGTAGAATACGTAAAACAAACACACACGATATAAACGAACACGTTATAGAATATAACTTCAAACACGTCTGTTACAGACTCGATCTCTCGTCTATCGACTTGCTGAAACACTAACTGACTAACACTCTAACTCGTAAACCCGTAGGTTTCTTAAATACACGACAACTTCGCCTCAGGCGAAGTTGTCAGTAACTTCGCTCGTTGAACAAGTTCGCCTAGGCGAACTTGTCAACAACTTCGCTTGTTCAACAAGTTCGCCTAAGCGAACTTGTTGATAACATCGCTTACATACATAAACATAAACTTAAACATAAAAACATTACAGACTCGATTACAAACGCTAGACTATGAACTACTGACATTTATGTACCAACAGTGGTATCGGCGTTTATAAAAATATTTTGCAGCGAAATTTTCTTTAGGATCATGGTTAGGAAATTTATTCAGAGTTTAAAACACCATGTTTTACATTTCATAAACTGAGATAAGACCCACATTTATATGCACAAAGGTTTTATAGGGATAAACCCTATTTTACAAAACGTATATTTATATTATGGTGATAAGCCACTTATTAAAGTTGAAAGACTCGTATGCATCATTCTTGTGTCTTTAACAAGTCATCTGAAACATGTTTAAAAATATCTGATCAGTAGAAAATACTTGTGAGTACATTCATTTGTAAATGACACATTTATACAATTACAATATTAAGATTTTTTCACATTTTTCTGCTTACAAATTACCGAAATGTATTTGTCACTTGACCATATCCGTGACCGTCTTCATATTACTTATTGGCTAACACTCCTGTAAGTCTATGGTTGTGGTCCTATTAATTATTCTAATAAGAAACATGTAATGAGGTAACCCTTGTATATGAAATTCCACATGCCAGTATAAACCCGTCATAAGTCTACGAAGACTTAATCACTATAATGTAACTGAAAATAGTTTGAAAACATTTTTGAAAACATTTGGACTATATGTCATAAGTTTAAAAATCTCAATAACAGTGCTGAAAAACTGGTTGTCTCACACAAATGTGAGTTGTGCAAAAACTCGAATGTCTCACCTTGCAGATTTAATGTTTATGAGCTTCCTCGTAATTAAGCACATAAACACAATGTAGTATATATTATTATATAGTACAAATAAGAAGTTTGCAACGCATGACAGTGATTGGTCCGCGGTTTATGATTGGTCCAAGAAATTTATATTTTTTTGTTTTTTATTTTTTGTTTTATTTTTTTTTTTCGTTTTATATTTGATAATTTAAAGGTTATTCGCGTCGTCACAACGCCCGGGGCTAACAACGCTTTGGTTTTGCTAACAACCGGGTTTTACAGGCCTTTTAGTTTTAGTTTCGGTACCATAACGAATGTAATCGAAACCTACTGAATTTCAGTCGACTCAAAATGTCAAAACGCCCCGGACCAACAACGCTCGGGTTTTACCGACCAAATAAACGTCGTTTTAAATATTTTTATTTTTTAGATGTTAATTTGATGATTTTTTTTAGTTTTAACGTTTAGGCTTTTCCAACATTGTTTATACGGTACCTCAGTTTTACCAACCAAATAAACGCCGTTTTATATATTTTAATTTTTATATATGTTAGTTTTTATATGTTAATTGGCGTTTTTATTTTCTGGGTTACCATAAAAGATGTAGCCAACACTGACTGAATTCGCGTTGACTCGTTGCTGCAACGTCCAGGTTTTACCGACCAAATTCTCCGTGCAACTCATGTGGGAAAATCATTTCGTTACTGTTATGACATTTTTAATATGTTAATTTTTTTTATAACTTATACGAGTGTTGTTACTGTTTCCAAAGTTGAAAGTTTTATTTTTCTAATGTGGTATCGGTATCTTTACTAACGCATACCAACCAAACCTACATTAGACCACTGCCGCAACATGATGGATAACATAAAAATATTCAACCAGCCCCCGCGTAACACGCCGGGTAAAAACTAGTTAGAATAAACAGATAATCGTAACAATAATCACAAGATTCGAAACTTTATATGATAACACAAAGTCTCACATTGTTTAGACAGAGATTAAAATTCATATATCAAAGTTTCTTTCAATTGGATTAGGGTATCATTGCGGAGATTTGGTATTATACCACACTCTAATGTGTGTGAGAAAGCAAGAAAGAGAGCATGATGAAGCAGTCCTTGAGCTACTTGAGCTCCCCCTTTTATACCTGGATTTGAAGTCAGTCGCGTATCGCGACGGCCTCAAAGAAAGGTCATCGCATAGCGCGAGGGCCTTATAGGCTTGCCGAGTCAGCCCTGACTATGCCACATGGCATGCAACGTGTCATGGCTGTGTAGCTAGCACGTCCCGTATCGCGATGGTTCAACTGAGAACCCGTCCCGTAGCGCGATGACCAAAAACATTTTCCGGATAATTACAAGGCTTCGTGTATCACGAAGAGATTTGTATTTATCCATCGTGAATCACGACCACCAAAAGTACCAAGGTTCCTCTCGGTGATGCGAGTGTGCGAAGTGCGCCATTAAAGTGCCGACACGCACGGGCATGTGCCTATGGCCACCAGTTGTGTCTTGTCATATAAGAATATAATCTTGTGAGCCCTTTACCTTATAAGGAGCTCACAAATTTATCTTTCTAGCAATGTGGGGCAACTCATTTTCCATTTCTTCAATGTCGGACAAATGCACCTTCCATAGTTCATCTTTTGGATTGTTATAGGTAACATTTCTTGACGCATTACATATTTTTAGTTATGTGATGATGTTCAAAGAATCATTGTGGAAACAATTTGTGATGTTTGATAAATGGTTATGAAGATAGTTTCAAATAATTCAACATAGAATACCCTCCAAGATTACCGAATGGTTTTGTCATTGATTGCTTGATTTGTACATGTTTGTTGAAGATGTATGTGGTTACAAGAAAGCAGCCACTAACCTTGGTTTGCAAGAAGCCTATGCTGCAAATTTAAAAATCAAGTACAGCCAAGGCTACTTAGATTTGATGTCATGAAAATATAACAATAAGAAGGAGAAGCAAAAAGAAATTGGTAAGCCTACTTCAGGTCTCATGGATGGAGCCATATATGTATACGCTAACAAAGTCGGGAAAGGGGCTATCGTAGAAAACAAAGAAGAATGTGAAGTAGGTAAGGAGGCTAAAAAGTGGTTGAATTGGAGAACAAAATTAAAGGTATATAAGAGGTGAAAGATAACAAGATAACAAGATTGTTGTTGATGAAGACGTGATGCAAGATATAGAGGATGCAAACTTTGAAGATTTCAATCTTGATATACTTGAAGATTTTGAAGATGCATGGGGACGACTTGGTCCTTCTCATAAGTAAGGGACCAAGTAACTAGGAGATATGTTTCCCACCAAGAAGGATTAGAGGTTAAAGTTTATTCCTTATCAATTTGGGTTTATTAAGTTAATAGCTTTTAGGGTCCTAAGAAAATGTTATACATGTTACTAGCTTTTAGCCCGCGTATTACGCGGGTTATTTTTAGTTATTGTAAATATATATTTTTCATGTATGATGTGTTTAGGTATTTAAATTAAATGTTACATTAATGTATAAATTATGTTATATTATTAGTTGGAGTTAAAGTATAGTTTGTTTTATTTTTTATTTGTCTATCAAATGTGGTTTAATAGGTCTATCAATTTATTTGACCCATGATTTTGTTGTTTAAGATATGTATTTTCGGCTTGATATACATGAATGTATAAAGTATTTGTTTTATTTGCATTTATATTTTTAGCCCGCGTGTCACGTGCGTTTATTTAGATTTTTGTTTTTAATCATTTTGCAGTTATATTTTGCTGATAATTGTTTTATTTTTCAATCGAGTTTTGTTTTGATTTAATGCGTATATATTTGTTTGTTAAGCATTAATTTAATTTATTGTAAGAAAGTTTGTTATACTCATTCATAATTTATATAGTTAGACCTATTTTGATCGGTTTATGTTTGTTCATTATGTTCTTTTATGTTCATTTTTGGATAATACACTGAATGAATTATCTACTTAATGTTTCGTATTATACACCAACACGAGCATGTTCATGTTTCAAATGAACACGTGGTTTTTATAACATGTGTGATGTTTTTGTTTAGATTTAATGCATACATATTAGTTCGTTCACAACATGGGTTTTATGTTTGTATAGTTGATTAACTGCGCTCGGGTTTGAGTTTTACAGGTGTTCGGATATGTAGGTTTGTACACGAACCGAAGTAACACATAAAAACTACACCTTGATTAAAAAATAGCTTAATTTATTGTGTGTAAAAATAAGAGTGGGCATTCTTGTTTCAGCCTACAATTTTAGATATGCAAAAGGTTTTCCAAGTGGTTGTGGTCCTTTTTTTGACCGGCTATATACAAAAACATGTGCAGCCTATAGCTACAAAAATCACAATTGACAGCAACTTCTATTGCCGCTGGTTATGATTAGCTATGTAAATAAAATGTGGCACCTAGTAACACAAAATATTTGACACCTATTGCCTAGTCATCACATATTTTCTGCTTTGGTTATAGCATGATTTCCCATTCCAGTGTTTTGCCTTCAAAGTATAGGCATGATTTTCCGTTCTAGTGTTTTGCCTACTTCTCAAGTGATTCCTTCTCTGTAAAGCATTACATATATGAAATAAATGGATGGTATTAATTGAAAAAGAAAAAAGAAAACAAAAGAGAAGCATTTACGCAACATAACTACCGCATTTATGCTTCCTTGAAGGGCACTAACTTCTTGTGTAGCAAGGTAGTCTATCAACACCTAATTTACCTGTGAGTGAACTCGCGTCCGCAAAAATTGAAATAAATATTAACATTTAAGCATGAACAAAGTTGGGATTTGTTTAAACAAAACTTTTAACTAAATAGTTCATTCCCATAAAAATACAGTTCACTTTTCAACGACATAAAGTTTTGCTTTCCATCGATGTGCAGTACCGAGACACTTAACAATCACATGCACAAAAAATATGGTCCCTAACTTTGTTGCCTATGTCTAATGCTACCATGAGCCTTTATACACACGTAATATATGCTCCCTACTTATGCAAAATATATTTTGCAATTTCTATTGCTGAGTTTTTGAATTTGTTGTCCTATGTGCATTTGCCGGCTAAGCAGTTGGTTTCAAGTTGGGCAGTGTTTTTAAACCCAACAGGCTTGTAGGTTCCTGGACGGATCGTACACGGGATGTCGCTAACAACGCAGGTGCGGAATCCCTGCGTAGGTAGATACGAGTGTAGAGTATGTAGAGATCGAACACGCAAGCAATAAACCAACCACGTTATATTGATAACAAACACGTGACCCGAGGTCACTGTTACAGACTATGACACGTAACTCGGTTACTGAATAACTGAAACAAAACCCTAAACGACCAACACAAACTGTTTCGCTGAAACAGTTTATATACACGACAACTTCGCCATAGGCGAAGTTGTCAATAACTTCGCTGGTTCAACAAGTTCGCCATAGCGAACTTGTTGACAACTTCGCGTATTACACAAATAAACATAATCAAAACATAATTGCATTACAGACTCGATTACAAATGCTAGACTATGAACTACTGACACACATGTACCAACAAGGCTTCTAACAGCAAGTTGACTTTAATGCGTTCTCTGCAAGGTAAAAGTAATATACGCATAAATATTGATATTCATAGGTAGATGCATCAGCAAGTTTACCATAAGATATAAAAAATCTCACACAAAACCTAGAAATCGATCACTAATCAAAAAAGGGATTCAAGCCAAATACTATTGATGAACCAATCAAATAAATCCATTTCAAAAACTCCTAATTTCTAAACTGTTAACACATGCTTATCTATATTTGGTCAATTACTCGCATCAACACTTATTTTCTAGATGGTGGATACGATGAATCCTATTGTTATAAGCCTAACTTATATATCGTAATCCAATTTTCAAGAACATTAAATCAAGAATACCTTTCCAAAAAGGCGGAAGTAACTGTTAAAGCGCAGTATTTTTTGAATTGTATATTCAATCATGAATGACGTATTAATTAGAGTTAGAGTATTTAAGATAAATATAGTAAGATAATAGACTAAACATAAAAGGAGATAGAGCGGGTAGCGGGAATCGAACCCGCATCGTTAGCTTGGAAGGCTAGGGGTTATAGTCGACGTCGATTCATCATTTTGAACGTCTCTAATTTAAAACCGAACATGAAACTTTGGTTTCATTCGGCTCCTAGTTGGTTGCATTACAAACCCAAGAAACAAAATAGTGTTTTCGTTTAATTTGAATTCAATTTCAAATTTTAAAATAAAATATTAAAGCACAAAAATAAACAATATAATCAGATTGATTATATGAAACAAATTGCAAATAGCCAACGTGCGTCTCTGTGTCTCAACTCTTTCTTGTGGTGGTAGGGTTGGGGAAACGTTCGAAGAAGCCTTTTTAGAAGCCACGTATATGGTGACCAGACACATTAAAAACGTGGCAGTAGTGCAGAAAAATCGTTGTACAAGTGGCATAACAGTGTCATGATATTGTAATGTTAAACAAAAAACGGTTGAATGTACAAATTATATAATAAAACTTTTACAGTTTTGTTAAAGGTTTTACCCTTCCATGTGAACTCCATTTCAAAACTCAAATCATGACATTTTACTTTTTTTTTACTTTATCCATTCAATTGAGGGCCATAAATTTACTTATTACTTTTTATAAAGAACTCAGGGTTCAAAGTTGGGTATTGGGTTCAAATACATATATAATATGCATCATAGGATACTCGATTAAACTAAAAGTTAAAGCTACTAAAATATGACGATCATCTAATCTTAATGATAAAAGATACAACTTATGATGTTATATACGTCGTTTTAAATTGAGTCAAGACTTTAAATATTCTGTAAAACAGCTCCAAGAGTGGCTCTGGGGTTGGCTTATGGGCCAAAAAATATGACCACTCTAACCGTTAATTTTGGGTATGATATGACCCATGTTTTCAGAGTAAGTTTTAGAGTGTGTTACCTCAACAGATTGTAACGGGACATCAGATACGAGGTGTGCCACCGCACCAGCCCAACCTACTCATGCTAAGAACCTGTTGCGTCAACCAATTAAATAATAAACTATTAAGTAGAAAAATCTTAAAAAGAGAAGAAACATCAATCAATCAATCAATCAATCATACCCAGTAAAATCCCACCGACAGCAAAGCTATAGGTAGGGTCTGGGGAGGGTGGGATGTAGGCACACCGTACCTCTATCCAAAGGAATAAAGAGGTGGCTTCCAGAGAGACCCTCGGCTCTAAGTACATGTGTATGAAGCAAAATAAAGGAAATCAAAGTTTAACAGTTATATAAAAACTACTACTAATTATAATAATATTAATAATAAGGTCACAGTTTAACAGCAATATAAAAGCTAATAATAATAATAATAATAATAATAATATATGTAAGGGAAATACCATTATGGTATGTGACCTAAATAAGTTAAGTCTAAGCCCTAAGTTATTCAATTCTCTCTAAAAATCCTTAACTTTAATTCTACTTCTCCACGAATTCCTATCCTCAACCATGTCCTCGGAGAGGTTTAGGTCTATCAAATCATGCCTAATCCTCTCATCCCAAGTCAATTTAGGTCGTCCTCTACCCCTTCTCCCCTCTATAGTAATGTTTTCTACGGATCTAACAGGATTCGTCGTCTGTCTTCTCTTTACATGTCCAAACCATCTCAATCTCCACTCTCTTATCTTGTCTGCTATGTTCGCCACCCCTAATCTCTCGCGAAACACAACGTTTCTTATTCGGTCTAGCCTTGTGTGCCCACACATCCAACGTAGCATTCTCATTTCTGCTACCTCCATCTTCCGCACTTGTGCCTTCTTGATGGCCCAACAATCTGTTCCATATAGCATTGCAGGTCTAACTGCCACCCTATAGAATTTTCCCTTTAGTTTAGAAGAAACATATTTTAAAAAGAGAAGAAACATATTTTAAAAAAAAATGCAACACTAAAGCAAAATGCACACGTAGAGTCTATAAGCATCGCCATTATATCTTCTTTTCCCTTTAAAAAGAGAAGAAACATATTTTAAAAAAAAAAATGCAACACTAAAGCAAAATGCACACGTAGAGTCTATAAGCATCGCCATTATATCTTCTATTTCCCAAAAGTTACTCAGAGATATCCAACTGTTGGATCATGATTGAAACCATTAATGAAATTGGTCTTGAATGATATTGTTTTTACCTTAACCTGAAGCCGTAAGAACTTCACATAATCCAGAATCTCATCAAGCATAGTAGCTTTATCAGTCTGTAGAAAAGAAGAATTAGCTAAACAACATCCAACATCAAACAAACTGGATTAAAAGTCGTACGAAACATGTAAAGCCAATACGCAAACAATAATGCATTTGCAATATACTTAAATTCATACATAATATATATACATATAATGCTGGTAAATTGTCTTACACGCTCGGCTATGCTATGAGGATCTGTGGCTTGTCCTCGTCGAGTACCCGAGGACGAGTAGTAGGCGGATGAGGCATTGACTACTGATTTTTTTACAAATGGGGAAACTCATCTTCAAAAACAGCCCAACACCAATCGCTTCGTTTTTTTCCTATGTCGGAGGCAGTAAACATAAAGATCATGCATTCACTTCTTTGTCTTATCTGAAACAGAGCACATAACTTGCAGCCCGGTATAGAAATGTGATAATCACCATGATCTACAAGAACGTTTTCAATCAATTTAAAAAAACAGTAATTCAAACCAAATCAAAGATCCAACAGTTATGCTTGCTATTTGAAGGAGAAAGAATGTACCTTTATCACTGTCCATGTAAAGATTTCCTTAAGTTTTTGGATGCTAAAATAATCCCCAATCTGGCCTTCTCTCATAATATCTGGAGCAATCGGGCTACCATCATATGGGCTTTGGGCTAAAGCTAGGCCCGCATCTCTGAGATCGGGCCAATACGTTGATAAAGCAGCTGCTGCATCTACTCCCCCTTTACTATGACCCAAAACCCGCTTCTTGAAACCCAAATAAACCTCTTCAAGATACTCTTTAATTTCTCGTGCATTCTTTTCAACCTAAAATGGTTTTACATGTTATTATCATATACAATTATACACCACTACATCAAATGGGGTGATAATAAGATTAAGGATAATACCTCTCTATGATTCTTTCCAATGTGACATGTTAATCCCATTTTTGAGAAAGTTCCTTTTTAGCAGTAAAATAAGCTGCTAAAACGACATGCACAAACAGACAGAACAGATTATGATTTGTTCATATTAACAAAACATCCCCTTTTTTTATGATAAAGTCTACCTTCAAATCATGGGCATCATAAACAGATTTGAGATTCAGAAAGTTCGAATATCGATCTAATCAATACTCAAAACCATAAAAACAATGAATTGAATAAAAAAATTATCACTTACATCGAACACTTTTCGTCCTCTAACCCTAGATATTCCAAAGCTCTGATTCATCCCGACCTGCACAAATCACAAAAGTTTAACAAAAACTGGTGTTTGAACCCTAAAAGTTGGAAACATGGGAAGAAAGTTGAAGAGACCAAAAATATCAAAGTGTAGGATACCTGTTATGAATTGAATGAATGTGAAAATCAAAAGTATGGATATCTGTTACAACCGATTGAAGAGATGGTTTGCTAATGATTCCATTAATATATGAAATTAACTGTAACTATGAAGCATCGGTTTCTTCAGATTCGTGATTCCGATTGATGAAATTGTTATGTAGTTGACAAATATCGCAGCGAGTTTGTTACCTTAGATTGAATCGTTGAGATGGAGATGCATGTAGAGATGGTGATGGTAGCACGGTGCAGTCAATGTGCTCGTATCGTGCAGAAGATGCAGATGGGATTAGGGTTTACATTTGAATCAAGCACGTAAGGGTTACCCCTAGCCGAAGATCCGATCCAAACACTTAAATTTTGACACGCATCCGAAGCAACACCCTTCTCACGTGCTTGCCGTTATTGACAGATCCACCCCTGTTTACACCACGATTTTGTTAATTTCTGCCTTTTTACTGCGTTGATTATTGGGTTAGGGTTTCACATTTTATGGCTGCAATTACTGTAAGACAGGTGGTTCTAATGCTATTTCGCCGTTTCTGATTCTTGGTCCTCCGATGAAGAAGACACAGTCTTAGTGATGCTGCCCATGAAGATGAAAACCCATTTCCAAACAGTAAGTTTTTAGTTTTCTCTTTTCAGATAATGGATGTGTTTTGTTTACACTATTAACTTGGATGATTCTTTTTACGCTTCTCGGAGAAGTGAATTAACATGGGCATCATTGCACGTTGTATTTATTTCAAAGTTTAAGTTGTTTGGAAAGATGATGCTGTGCTTACTAATTATTCTTGCAGTTTGCAGTTTGTTTCAAGTAGCTTTCTTATAAGGGTGCATTTGTGTTACGGTTAAGGTTAGTAGTTTGTTCTTTGATGTTAACTTTATAGCATATTCTTTCGTTTTATTTAATTATCTTTTGTTGCAAAGGTGTAGATTAAAAGCAGGTGAATGCTCTTCGTGATCTAAGGCGTGGCTTATCCAGATATGAGTATCGTATTAAAATCGCCATCACATGTGGAGAAATACCTTTACTTGCATAATGTCCTTCATTTGGCTCTCAAGATGAGCATCCAAACACGATCTTTTTACTGCCAAATCATACATCAAAATGCTGTCTATTTACATCATTTTCAAGATGTAATTTTTATTTTGAGGACCATGATGCAGTTACTTAAAGCAACTTGGTGTCTTACAAATATAACTGCAGGAAAGCCTAAAGAAAGAAGAGCGGTTGCCAACATTACTGCTACTCATTGCTTATGTCGGGTAACAAAATAATGATTAATGAGTGCTCTTGAGAAAATTCCACTGACCTTTTTAAAGAACAAACAACATTGATTCACAAGAAATTACTATTGTTTGGTTTCATTAATTTTTTCTACTTAAGAATTACAAGCTGTTGGAATGGGGCGGGAGGCTCTCAAGGTATTTGCTACTGCAGAGTCGTACAATAGGACTAATTAGATATCAAGGTGAGCCTCAATAGTTTCTTATTCATAATGTTATTATAGATGTTTAGTGTTTAGGTTAGGTTAAGTGTTATTTTCTGAGTACTCTTATTAGTAAATGAATAAATTAGCATAAAGTTATATTTGCTTGAAGGTTTGATATCTTGGACGTTTGCATTATCGGGCCAAAATAAAAGTTGTATTCCCCTATTTTAAGTCAGGCAAGCTAAACATCCACTCTATCAAATCATAAAAGCAAATCATTTAACTAATAAACCAAATAAAAACTTACTTATTGGCATATCTTTTATATATGCAGCTAACTATATATAGTAAGACACTGTCATCTTTTTTAACTAGAAAATGCGAACGTAATGCAGGTCTCGATTTAACTTTCATTGCTAACGGGTCATTAATCATCTCAATTTTGGCATCTACGGGGTCACCAAAAACAAAAACGGTTTGTTGATTTTGAGATTAGTTATCAACATGGTAGTTTAGGCAGTTTAAAGATGGATCTGCTACGAATTTGATAACGGGTCTGGTTTTGCACAAACGGTATTTTAGCGTTTATGCAGTATTGGGTCCGAAACAATTACGGATCATGGGTGTATTACAGGTTTGTTTTCATAACCGGGTGTTTGATTTGTACAGAAATTGAACAACCCAGGTTAAAGCCACTTTTTGAAGCCTCCCAGAAGATCAGAGAATGACATAATTCAAGTATTTGACTTAATTCAAATTTTGGATTGCATTTGATGTGTAATAAAACTTATGTGAAGTTCTTTTAATATATGTTTTCCACGCCAGTAGAAACTTAACGAACTTCCGAATGTCAACCAAACTGTGTTTTCACGGCAACGCGCGAGGGTAAAATGCTAGTTTAAATTAGTCTTAGTTCTAGACTCATTTTTACCTGAACAAGCACAGTAGAGGATCGACATGGACCACTGAATGAAACTGGGCTTGCTAAAACGACTTTGTTGGTGGTATGACCACCGTTGGGTTTGGTGAATCGTCTCTACATAAATCAGCCTATGCTTGAATGAAAGCCTGCAACATTTAGAAAACGTACAGTTAATTGGTCTGCTCTTATCAAACCTTTTTTTTAGACAAAATAGCAAACGACGTCCTTTACGTTTGATCTTTTTTTCAATATACGTCCTTTAGCAAAAGAAATAGCAGAAAACGTATTTCATGTTTCAAATTTCTTACATGCTACGTCCTTTGGCACTAACCTAGTTAATTTTTTTTATTAAATCTTGTCATGTGACTTGCACATGAGGGTAGAATTGTAATTTTACTATAACTAAAAATATATAAACCACTCTCTCTCTCCTTTCTTTCTCTTCCTCTCTCTCTCTCCCTTCTACAATAATCCACCATCACCACCCACCCCAAAACAACCACCGCCACCCTCACCAACTAAATAACCATCTCCGGTCACTTGTTGCTGAACAGCGCCACCACGCACCACTGTAGCCGCCGCCACCTGGAACACCAAATCCCAACTTCTTTGCTGCTACCATTTAGCGCCCCTAAATTATAAACCCTAGAAACCATTCAAATAAATTCGTGTTCGTTAACAAAGAATTGCGATTAAAACTTTATGGCTTCTTTTCGGAATTCAAAGATAAGTAGAATGGTGCAGCTAGATTACCTCTATTTGATTAATTGGCGACAGTAGGATGATGGGGGCGGATCCATGAACGACGGTGTGTTCTCCGGCAAGGACGATCTTTCCCCCTGTACAGCCGGACTAGAGTCGATGCCACGACCACAACCACTTAGGAATATCCTAAAACCGCTTGTTAGCAGGTGAGTTCGATGCCGGTGTTGGTGGTTATTGACCCCTGCTCGTTTAAGGTGTTGGTGGTTATTGGCCCCTTGCCGGAAAACCGGTGTTGCTGGTGAAGGGGTTGGATGGTGATGAAGATAATGGGGATTGGAAAACCGGTTATTGACCCCTGCTCGTTTTGGTGGTGAACGACGATCTTGCCCACTGCTCGTTTAAGGTGTTGGTGGTTATTGACCCCTCGTCGGAAAACCGGTTTTGGTGGTGAAGGGGTTGGATGTTGATGAAGATAATGGGGATTGGATGGTAATGATGAAGATAAATGGTTTTCTATATTTTTTATTTTATTGAAAAATAAAAGAATTTTTTTAAAAGGCCAACTCTTTAGTCTAATTACAGAAATAGTTCTAGGTAAAATGATCACACTGTCCTTATGTGTAAGGCACATGACCAGATTTAGCAAAAAAAAAAAATTAACTGGGTTAGTGACAAAGGACGTAACATGAAAGAAATTTGAAACATGAATTATGCATTTTGCTATTTTTTTCGTTAAAGGACGTCTAATGAAAATCAGGTTAAACATAAAGGACGACTTTTGCCATTTTGTCTTTTATTTTCATTGAGCATGCACCGTCCTCTTTTTATCAAACTTATAGAAGTGGCTTACATTGGTGTCTTCTGAGTAGTCGCATCCTTTTGCGCGATAAGACGTGACATCATAATTAAGTGCTTGCATTCACATGCAGCGGGCTAAATGAAATGCAACAAAAGCTTCATTTTAATTATTGCTACGTGTTGGTCATGCTATATCTTTACCATTCTGAAGGTAGTTCTTCTGCTGTCGTTTGATTTGGTCTGCACTTTCTTCTCCATCCAATTCCAATTAATATTGTGACAATATGTAACTAGATTAAGTGTATATTGATGTGTATTTGTATGTTCATGGATATATTTATATTTTGTTCCAACTCTTATTAATAATAAATATGTCATTTGACTATTATTTGTTCTTATGTATACAATTTTTTGTATCATGAAATAAGAATATCTTTATAGATTGATATAAAATTTTTCCAAAGTATCCTTTAAGTACCGGTTATAAAACTACTTCGTCAAGCTGTGATTTAATTAAGACGTTCATTATCATCACGTGTGAGTGGTAGGGATCTTACTTAAATGTTGCATGGCCAGGTTAGTATTTGTGTATGTCTATCTATATATTTCGTTTTTTCTTTGTTATATACAGGTTTTTCTTTTTTGTTTTCTTCAACAACAAATTTTTCCATCTAATGAAATCTTCCAAGCCTTCCACTTGCAGAAACTTGAATCCACCACCTCACATTCATAAGTACAACTTCCTCGCTGCAATGTGAAATTACTTCTGATTGATAGATGGAATTAGTTTTCTTAACTTGCAGATTTTTGTTTTCATTTCATGTTTGTTTTTTTTTTCATCGCTATAATTGGTGGTTTGAAAATATGTAACATTGGCCCCTCGCACCACAAATAATGTTGGCTTTGCCCATAAAAAACTTAAGGATTTGATTTTAGTTTTCCGGGTGGAGGCTTTACAGGAGATCACCATCCTGATATTATTTCCACCTAAGCACGCTTAAGTGTGGAGCTCTCCTCTCATCTATTATCATTAAGCCTAAATTGCGTTGGTGATTTAAGAGTCGAGGCATTTACTTATGAACCAAGAATCTCTCCTGTTCACGGCTGGTACAGAAATTTCGGAGAAGATTAGCATGGACCAATTGTACACCCTAGGAAAATCCCACATCGGCCGTGGATAGGAGAGATCAATGGTTCGTAAGTAATGACACCGCCTCTTAAATCACCATCATGTTTTGGGCATAATGCTAGCGGACGAAAGGATAGCCCACAGTTAAGCGGGCTAAGATGGAAGTAGTATTAAGATGAGTGACCACCTAGGAAGTCTTTACCAAGAACCAAAACAAAGGCGTGAGTTCCAGGATGGGATATCCATTGGGATCAAAACAGACAATATTATTGGTACGAGAGGCTAGATGTTACAAATGGTATCCGAGTTACCCTTGATCCGTTCGTGATGGTGGTGCAAACCTCATCGAGGACGATGACTCCCGGGGGGGGGGGGGTGATTGTAATGATACAGAAAGTTCAGAGAAGATTAGCATGGACCAATGCGTTGTTCATATATATTTCTTACCATTTTTTAGAACCAATTGAAGGTGATAATTTTGTTGTTGCTTGATATGCAATGGACCAATTATATTGTGAGAAATAATGTAACTTGATTTATAAGTGTGTATGCGCAGGACTCAAATTATTTGAATATCAGTTTCTTATTTTATCATCACTTCTTCTAAACACAATATAGAGCATGAACCTGTTTAGTTATGTGATGGTTGGGTAAAAGTTAGTTATTATTATATATTTATTAGTTAATTTTAGTTAAATAAATGAATGAACATTGGTACTTCAAGCATTGTTATGTGTTTTCAGGACATTGGAAACTATGGAGCTTAATGAGGATATTTACGGGCTTGGAACGAAGATTGAGAAGTGAGAGATTGGACGTGCACGCATCACGAGGCATTTAAGAAAAGAAAATAGAAAAATCTGAAGTTTTACATCTTCGCAATACGCGAAGATGCAAAGAAGGGTAACTTTGCAATACGCGAAGTTGCATAAATCCGGCCGCGACTATTTTGTCCTTCGCGATACGCGAAGAAGTATCCCTATCATCTTCGCGATACGCAAAGATGCTTATATCGACAAAAAATTTAGGTTTACCTTATATAAACCCCTTAACCTCCTCATTCGGATTATTACGACTTCCAGAGGTAAAAGAGGAGTTCTAGGGCAATTTTCCATCATTCCAAAGCTTCCGGTTTGTCCTAAGATCTTATGTTCATCAAGATAAGTACTTTAACGATTATGTCGATGTTTGGCTAAACTCTAGTATTCGTTCTAGGCTAGGGTTTTGTGTAATTCTCATTAAGACCAGATTCATGTGCCTAATGTTTATGAACTTGATTTGGTTTATTGCTTTTATCTTGTTCAATTAATTGCTTGGTTGTTTAAACAATTTATATTTGCGATTATTGATTAGTACATCACTTGTTTGGTTTTGTACATCAACACTTAGGGTTAGGCTTTCATGTCATTGAACTAATAATCATCGGTCAATGTTACTTAATTAGTTATCATAAAACATAAATTGATAATTGTGTAGATCGAGTTCAATTGTGTCAACAATTCGGTTAGGGTATCGTTTGTCATCACAATCAAACTAATAGGTTTAGTAATTACTACACAATCAAGACAAGTGAATCTGGAATTAAGTTGAATGTCACATTTTATTAATATTATTTATAAACCTTTTTAAGTAATCATTTAGTTTTAATTAAATCTTTTCTCAAAATTGCTTGACATCATCTGTCCGCCTTAGTTTTATAATTAATTTAGTAATATTAAATTAGCACTTTCCTTGAGTTCCTAAGGAGACGACCTTACTTACCCATACTAGTTATAGGTATTTAAGTCTTTAATTAATTGTTTTTGAGTAGAGCACGACAACCTATGTCATTATGTTATAACCCATAACCCGGTTTCTCTTTAAATACAACCATCTTCATATGAAGATAACACTTTGTAAAATTTTGAAAAATAAATTATTGTGTGATACAAGTCTCGAACCCAAGACCTCATGTTTCAAACTAAAGATGCTTACCAACTCAAATTAAGTTTTTATTGTGTTGGATTTCTTGACTTATAAATGATATATTGTTAATTCACTTATAATTAATACTAGAAAATCATTAAACAATTAAGTTAACATCCAATGTTGTATTCAAAGAGGCTTTTAGAGAGATTTATGAATTGTAAAATTTTGTTTATCATTATTAATATCTTATAAATCTATAACGTATGTTATCATGTATATTACTAAATTTAACTTTTTTGTTGTTTTTAACCACCCGTGTATCACATGGCTCTATTCTAGTCTAATCTAACTAATATATTAAAGAAAAACCATTTTGTCCACATGGCATCCAATTAGACCCTCCACATAGGTTGCCAAGTGTACAAGTTTCCATTTTTACAATTTTCCCTTCATGAATGATGAAATGAAAAATATATTGTTGGTGGTAATTGAACTCAATACCTTGATTTTAAAATATTTGTGGCTTACCAACTCAACTAGGATGAATTGAGGCCTTTTTTTTAATTAAGACAAGTGAATCTGGAATTAAGTTGAATGTCACATTACCTGAACCTAGAATGAATGCTTTTTATTAATATTATTTATAAACCTTTTTAAGTAATCATTTAGTTTTAATTAAATCTTTTCTCAAAATTGCTTGACATCATCTGTCCGCCTTAGTTTTATAATTAATTTAGTAATATTAAATTAGCACTTTCCTTGAGTTCCTAAGGAGACGACCTTACTTACCCGTACTAGTTATAGGTATTTAAGTCTTTAATTAATTGTTTTTGAGTAGAGCACGACAACCTATGTCATTATGTTATAACCCATAACCCGGTTTCTCTTTAAATACAACCATCTTCATATGAAGATAACACTTTGTAAAATTTTGAAAAATAAATTATTGTGTGATACAAGTCTTGAACCCAAGGCCTCATGTTTCAAACTAAAGATGCTTACCAACTCAAATTAAGTTTTTATTGTGTTGGATTTCTTGACTTATAAATGATATATTGTTAATTCACTTATAATTAATACTAGAAAATCATTAAACAATTAAGTTAACATCCAATGTTGTATTCAAAGAGGCTTTTAGAGAGATTTATGAATTGTAAAATTTTGTTTATCATTATTAATATCTTATAAATCTATAACGTATGTTATCATGTATATTACTAAATTTAACTTTTTTGTTGTTTTTAACCACCCGTGTATCACATGGCTCTATTCTAGTCTAATCTAACTAATATATTAAAGAAAAACCATTTTGTCCACATGGCATCCAATTAGACCCTCCACATAGGTTGCCAAGTGTACAAATTTCCATTTTTACAATTTTCCCTTCATGAATGATGAAATGAAAAATATATTGTTGGTGGTAATTGAACTCAATACCTTGATTTTAAAATATTTGTGGCTTACCAACTCAACTAGGATGAATTGAGGCCTTTTTTTTTAATTAGTATAGATTTACAACCTTCCATTTGATTTCTTATAAAATATAAATTATTTTTACTAATCTATGTGTTTTATGAATTTATTTATATCTTATGAATCTATAAGATATGTTATTATCTATATTATTAAATTTAATTTTTCTGTTTTATTTTTTTAATCACCCGTGTATCACACGGGCTCTATAGCCCAAGTTAGTGAATAATATGTGTCTTTGTATGGAATATTTTTTAAAATTGTCTGTGTATTAGCTAGTAAAAAAATCTTTGACCGAGTGTGATTTAATTTTGACGTTCATTATCATGATGCATGAGGCATAAAGATTTTCGTTATAACATTGTAAATTATGAACTATTTATTACACCATATGTTTTTATTTTGTTTAAAATTGTGTTTTCTCGTATGCTAAACCTGATTTTAAATTCCAATTGACAATTCATTTGGGATGCCTTAATATATTTTGACCATTTGAAATATTCCATAACTTGATCCCTCGACAAATATATAAAGTTCTTTCATATAACATGTATACGCTTAATTAATTGTTTGTGTAGAGCCTATTTTGTTTATTTAAGTCTTTTGTATTTGTTTGTTTATTTCACGATGTATTATGTTAGCTTTCGTTTGTATTGTTTGTATGTTTGAACTTGACCCACTGTAAACAAAAGCCCATTGGGCCAAATATAATAGAATTGTGCATTGCAAACCCTCCACTATACATGCACACACTTACCTTTTGACAAAACTCCTTCGCTATCTAAAAGCTTATCCTCTGACCACCTTACTTCTTACCATTTCAGGTAATAACCAAACCAAACAAGATCCGAGATCTCGGTTCCTTATATGTGATTTCTGCTAGCATATAAGTCAGATTGATTCAAGAACAAGTTGTGAGATCCATTCTCGGTTGTATCAGAGCTTTTGGCTCTACTAGTTGAGGTTCTTGGGTCGCAATCTTGGATTTTGGTCTTGTTTAGTGTTTGTTGAAGTGTTTTTAAGTGTACTTGGCTGCCGTTAGCTTCAAAATCTGCAAAAAAGGTGTTTGGTTGAAAATCCATAACAAACAGTGTATCGTGCGATTCAGTTCTTCATAATCCAAATCGAAATTGCATTTGGAAACAAATCACATTCGCATTGAGAACTGATTCTCAATTGCACTCAGGTTCCCAATCGCATTCTGATTTCTATTCGCACCCGCATCGGCAAACAAATCGCATTCGCATAAGAAAACCAATCGTATCGCATTACTGTTCATCTTGCGTTTGTGATTCCCAGTACATAGAATTTTTCATAGAATCTATTGATTTAAAAGACTGTTTTTTATTTGAGATATTCTGATCTTTTTAGTAAGATGTCTTACGATCCTGAAATGTTGAGAATTACACGATGTTTGAAAATGAGGTTGGGAACTAGGAACAAGCCACCCAAAGTGTTAAACTTTAAAAGTAATTTTGATGAGTGGAAGTGGAGGTTTAAGAACTTTGGGAGAATAAATGACTTTGTACTGTTAAGATTTATTGAAAATGGACCTCACAGTCCCACAAAAATGACTCCTAATGGACCGGTTGATGTTCCTTTTGAAAGTTTGACTAATAATGACTATAAACTGATGCTTGACGATGAGAAGGCATATGGGGTAATTAGTGTGTGTTTGTCCACTTTTATCTCTCAAAACTTAAGAGAATGCATAACATCAAAAGGTCTTTGGGATGCCCTGGTTGAAAAGTTTGAAGGAAATTAGGACATGAGGGAAAGTCGAAGGGAAATGCTAAACAGAGAATTCAACATGCTCAATCATATTCAAATGGAATCAGTTATTTCTCTCATCAAAAAATTTGAAGCATTAAACACCAAGATGAGAAGTGTTGTTATTATTAGAGAGATGCCAGGGATCAACAAGAAGGTACTAAATTCACTGCCTTACACATGGAACAACAGTGTTACTACTATCAAGAGAACCACCAATCTGAATACAACACTCACAAAGCTGACCTCTACCATCAAATAGTTTGAGATGGACGATAAACTTCGAATGAGCAATCATGTTAGTTATCTGAATCATGCTGGTGTCTCTACAGCTTCTAGAGCAGTTCAACTTTTCTTAGTCAGTCACATCCCATCGTTCATCCAGTCAATGGGGTAAAGGCTATTTAATATGCAGTTCAGTCCGTTCAAAACAAAGCCTTTCAAGTCATCTACAAGTGCTTTAGGATCGTCAGTATCAAACTCAATTCAAGACTTGGTGAATCAAGCTGTTAATCAGGCCCTGAAGGCTCATGGAATCAATAACTCTTCAAGCAACAACTCCAGCAACTCAAGAAGCTCCAGTCAACCCACCATGCAAATTGATAACTCTTACATCTCACTGTTCCATGCCTTCATGGCCAGCCATGAGGAATTGCTGCAAGGAAAACTGTTTCCTCCGTCTGTCCATCAAGGAGATCTTCCAGAGATCAACGAGCAAGACCTTGAGAAATGGATGTTAAGTACCATATGGCCATGACCGCTCACTAGGCTAATAACTTCATGAAGAAGTATGGTAAAAACAACTTCAAGGATTCCAACAACAACAACATTGGGTTCAACCCGGATAAGCTCCGATGTTACAACTTTAACGTAAAGGGGCACTTTGCAAGATAATGCACTAACCCAAGACAACCCACTGGAGATGTGAAGATTCTTGATGCTTATGACTGTGAAGGGGTTAAAGGAAATAATGTTTGTAAAATGCTAGTTGGTTAAGGTGGCTCATCGAGTCAAGGAGATCCAAGAATTGGTCAAGGAAGCTCAAAGATAAAGGCTATGATCACCAATATGGTGAATCTACTGAGCCCGATTGGATGGCTCAAATAGGTGAACTGGTGAACCTAATGAACTTGGGTGGGATGGCATTTGCAAATGGGGATCAAGCTTCAACAAGTACTGCTGTAGGAAACAGTCAAGGAAATCCCAACATTCCTAAGGCACACAAACATCTATGCTCTAAGCTGTGTATAGATAAAGTAGAAAATTATAGAACCCATAATGCTAATATGATAAGGAAAAATATTGGAATTAAGTACCAAAATGATGAGTATAAGAAAGCTGAAAAGATATTTACTACTAGAATTAAAACTCATCATGATGACATGGCAGAACTTAAATCGAAAGTTATTTAAATCAAAACTTGTTAGTTGATTCTCACAATAAACGAATAATTGTTTTAAATGCTAAAATTGAAGAACTAGAGCTGGATCTTGATAAAAGAAAAATAACCGTTGATAAGTTTTAAATGGCCTTTGATAAGCTAAATGCACATTATTGGATCATACATGGGTTTGAAACAAAAGACGTGTATTGGATATGAGTTTACTGTAGTTCCACCACCATTCAATGATAACTACACGTCTCTACCCCAGTTTAGTTTCAACACTCCACCAGAGGAAACATTTGTCTATGGAATTACTCAAGTACCAAAACCTAAGATATTTGTTCTTGCAGCTCCCAAGGTTGTTGATCCAATCTTTCAACCAGCTAGTTCCGATAGGGATTCATGTTGCTCAGCTGGTGGTGTAGAAGAAAGTGTGTTCTTAGTAAAGGACATGAGTTGTGAGAAGGATAGAGTTTTAGCTTCACTTTTTGATTCCAATGTGAATTTAAAACAATCATTTGTGAACTCAATCTGCACTAATAATATTTAGTTTCCATGCAAAATACATTGAACATATCCTCGGATAGTGATGCAACTTGTGACAATGTTATTGTTGGCACTGCTCACATTATTTTGGATGAAAATATTGATCTTGTTTCAGATAGAGTGATTGTGAAACTGGGTATGACGAGTCTTTTGTTAAAAATTGTGAAATATGAATGAGAATGCTGATGTGAACATACCAAGTTCATTTTCAAGTTGTAATCTTGAGGATAGATCAAATAAAAAAAAGTGTTTGAAAATGAAAATCATGCTAGTACTTCAAGTAAATAAGTTCAACTAAGTAAAAGATCGTTTTCTCACACAACAAATCAGTTAAGAAATCCTCAGTCATACAACTTTACAGATAACAACTACCATGGTCATTATCATGGTCAAAAACCAATTGAGGATCATAGTCTTGTTCCTTTCTTCCAAGGATCACATTCTCAGAATCACCAAAGATCTTACAGCTCTGATGAATGTTATGGGGTCTATAGCAGAAAATGTTATTATGTATGTGGCAATTCATCTCACCTTGCAAGACATTGCAAGAATTGGCATAGCAAAGAGATATGCAAAAACAGTTCAATTAGGTCTTATCTACAATTGCTAGCAGTTCGGGATCGAGGACTGATCAAGCTGTAAGTGATGCCAGTGAAATGAACGAGAGATCCAATGTTGATAATACCAAGAAAAAGAAAAAAGCCTTTCTAGATAACCAAGAAGGATCGAGTGAAATGGGATTAAAAGATTTTAGAGTCTAAAAATCCTTCAAAAACAGTTTCAAAGATAAAGAAAAGTAATCCAAAGATTGAAAATATGAGGATTTTTATTTGAAAACAAAGAAGACTAGATCCTAGCTTCAACAAGTACTGCTGTAGGAAATAGTCAAGGAAATCCCAACATTCCCGAGGCACACAAACATCTATGCTCTAAACTGTGTATAGATAAAGTAGAAAATTATAGAACCCATAATGCTAATATGATAAGGTAAAACATTGGCATTAAGTACCAAAATGATGAGTATAAGAAAGCTGAAAAGATATTTACTATTAGAATTAAAACTCATCATGATCAAATGGCAAAACTTAAATCGAAAGTTATTTGAAGCAAACTTGCTAGTTTATTCTCACAATAAAAAAATATTGTTTTAAATGCTAAAATTGAAGAGCTAGAGCTCGATCTTTTTGAAAGAAAAATAACCGTTGATAAGTTGGAAATGGCCTCTGATAAGCTAAATGCACATTATTGGATAATAGATGGGGTCAAAACAAAAGGCAGGTATTGGGTATGATTTTTCTATAGTTCCACCACCATTAGATGATAACTAACGTATCTAACCCATTTTAGCTTAACACTCCACCAGAGGACGAAATTGTCTATGGAATTGGTCATGTACCAAAACCAAAGATACTTGTTCCTGCAATTCCGAAGGCTGTTGATCCAATTTTTGAACCAGTTAGTTTTGATAGGGATTCATCTTGTTCAGCTGGTGTGTAGAATAAAGTGGGTTATTGCAAAAGGACATAATTTGTGAGAAGGATAGAGTTTTAGATCCACTTTTGATTCCAATGCGAATTCAAAACAATCATTTGTCAACTCAATATGTACTATTAATATTTTGTTTTAATGCAAAATACATTGAACTTATCCTCGAATAGTGATGCAACTTGTGACAATGTTAATTGTGACATTTGTCAATTTCGGGTCTTGTTTGTATTCATCTTTGTATTTGTTTATTATGTAAACCGACCCGATTTGTAAACCGAAGCTTATGTTATAATCAAAATGATGGATTTATGTTACAATATTGTTTCACACTTGTTGGGTCTTGAAAACATCCTATTTTTATTTTTATTTTTATTTATTTATTTATTTTTGTTGTTTTGTGTTTTTGTCTTGAACCATTTTGCATGAAAACTCTTGTGTCTCACACCCATATTTGACCACTAACAATACCTTATATACACACCACCTTTCCTCTTCATTTTCCCTTGCTACAACTCAAAAATAAAAAAAAACTCTCTCAAACATCAAAGATTAAAGGTTATCTTCTTAAGTGTTCTTGAAGGTTTTTAGTCTTTCATCTTAATTAGTTTATGTAGCCTTATTAATACTTGTTTATGGTTGTGCAACATATATATAATATACACCCTTGTTTACCTTTGGTAGTTACTTCTTCGATTCCGGTCGGTGAGGTTTCGGACCTCATAAGGCAAGGCTTCATGGAGGACTTCGTGTCCTTGATTTATATACATCTATATAACTTGTTCATACATATTAATCTTGCTTATTTTAGTTTGTTGGTCATGTTTACAAGTTCCATGGTTATGGGTTTTTAAGAGTCTATGCTTCGGTTTAACCGTAAATAGCTCTAAACCGTAAACCTAACTTTGTTACTAGTTTTATTAAATAATTGTTTAAACATACTTATTGTTAGATCTAAGTTTCTAAAATCATTTTTACAAATTCTATGGTTATGGGTTTGTAGAATCTTACCTCGGTCTTAACCCGAAACACGATCCGAATCGAAAACCGAACTTTTGTTTAATGACTTTATTGTTAACTTTTGGTATTTTTTATTTGTACACTATTATACAAGTTTTTTAGTGTTTGGACATGTGGAAACCATCTATGAACTTGTTGTGAGATGGAAACCGAACCAAACCGATTCTTACTCGCTTAAGACACACAAGTGTGTTTTTTTAGCCATCAAGACTTGTATATTTCTTTAAAAATAGTTACAAATTGATTTTTAAATATTTTCTTAAGTACTTGGAAATGTTGGATCCAACTTGATCTCATAACAAAGTTTGGACCGACAAAACCGAACACTCGCTTAACGTGCGTTGTTAGTTCTAAAATAATGAAACTACATACTTGGTTAAGTCTTATTAAATTTTATTGAGTTATCTCATAACATTTAATATTTTGGAAAGTTGACTTTGGGTTTGACCAATTATCAAGACCCGAACCGACAACCCGAACACTCGATAAAAAAAACCGTTTTAGTATCTTTATTCCAAAGGGATTTGCATTCTTGCATTTTATCCACCTTATTACTTAACATAGGTTGAGTAAATATTAAGGTTAGATACTTTAACCCGGTTTCAAGCAAACTTACATTTTTAAAAGGTTATTATTATAAATTATTAAATATTTACATTTTAAAACCTTGAACTTTAATTATTTACATTTCTATTTTGTTTAAAGACCTTCAAGACAACCTTTCTAAATTCAAGACTTCTTTTCTTTTTAGGCATTGTGCGTTAAACTCGTCGTTCCGACAAATCTCCAAATTATCATCTTTCAAGTTTACTACTTGAAGGTGAGTACTTCATACCCCATTTTCCATCTTTTATTTTGGGGGTGACATTTCATACTAATTCAACAAAATGCTTTATATTTGAATCTTAAAACACAAACGGAGTTGTATACTTTACCTAAATAATTGCTCGATTTGGTGTTCTATGCTTATATGCCTATGTGTTTATCGCTTTTTGGTTGGTGGAACTATAAAATCCTAGACTATTTGGCATCCCTTTATAGCAAGGTGTCGTTAACGTAATGCAATTAACGATAACTATAAAATCCTAGACTATTTGGCATCCCCTTATAGCTAGGTGTCGCTAATGTGTTTAGCGATATCTATTTATCTAAATTACCACTTTTATTTATCGTTTCGTATGCAAGTTTTGTGGCTATCTTTATTGTATACTAATATGATTAAATTTATGAATTGCTCACCAACCTTTGTGTTAGCAAACTTTATTTTATGAAATGTTACAGGTTTGCATCTTGGTTGAATTATGATTGTGAAGAAAACGACATCAAAGACCTTAGGATATTAGTAAAAATGAACAATATCAAATTTGCCATATTTTGTGATATCTTGTTTATGGTTATTTTATGGATAATTGTTATGTGACATTTTTGATGTTGTGAAATGAAATGAGTTTAATAAATACTGTCAATTTAATTAGTGTCATGTGCTTATGGACAATCGTTACACCTCGGCATGTTCCGCCGCCTTTGGTCGGGGTGTGACAGATTGGTATCAGAGCCCTGACAATAGGATAGGTGGTTAGACGTAACGACCTAGTATTGTTATGCTTAGGGTCCTATACGTGTGCTTATACGTGTTTACTCTATTTGATTGTTCATATCGCATATTATTTATAAAATTGTTTAAAATTCACCAATATCCCAAATGTTCACATACACAAACTTTCATAGTATTTCCAGTGTATCCTTACCTTAAAACGCAAAAAGTATATTTTCATTGTGTTTTATGGATTACAAGATTAACTTGGATCCTGTTGTTTATAATCCCTTAAAGGTTGCATTTATATCGGGTTCGTAGCCCTCATAGGAAGCGAGACATTATAAAACGACCATTTGACAAAAAGATTCCAAGAATCGAAGGTGATTTACTTACCTAGAATGGTGGGATTATAGTGCTCGTTTTCTAGGCCACAAACCGTGTTATACATGTCAATACTTTAAGTAATCGAATGCGAGCGTTCCGGTCGCCATCCTAATTTTTCGGTGTCAAAACAATAGAACTACGGTGATTCGTGGACTAGTGCTTTGACATGACGTTGTATCTCGATTTATGGTGTTATTATCGTTATTTGAGTCGAAAACATGAAAAAGTTGCGGTGATTCGTGCACATGTTTAGACTCCAACGTTGTGTTTTATAAAATTTTTTTTTAGTTGGAATATCAAATCATGGTGGTTCATGTACGATTTTCCGACTCTATAAAACTCAAAATCTCAAATTTTTAAGCTTTAACCCCTCAAAATCTCAAAATCATTTACGATTTTTTACGGTTTGTTATTTATATTTTATCTAACACTAACATCTACTCCTCACTAACTCTAGGATTCACAATCAAAAAGAAAATTTAACTTCACCTTATTCTTATTTTATAAACTCTCATATCCATTTCTTTTTACCTAAAACTTATTCCATTTCTTTATAATCTTTTAGCATGCCTCCACTAAGACCGCGCAAGAACACCAACCGACGTATGGCTGCTTTTATCGTCAAGCAAATGGCCGCTGTGATTCCCGAACTTGTAACTCAAATCCAAGCTACCCAACCTCCTCCACCCGTTGTTGCACCCTTTGAACCCAAACCCGTATCCTACCCATATAAGCAATTTACTAGTGCCAACCCAACCGAATTCTGGGGTACGAACTGTGCGACTACCTTGTTGCAATGGTTCGAGTCTATGGAGAATGTGTTTAGATATAGCAAGTGCCCTGAAGCGAAAAAGACAAATTTCGCTTCAAGCATGTTTAGAAAAACCGCTCTAACATGGTGGCGTAGTGTCATACATCTCCAAGGGTCGGAAACGGCTATGGCTCTTCCATGGTCCGACCTCAAGGCACTCATGATGAAGAAGTTTTGTCCCAAACACGAACTTCAAAAGCTTGAGGAGGAATTTTGGAACCTCAAGCAAGATAGTGGTGATAACGCCGCTTACTCACCCCATTTCCACGAGTTGAGCATTCTTGTCCCTCATTTGGTTACCCCGGCTGAGCGTGAGCTTGACAAATACATTGGGGGTTTACCTATGCAAATCCGGGACTCAGTCATGAGTAGCAAACCCGTGAATCTTGAGGATGCCATTACTCTAGCCGGTGCGCTATCGTAGAATCATGTGAAAGCGGGTACCCTAACCCTCAAGAAACCAAACGAAAAAGCCAAACCCGAGCCCGCACCACAAGCCAAGGTTGAACCCGCACCACAAGCCATTAACTACTCCAACTCTTCCCGTCACAACAATAACAACAACAACAACAAGAAGAAACCCAAAACCAACTACCGAAACTATGCCGTTACCCAACCCCAACCTCAACAACAAACCCAAATTCCACCCCAAACCCGAAAACCCTATACCGGTACCGCCCCATTATGCAACATTTGCCAACTCCATCACCCACCAAACATGCCTTGTCGCCATTGTACCATTTGTAACCGACTTGGTCATCTCAACACCCCATGCCGATCCGCACAACGAACCCAACCTAACCAACCAAACCAACCAAACCAACCAAAAACTTTTCCCCAAAATACTCAACACCGATATGCACCCTACCCACCAAACCAACCTCAACAACCCCGAGCTTGCTACAATTGCGGTGACCCTAACCATTTCCACAACAATTGTCCTCGCCTCATCCTTACTAACCAAACCATGACCGCACCTTACTACCAAACTCAAGCTTACCAAGTTCAAACCTACCAACCTCAACTTTCCCAACACAATGCACCACTCATCCAACCCATCCAAGCCATACAAGCACCACCTCCTCCACCACCGCAAGCACCTCAAGTCAAGGCAATCAAGGACGAGCTTTCATGATGAATGTTAATCAAGCTCAAACGGCAAACGATGTTGTGAACGGTATATTTTTAGTAAACCAACATTTGGCTTCCATTTTATTTGATATGGGTGCCGATAGAAGTTTCATTTCTTTGAAATTTGAGTCGAAAATTGCCGTGTCTCGAACCAAGCTTTCCCGATCGTTTTCTGTTGAAGTCGCCAATGGGAACTCTATTACCATAAATTCCGTCGTCCGCGATTGTACTCTCGTTCTTGCTAACCATAAATTCTCCATCGATCTCATCTCGATGCAAATGGGAAGTTTCGATGTCATAGTAGGCATGGATTGGTTATCTTTGCACCGTGCTGAAGTTTTTTGCTTCGATAAATTCATTCGCATTCCGCTTGTCAACGGTAAAATCCTAAAGGTCTTCAGAAAAGCTACTTCGAGAAGGCTTAATCTCATGTCGTGCTCTCAATCGCAAAAATACTTACGCCAAAAGTATGCTCCGCTCCTAGCTCTCTTGGCGACAAAAGACAAAAAGGAAAGGAAAATCCAAGATATTTCTATTGTTCGTGATTTCCTCGATGTCTTTCCCCGACGATGTCACCGGTCTTCCACCCGTTCGTCCGATTGAATTTCGAATCGATCTTGTGCCCGGCGTGATGCCTGTGGCCAAGGCTCCTTACCGTTTAGCCCCATCTGAAATGCAAGAATTATCGAACCAACTCGAAGAACTTTCCAATAAAGGTTTCATTCGTCCTAGCTCTTCTCCTTGGGGCGCTCCTGTTCTCTTCGTGAAAAAGAAGGATGGTTCGTTTCGTATGTGCATCGATTATAGGGAACTTAACAAACTCACCATTAAAAATCGTTATCCCTTGCCACGAATCGACGACCTATTCGACCAACTTCAAGGCGCAACTTGCTTCTCCAAAATCGATCTTCGATCAGGTTATCATCAATTGCGTGTTCGCGAAGAAGACCTTCCAAAAACCGCTTTCCGTACTCGATATGAACATTTCGAATTTTTTGTTATGCCCTTCGGGTTAACAAATGCACCCGCAGTGTTTATGGACCTCATGAACCGCGTTTGCAAACCATTCCTCGATAAATTCGTTATTGTCTTTATTGATGACATTCTCATCTTTTCCAAATCCAAAGCCGAACATGAGCATAATTTGCGTTCCATTCTCGAACTTCTTAGAAACGAACGACTTTATGCCAAGTTCTCTAAATGCGAATTTTGGCTCGAGCAAGTTCAATTTTTGGGACATATCGTAAACAACAAAGGTATTCATGTTGATCCCGCTAAAATTGAGGCCGTTAAGGATTGGAAAACTCCAACGACTCCCACAGAAATTCGATCCTTCCTCGGTTTAGCCGGATATTATCGATGTTTCATTCGAAACTTTTCCAAGATCTCTTTGCCTCTTACCTCCCTCACTCATAAAGGAAAACCATTTGATTGGGGTTCGAAGCAAGAAAAAGCCTTTTACACTCTCAAGGACATGCTTTGCAATGCTCCCATTTTAACCGTTCCCGATGGAAACGACGATTTCGTGGTATTTTGCGATGCCTCTCATCAAGGTCTTGGTTGTGTCCTCATGCAACAAGGTCAAAGTCATCGCTTACGCATCAAGGCAAGTTAAGGTCAACGAGAAAAACTACACTACTCATGATCTAGAACTTGGTGCCGTTGTTTTCGCTCTCAAAATCTGGAGACATTACCTTTATGGTACGAAATGTGTGGTTTTTACCGATTATAAAAGCCTTAAACATATTTTTGACCAAAAAGATCACAATATGAGACAACGACGATGGGCCGAATTACTTAGTGATTACGATTGCGAAATTCGTTACCATCCCGGTAAAGCAAATGTTGTCGCCGACGCCCTAAGTCGAAAGGTTAATGTTAAATCCGTTCTGCTTCTTAGCGTTGTCGTTAAAACCGATCTTCAAATTCGAATCTTCCAAGCTCAACGTACCTCCATTGAAGAAGGTAACATGTACGACGAAATGTCATGTGGAGCCGAACTTCAACTCGAAACCCAACCCGATGGTCTTTTGTATTTTCTCAATCGTTTATGGGTTCCAAATCGCGATGACCTTCGTACTTGTATACTTGACGAAGCACACAATTCGCGGTATTCCGTTCATCCCGGTGCGGATAAGATGTATTTCAATCTTCGTGCTACCTTTTGGTGGCCGGGTATGAAAAAGGACATAGCGTTATTCGTATCTAAACGTCTTACTTGCTCAAAAGTTAAAGCCGAACATCAAAGACCTTTTGGTCTACTCAAGCAACCACCGATTCCCGTTTAGAAATGGGAAGACATTGCTATGGACTTTATCACTAAATTACCCAACACCCAAAAGGGCAACGATAGCATTTGGGTGATCATCGATCGTTTGACCAAATCTGCTCATTTCATTCCAATCCGCGAGAAGTATTTTGTCGAGCAGCTTGCTCAAATCTATGTTCGAGAAATCGTGTGCCGACACGGTTTACCATTGACTATTATCTCTGACCGTGATGCTCGTTCTACCTCTCATTTTTGGCGTTCACTTCAAGAAGCTTTGGGAACACGTCTTGATCTTAGCACCTCTTATCATCCTTAAACGAACGGTCAATCCGAACGTACAATACAAACTCTCGAGGATATGCTACGAGCATGTGTTCTTGATTTCGGTGGGAATTGGGATTCTCACATTCCGTTCATTGAGTTTTCTTATAACAATAGCTACCATTCGAGCATTGAGATGGCTCCTTTCAAAGCTCTTTACGGTCGTAAATATCGTTCTCCGATTAGTTGGGACGAAGTCGGTGAAGCTCAAATCACGGGACCCGAAATGGTTCAAGAAGCCATCGACGTTATTGATCGAATCCGTAAGAACCCCCTAGCCGCTTGAAGTCGTCAAAAGAGTTACGCCGATAAACGGCGAAAACCGATCGAATTTAATGTTGGCGATCCTGTCCTTCTAAAAGTATCTCCTTGGAAGGGGGTAGCCCGTTTCGGTAAGAAGGGTAAACTAGCTCCTCGTTTCGTTGGTCCTTTTAAAATCCTTGAGCGTGTGGGAAAAGTAGCTTATCGACTCGAACTACCGGAAGAACTTACCGGTGTTCATCCAACATTTCATGTTTCAAATCTTAAAAAGTGCTTAGCCGAGGGTAATCTCCATATACCTCTCGACGAAGTACATGTCGATGAGTCGATGGTCTTGGTTGATCGACCCGTTGAGATCATGGATCGCAATGAGAAGAGAACCAAGCGTAGCCGTATTCGGTTAGTCAAAGTTCGATGGGAATCACGGCGCGACGCGGAATTCACTTGGGAACTAGAAGACAAAATGAAAGAGAAGTATCCACATTTGTTGGCAGCATCGTCTTCGTCTTAATTTCGGGATGAAATTTCCTAAAGTAGGGGATACTGTGACATTCGTCAATTTCGGGTCTTGTTTGTATTCGTTTTTGTATTTGTTTATTATGTAAACCGACCCGATTTGTAACCGAAGCTTATGTTATAATCAAAATGATGGATTTATGTTACAATATTGTTTCACACTTGTTGGGTTTTGAAAACATTCTATTTTTATTTTTATTTATTTATTTATTTTTTGTTGTTTTGTGTTTTTGTCTTGATCCATTTTGCATGAAAACTCTTGTGTCTCACACCCATATTTGACCACCAACATTACCCTATATACACACCACCTTTCCTCTTCATTTTCCCTTGCTACAACTCCAAAAAAAAAAAAACTCTCTCAAACATCAAAGATTCAAGGTTATCTTCTTAAGTGTTCTTGAAGGTTTTTAGTCTTTCATCTTAATTAGTTTATGTAGCCTTAATAATACTTTTTTATGGTTGTGCAACATATATATAATATACACCCCTTGTTTACCTTTGGTAGTTACTTCTTCGATTCCGGTCGGTGAGGTTTCGGACCTCATAAGGCAAGGCTTCATGGAGGACTTCGTGTCCTTGATTTATATACATCTATGTAACTTGTTCATACATATTAATCTTGCTTATTTTAGTTTGTTGGTCATGTTTACAAGTTCCATGGTTATGGGTTTTTAAGAGTCTATGCTTCGGTTTAACCGTAAATAGCTCTAAACCGTAAACCGAACTTTGTTACTAGTTTTGTTAAATAATTGTTTAAACATACTTACTGTTAGATCTAAGTTTCTAAAATCATTTTTACAAATTCTATGGTTATGGGTTTGTAGAATCTTACCTCGGTCTTAACCCGAAACACGATCCGAATCGAAAACCGAACTTTTGTTTAATGAATTTATTGTTAACTTTTGGTATTTTTTATTTGTACAATATTATACAAGTTATTTAGTGTTTGGACATGTGGAAACCATCTATGAACTTGTTGTGAGATGGAAACCGAACCAAACCGATTCTTACTCGCTTAAGACACACAATTGTGTTTTTTTAGCCATCAAGACTTGTATATTTCTTTAAAAATAGTTACAAATTGATTTTTAAATATTTTCTTAAGTACTTGGAAATGTTGGATCCAACTTGATCTCATAACAAAGTTTGGACCGACAAAACCGAACACTCGGTTAGCGTGCGTTGTTAGTTCTAAAACAATGAAACTACATACTTGGTTAAGTCTTATTAAATTTTATTATGTTATCTTATAACATTCAATATTTTGGAAAGTTGACTTTGGGTTTGACCAATTATCAAGACCCGAACCGACAACCTGAACACTCGATAAAAAAAACCGTTTTAGTATCTTTATTCCAAAGGGATTTGCATTCTTGCATTTTATCCACCTTATTACTTAACATAGGTTGAGTAAATATTAAGGTTAGATACTTTAACCCGGTTTCGAGCAAACTTACATTTTTAAAGGGTTATTATTATAAATTCTTAAATAGTTACATTTTAAAACCTTGAACTTTAATTATTTACATTTCTCAATATTTATTTTGTTTAAAGACCTTCAAGACAACCTTTCTAAATTCAAGACTTCTTTTCTTTTTAGGCATTGTGCGTTAAACTCGTCGTTCCGACAAATCTCCAAATTATCATCTTTCAAGTTTACTACTTGAAGGTGAGTACTTCATACCCCATTTTCCATCTCTTATTTTGGGGGTGACATTTCATACTTATTCAACAAAATGTTTTATATTTGAATCTTAAACCACAAACGTAGTTATATACTTTACCTAAATAATTGCTCGACTTGGTGTTCTATGCTTATATGCCTATGTGTTTATCGCTTTTGGTTGGTGGAACTATAAAATCCTAGACTATTTGGCATCCCCTTATAGCAAGGTGTCGTTAACGTAATGCAATTAACGATAACTATAAAATCCTAGACTATTTGGCATCCCCTTATAGCTAGGTGTCGCTAATGTATTTAGCGATATCTATTTATCCAAATTACCACTTTTATTTATCGTTTCATATGCAAGTTTTGTGGCTATCTTTATTATATACTAATATAATTAAACTTATGAATTTCTCACCAACCTTTGTGTTGACAAACTTTATTTTATGAAATGTTGCATGTTTGCATCTTGGTTGAATTATGATTGTGAAGAAAACGACATTAAAGACCTTAGGATATTAGTAAAAATGAACAATATCAAGTTTGCCATATTTTGTGATATCTTATTTATGGTTATTTTATGGATAATTGTTATGTGACATTTTCGATGTTGTGAAATGAAATGAGTTTATTAAATACTGTCACTTTAATTAGTGTCATGTGCTTATGGACAATCGTTACACCTCGGCATGTTCCGCCGCCTTCTAGTATTTGTTATCGAGTCTGTAATATAGTTAATGGTTTGTTTATGTTTTGTTTTGTAAACTAGCGAAGTTATCAGCAAGTTCGCTATGGCGAACTTGCTGATTTAGCGAGGTTACTGACAACTTCGCCAGTGGCGAAGTTGTCGTGTTTAAATACACTGTTTCAGCCGAAACAGATGAGGACGTGACTTAGGGTTTTTGGTTACGCTTTGTTTCGTTTTGTTCTCTGTAACAGTGACTTACTGTCACGTGTTTAGTTATTCAATATAACGTGTTTACCTTATAGCTCGTGTTCATTGTTCGTGTATTCAATCTCTACAATATCTACACTCGTACCTATATACGCAGGGATTCCGCACCTGCGTTGTTAGAGATTTCCCGTGTACGATCCGCGTTCAGGAACCTACAATTGGTATCAGAGCCTTAGGCTCTTACGCTATGGTTCGAGATCTGCGTTTTGGTGTTTTTGGCACGTTTCTGTGCGTTTCTGGCCGAACAGTTCTTCAGGCGAAGTTATTGTTCATCAGGCGAAGTTGCCGTCACTGTTCGTAGGGTTTCAGCGAAGTTATGGCCAGGCGAAGTTATGAACAGGCGAAGTTGACTTTAGGCGAAGTTGACTTCTCGGCGAAGTTATGGCCAGGCGAAGTTATGGCCAGGCGAAGTTATGGTCAGGCGAAGTTATGGCCAGGCGAAGTTATGGCCAGGCGAAGTTAGCAGCCAGGTGAAGTTAAAAAAAAAAAAAAAAAAAAAAAAAAAAAAAAATTGGAGTTTTCGTCTGTATGGCCGGGTGTACACGATTATTGTGAGACCAAAGATGTTGTTCCGTCAACGAGTGATCTTGTTATCTCTTGGTCTTACGTGTGAACAAATACGTGTCAACTCTGGATTTGGAGTTGAGGTTGTGAATGGGATATTGTTTGAAACTGGATATTGACACATATTCGGGTGTTTGTGGGCAATGAAATTGTTGTTGTTCGTGGTTGACCAACCGAAGAAAGTCAAATTGAACTGAAGGTTTTCGTCATTACTGGATTGCGGTCAGAGCATATTATTTATGTTATTTTCAAGGCGTTCGAGAATTGGATCCTGAAACGTGATGCTTATTTATACGAGTGAAGATTCTGGAACAAGTTGGATTTAACCGGGAATTAAAGTGTCTATGTTCTTGATTGTTATCCCTGGTGATTGAAGATGCTTCAGATTTTTTAACGGTCGTGTGTTAGATTCTGTCAGGGTGGTTTTGTGATGAAATTGATCACTTGATGTTGAGTAGTTGAAGATTAAACCTTATCGTATGCCGACGAGTTGGTGAAGTTGTGGAGGAAGCCCAACTTCATGTGGTGGTGAAGTCAGATGGACTCACGTGATTGGTTGAGATGATCTATTGGCACGAGGATGCATGCATTTCAAAGACCTCAATCGTTATAGTCGGAGATGCTTACACTGAAGGGGAGATCTGATATGGAAGACGCTGGGTGATTGGTAGATTTGTGAAGCTACAGGACAGTTTCAGACACGGCTGGTTGATGAGCAAACAGAAGATCATCAGTTAAGAGGGAGTCTGGTATCAGAGCGAAGTTATTACATGCTTAACTGAACCTTAATCCGTATCACAGAAACAATGAAAACCATTTAAGTTATTACATGCTTACAACCTGTTTCTCTATGTCATAATACAGCCAAACACGGATCCAAGTGACAGTCACATAGTTAGTATGATTCCTGTTCGGATCTTTTCTAAAACGGAGTGGTCCCTGATTAGACTGAAATTTGATCCCTTATTTCGTTAAAATTTTATAAGTATTTTCTGTTTTTGTTGTTATATTTTTATTGTTGGTTACTGGGTCTTGATCATTTTTGTTTAACTCTTTTTGGTAACTTATAAGATATATTCAAGTTTTTTCAAACTGAAAGGGCTGTTTTTGTAATTATCGGGCGAAGTTGTTGAATCGGCGAAGTTGTACTTAACTTCGCTTAGGCGAAGTTAAGAATAACTTCGCCTGAACCAACTCAGCCCTATAAAAGGGGTTTTCTACAGTAAAATTTTTTATTAACTTTTTTTTTCCGGCGAACTTAACCCTTAAATTTTTCCGGCGATCTTAGTTTTCAATTTCGATTTCGATCTTGTGTTCCTGTGTTTTCTACTTTACTTGTGGTATGTGTTGTCAAAACATCCTTTCATTCTCTTTATAATTTTATCCGGTTCGAGACCTCGGGTCGTCGAACACTCGAAGAACCCTCGAAACCAAGGTTTTCGACCTCACGTTACGTGTTCATGGACGACCTTTACGTCCATACACCATTGAAATATGATGTTCTTCTTGTGTATATCGTTTAATCGGTCCAAAAACATCGGATTTCGACCTCCGAATCCGAACAGTCGCCGTTTCTGTTTCAGGCGAAGTTATGGTTTTGGCGAAGTTAATCTCAACTTCGCCAGACGCTTAAGTTCGCCTAGGGCGAAGTTATCCACAACTTCGCCTGGGCGAAGTTAACCACAACTTCGCCGTGGCGAAGTTATCATCAACTTCGCCTTGGCGAAGTTATCCTTAACTTCGCCTATATCCTTTTCTTTTAACTGTTTTGTAGACGAATTTACTGATGAAGCGAAGTTGTCCCCAACTTCGCCTCAACTTTAATTTCGCCTGTGTATCTTACATCACAACTTCGCACTTGCTACACTGCGAACTTGTGAGTTACGTAAAACGTCTCTAACTTGATTTGTTTTGTGCAGATATGGCTGCAGTTGGAGGAACTGGTGGTGATGATGGTGATGAGCAACGACAATTCTTTCCAGCTCATAACCAATACATTACTTTGGATCCTGACGCACGAGGCGTTGACGACTACAGGGAGATTATCACATTTCTCCAGAGATCAAGGGTGTTTCACGCGATCACTAATACACTACCCATATCTCTGCCTAACATACAAGATTTCTGGCAGACGGTGTATTATGATTGCAGACCTGAGCCTCCGGTGATGCGAGCAACCGTCAATGGTCAAAACATACAGTTTTCTTCGGAAGACATTCGGTTGGCTCTGCAGTTCGGCAATGAGACACGAGACGACCCAACGGAGTTCGTAGCTCCTTTCCGTGACGGAGCATACTTGAGAATGGGTTATTCGGGTCCGCTGGGGGACTCGCAGAGGAGGAAAGGCTTTCTGCTGGACCAATGGCGTTTTCTGATGCACGTGTTAATTGTGTGCATGTCCGGCAGGAAAGCAGGAACAGACGGGATGGGTGCGACGATGCAATCTGCCATGACGGCCCTGACTTACAATCGTCGTTACTCTTTTAGTCAGATGATTTTCTATGAGATTGATCGTCAGAGACGGGCGACGGCGCGAGAACGATTTATCATGTATCCGCGATTTCTTCAAATGATTATTAATCATGTCGCTCCGTCTCTACCGCAACGGCGCCCTATCAGATACGTTGAGTGCGTAACAAAACGTATCTTTGCTCAGTGCAGAACGTCGAGCACTCGAAGCAACCCTGAACGCCGTCCAAGGCATACTCCACTGTTCGGGTATCTCATTAACCCGGAGTATGTTCCTGCAGGAGGGGACGAGTTCAGGGATCCCCAACCACATCAGGCGGCAGCACCTCATGCTGTATCAGCTGCGCCTGTTGTCACTTCTGCTGCTGTGCCAGCTACTTCATCGCAGGCTGTGTCTGCTGCTGCAAACATTGATCTGGATGCTGCCTTCAGTGGACACGGTCTGTTCGATATGGATCTCTCGGGTTCTCAGATTTTGGGTACTACCTCAGCGGCTACTTCGGTAGCTGAAACCGAGCTGGATGAAACATTTGCTGAGGCCAGACGGTTGTTGGTGACTCGGGAGAGGATATCGGGTAAGCGGCCGAGGGCTGTGGATGAGGATGAAGATGATGAAGATGAGGAAGAGGCAGTCCGACTTGTGCTGAAACGCTCACGTCGAGAACAACAAGGTATGGCCACTGGAGCGGGGGAGACTTCAAGGTTCGTACGATTTGCTCCGCCTGCCTTGTCAGGTATGTCTCTATTGCCTACTACTGCACAGGTTACTACGGTCGAGGCGTCGGCACCAGCAGTTGTGTCACTACCACCCCAACTGGTTGATCCCCCGGTGGTAGTTGCACGCTTCGTCGACTCAACAATTACAACAACTGCAGGGTTACCTAGTGTACCACCTGCGGTCACTTCAGCTGCTACTTTTCCACCAACTCCAACGCCTGCTTCAGACTCTGAACGGATTGCTTCGCTGGAGCGTATTGTTGCTGTACAATCGAAGACCATTGACCGCCTGGTGGAAGCCAATCAAATCCAAGCCGCCCTCCTGGTAGAACACGGACGAACTATCGATGCCTTCAAGGAATTCTTGGCATCTCAGGGGGAGACGACTTGCAGGGGCGATGAGTTGAGGACAAAGAGACGACAAGATCATGACGATGATCCCAATGCACCTTCGGGTGCAGGTGGTGAGCTGCCAAGAACCTCTCAGGATCTTGGGGCTTCCACAGCTGAGGGGGAGTCAACTGATGCAGCGGGTGATGATGTTGTGGATGTTGATGACGATGCTGATGTTGAAGACGTCATCGATGCTTTGAAGGAGTTAGATGAGGAGGAGGTTGATGACTTTGTGAATGATGATGACGATGATGTGTTGCCCGTGGAGGAAATTGAAAGGATTGGAGAAAATATTGATGTGGTGAATGTGTTGGAAGAAGGAGAGATCGTGGATGACGCAGTGGAACATGAGATTCCAGCTGTTGAAAGAGCAGATTTGGGAGATGAGAATGTGGTAGATGATACGGTATGGGAGGAGCAACCAAATTGGAAAGAAGGGTGTGCTCAATGGTTTGTTAAAACTAAGAAGCCTGCAGTGCCAACAATGTTTAGAAAGACGTATAATATAAAGGGCTATGCAGAGTCGAAGAAAGGTATTATATGCTGGTTGTACGACAAAGAGTTGAAATTATTTGTGATCAAAAGGTACGACGGCATTCAATACTTTAAAAGATTATTGAGATCTCTAAACTCCCTACCGGAATGCGAGGTGAAAGAGTTAGCAAGACTGGGGCTAATTAACAGAAGTAACGATAATATGGCGAGAATTATTGAAAAGATCGTCTGGAAAGAAGCCATCAAAGACAAAAAGTTTGAACTGCTAAAGCCTCAGAAAGGAAGATTGATAGAAGATAAAGATAGGGGAATGAGGGCTGACGGAAAACCATGGATGGTTATGAAGTATAAACCAGTCCGACATCTGAAGGAAGTACCAATGAGAGTCATGCCCAAGAATGTCCTAACAGATCTGAAATGGTGGTATGTGGATTGCGAGACAGCTGAGGCGGTTATGGAAGATGAGGACGAACAAGAAGTTCTTCGGGTTTATGACCCGATGCATCTTGTTAATCTATCGCAGGCTGATCTGGAAGTGCTGAACAACAAGAAGATCTTCTACATTCCTGCTTGGAAGGATCAAGCGAGGAAATATCAAGGAGTTGTGTCGGTTTGTGTGAGAGAAGGGGCGCACGCGTGAAAGTGCAAGATTACAAGACTCAGAGATCAAGATATGAAGCTACTGCCAAGGGGGAGTCTGTTGGTACATGTTTGTCAGTAGTTCATAGTCTAGTATTTGTTATCGAGTCTGTAATATAGTTAATGGTTTGTTTATGTTTTGTTTTGTAAACTAGCGAAGTTATCAGCAAGTTCGCTATGGCGAACTTGCTGATTTAGCGAGGTTACTGACAACTTCGCCAGTGGCGAAGTTGTCGTGTTTAAATACACTGTTTCAGCCGAAACAGATGAGGACGTGAGTTAGGGTTTTTGGTTACGCTTTGTTTCGTTTTGTTCTCTGTAACAGTGACTTACTGTCACGTGTTTAGTTATTCAATATAACGTGTTTACCTTATAGCTCGTGTTCATTGTTCGTGTATTCAATCTCTACAATATCTACACTCGTACCTATATACGCAGGGATTCCGCACCTGCGTTGTTAGAGATTTCCCGTGTACGATCCGCGTTCAGGAACCTACAGTGACATTAATGTTGGCATTGCTCACATTATTTTGGATGCAAATATTGATGTTGTTTTAGATAGAGTGATTTTGAAACTGTGTATGATGAGTCTTGTTTTGGTCAAAAATTAACAAAGGTGATTTCGAAACCAAATTAGTAAATGGGACTTGATGCTTGCTTGAAATGAATGTAAAGTTCTAGAACACAGAGATTTGTTGTGAGGAAAAAACCTGTTATCATGAGGATAATAAGAAAAAAACCCGGGTGGTGAAATATTACCACTAGTTTATTAATAACAAAATCGGTTACAAGTGGTGGAGCTAAATTGGATCGTGATTACAGAGTGTGAAACTGCTAAGTCTCGAGTGCTAGAAGGTGTGTGTTATAATCCAAGTGAGCTCTATTTATACAAATAATTAGCTAACAATAATTCCTATTTTTCCGGAGATAATTGACTCCTTCCAATTAGCCGTTTGATTTCCACCTTTCCTTTTTGAACACGTTTTATTTGAAGTAATCCAGCTGCAAGTCCGAGTCTTTAGGAAATCGTGGTAACGTCCCTTGACCTGGTAAACAAGGAAGAACAGTGAACAATTTGTTAATTATACAATATATTTAGGATACCGGTTACCTTGCAGAATACCATATCCTGGGGTTATCCTGAACATATTTCTTGTCTAGGATAGTCCGAGTCTTTAGGAAATCGTGGTAACGTCCCTTGACCTGGTAAACAAGGAAAAACAGGGAACAATTTGTTAATTATACAATATATTTAGGATACCGGTTACCTTGCAGAATACCATATCCTAGGGTTATCCTGAACATATTTCTTGTCTAGGATACTGAAATCCGAGCCCTAACAATTGTCCCCAAAATTAACGGCGGTTAAAGTGGGATACAGCTGTTAATTTTTGAATTTTGAATTTTGACGCTTGTGTGGATCAGATACACGTGTCAATCATCCGTGACCTAGTCAGACCCTTGGATATCTATATTTATCCTGGATAAATAATTCATATATCATCCGGTCATCTTCTGAGGTAACTTTCTTGAATCCTTTAATCTTCCTCTTCTACAGTCATGAGCCCAAAGCTTCACTCTTCCGGCATTGAGGATTTTGTGTCACAAAATCTTCTCGCAAGCCCCGCGAGTGAAATATGCACCTTTAACAACACTGACATTCTGAATCTACAGTATCGGGGCTGTTTCCCTCTGGGAACTATTTTTAGGCCCTTCGATCCTTCCGTTTCATCTGATCTTGTTTCCAAAACCTAGATCTGCTTTCCATACTTTCCATTTAAAATAAGCTTTTCTTACCCTTTTAGTCGTTTCACCACTGAGTTTTTCAATAGGACTAGATTGAGTTTTATCCAAACCATGCCCATGGTTTGGAGAACTCTATTCATGTTAGAAAGGTTGATCGTTAACCATGCCCTTGACTTTACTCTCTCCAAGCTTGCCTTTGTCTATGACCTCCGTAGTCACGGTTCTTCAAGATACCTTCTCAAAACCCAATCTGACCAAACCCACTCGTTTTGAGAAACACCCAAAACAACGACCAATGGAAGAAACAATTCTTTTTGTTACGAGAGATTCCCTTCCTAACTCTAGAACTCTTCCGTATCTCTGGGTTTCCAAAAGTAGGATACGTTATCTTGAAGTCATATTCTGATATGCCTATAACTGATATGCTTTCTTTTGTTTTCGTTACAGCTTTGAAGTTCTTCGAAATCGCTCCCCCTGGCAAAGAGACTGAGAGCGAACTGAATTCGTTATATCTTATTGACGAGGAGGAAAGAACCTTTCACTTCCAGTCAAGTCTCCAAGAACCATCACAGTCAGCGGGCTCCGCTATATCTGGTAAGAAATATCAACATATTTGTTGTAAAATCTAAGGATTAGAGATACTAACCTGTACTTTCGCAGGGGGAGCGATTTCGACATATTCGTTCTTGACAGTATGGTGTCCACACAGTCGAAGCCCGATAGCAGTCGAGCCAAGGGTTCCAAAAAGAGAAATACCCAGGATACCTCCGACTCCTCTCTGACATGTGACCTCGAATTCAATCAGGTACGTCTTCACGTCATATCCTCATATTTCGAAGATAATGTATGCTGAGGATAATTTATTTTGAACAGGGACTAGGGTTGCGATCCTATAAGTTCAACGATCTTCACCACGAACTCCTCGACGCCAATACCTGTATTGCAGAAATGCTGAGGATCGGGACCGCTAAGACCAATCTTCTTGACAAGAAGACCAAGGAGAATGAGGATCTGAAGCAAGAGCTTGCATTGGCCAAAAAGGAGCTTGTTCATCAAGAAGAGGATTGTTTGATGAGGATCCAAGAGGTCATTGAGGGGGCAAAGAGGTCAGCTACCATTTCCATTTTCCAATCCCGTCTTCGCATGGCATAGGAGGCCCAAGATGCTGGTCTTGATACTCCTTTTTGGGAAGTAAATTCTTGGAAGAAGGTGCTGGCCGAGTTGACTGGGGAAAATGTGGAGGAAGCGGGTACGAGTGAAGTGGAAAAGGTAGCAGACGATGCTGTGGAGGTGGTTGTTGGTGCGGTGGCGATTGGTGATGGTGCGAAGGAGGCTGGTGGTGGCGGACCATTGGACGATGATGGTGGTAAAGAAAAGGCTTGAGCCCAATTTTTTAAGGTTTATGTATTTCTGATGTTTTGGTGTTGGCTTGTTTGTGGTTTCTGAACAATTTTAATTTCTTGTCTTGAAACATTTTTATGCTTAGGATAATAGGATACACGGGTGGAATGATCTTGGTTTTCAAGACGAAGCCCGTGTTATCCTGGCTTTTGAACCTCTGGTATTGCCTAGGTGGAAGGGTCTTCAGTTTGTCAAGAACAAAGCCCAGGTATTGCCTTTCTAATTTCCTGCACTTAATATTAGTATTGACACAACCTTTTGGCTTTAGCATTGTGTTCTATATGTATGTCATTTTTAGATAACTTATGTGAATACTTTTGTTTAAAATATGTTTATGAAATATTCTTTAGTTTTTGAAATAAGATATCTTGAGGATAATGTATCCTTAACATATTCCTTAGACTCCTCATAGTTTAGAACAAAATATCTTAGGGATTATAACCCTGGAAAATATGTTTTTAAGTCCTAGTGTGCATTGAGATAAAGTATCTTAAGGATAATATATTCTTAAGTCTAGAGTGTTGATATATATTTTTAACAGAAATCAACTTGATATTTTTTTAACATAACACATCCAAAATAGACTTAAACTCTTCTATTCTTAAAGTAAGATATGTTAAGGATAATATATCTATGGAATATATCTCCCAAACTTATCACATTTAAAAGTTCAATATCTTAGGTTTGTATGTGTTGAAAACGTGTCCTTAATATACTTAGAAAAATATCTTAAGTATAACATATCTAGAAAATATATGTTTAAAACTTCTATAAGTGAGACTTGACACAATTAAGCCGAAAGATCATATTTCAAATAAAATGCAACGGAAAAGTTAGGTATAAAAGTGTACCTTCGCAGATGATATGAAGTTAACAAACTTACACACGATGTCCCTAATTGCTGATCTTTTCATGCATCATGGTTTTGGAATTTGCTAAGTTAAAGACAACCTAGTAACATCTCTGCACTTAGCGACCTAACCGATCTCCGATCTGTTAAAACAAAGTTAGATAATTCTGGTGATAAAGCCCATTTACTGGCGATAAAGCCTTTTTACTGGCGATAAAACCTTCTTACTGGCGACAAGGCCTTTACTTGAGAGACATGAAAATGTCTAAACCTTAGATAAAACTGGGGAAATTCCCAAACGCAAGCGACATGAAAATGCCAAAACCTTAGATAACATGAAAATGTTATAAACCTTAGTACGTATATGTGACACGTCTGCCACTTATCTTGAGGATCCGATATATAGCCAACAACAAACGGATTATCAGTTGGTCTGGTCCACCTGCCTCGAACTATATTCAAACATCGTGCGCTCCAGGAGGGGTGTTACCCAATTCGTTAGAAAGGTGATGACCCTTTAAACCTTTGAAGATATCAAGGATATCTTATTCGTGTGGGAGGTGATCAACCTCTAACTGTTTTCAAGATAACATATCCTTGGGATAACTGCAAAACACTAAACTCTTAATGAGGGATGGGTGTTAACCTAGCTAACACCCCTCCGATGCTTAAGTCAGTAACTTGATAACGAGATTATAAAGTACAAATATGTAAAATTTTGAAGATAGGTTAGGGAACATACCTTTATCCTAAAGTGTTGAGGATAGAAACATACCGGTTGAGGGTACTAACAGAAATGTTGTAACGCCCGTTAATTCCAGTTTCAAGAATTAAAGCTTGTAGAGTATGTATAATTCTCGGATTTATCCGACGTTTCTCGGAAGCCTTTGCATCATCTTGGTACGTTAAACCATTTAACTTTCCTTCCATTTTGCCTTACACTTCAATTTGGAGGACTTGGATGTAACTTTTGTTTTTATATCATAAAACAAAACAAACCCTAACCCTAACTTCTACCAGTAGCCGATCGCAGCTAAGACCCCCCTGCTCGTTTTTCTTCTTCCCAGCCAAGTTTCAGCCGTGAAAACTTCAATTCAAGGTCGGTTTTATGATTCCCCATGTCTTTTACCCCTTAATTGATCATATTAACGCGCTTATTGGTCGTTAAGATTGAGTTTTGATGATAACAGTTTGCTGACAGATTTGTATACGTTTATTGTAGGGTCTGTAACGCAATGTTAATCCATTGTTTTTGATCTATTCTTGATTCCATAATGTTCTACTTTGAGTCTAGTTTCCAGAAAGGTATAATACGTAATTTTTGGACGAGATTTGAATCGTTTTTATGAATTTATAAAATCGAGTGTCAAAGCTGATGCGGGATGACGGATTCTGGTCTGTCTTCCCGACGTCATAAGCTTTTTTCGACAAGTCCAAATTGGTTAGTTCCACTTCTGGAAGTTAGTATTTTGAGTTAGGAACCAAACCCAATTGGAATCGTTTAATTTGGTTCGGTAATGAATTTTATAAAAATAAAACCATTTTGTTGCGCACTGAAATAGGTGCACGTACCTTGCTGTGTTGGAGGAATTTTTATAATTTGGTATCCAATAGAAAAATATAATAAAAATATTTTTATAAACCTACGACATTTATTAAAGTCCGATAAAAATTTAATAATTTATTCAAAGGTTATCCTGTGTAATTAAATGCATCTTCGCATGCTAAAATCTACACGTTTTACTCGTTATTAATCGATAAGTTCGTTTTAGGCTTAACCGGTGGATTTGGTTAGTTGAAAGGTTTTTGGGGCTGAGGTAAAGTAATTGGGCTTGGGTTGGGCCTCGGCCCAAGTTTTTGGGCCTTGGGCCAAAGTGTTGGGCCTTAGGCCAAGTTGTTGGGCCTTGGGCCAAAGTATTGGGCCTTGCCAAATGGTTGGGCCTTGGGCTAAAGTGTTGGGCTTGAACGGCCCATTAGGCAAGAGTGTTCTTACGGTCTAGTTTAGTAACGCGTTGTGTATAATTTACAGGCCCTTGCTTGTGATTGTGCACTTAGGGATTTCCTAACTCGTTGCAGGTGTTCGATTGATTCAGGTGAGTTCATGATGCCCCTTTTAAATCTTTTTACGTTTTGGGCTAGCATACACACCGTAATACAAATTTACACGATTTTACTCGTTACAACTATTTGGATGGTATTACATAGCCTTACTTGTATTTGTGCATTTAAAAAACTATGAGTGGACTATATTCTATGCCTTAGGATATTTTAGACTCGTTATGGTCATATATTCTTTAAGGCTATATACCTGATTATGGTCTAGACTCGATGATGTTAATAGGCTTGGTAGTCATTGAATATGAGTAGACCTATTTACTTAGTTCATGTATTGGACTGATAGGCTTACTTGTAATTTGGAATGTCTTGGGATGATATATATATATATATATATATATATATATATGTATGGAGGTATGTATGTATGCATGAGTATGTATTACCTTATAGCCTACGGTTGTGTGATGATATTTAGTTCCTCGTGACTAAGAATGATGTGAGTAGGCTTATTGATGTGTGTGTGCATGGTGATCACGGCCGGGTCAAATATATTACTCGGGTTTTCAAATCCCGTGGTGGAGAGGCCCGTGTGGCGTGATCATCATTTTGGCGGGTCAAATATATTACTCGGGTTTTAAAATCCCGTGGTGAAGAGGCCCATTGTATGTTGAGCCGTGATCGGGTCAAATATATTACTCAGGTTGTACCCGTGGTGGAGAGGCCCGTTTCACGTGCTTGGATGTGTGAGCCGAGATCGGGTCAAATATATTACTCGGGTTATACCCGTGGTGGAGAGGCCCGTATCACGTGCTTGGATGTGTAAGCTGTGACCGAGTCAAATATATTACTCGGGTTTGACCCGTGGTGGAGAGGCTCGTGTCACATGCTTAGGTCTTACCGCGTCTGGTTCAAATATATTACTCGAGTCTTGACTCGTGGTGGAGAGGCCCATGTACGTGTGTTCGACGATGAATGTATTACTTGGTGAATTATATTATTTATTTTATTTTTATCCTCTCTATTGTTTAATAACTATAACTTGGAAATAAAGTATGAATTATTGTTTATGAAAACTTGAACTCACTCAGCTCAAGCTGACTTTGTGTATATATTAGTTTGACTTTCAGGTTAAGGATTGGAGGTTACCGCTTGGACGTGCTGGAGACTACTCGGAAGGTTGAAGGCATTTCTGGTCAAGGATTTCAAATAAAACGGATATTTTATTTACATTCGAATTTGGACACTTGTACCCGTGTTTGGGACTTTTAATACTTAAACTTTTTCCGCTGTTATTCACTCTGAACTGGTTTTAAATACAACGAATTATTTGGTTTTTAAATTTTTGTGAAATTATGGATGTGATTACCAACTGTAGGATTCCCGGGATTCGGGGTCTTAGAAATGTGCCTTGAGATGAATAGCGTTCCAAGCTCTTGGTAGAGGAACTCCTTCCATAGTGATCAATCTGTAGGCCCCTTTGCCTGCTTCTGAATCGATCAAGTTAAGACCTTCCCACTTTGGAGCTAGCTTTCCATCTGCTGGGTTAGTAGTATTCTGGAACGCCTTCCTTAACACCATATCTCCTACTTGGAATCTTTGAATTTGGATGTTTTTGTTGTAGGACTTGGCTATTCTTTGTTGGTAGGCTGCCATTCTGATTTTAGCTTGATCTTTGAGCTCGTCAATAGTGTTTAGATCTTCAGAAAGGCTTTGGTTGTTGGATTTAGTATCTTGGATGCTGGTTCTTGCTGTGGGGATCACCATCTCTGTAGGGATAACTGCTTCGGCCCCAAACACCAAAGAGAAAGGTGTTTGACCTGTTGCATTTTTTGAAGTGGTCTTATCAGCCCAAAGCACAAATGGCAGTTCTTCTGCCCATTTTCTCTTCTTGGATCCCAACGTTTTCTTCAAATTGTTGATGATGATCTTGTTACTTGATTATGCTTGATCATTGGCTTGAGGGGGTACTGGTGTTGAAGTTATCATCTTGATTCTCCAACTTTCACAAAAGTTGGTTGTTTTGCTACCAATGAACTGTGAACCATTATCACAAATGATCTCTGCCGGGATACCAAATCTTGTTAGGATATTCCGTTTGATAAATGAGATCACATACTTCTCTTTAACTTGAATAAACGCCTTAGCTTCTTCCCATTTGGATAAGTAATCTGTCATGGCAAGTGTTTTGGTCAAAAATTAACAAAGGTGATTTTATAACCAAATTAGTAAATGAGACTTGGTGCTTGGTTGAAATGAATGTAAAATTGCTAGAACACAGAGATTTGTTGCGAGGAAAAAACCCGTTATCCTGAAGATAAAAAGAAAAAAAAACCCTGGGTGGTGAAAACTATCACCACCTTTTTATTACTAACAAAATTCAATTACAAGTGGTGGAGTTTCAACTGGATCGTGATTACAGAGTGCGAGTACTAGTAAGTCTCGTGTGATAAAGTGTGTGTATTATGATACAAATGAGCTCTATTTATATAAACAATTAGCTAACAATAATTCCTATTTTTCTGGAGATAATTGACTCCTTCCAATTAGCCGTTTGATTTCCACGTTTCCTTTTTGAACACGTTTTATTTGAAGTAATCCAGCTGCAAGTCTGAGTCTTTAGGAAATCATGGGAACATCCCTTGACCTGGTAAACAAGGAAGAACAACGAACAATCTATTAATTATATAATATATATATAGGATACTTGTTAACTTAGAGAATACCATATCCTGGGGTTATCCTGAACGTATTGCTTGCCTAGGATACTGAAAATCTAAGCCCTAACAATTGTCCCCAAAATTAACGGCTGTTAATGTGGGATACAGCTGTTAATTTTTGAATTTTGAATTTTGACGCTTGGGCGGATCAGAAGCACGTGTCAATCATCTGTGACCAAGTCAGACCCTTGGATATCTATATTTATCCAAGATAAATAATTCATATATCATTCGGTCAAGTAGTTTTCTTGACTCTTTTAATCTTCCTCTTCTACAGTCATGAGCCCAAAGCTTTACTCTTCCGGCATTGAGGATTTTGTGTCACAAAATCTTCTCACAAGCCCCGCGAGTGAAATATGCACCTTTAACAACACTGACATTATGAATCTACAGTATCGGGGCTGTTTCCCTCTGGGAACTGTTTTTAGGCCCTTCGATCCTGCCGTTTCATCCGATCTTGTTTCCAAAGCCTGGATCTGCTTTCCATACTTGCCATTTAAAATTGACTTTTCTTACCCTTTTCCTCGTTTCACCACTGAGTTTTTTAAAAGTACTAGATTGAGTTTTATCCAAACCATACCCATGGTTTGGAGAACTTTATTCATGTTAGAAAGGTTGATCGTTGACCATGCCCTTGACTTTACTCTCTCCGAGCTTGCCTTTGTCTATGACCTCCGTAGTCACGGTTCTTCAAGATACCTTCTGAAAACCAAATCTGACCGAACCCCACTCGTTTTGAGAAACACCCAAAACAACGACCAATGGAAGAAACAATTATTTTTTGTTAGGAGATATTCCCTTCCTTACTATGAAACTCTTTAGTATCTCTGGGTTTCCAAAAGTAGGATACGTTATCTTGAAGTCGTATGCTGATATGCCTGTAACTGATATGCTTCCTTTTGTTTTCTTTGCAGCTTTGAAGTTCTTCGAAATGGCTCCCCCTGGCAGAGAGACTGAGAGCAAACTGAATTCGTTCTATCTTATTGACGAGGAGGAAAGAACCTTTAACTTCCAGTCAAGCCTCCAAGAACTATCGCCGTCAGCGGGTTCCGCTATGTCTGGTAAGCAATATCGACATATTAGTTGAAAAATCTAAAGATTTGAGTTACTAACCTGTATTTTCGCAGGTAAATCTGCTCCAGTTTTTGTTCTAGACGACATTAACAGTATGGTGTCCCCATGCAGTACCAAGAAGATGGAAGCCACTCTCCTCACCCAGCTGAAGCCCGATATCAGCCAAGCCAAGAGTTCCAAAAACAGAGAAAGACCCAGGATACCTCCGACTCTTCTCCGACATATGACCTCGAATTCAATCAGGTACGACTTCTCGTCATAACCTCATATTTCGAAGATAATGTATGCTGAGGATAATTTATTTTGAACAGGGACTAGGGTTGCTATGCTCTAAGTTCAACGATGTTCACCACGAACTACTCGAGGCCAATACCCGTATTGCAGAAATGCTAAAGATTGGGACTGCTAAGACCAATCTTCTTGACAAGAAGACCAATGAGAATGAGGATCTGAAGCAAGAGCTTGCGTTGGCCAAAAAAAAGTTTGTTCATCAAGAAGCGGATTGTTTGATGAAGATCTAGGAGGTTACAGAGGGGGCAAAGAGGTTAGCTGCCATTTCCATTTTCTAATACCATCTTCGCATGGCACAGGAGGCCCAAGATGCTGGTCTTGATACTCCTTTTTGGGACGTAACTTCTTGGAAGAAGGTACTGGCTGAGTTGTCTGGTGAAAATATGGAGGAAGCGGGCCCGAGTGAAGTGGAAAAGGTGGCAGATAAGGCTGTGGATGTGGCTGCTGGCGTGGTGGCGATTGGTGATGGTGCGAAGGAGGCTGGTGGTGGTGAATCATTGGGCGATGATGGCGGTATAGAAAAGGCTTGAGCCCAATTTTTTAAGGTTTATGTATTTGTGATGATTTGGTGTTGGCTTGTATGTGGTTTCTAAAAAATTTACTTTCATGTCTTTAAACAATTATGCTTAGGATATTAGGATATAAGGTGGAGGGATCTTGGCTTTTCAAGAGGAAGCTCGTGTTTTCCTGAACCATAACTATGTGATGATGCCTGGGTGGAGGGATCTTCCACTTGTTGAAGACGAAGCCCTGGCATTGTCTTTTTATCTATCTTCGCAGATGATCTTAAGTTAACAAACTTAAACGCGATGTCCCCAACTGTTGAGTCTTTATGGATCATATCTTTGGAATTTGCTAGGTTAAGAATAACTCAGCGACATCTTTTCTCTCAATGACTTGTTAAAATAAAATTAGATAATTCTGACGATAAAGCCCATTTACTGGCCATAGAGCCTGCTTGCTGGCGATAAAGCCTATATTCTGGTGACAAGGCCATTACTTGAGAGACATGAAAATGTCTAAATCTTAGATAAAACTGGGGAAATTCCCAGACGTGAGTGACATGAAAATGCCGAAACCTTAGATAACATGAAAATGTTATAAACCTTAGTACGTATGTGTGACACGTCTGCCACTTATCTTGAGGATCCGATATATAGCCAACAACAAACGGATTATCAGCAGGTTTGGTCCCCCTGCCTCGAACTATATTCGAACATCGGGCGCTCCAGGCGGGGTGTTACCCAATTCGTTAGAAAGGTGAAGACCTTTAAACCTTTGAAGATATCAAGGATATCTTATTCGTGTGGGAGGTGATCAGCCTCTAACTGTTGTCAAGATAACGTATCCTTAGGATACCTGCAAAACACTAAATTCTTGATGAGGGGTGGGTGTTAGCCTGGCTAACACCCCTCCGATGCTTAAGTCAGTAAACTTTATAGAGAGATAATAAAGTTAAAATATGTAAGAATTTAAAGATAGGTTAGGGAACATACCATTATCCAAAAATGTTAAGGATACGAGCATACCGGTTGAGGATACTAACATAAATATGCCTTAAGATGGATAGCGTTCCAAGCTCTCGGTAAAGGAACACCTTCCATAGTGACCAACTTGTAAGCCCCTTTACCTGCTTCTGCATCGATCAAGTAAGGACCTTCCCACTTTGGAGCTAGCTTTCCATCTGCTGGGTTAGTGGTATTCTGGAATGCCTTTCTTAACATCATATCTCCTACTTGGAATCTTCGAATTCGGATGTTTTTGTTGTGGGTCTTGGCTATTCTTTGATGATAGGCTGCCATTCTGATTTTAGCTAGATCTCTGAGCTCGTCAATAGTGTCTAGATCTTCAGAAAGACTTTGGTTGTTGGACTCAGTATCTTGGATGCTGGTTCTTGCTGTAGGGATCACCATTTTTGTAGGGATAATAGCTTCGGTCCTAATCACCAAAGAGAAAGGTGTTTGACCTGTTGCATTTTTTGAAGTGGTTCTATCAGCCCAAAGAATGAATGGTAGTTCTTCAGCCCATTTTCCCTTCTTGGATCCAATTTATTCTTCAAATTGTTAGATAATGATCTTGTTACTAGATTCCTCTTGACCATTGGCTTGAGGGTGTACTGGTGTCGAAGTCACCATCTTGATTCCCCAACTTTCACAAAATTTGGTTGTCCTGCTACCGATGAACTGTGAACCGTTGATGAACGTCGTTTGAGTCATGCAAAAACCTAATTAACCTAAGCAGCTAGGGTAAGTGAGGTATCGTATCCACCAGGAGTATGTGGTCCGTGTGCAGTGAAAAAGATTCCTAACATTATGAAGTAATTCAATTAAAGTGCTGATCACACTAGCAAACAGTTTGGTTTTATAATAGCTAAACAAATAACCAAAGATTCAATCAATCAACAAAGCAAATCACACCCGGGAATCCAAGTAAGCAATCAAACAGCAATCTCATGCAACTTAACAGATTAACTATCTTGTGTCAACTACAGACTGACTAACCGGTTAAACCTTAGGCATCCACGCTCGCTAACACACGACACTGGTTATCAAACGGTCCCTGCCAGTGTGACTCAACTAAGGGCAAACGTATGCTTTATTGCAATTAACAGGTCAAAAAATCCTATGAGCAATTATTATAGCAATCGACAAACTAATCGTTCTGATCGAAATAAACCTAAAACGACTGATTGTACGAACATACTAAACATCAATACTCATAGATTAACATCAAAACAATTACAATTAGTTGTTCTATTACATGAGAAATAAACTGAAAGATTACAAACTATACATTCCCGGTATGACTCGAAGAAACTAGCCGCGCATCGGCATCTCTCGGGCCTCGGTTATGATCTGGTAGGCCATGTAGGACACTTAGAGATGATTGGGGATGATCGGGACTTGCTCTTCTGCTCTGGAAATCGCCTAGAAGGTGAAGAATGGCGTCTACGGTCGTCAAAATGAATATAGCATGCAAACCCTAACTTTCCCGTCTGTGCGGACCATCGCGTAGCGCGATGGTCCCCTCTTCTAGTCCATTGTGCTACGCAATGGACCAAAAGTCAAAGCATCATTAAATCAAGGACATCGCGTAGCGCGATGCCTTGCCTCCCACACCCATCGCGCTACGCGATGGGTCACTTCAATCAGCAAGTCCACATGAGTGCCTTGATAAGCGTGCTGGACATCCCGGGTCTTCATTCCATGCTCGTACAAGTCCAAATTAAGTGCGATAAGTACCTGTGACCTGAAACACAATAAACGTGTATGAAGTATCATATTTCCTAAACTAAACGAGTAAAACGGGTAAGTTAACACACATAAATATGTACAAATAAACCGAACATCACATCCCCACACTTATCTTTTTCTTGGCCTCAAGCAAAACTCTAAAGTAAACATTAACTGCCATCATAGGTCAACCAATTATCACCATTAATACTAGCAAGGTTTAAGGTCATACCCAGTTTCCTAGACTGACACTTTCTAGATTGACAACCCACAAATAAAGTTTATGCTACCAAAAAACTATAGAATCGCCCAGACAAGTGTACTTTGTTTCCGGTTAGAGCATACATGTTCACACCCCTCACACTATCAACACTCCTCTCGGTTTAATATCTGGACTGACAAAAGATGTGCCAGTATATGTCTCTGCCCTCAATATACCTAATATGAGTTACAACTTAATATGCTTGCAGGTCAGTCTTATCTCCACCCATTAACCACCGGTTGCATAAAGACTCGGACTAGGGTTTTGCTGAGGCTTAGGTTTGGGTGTGAATTAGGCTTACTTAGTGACTCAGGTGGATGAAACCCAGTTAAACAAACCAATATACAGACTCACGAATACAAACAAACTAATTACATAATCAACTGCTTTTACAACTGAAATACTAACTGAAACTTATTGTTGTCTTTTTCTTGATTTTTCAAAATTTTTATTTTTATTTATTTATTTTTGCATCAATACTAATTGAAATGACTGATAATTACAACTCAGCACTTAACAATTTTATAACTCGTCTGACTAAGTACAACTCGATATATATACAACTCGATAACGAACTGGATTTCATCACACGGGTAAAAATAACATATAGGCCAAGGCTGAAATGATGTGTAATGTTCAGTTTAACAAACAGAAAGGAATAAGGTCCAAACAGGCTCCTAGGGGATAATGTCGGGTAAGGAATTTATTTAGTGAGGAAAATATGTACGGAATGGGTTTTCTAAAGTCCTAATCTCCATACAGGTGGTGGTATTAAGATTTTGAAAAGCATGTGACAAGCAAGTTCTAATTCTGTAAAACATACCGGTTTCCCTCAATAAATGACAAGACATATTTTATAACTATTATAATATGTGTATTAAGTATAGGGGCTAATCTCACAATATGTCTGAAAATATGGGCTGCCGATATGAAACATGTATACCCATCCCCTTGACTCGTTATACCGGCCTAAACGATTCCATTTTCCAACTTCTCATTTTAAAAACATTTGTCGGGAAAACTATCGAGAAGCTGAAAAACCAACCATGACCAAAAACCTATAACTTGACATTAATAGCAATAAGTGACAGTTAACAACTTTAGTTTCTGAATACTGTTCGAGGTACTATCGGGCTAAAAATTTTTAATTTTCCCCCATCCCCACACTTGAGGTTGACATTGTCCTCAATGTTAAAATAATAAAACAATTAATAATCATTTGGGGGACGGGTTGAACTGACAGTTTTATTACTTAAAAACTCGGGGAACAAATGTGATGAACTACAACAAATATACAATTACAATTCTAAAAACTAAAATAAAAATAACAAAATAGTTTATGAAACCGAAATCACCTGATAATAAAGACAATGCAATGCGAAACTCGGCCCACAACTCTCAACACACTCGTGACACATGTCTCCATCACTGACCAATTCTGTCTAACCAAATTTGCACAACTCTCGAGACATGTATAAGCAACCACTCACAAGTTTAAGACTTAGGTCTTACGAGAGTTAAAATTATTATTATATTATAAAATCATTACCGAGCCAAGTTAGTCAATTTCATAAAAAAATTTGTTAATTATTTAAAAATAATAAAAGACCTAACTCACTTTCGTAGGAATCACGATTGCATTTAGCGTATGCAACAAGCCCTTTAAACCCCTCGGTAGCTCGGGTGGACGAGTGAGGTCTCGTGAGGGTTTATAGTGAACACACCCACAAAGTTCCAAAAGAAACGTAAACAAATATACAAATATACAGATCAAATACAGCAGACAAGGTGGGAGGGCTGTTATATATAAATATTATTATATTCTTATTACTTATTTATTTTAAATATTTTTTTTCGTTTTGTTTAAGAGATCCGTGGACCCATCGCGTAGCGCGATGGGTCAGGTAAGCACATGTCGCGCTACGCCACCCAATTAATTCAAATTAGGGTTTGGACCCCATCGCGTAGCGCGATGGGGTTGGTCTTGGCGTCATCGCGCTACGCGATGACGTCAGATGTCTGGGAAGTCCCAGCCACCATCGCGTAGCGCGATGGTGAGCTGTCCAGGGCCATCGCGTAGCGCGATGGTCCCCAGTGAACAGAATGTTTTTGCCGAATTGGGGTCAGGCATTTTCCGACCCAGTCACTTTTCGACATCCCGACAACACCTTGAACATGCTTCCGAAGTCGGAATTTGCAATACTTACCTGGAAAGCCGTGAAATTAACCAATTACTTACCGAACCTCCAAGACGCACACTGCATCAAAAGCCTCCCCACACTTGAGATATGCTGCACAAAACTAGAGACCAAAGGCAAACAACGACACAATGAAAAGAAAATAAAATGGAACACCCTTACAAACCCCGGGTTGCCTCCCGGTCAACACTGAATTGTGTGTCTACAGCTCGACAATGCCTCGAATGCCTCAAGTATTTTCATAAGCTAATGAGGTCACCATGGAACTCATCAATTCCTTTTCTCTCCTTCCCTTCCTTGCTGTCGGTTTCTCACCATCTTTCATCTTAATGACTCTCTCATTCCATCCTTTTCTCTTCATGCTACTTTTCAGCTCGTTCCTGTCAGTTACAAAACATCCCTCTCTTGTATGATTTGTGCATGATGGTACACACTTGTCAACAAGAGGGTTAGTAGCATTTTCAAACAATAATAACCGCTTAACACGGTTCCCACACTTAATACCCAAAAATCCCTCAGCACAATCAATTACCGCATGTGCTGTTGCAAGGAATGGCCTACCCAGTATGACTTCAGATTATTTAATATTACCCTTAGGATAATCAAGTTCAAGGAAGTCAACTGGGTAACTAAATTCATCCACTTGAACCATTACATTAGTGACCATGCCCCGGGCTTGTGTATGAGTTTGATTCGCCAACACCACGGTGGTGTTTACACTTTCTAACGTGCCAAACTCATACTGATCATATAAACTGCCGGGCATGACACTAACACAAGCTCCAAGATCTAGAAGTGCCCGATCAGTTTTAAATCACCAATTTGAATTGATAAAAATGGCACTCCCGGGTCTTGGAGTTTACTTGAAGTGGTACTATCCTCCACCTCCTCATCTCTCGTATTGGTCAATTTGACATTTAAACATTTTTCACAAGTGCAGTTTTCACAAAAAATTAATTCATCTGTTTTTAATTTCACTTCATTTTGGAAAACCATTTTATTTTGACCAACACCTTCATTCTCATCACTAACATCATTCACCAATGCTTCAACAAACTGCGGTGGCGACTCAACTTCAACACAAGTAATTTCCAAATGAGGTAAAAGACTTACCGCATTGATGTATACATTATTTCCTTTCTTAGAGCTTGAGCTAGCATGTTGCGGGTTTACAGTGGTATCACTTGGTAGTTGACCCGCGTTCTTCTGAAATCTTGCCACGTCTGCTGCGAGCTGACCAATCTGCTTTGACATTGCTTCTGCTGACTTGTTTCTCAACTCGAACTATCTCTGAGTTTCCTTTTGATTATCTGTCACAAGCTTCAACAATTCATCGAGTTTTTAATGAACTGACTCGTCTGAATTTACTGAACTACCCTTCTGCTGGTCCTGATTCTGATAACTCGACAAACTGTTACCCCGGTAACCATCTCTGTTATATCCCCGACTGTTATACTGACTGTTCGAACCACCCTGACGGTAGCTGCTCTGCTGTCGGTTCTGACTGGACCCCTGAAAGTTCGGGTTCGACTGGTTTGATGCGTTCCCGTATTTGAAATTCGGGTGATTCCTTAGGCCTGGATGATAAGTGTTCGAATTGAACCCTTGGCCCTTGGACTCCCCGTACGCGTAATTAACTTCCTCCTCGTCGGGATACTCGTCCTCATCAAACTCAGGGAAATTTTCTGTCTTATGCCCCAACTCACCACACTCTGCACAAACCGGGAACTTCACCCCGACTTTACCAACCTCTTTCTTTTTCTCTCGTCTATAAACCGCGAGTTCCCTTTCCAATTCCGCAATTCTTTCTGACTCGCTCGAGGCTGATTTGACTGATCTGGTGACCCCAACTTTTCTTCTTCGGTCTGTAGCTGCCTCTACCTTGGAATCTTCACTCATAAACTCGAAAAATTCCCAATCATCTTCCTCGGGTTGATTCAACAAATGACCATTACACGAAGCTTTCAAATGCTTTCTGTCTTCATGCGTAAGCCCGTCAACGAACACTTAACCAACTCCCACAACTCAATCAGATGATGCGGGCACTTCCTAATCATTTCCTTGTAATGAGTAAAGGCCTCGTGAAACAACTCACCCGGTAACTGTGAAAAATGTCTAATCTCCATTCGGGCCTCGATAGTCTTTGACTGTGAATAGTACTCGTTAAGGAAAACCTGCTGCATCTCGGCCCAGCTCTCAGCACTGTGCATCGGTAGCGAGTTGAACCAGTGTTTTGCTTTGTCTTTTAATGAAAACTAGAACAACCGCAACCGAACCTCATCCAGATCGTATGTACCATCACCAATAGACTCGCAAATCGCGGAAAAATATGACAAGTGTGAATACGGGTCTTCTGATCCCAGTCCGTGAAAATGGGGAACTATGTTGATGTAGGACGGACGGGATTTAAATGTCGGATGTCCCTGCACACGCACCTGTGGGACAATCGGTGATGCACCATCTGAAATAGCCGGTCTGAACCGACTGTTAACACCCTGAATCGGAGGCCTGCAATTCCTTTGTCTGGCCCTCGGTTCCTCAAAACCTCCCCTGTTAACATGAATCGGCTGTCTGCCTTCCTCCCGAAATCTTCCAATACCACCCCGATCCGGATTTTTGTTCCTCCACCTGTTACCTCTCACCCTAACTGGTTCCTTAACCTCATCATCTGTGTTTCTCAGCTCAAACCAGTCATTCCCCAGTTCTTGTTCCTCATCATCTCCCTCTTCTTTGTCTTCAGTATGGATACTGACATGGTCAAAATCTCTGATAATCTGCTGTCGGTGACGAGGGTATTGTTCGGGACTGATAGTCCGGGTCTATCAAGGTTTCGGGATTGTCGGGCTGAATTTTGTGGTTGTGGATCGGTGTTTATTGGTGGTGGTAGGTCATTATTTGGTGGGTTCTGGTTATGTGGTGGGTTAGGTGATGTGTTGTAAAACACACGTATTTTCCGCACGTTTTATCTATGTTTTACATTATATTTTATATGTTTTAACTCATTTTAGATAGGTTTTACGTAAGTTTAATAACCTTGTAGGTTTTGGGTGAAAGAAAGAAGAAAACCGGAACTTTTCGAGCATTCTACGAGCCTTTTACGCATACAAGTTCAAGACAAAGCTCAAGGCCCGACCCGTATGCATCATGGAGGCCCAAGACCATATTATATTATAACATAAAAAAAATTAAAAAACCCTAAGGCTGGAACAGGTTGCGATCGGCAGTTTTGGCCAGGAAGAAAAGAAAGAAAAAGTTTTGTGTGCTAGGGTTTGGAGTTTGTGGCGGCTAGGGAAGAAAGAAGGAAGCAAGTGCAAGCGTCGGTGATCGTTTACCGTCAGTTTACAGCAGCAAACAGTAGCCGGAATACCCAATATCCTTTCAATACTTTCATTGTTCATCAACTTTGATTTTCTTGTTTAATTGTTAACTAGTTTTGCAATTACTTGAAAGATTGATTTGTTATTGACTATTATTGATCATTGAATTTTTGTTAAGGTGATTTGTATGAGCTTAATGATGCTTTTATTTTGTGTTTGCTGCTGTGCAATTAATATGCTAGGCTAAGCTTGTTAGTTCTACCTAGGAATGATGATTATTGTTAGTGTTTGATGAGCTTGTTGGATTGTTTGATTGTTTGATTGATAGACTTGAATTGCTATTGTAAAGTTTGATTTAGACATGAAATAGGCTGTGTTTAAGGGCTGGAAATTTTAGTGATTCATTGCATAAACCCCGTGTGTTGATTGATTAGTTTTGTATTGATTGATCGGTGCATTGTTTGATTCTAGACTTTGTGTTTAGGGTTTGTTTGCGGTAGGTACAACCGTAGGGTTTTGTTGCATGATTATTTGGATTAAGTACAGCGGTTAGACACCTTTTTTGAGACCAAGAGGTGATAAGAAGTTAGGGTTGTCTCATTATCTTTGCATGCTAGAATAAGGATTGCGCGAGAGCGAGTTTGTTTCTTGTCAGGTTTAGGTGTTTTGAGCGACTAGTTGATCTATTTTGGTTTAAGTTGAATTGTTCCTCTATCCTTGGTTGTGTAGTATTCATTGCCATTAGGGTCGAGTGTTGGTGAGACCGAGAGGTGATCTAGCATTAGAACACGTTAGCAATTGTTTACCGGTTTGGTCGTTTTAGCCGATTTTGAGTAGTTTAGGCTTGTTGAGTGAGACCGAGAGGTAATCCAGTGAGCCCGAGCGATCCTTAGTCGTGTCATCTTTAGGAACCGGTGTCTATATATCATTCAATCCATTGGCTTGTTAGACCTACAATTTGATTCAGACCTAGGTAGACGTTTTTCTCCATCCTAAGTTAACACAGTTAGTTTTCCGTTAAGTTTTCTATTTTAGGTAACTTTTGTTAGTTAGTCCAGTTAAGTAAGTAAAAATCAAAAATCGATTAAATATTATTCTAAGGTAGGTCTTGTCTAGGCTTTGTAATCGTTAGCGTCTTACGTGTCCACGTGTTCGATACTCGGACTTCCTAGGTCTATACTACTTGCGATCGGTACACTTGCCGGTTGTGTGTGGTTTTAGGATTTTTGTTTTATATTTAAAGCTTAGTTGTGAGGGTCATTTTTATAGGGTTATTAGACACACATCAAGTTTTTGGCGCCGTTGCCGGGGACACGGTTTTAGGCGTTTTGAGAGAAATCCGAGTTAGGACTTACCTTTTGTGCTACTTGTAATTATTTTTGGTTTATTTTATTTCTTTGTTAGAATAGTTAAGATAATATTATTCCTAATTATAGTTCCATGCGACAGACTCGATCTCTAGGACCACTCGACACGAAAGCATTTCCCGAGCCAGAGAGAGAGTTTCGTGAGCGACATCGTCCCGTTTCACCCTCGTCCACTTCTTCATCCGTTGACCCCGACGATAGGGATAGGATCATGGGCGACATTCCACCGAGGAGGACAGTTGCGGACCTGGCCCGACCGGCCAATGCTGGCGCGAGATCCAGCATCGCACCACCCGCCATTGGAGTTGCGACGAACTGGCAGATCCCGTCAAACATTCTAAATACCATTGCTCATTCTGCTCAGTTTCACGGGTTGCTTCATGAGAACCCGCACTCTCATCTCACTCGCATCGTGCGTATTTGCGACACTTTCCATCTTGCGGGCGTTTCCAAAGACGCCGTTAAGCTCGGCGTCTTTCTGTTTTCACTCGCTGATCAAGCGAGTCTGTGGCTCGAGTCCCTCCCACAGGGCTCTATAGCTACTTGGGCTGCCATGCAGACCCAATTTCTTGAAAAATACGATCCTCTGGCTAAGGCCGCTCGTTTGCGTAACCAGATACATTCTTTCCAGATGGAGGATACAGAGAGCTTTTACGAGACCTGGGAGCGATTCAAGAATCTATTAGCATTGTGCCCGAACCACGGCCTACAATATTGGGCTGTCGTCGAAAAGTTCTATAATGGAGTGACGTATGCAACGCAGAGTATGCTCGACACGGCGGCGGGAGGAAATCTGTTAACAACCAAAGACCCTGATGAGTGTATCGCTTTATTCAATGGGTTAGCTATGAGTGGGTACCAGAGACCACCCGCCAGAGGAGGTAAGACTGTTGATTCCATCTCACGAGGCATGCATTCGGTGGACACCACCACCGCACTGACGGCACAGGTCGAGGCATTGGCAAAGATGGTAAAGGACATGCAGACGAAGAGTAAGTTGTGTGAGATCTGCAGAGGGGGGCATGATACCGTTCAGTGCCCAGTCAGTTCCCAAGAGGAAGCCGTAGACTTCGTAGGAAATCCAAATCGAAATCCAAATTCTTTCAATTCGTATAATTCGGGATGGAGGGGAAATCAGAACTCCAACTGGAGGAGCGACAACCAGTCCGATTTTCAGCAACGCCAGAGTTTATTTCAGGATGCCGGTGAGGGAACGAACAGTGGGGAGAAGAAGCCCACTTTGGAGGAGATGATGGCTCAACAAACACAGATGCTGTCACAGCTTATGTCAAGAGAGGATTCCCGACACAAGGAAACGCAGGAGAAGTTTCGAGAGCACGAGCAGTTCATGAGGAATCAGGGAGCGTCAATTCAGAGTCTCGAGCGGCAGATGGGAGAGATAGCGAGTAGGTTGAACGAGAGGCCGCAGGGTTCACTACCAAGTAACACCGAGCAGAACCCAAAGGGATTCGCTAAAGCTGTGACAACGAGAAGCGGTGCAGGGGCACAAGAGGAGCCCAGGATTCAGCATAGAGGAGTCTTCAAGGAGCCTGCAGTAGTTGTAGGGGAGTAGGTGGATGAGGAGATTCAGATGGAGTCTCCACCGGCCCAGGTGCATCGGAGAAGCAGCCCAGGGAGTTCAGCACAGGCCGAGAGACAGCAGCTACCGAGCGAGCCACCCAGAGTCTACAAGCCTAGAGTACCATACCACGGAAGACTCCGCCGAGACAGAGATGAGGAGCAGAGTTCCAAATTTCTTGATCTTTTGAAGCAGCTTCACTTTAACAGTCCATTCCTTGAGGCACTGACTCAGATGCCTAAACACGCGAAGTTCCTTAAGGATATTCTTTCGAATAAGGAGAAGCTTGCTGAGGTCACTTCCATCCCATTGAGTGCTAGCTGTTCTGCTGTCTTACAGCGAAAATTACCGGAAAAGATGGCCGATCCAGGGAGTTTCACGATTCCCTGCATCTTGAGTGATGATACGGTTATTCATGCGATGGCCGATCTCGGTGCCAGTATTAATCTCATGCCATATTCCATGTATCGCAAGCTGGGTTTAGGCGAACCGAGGCCTACCAGGATGAGTATCCAGCTTGCTGATTGTTCTGTGAAATACCCTCGAGGGGTGGTCGAGAACATGCTGGTTCATGTCGACAAGTTCATCTTCCCGGTGGACTTTGTCATCCTGGACATGAACGACGATGATAGTGTACCACTGATTTTAAGCCGACCATTCCTTGCCACTGCACATGCGTTGATCGACGTCTGCGAGGGTAAGTTCATTTTAAGAGTTGGGGATGAGAACGTCACCTTTGACATTAGACAGTCACTGAAACACCCCAAATCTGCTGATGACTCCCTGTACGTTATTGACACCATCATGGAGCATGTAGGGGAGTTTTTCAGCGAGATCTGTGGAGGATCTGCCTCTGACACTCAGATTCTCGATAGGGACATTCTGGAGATTGAGATGGTTGCCATGACCGATCAGTCAACAGAAGATGACGCCGAGTCACATCACCCTGAGTCTGAAGTGTCTGCTGAGATCGTACGTGACGATCCGATAGACCGACCTTCTGTCGAGAGCCCCATCCTTCCTTAGAGCTTAAGGAGTTACCTGCCCATCTGGAGTACGCATTTTTGGATGAAGAGAGGAAGTTGCCGGTTATTGTCGCATCTGCTTTGACGGAGGTCGAGAGAGAGAGATTGTTGAGGGTGCTTCGAGAGCACAAGAAGGCCATTGCATGGAAGATTATCGACATCAAGGGTATCAACCCTTCGTTTTGCACGCATAAAATCCTCATGGAGGATAATTATAGGACTGTCGTTCAGCCGCAGCGGCGGCTTAATCCGAAGATGCAGAAGATCATGAAGAAGGAGATCATCAAACTCCTTGATGCGGGGATCATTTTCCCCATTTCTGATTGTTTGTGGGTTAGTCCAGTCCAAGTGGTTCCTAAAATGGGTGGCATGACTGTCGTCATCAATGAGAGGAACGAGCTCATTCCCACTAGGAATGTGACCGATTGGAGAGTCTGCATCGATTACCGCAGTCTGAATGATGCCACGAGGAAAGACCACTTTCCTTTACCTTTCATTGATCAGATGTTGGAGCGTTTGGCAGGTCAGCAGTACTACTGCTTCTTAGATGGTTTCTCCGGGTACTTTCAGATTCCTATTGCTTTGAGAGGATGTTGGCCCGATGCGTTGACAATAACCTAGTTCTTAACTGGGAGAAGTGTCACTTCATGGTACGCGAGGGCATCGTTTTGGGGCATCGTATTTCGAGTGCAGGGATAGAGGTCGACCGAGCGAAGGTCGATACCATCTCTAATCTTCCCCCGCCCACTTCCGTGAGATCCATCCAGAGTTTTCTGGGTCATGCTGGGTTCTATCGCCGGTTCATTAAAGATTTTTCTAAGATTGCGAGACCCATGACTAAACTCTTGGAGAAGGATGCCCCGTTTGTGTTTTCTGAGCAGTGTGTCGAGGCGTTTGATATTTTAAAAGACAAACTCGTTAACGCCCCGATCATGATTGCTCCCGACTGGTCGCTTCCTTTTGAGTTGATGTGTGAAGCGAGCGACTTCGCAGTCGGAGTGGTTCTTGGACAGCGGAAGGATAAACACTTCCACCCGATTTACTATGCGAGCCGGACCCTGAATGGTGCACAGGAGAGTTACACCACCACCGAGAAAGAGCTTTTAGCTGTGGTGTTTGCATTCGACAAATTCAGGTCCTATCTTGTTCTGTCTAAGACGATTGTGTACACGGATTATTCTTCCATTCGTTATCTCTTTAACACAGTTAGTTTTTCGTTAAGTTTTCTATTTTAGGTAACTTTTGTTAGTTAGTCCAGTTAGTCCAGTTAAGTAAGTAAAAACCAAAAATCGATTAAATATTATCCTAAGGTAGGTCTTGTCTAGGGTTTGTAATCGTTAGCGTCTTACGTGTCCACGTGTTCAATACTCGGACTTCCTAGGTCTATACTACTTGCGATCGGTACACTTGCCGGTTGTGTGTGGTTTTAGGATTTTCATTTTATATTTAAAGCTTAGTCGTGAGGGTCATTTTTATAGGGTTATTAGACACACATCATTAGGCTTAGGTTGGAAAACATTAATTTCGGGTGGTGGGTTTTGGTTTTGGTTCATGTTCCGACTATCCATGTCTGGATGTCTGATCTGAGCTCGGTTCTGCCGAGCTATACGTTCAATCTCTGGCTCGTAAATCAGTGGAGAATTTCTTCCTGAATAGCGGGTGTGCATAAACCTGTTACCTGCACAAATAACACACCCCGCGTAAAATGGGAAAATAAAACTAAACTAAAAATAAAAACAAAAACTAAATTAAACTAAACTAAACAAAGAAATCAATTAATCACAAAAACACTAAGCGCACTAACTCCCCGGCAACGGCGCCATTTTAGTGACCGTCGTTTGAGTCATGCAAAAACCTAATTAACCTAAGCAGCTAGGGTAAGTGAGGTATCGTATCCACCAGGAGTATGTGGTCAGTGTGCAGTGAAAATGATTCCTAACATTATGAAGTAATTCAATTAAAGTGCTGATCACACTAGCAAACAGTTTGGTTTTATAATAGCTAAACAAATAACCAAAGATTCAATCAATCAACAAAGCAAATCACACCCGGGAATCCAAGTAAGCAATCAAACAGCAATCTCATGCAACTTAACAGATTAACTATCTTGTGTCAACTACAGACTGACTAACCGGTTAAACCTTAGGCATCCACGCTCGCTAACACACGGCACTAGTTATCAAACGGTCATTGCCAGTGTGACTCAGCTAAGGGCAAACGTAATGTTTATTGCGATTAACAGGTCAAACAATCCTATGAGCAATTATTATAGCAATCGACAAACTAATCGTTCTGATCGAAATAAACCTAAAACGACTGATTGTACGAACATACTAAACATCAATACTCATAGATTAACATCAAAACAATTACAATTAGTTGTTCTAGTACATGAGAAATAAACTGAAAGATTACAAACTATACATTCCGGGTATGACTCGAAGAAACTAGCCACGCATCGGCATCTCTCGGGCCTCAGTTATGATCTGGTAGGCCATGTATGACACTTAGAGATGATTGGGGATGATCAGGACTTGCTCTTCTGCTCTGGAAATCGTCTTGAAGGTAAAGAATGGCGTCTACGGTCGTCAAAACGAATATAACATGCAAACCCTAACTTTCCCGTCTGTGCGGACCATCGCGTAGCGTGATGGTCCCCTCCTCTAGTCCATCGCGCTACGCGATGGACAAAAAGTCAAAGCATCATTAAATCAAGGACATCGCGTAGCGCGATGCCTTGCCTCCCACACCCATCGCGCTACGCGATGGGTCACTTCAGTCAGCAAGTCCACATGAGTGCCTCGGTAAGCGTGCTGGACATCCCGAGTCTTCATTCCATGCTCGTACAGGTCCAAATTAAGCGCGTTAAATACCTGTGACCTGAAACATAATAAACATGTATGAAGTACCATAGTTCCTAAACTATACGAGTAAAATGGGTAAGTTAACACACATAAATATGTACAAATAAACCGAACATCAACCGTTATCACAAATGATCTCTGCCGGAACACTAAATCTTGTCAAGACATTGTGCTTGATAAATGAGATCACATCCTTCTCTTTAACTTAGACAAACGCTTTGGCCTCGATCTACTTGGAGAAGAAATCCGTCATGGCCAGCATAAAGACTCTCCACCAGGAGCCTTGGGCAGCTTTCCCACAATATCCATTCCCCATTTCATAAATGGTCACGGGGATATGATAGGATATAAATGGTTCAGATGGTTGATGCAAGATGTTGCTATGTCTTTGACAAGCATCACACTTCCGGGAGAAGTTCATTGCATTCTTCCTCATTATTGGCCAGAAGTAACCTATCCTCAGTATCTTGGATACTAAAGCTCTGCCCCCAGTGTGGTTTCCATAATCACCTTCATGTATGTCCTTGAGGACTTCTTGTGCTTCATGATGTTCCAAGAACCTCAAGTATGGACCTGCAAGTGACTTTCGATACAAAACATTATTTAGGATAATATACTGGGTTACCTTTATTCGAAAGGCTCTGGGATTTTCTCCTTCTGGGATCTCGTTATCCTAAAGATACCGTATTATGGGACGGGTCCAGGATACTGTATCATCTTCATGTTTTGAAGTCTCCATGACTTCGTGGATCTCTTTGTTGCTGGAGTCAAGATATGCACGATAGGTATCTTGATGTCATCTGGTATCCTGAGAGCTGATGCCAAATTTGCTAAGGCATCTGCTTCAGTGTTCTCTTCTCTTGGTACCTGTACTATATCAAATGTTTCGAAACACATAGCTAATTGCTTAACTATTTCTAATTATTTTGCTAAGTTTTCTGCGTTTACTGGATAAGAGCCATTAAAATGGTTAGCTAATAATAATGAATCAACATAAACTTGAAGATACTTGACCTTCAAATCCTTAGCTAACTATAAATAGCTATTAAGGCTTCATATTCAGCCTCATTATTAGTAGCCTGAAATTCACAGGATATAGATAGAGGTATAATGTCCCCCTATGGCGATTTTAGAAGGATACCTAGACCTGTTCCTCTTATGTTAGAGGCACCATCAGTATGCAAGGTCCAAACTCTCCTTAATATCCAATTGTTGAACTTCTTTTTCTACTTCTTCAAGTATATCCTGGCTAAAATCAGCCACAAAGCCGGCAAGCGCTTGAGATTTGATGGCTGTCCTTGGTTCATACACAATATCGTATGCACTAAGTTTTATAGCCCACTTTGCCATCCTGCCTGACATTTCTGGTTTTCTCAAAACAGCTTTAATAGGATAGTTAGTTTTTACATGAATTGCATGAGTTTCAAAGTAATGTCTTAATTTAGTAGAAGCCATTATAAGTGCTAAAATTAATTTTTCAAGATAAGAATACATGGATTCAGCATCTAGTAGACTTTTACTTACATAATATATCGGATGTTGTTGACCTTCATAATCTTTGACTAAGACGGCACTTATAGCACTCCCCGAAACGGCTAAGTACAAGGATAATGGTTCACCATCAACTGGCTTCATTAGGAGTGGTGCTGAGGATAAGTATTCCTTAAAGGATACCAAAGCCTATTCTTGCTTCTCTCCCCATTCAAATTTCTGATTCTTCCTTAGGATATCATAGAAGTCTTTACACTTACTCTGAAGATCTTGAGATGAACCTGTTGAGAGCTGCAATTCTTTCGGTCAATCTTTGGACATGTTTGACGTTTCTTGGTGACTTGATATCCAGGATGGCCTTGATCTGCTTAGGGCTTGCTTTTATTCCTATCTTGGTGACCATGTACCTAAGGAACTTTCTTGCTTTGACCCCAAAAAGACACATGGCTGGATTCAGCTTCATTTTATACTCATCCCGGATGTCAAATGCTGTTGCCAAGTCTTTGAGATGATCCTCAGCCTTCCTTGACTTTACCACCATGTCGTCAATATAGACTTCCATTGTGTCCCCCAGTTGGTGTAAGGCCCCGAACCCCGGGAACCCCACAGTTGGAAATCATACAAAACACTTATGAAAATAATTAAACTTGAAAACGTTTTCTTCCATTAAAACCAACGTATCAGAGTATCAATTTTGCGGAAAACATGAAAAATGAAATAAGTTCCCGAAACTCGGGAATTTTGCCCAAAATCCAAAGTAAATATAACTTTTATAAGTTTCCTTGAAATAAAATATTCATAACAATTCTTCCTTCCAGTATGCCCTTCACCATCTAAGTAGCTCCGTGCACGTCCAAGCGATAAGGCATCCTCTTCCAAATCCTGAAACTTACACTAACATGCACACAAAGTCAGCTTAAGCTGAGTGAGTTCAAGTTTTAAATAAGTAACAAAATTTGTAAATAATCATTCCAACGGTTTTAAAACGGTAAATGGAAATACATCGGTTAGGTCACCACATTCAAATAAATAATCATCCTTACGTATGAGCATCTCTATACGTGCATTCCTATATATATCATTATATATATATATAACATTCAATAATAACATTCAGGGCCAAGAAAACGTACAACCCAAACACGTAACATTCAGCGCGTGCAAACACAAAGTAGGCATACGCAACATTCAGTAGTCGAGACGACTACAAACATTCAGGGTCGAGCAAACGTACAACCCAAACAAGTAACATTCGGCGCGTGCAAACACAAGGTAGGCATACGAAACATTCAGTAGTCGAGACGACTACAACATTTGCCAAATAATGGCCATTCTAAATATATATAAATATATATATATATACATACACATTCCATAACATTCCAAGGCCTACCGATACTAGCAAGCCTATGTAAAACCATTCAAAACATTTCATCAAGTAAGAAAAACACTTAGGTGTGCATGCTAGCCCAAAACTTAAAAAGAGTTAAACGGGGCATCGAGAACTCACCTGAGATCGATCGAATACTTGCAACGAGCTAGGAAGTTCCTAAGGGCAAAATCACAAGCAAGGGCCTGTAATTATACATAACGCGTTACTAAACTAGACTGTAGGAACACTTTAGCCTAATGGGCCGCACAAGCCCAACACTTTGGCCCAAGGCCCAACAACTTGGCCCAAGGCCCAACACTTGGCCCAAGGCCTAACCACTGGGCCAAGGCCCAATACTTGGCCCAAGGCCCAACCACTTGGCCCAAGGCCCAATACTTGGCCCAAGGCCCAACAACTTGTCCCAAGGCCCAATACTTGGCCCAAGGCCCAAAGATAGTCAAATCGGGTCGAATGCACGTGAAATAATCCTTAAAACCATTTGTTAACCGAATCAGCCCTGAATGGACCAAATTCCGTCTTAAACCTTTTCATTCATCATAAATATGTCACCCGAGTTGATAGAGTTGACGGTTCCTTTTTACAACACTTACTTTAACATTTAAACGAAAATTCGCGCACTGCCGACTCGATTGACGAAGCACTAACCCCGACAGCCCCGAGCACCAAAAAAATAATTTTTCCACAGCCCTTAAACCTCCCTAGGGCTGCACAAACTGAATCGGTCGGTCATCCGATCAACTAACGCATCAAGCTCAACAATTTGAAATTCTACACCCGGTAAACCCTAGTTTTCGAACTAAAATTGATTGACCGACCTAAACACGTCCAATGACCATGAAATTATAATATGATGAACATGTCATACCTAGTGGGATTTCGATGAAAAACCTCACTCAAACAGCCCCGGAACAAGACGTTTTTCGATCAATACGCGCAATATGAGGGTCAATTAACGTGAAAAAGACTTGGGGAATCGTAGTACATACCTTGAATTGAAGTTCTAAGGCTTAGAATTGGCTACACAAGAAAAGAAACGTGGGTCTTGGTCTTGAAGAAGCTGCCGATCGCACAACTAGTGTGGCTAGGGTTTTTATTTTATTTTTTTTGTTATAACTTAAGATATTACACTTCTAGTCCTTATAGATTCAAGTGTAAGGCAAAATGGAAGGAATAGTTAGGTTCTTTAATGTACCGGGATGACGTGAAGGCTTCCGAGAAACGTCGGTTAAGTCCCGAGAGTTATACATACTCTACAAGGTTTAGTTCTTCAAACCGGAGTTAACGGTTGTTACAGTTGGTCTTTGAACATCATGTTAACTAGCCTCTAGTATGTTGAACTTGCATTTTTTAGTCCAATAGGCATTGCAATTTAACAGTATATACCTGTGAGAGTCATGAAGGCTGTGTCTTCTTGATCTGAAGGCTTCATTTGAATTTGTTGAAATCCTGTGAATGCATCCATGAAGGTTAATAGTTTATGGCTAGCAGTTGCATCCACCATTGAGTTAATGTGTGGGAGTGGAAATGGGTCTTTCAGACAGGCCCTATTCAGGTCTGTGAAGTCCACACACACCCTCCACTTTCCATTCTTCTTCTGGACTACAACTAGATTGGCCAACCATCTAGGATGGTGGACCTCTCTTATCATCTTGGTTTTGAGTAGCTTCTGCACTTCTTCTTGTATGATAATGTTTCTCTCAGGAGCAAACTTTCTTCGCTTTTGATGTACAGGCCTGAAAGATTTATCTATACCATGTTTATGAGTAATTATAGATTTAGAGATACCTGTCATATCCTCATGTTTCCAGGAGAAGGTAGAAGCTCTTTTCTTTAGGAAGGGTATCAATTCCATCTCAATATCCTCAGGAATACTCGATCCCAACAATACTTTGATCTCAGTATCCTGAGGATCCATAGATACTTCCTTCACATCCTGCTCTCTAGCTTGCAGGACCTCCCCTGGTTGTTTCTGTAATTGCTATGCTTGAGTAGGCTTTGCAGCCGACTTCATTGACGATGCGTAGCAATCTTTGGCGTCTTGTTGGTCACTTTCTATCTTGATAACTCCCCAAGGACTTGGAAGTTTTACACACTGATGGTATGTTGATGGTACAGCCTTCATGTCATGAATCCATGGCCTGCCTAAGATCACATTACAACAAGACAATGAGTCAAGAACATAAATATATTGTAGAGAGTTTACTCCCTCTATGTATATTGGAAGTTTGATATCTCCCAGGGTATTCTTGGTCTCCCCACTGAATCCCACGAGGAATGAGGATCTCGGGATAATCTTAGTATCAGGAATATCCATTTTCTTCAAGGCATCCAGTTGGATGATGTTCACGGAGCTTCCTCCATCAACGAGTATCCTGCGCACAAAACAGTTAGCTATACATAAAGTAATTACCAAACCATCATGATTGAGATCCACAAGATCACATCTATCCCCGTCATCGAAGGATATGATTCTTTGAGTTGTTAACGTGGAAGTACAGAGAGGTCTTTCTCCATTGTCCATCTTCATTTCTTTGGAACGCTTCTTAGCTGCTAAATACGAGGTTCCATAGATGTCAGATCCTCCTTAGATAAAGGATACAACCTTAGCCCCGGGTGGCTGGGAAGGTGCCCTTTCAGGTATCTTGACAGGATCCTAACTTTTGTTCTTGTTTCTTCTAATCAGTTCCTTCAGGTATCCTTTGCTGAGAAGGTATCCTATTTCCTTCCGAAGTGCTTTACAATCGTCAATGCACATCATTTGGACTTGTATTTGGTGGATCTGGACTTTTCATTTTTATTGGGCCATCTAGCCTTGTCACCTAAATCCTGCATGGCACATATTACACCACCAATATCAATGTTAAAACAATATTAGGAGATTTTAGGATACTCCTCATCATCTTCTCTTTTTCCACGGCGCTTATCCTGGAATTATCTTGTTTGGAATAAGGCATTGGCCCTAGAGAACTTTTGTGGAGAGTCCGACTTCCAGTTGGTATACTCATACTTTGGGATAACCAGGTTTCCATGAGCCTTCTTTTCATCCTCTAGCCGAATGCATCTTAATACCCTGTTTCCGACTTCGTCAAGATTCCTGCATGGAGTCATGATAAGATCGTCATAGAAAGGAGAATCCTTCTTTATTCCCATATTGAAGGCTTCAACAACAGCTGTCATGTCAAGGTTGGGAATTTCCATAGCTTCCCTGCTAAATCTAGTTATGTAATCCCTTACGGATTCATTATTATGCTAAAAAATTCTATATAAATCACTTTTCATTTTCTCAAAAGATCTACTACAAGAAAATTGATTATTGAATAAGTTAATCTAATGAGCAAATGAAGTAATAGTATTGGAAGGAATACTCAATAACCATTTGAGGGTTAGTCCCATTGGTGATGAACCGAATCCCTTGCATAGGCAAGCTTCTTTGATGTCAATAGGTATGGGGTTGATCTCCATCCTTTCTCTGTACTAAGCTACGTGTTCCACAGGATCCGTAGTGCCATCGTACAGCTTCATGCTGGGCGTCTGGAACTTCTTGGGGATCTCCACATCGCATATAGGCCAAGTGAACCTGGATAATCTGTAACTGTCTATCGGAACTTCAGCAATGGGACGGATTATCTCAGGGATATTGGAAATCATATCCTTCATTTTTTGCAATTTCGTGGCTATCTCAGGGGATATCCTTTTATCATGCACAGATTCATGGCTGGTGTATAAATTATCATTAAGTAAACTGTTACCAAGATCATGATTAGGCCTCGGGTATCCTGAGCCTTGACTACTAGTTTCTCCATTGAGGGTATCCTCTGGATAAGGCGATGTCTGCATGGGGATATCATCTCCAACATGCACTTTAGAGGACACCACCGGAGATCCTGGCGAGAATTGTTGGCTGGCATGGTTGAATGAGGATGCATGTTGATGGAGTCCGGCCTCGTTGGTCTGGGTAACTCCGAGGATACCGAAGGGTAAATTCCCCAGTATCCTGCCTGCTGCTAAGAAGGAGTCCTTGCTAATTGTGTCCCCAAGGATCCATGAATCTGAAGGATAGATGATTCTGGAGAATTAAAATCAAGAACCCTGGGCATGATTGGAGTAGCCTCCTACCCTGGCGTCTTTTTGATCCCTTCAATTTCCTTGAATAGCCTTGAGTTGGTTTTCTCTTGTTGCTCCATGTGAGTTTTAACCTATTTCATCAAAGCAAAAATGCCATTGTTAGAGATAACCAGATCTACCCATGTAGAGGATCCTGTGTATGGTGGAAGTTCTCCTCTGGGCTGAGTGTTCTTTTACGAAACTGGTGGAGGACCAGGGTTAACACTTGAAGCAGTGGTGACCACCATAGCAAAAGCAGAATTGGTTTTTGGTTGTGAGGCCATAATGAAGGGATGAAAATGATTAAGAATGAAAAAAATGGATTTGAAGTATTATAGCACCGATTGCCCCACGGTGGGCGCCAAATTGTTTTGGTCAAAAATTAACAAAGGTGATTTCGTAACCAAATTAGTAAATGGGACTTGGTGCTTGCTTGAAATGAATGTAAAAGTGCTAGAACACGGAGATTTGTTATGAGGAAAAAACCTGTTATCCTGAGGATAACAAGAAAAAAACCCGGGTGATGAAAACTATCACCACCAGTTTATTAATAACAAAATAGGTTACAAGTGGTGGAGCTAAATTGGATCGTGATTACAGAGTGTGAAACTGCTAAGTCTTGAGTGCTAGAAGGTGTGTGTTAGAAGTACGGAGAGGTCTTTCTCCGTTGTCCATGAACGCTTCTTAGCTACTGAATACGAGGTCCCACAGATGTCAGATCCTCCTGAGATAAAGGATACAACCTTAGCTCCGGGTGGTGGAGAATGTTCCCTTTCGGGTATCCTTTGGTGAGAAGGTATCTTATTTCCTTCCGAAGTGCTATACAATCGTCAGTGCGATGGCCAAAGTCTTCATGGAATGCACACCATTTGGACTTGTCTTTGCCGAATCCGGACTTTTCATTTTTCTTGAGCCATCTAACCTTGTCACCTAAATCCTGCATGGCACATATCACACCACCAATATCAATATTAAAACAATATTTGGAGATTTTAAGATACTCCTCATCATCTTCGTCTTCTGTCATGGCGTTTATCTTGGAATTATCTTGTTTGGAATAAGGCTTTGGCCTAGAGAACTTTTGTGGAGAGTCCGACTTTCTATTGGTAGACTCATACTTCAGGATAACCAGGTTTCCATGAGCCTTCTTGTCATCCTCTAGCCGAATGTATCTTAATGCCCTGTTTCTGACTTCATCAAGATTTCTGCATGGAGTCATGATATTGATCGTCATAGAAAGGAGAATCCTTCTTTAATCCCATCTTGAAAACTTCTACAGGAGCTGCCATGTCAAGGTTGGGGATTTCCAAAGCTTCCCTGCTAAATCTAGTTATGTAATCCCATAAGGATTCATTATTATGCTGAACAATTCTATATAAATCACCTGTCATTTTCTTAAAAGATCTACTACAAGAAAATTGATTATTGAATAAGTTAATCAAATGATCAAATGAAGTAATAGTGTTGGAAGGAATACTCAATAACCATTTGAGGGTCGGTCTCGTTAATTTTGAGCCGAATCCTTTGTATAGACAAGCTTCTTTGATGTCCATAGGGATGGGGTTGATCTCCATCCTTTCTCTATACTGAGCTACGTGTTCCTCAGGATCTGTAGTGCCATCATACAGCTTCATGCTGGGAATTTGGAACTTTTTGGGGATTTCCACGTCGCATATAGGCCAGGTGAATCTGGATAACCTGTGGCTGCATGCGGGAACTTCAGCTATGGGACGTATTATCCCGGGGATATTGGAAATCATATCCTTCACTTTCTGAAATTCCCTGGCTATCTCGGGGGATATCCCTTTATCCTGCACAGATCCACGGTTAGTGTATAAATTTGAATTAAATAAATTGCTATCGAGATCACGGTTAGGCCTATGGTATCCTGAGCCTTGACGACTAGTTCCTCTATTGAGGGTATCTTCAGGATAAGGTGATGCCTGCATAGGGATATTGTCCCCCACATCTCTTCAGAGGACACCATGGGAGATCCTGATGAGAATACGCCGGCTGGCACGGTTGACGAGGTTGCATGTTGATGGAGTCTGGCCTCGTTGGTCTGGGTAACTCCAAGGATACCGAAGGGTAAATTCCCCAGTATCCTGACTGTTGCTGAGACGGAGTCCTTGTTGATTGTGTCCCCAAGGATCCGGGATTCTATAGGATAGTTGATCCTGGAGAACCAAAATCAAGAGCCCTGGGCATGATTGGAGTAGCCTCCTACCCTGGTTTCTTCTTGATCCCTTCAATCTCCTTAAATGCTCCATGTGAGTTTTGACCTGTTTCATCAAAGAAAAAATGTCACTGTTAGAGATAACCGGATCTACCGGTGTAGAGGATCCCGCGCATGGTGGAAGTTCTTCTCTGGGCTGAGAGCTCTTTTTTTGGAACTGGTGGAGGTCCAAGTTTGGCACTTGAAGCAGTGGTGACCACTAGAGCAAAAACAGAACCGGTTTTTGGTTGTGAGGCTATAATGAAGGGAATGAAAGTGATTGAGAACAAAGTAAATGGATTTAAAGGATTGAAGCACCGATTGCCCCATGGTGGGCACCAAATTGTTTTGGTCAAAAATTAACAAAGGTGATTTTGTAACCAAATTAGTAAATGGGACTTGGTGCTTGCTTGAAATGAATGCAAAATTGCTAGAATACGGAGATTTGTTGCGAGGAAAAAACCCGTTATCCTGAGGATAAAAAGAAAAAAACCCCGAGTGATGAAAACTGTCACCACCAGTTTATTAATAACAAAATCGGTTACAAGTGGTAGAGCTAAATTGGATCATGATTACAGAGTGTGAAACTGCTAAGTCTCGAGTGGTAGAAGATGTGTGTTATAATCCAAGTGAGCTCTATTTATACAAATAATTAGCTAACAATAATTCCTATTTTTCAGTAGATAATTGACTCCTTCCAATTAGCCGTTTGATTTCCACGTTTCCTTTATGAACACGTTTTATTTGAAGTAATCCAGCTGCAAGTCCGAGTCTTTAGGAAATCGTGGTAACGTCCCTTGACCTGGTAAACAAGGAAGAACAGCGAACAATTTGTTAATTATACAATATATTTAGGATACCGGTTACCTTGGAGAATACCATATCTTGGGGTTATCCTGAACATATTGCTAGCCTAGGATACTGAAAATCCGAGCCCTATCAAGTTTTTTGTTAAAAATTGTGAAAATATGAATGAGACACTGCAAGAACTGGCATAGACAACAAAGAGATATGCAAAAACAGTTAAATTAGGTCTGATCTACAACTGCTAGCAGTGCGGGATCAAAGACTGATAAAGCTATAAGTGGTGCCAGTGAAATGGACGAGAGATCCGATGTTGATAAAACCAAGAAAAAGAAAAAGTCTTTCTGGATAACCAAGAAGGATAGAGAGAAAAGGGATTCAAAGATTTCAGAGTCTAAAAATCAACCAAAAACAGTTTCGAAGACAAAGAAAAGTAATCCAAAGATTGAAAAATCTGGGGATTTTTATTTGAAAACAAAGAAGGCTAGATCCAAGCATTTCAAAAACAAGGAGCATGTTTCTGCATGGGTTCCTAAGGACTATTCTTCTAGTGATGATTCATAAATAAGTTACAGTTTTCAGATTGTAATATAAAATTTGAAGACATTTTGGTTAATCTTCCCGAGATAATTTTTTCTCGGGAACCCATGTCTAACTAACTGTTGATGCATGTAGGGTCAGTCGAGAAGGCCTGCCAATAGTATTTGGTACTTGAATGGTAGTTGCACCCGACATATGACGGGAGACGAACATTTATTGTTTGACGTTCAACCGTCTGATAGTGGATCCGTATTCTTTGCTGGTGACATGGGTGGTAAAGTAACAAAGAGAGGAAAGGTCTTTAATGGCACTTTGATCTTTGATTTATTCACTTTACTTTACTTCAATTAATTGAAGTATTTTAATTTCCATGATCTGACACAATCCTACAACTATACTAAAACTATAATGACACAATTATCACAATTTATTTAAAATAGTTATCATGTTGTTATATTTTTTAATTGTCTTCTCACATTTTTTTTTATTTTCAAACTATCAAACACGTTTTAATTTTTACCCTTAACTTTAATTATTAACATTTTAATACTTTATGTTTTGGTTAATCTCGTGTTACTTCTATGTTTCATAACTTATCTTATAAATCTTTATTATCGAAATTCAAATATTATGCTATCAATCGATTGCTAGAAGAAGGAATGGGACATCAAATTGAAGTAGACTAATTAAAGCGATATAATTTTCATCGTTCAATCAAGAATTGGCATTATATAATTCACATATTACAAATTAGATTTTGTTTGTAAGCTGATCACAGAGGCGACCATTTTTTAGTTTGTTCAAATCTAACAGTGATTATTTTCTGGATTGTGTTTTGAAAGAAGACAGAAACAATGATACTATGAAAGTTTAGCCAATAATAAGCATATTGTTATACCACAAAGTAAAAGATACAAACATGATCAAATTAGAACAATCTAACCAATTTGGATGACTAATAATGTTTTTTGCTAATGACTTCTTCCAAGAGCTTAATGTCCTTGATCTTCAAAGGGTGAATGGACGGGATAATCCCCTCTATAACGGTGGTGAAAGGAGGCGGTTGAAGTGGATTTAATGTTCTTCAAGGTGTGTTGAATGTGGTGGATGAGCATTCAATTTATAGGCTGAGCTGGTGACTCAAAATGGTCCGTGTTGAGTTGGGCACGATCGTGTTGATCAGTTTGTCTTATTGTATTAATTTCTTGTTGTCAGATGGCACAACAGGAGAAAGAACGCATCCGTGTTGACCTTTAAACACGGCCGTGGTGAGCCTAGAAGTGTTCATTTTTGTTTTTTCTCTTATACTATAAACATGGGCGTGTTGAGAGTTAACATGGGTCATGTTGAGCTTAGAACCTTCTATTTTGTCATTTCCTCTTATACTTTAAGCATGAGGTGTGTTATGTAAGCATGGCCATGTTGTGACTTCTTGAATTTTTTCTTTTCCTTCTTATTTTCTAAACATGGTCATGCCTTGATTCACCATGGTTATGTTGAGTTCGTTTTCACAGTTTTCCTCCGTTTTTCTTCGTATATCGGTTCGTTTGATTCCCTAAGGTTATATTTACCTAGAGTTAGAAATTATAAACATTAGTGGCTATTTATTCTAATATAATTTCCATATTACGTGTATTTGGAGATATTTTAGTGCCAAAAAGGTGTATTAATTATTATATATCAAATCTCCCCACGCTTGAACCTTACCTGTCCTGAAGAAAGCTTTGAAAAAAATTCTTCAAACAACACATTAAATGAAGCTAAACATCCCGAGAAATTTCAGAAAGTTCCGTTAATTCATAAGAGCAAAATGTGCTAGTATATGAAATGTTATTTAAAATTATAGTAAGCTTCTTTTTATGCAAAACGCCGCGTGCTCGCAATATTCACAAGCACTCGGCTTTAAATCTGGACATACGTGTAATGATGTATGTATAAACACTCTTAGCCAAGATACAACTTACAGAGAATATGTTTGTTGGGAGATCAATTCTCCACCCACTTTGTGAGTTGCTGCATACGTTAAAAGATAGTATATTTCCAAAGCTTTTGGTGTGTGGGTGGTCGGTTTTTTGTCGGGTATTTTGGCAAGGGTGTTTTGCCAAGGAGTACGACTAATCAAGATTCTTCTCAAAGTTTTCTTCTTTTTCTTATCTTCGCTATTTTCTTCGTCCCGAAGTGTGGTGAATCAACAGCTGTTTTAAAATCCTAATGACTCTTTTAAGGTCAGATCGTGAAGACTAGTTTTATCCAAGATATGGATCAACTCTTCCTCAACCCTGCTCTAAACATAATTTCCATCTCTAATTGATCGTTCAGCTTTGAGCCTCATAGCCCCATCCTCATTAGTTAGGCATATTCGTATTGGGATTTGGTTTGACTTACTCCACGTCTTCCTTCGTGAGACTAATTTCCGCAGCCCAAACATTGCATCTTTTTTTATCTTCTTTTCATTGAGCGTTAAGAGATCCCATAAATGGTGGCCTTTGTTCCTCTTGGTGCAACTTTTTCTTCACCTCCTTGCTAAAGAGAAAAATTCTCTCCTTAAGTTCTGGAAGCAACCTAGGTTTTGTGAATTGTAGGAAACAAAGTAAATTGAAATCAAAAGAATGCATTCTAGTTCTTTAGGGTAAGCTGGTGAAAGACCAATGCTAAATTCTACCGGTGAAAGGATAATTTGGTAGGATAGGGCTTCAAGGTTGGTTTAGTGTTTTGGTTGATCACAATAGGGTATGTTTGCTTTGTTTTGGTTTTGAATGTGGTTGTTTGTGGTTTTTGTTGGAAATATATTACCTTTCTTTTATGCAGGCTTTTGTTTGATCTCGAATAGAATACTTAAAACAAGTTTAATCCGCAAGAATTATCTGACTCACTCAAAAGTATCCAATATATGAGTATTATTCTGAATATCTGCATGAGGCTTAAGTCTCACAAACGGAAGGATTAGGTGAAAATTCTATATTTTGCATAAAGTTAGTCTCAGTATTACAAATCATATTTCTAATTTATCACTTTTGAGGTATATTAATTTTGCTCTAATGTTTCTTGCTATTTCTTCGTTTCCCGGTTTGCTAAAAATATTTAAAAAGCCAATGGTTATTATTGCTGCAAAAAGATTAAATTTGAAAAACTTGTTCAAAAATTTCGCTTTTTAAACTTGGTTTGGCCAAGTGTAAACCCATCCCCACAGTTGAATCTCACATGGCCCTCAATGTGAAAATATTCAAAAACAAATGGAAAATTAGGCTTAAAAGGAATTTAACTTCCCTACGAGCTGAGACAAAACTTTTGCTATTGTTATCTCCTTGCAAGTTTCCGGGTTGTTTTTTGCACTAAAAACATTTCTTACCTGCATAAAATTTACAAATATAATCACAAACACAACACACAAGGTATAAAACATAATGTAAGCACTAGTATATATTTACCTTTGCTACTCAGAAAGTGGGCGTCATACATAACTACTAATAATAATGCCTGATAACATCCGTATAAGAACACGAATATTAAATTGTTCAAACATAAAAACAACCAAATCCACACAAATGTCTATAAATCATCACAAATAAGCAATTCATGAACACAAGTCAGTATTCACACAGCTACTAGGGATCCTATGGCTTACCTCACACCTACTGGTCCTTTGGGAGCTATTGTCTGCCCATCTGCTCCCAAATATAGCTAATCTCTCCATTAAGGTTGTCAACGCGGATGGTCATAAAATAGTGTTGTCCTGCAAATGAGTATAGGTCTGGATGGTATGGTCATGCGCCATAGTTAGTGTGTGGTGTATCGGGGCGACGGCTGGCACGGCGAACCTGTGCTAAGGGAATGTCCTCTCCCTCGTCCTAATCAACTAGGGCCTCAGATTCCAAATTCTGCCCTCGGAATCCACCGGGTGATAGGCCCCAGTTATGGGCAAGTGGATGACCATTCGCATTGTCATGCAGAAGCCTAAGTCTATGGGGACCGGCTTTGAATCCTTAGTTCCACGAAAATCCGTACCGTAAACCCCGTAGAACCTAGCAATTCACCCTCCCCTAAACATCTTCATACTTATGCTTTTTGCACATTTTCCCCACATTTTATCTAACATGTAAGCAGTATTGCAATGTTTACGTACTTTGATGCAGTAAATTGCCCATAGATATCTCAGACTAACTACCCCTGTGCTCTTAGTGTGCTATGTGATACTATGACTCAGTATAGGTGGATATGCCTAAAGAGAGGATCCTGCAGCTCTGTGCTCCTACACTGACTCGCATTGTAAACTGCTTTAGGGTTTCCTATGAGCAACTTTTATGCCTCTTTTCTCTCTTTGGTGTCTACATATCTTTTTCTCTCTCTTCCTTTTTCTCCCGAGAATGAGTATCCTTCTGCGAGACACATTTCCATCTGCGTCTCTTCATAAGTGTAAATCCCTAAACTGACCCAAAAGCTGCTAGGGATGAATTGTACCACCTTCCCCTAGCCTAAAAGATAATATATCATCCTCAAACAGGTCATCCGTTTATAATGCATTTTTTATTTGAAAGGAGGCAAAGAACTCCATTGTGAGCACACAATAATATTGTGTGTTGTTTGACAGGAAACGACTCCATGGTCCCGATACTATAGTATTGTATCTATCAAGTTGGTTCAATTGGCGGTGTGTTTCTTCACATGCAAAATACAGTGGGTCCTCCACTCAATTTTTCATAAATGCTAACCTCCTCCAGACCTCGACATTCTCTGGCTCATTTCCCGTAAACAACAAATAAATGTGGTCAACTTCCTCAAACCCTTTGTAGTTCTCATCATAGCCGGCCATCCTAAGGGATTAGAACGAAAACAGATCCAGATTACATGAATTCGAAAAATTGAGATTCTTTTCCAGAGAGTCAACACGGCCGTGCTGAGCTCAACACGACCCGTGCTGATGTGGGCTGTAGTAGGTTGACTTTCTTCGTTGACTACGACTATTTCCAGGCAAAACGCCGCTCGTGTGTTGCACGACTTGAGGGTTTTGAAGACTCGAACGTGCTTATCAACCCGGTTTTCCAAAATTATCTTAGTGGGTTTGGACTTGGGTCGGTCAATAGCGTGAAACCTGACCCAAACCAAAAAGCAACCAAAAGTGGGCCAAAAATTGTGTTTAAACTCATTTATATTAACCTTTTTCGAATAAAAAACATGTCTAAATATACAAACAATTTTAAACATATCAATTTGTCCTAGTTTAACCCGAATATTGTAGGAACTTGGATCTAGGGTTCGGATTATACCAGATTTGATATGAAGTGGGTTTAACCGAAACCAAGAATGAGATTAACAAATAACTTGACATACCGTGATGATAGATAGAAGGAATAGTCAGATTATGGGTGAAATCGGCCGGAAAATCGTCCTAGGGTTCGAGTGGTAAGTCACAAAGTGAAACAATCTTCTAAAACTAGAATTATAATCGAATCGTCCTAGGATTATGTGAACCAGCTCTACTAGTCTCATGGCATGAAACATAGTGGTTTTAGGAAACGAGTTTCTACTATGTTTGCCTAGCATACATGCATTGGAAACATGCTCACCATGCAAAGTTTGAATATCACCACTTATAATAATTTTAGATTTCAAAATTATCATGACCAAGTCCAGAGTGTCATAGCTATCCTTGGTCTTTTATTAAAGCTAAAAGACATACCGCGGTTCCAATTTTGAGCTTGATCTTATAAAGTCGGTATGGACTTCTCGGGACTCTCATTAGCAAGCGATCTCCTTCCTCGTATAGCCACAAGTGGTCATTTGCTATCCAAACCTTACACCCTTTTTCGGTTAACTAACTGATGCTCATTATGTTGCTACATAAGCTGGTACGTAATAATCGTCATTCATAACCCGCTGCTCACCATTCTTGCAATCGAAAATATGGAACCTCACCCTTTGATATTCACTTTGGGCCCGTCTCTAAATTTCACCAAACCGCTCACTTGATAATCAATTTGTCACACCCCGTTAAGCGATTTGTGGTAGCATAAAACGGTAATGTAACAAACACAACTGGTATCAAACACATTGCTCATAAAGAAACATTACTAACTAAGTTTACAATATATTACATTGTTTTAACATCTTTTACAAACGATGTGATACAATCAAAACTAGTCTTGTTAACTACTTTACTTCATACTCGCACCCTTGCATCAATTCACACAGCCTTGATCACAATCCAAACACATAGCACATATTCAATCTACTTCAAGTATCTGTACACTTGAAAAGCATGTTGAAAATAGGTCAACTACGAATAGTTGGTGAGTTTCATAGGTTTTAACGAAATCAGTTCAGCTACCCCAGACAATAATAGTTTGTATATATGCGCGTATATAAATATGTATTTACGTTGGTATGTATGTACATCTGTATGTTTGTATGTTTATGATATAAGTATGAAACATTACAATGAGATCATGACTGTTCATTCTTGCTACGTGCCTCCATTTACTCACGTAAAATCAACCACTGTGGCCACCCTTCTTCCTACAACGGTTCCAAGTAACTAAATCAAGCAATACATAGTATGTGTGTATGTATATATATATATATATATATATATATATATAGTATTTTCTACCTACAATCAATCACTGTGGCCCCCTTCCGCCCAAAATATGTATAATCATAGTATATTCTTGGCATTCATGCCATAATCAAGTTAGTTTGTTTAGTTGCAGCAGAACTTGGCTTATAGGCATACTCAACTTTGTTTATTAAGTTGTAGCACAACTTGGCTCATAGGCCATACTCAACTTTGTTTATTAAGTTGCCACAGAACTTGGCTCATATGCCATACTCAACTTTGTTTATTAAGTTGCAGCAGAACTTGGCTCATAGGTCATACTCAACTTTAGTTTGTTACTATTGTGGCATCCATTCCACCCACAACAGCCTCATCGCTTTCACAGACCACGTTATACCCATGGCCTTCACAGACCATGTTATTCCCCAATTTGTTAGGTTTAACATTTCATAGCGTGTTTGCATAAACATATAGTCACATGTAATTTCATAATGTTTTGGCATTCGTAGTATCTCCATCTAATTTATCAATCAAAGATACTATTCACTTTTCATCGGCACGTAGTCAACCATTATGTTTGTAGGGACTTTTCGTATATGAGCATTTACATAATTCATATCTTGAACCGTTTTCAGATAGATAAACGTACAGAAACATGCTTTTCACCCCAAAAGTTCGTAAATAGTTTGAAAAGAGGGGTCATCAAACTAACAGTTTAATAGGGCTCAGTGCGATGTCAGATTGGGGTTCGTTTCCCTTGCTATCACTTAGTCCATATAGTCAATATTATAATAATATTAATATTTTAATATTATTATAATCTCCATACTAAACTGGGCTGTATAGCTAGTCTGGGCGTAGCTGTCACGCCCAAATCATGTCAATAAGCTTAGGTTGTGACGTTGTTCATTGTCTAATGTTTAAAACTGAACTTGGCTCAGTTTTCCCGTTTCACCTGCAGGGCTATGTTGTTCGTTTACGCGTATGGAAAACAGGTATGACCACATAAACTTGGATAAATGTGTTGGTTGATAAATGATTAAATTTATAAAGATAGATTGTAGATTAGATGTCTGAATTTGCTACGGGCTCGTTTCCGTTTATTTAGTTTGGGTTGGAGGAAAACGCACACAATTCATCTGATTGTCCGGATTTCTCACAAAAAAGTTCATTTTTACTCAATTAACCCAAAAATATGATTTTTGATCACTCTTGATGTTCTGATATTCCAACGAGTTCGTTAATTACAAACCCATCGGTTTTTATCAGAATTGAATTTGTTTAAGGTTCAAATTAGCACAATTAATTATCTATTTTATCATTAAATTATGAAAATTTGTACACTTACCAATTAAAATATATAGATTTTTATAAAAATATTTCTGGAATTATTTACTAATTTATTAATTTATAAAATTTTATTTTATAGGCTATATTTAAACCGTAAATCGTCCGTTTATACCAAACAATTTCAGAAAAATCCAAAAAACTTCCTGAGTGATCCAAATGTCTCCCAAAATAAGTTGTAAAATTTTCAGAACCTAACACTTTTTCCATGTTACCTTTTCCAGCCAAAAACGATTGTAAAAATTCGAATAAACACGAATTTAGAAAACATAGCTAGGGTTCTCCAAATAACCCCAAATTTTACAGGTGATCATATTATGCCGTACCTAAGTTATCCACAAAATCTCTTAATTTTTCTAATAGTTTAAGTATTTTTCCGAAATAAACGTCACTAAATGATAATAAATTCCCCATATATTCTCGGATGATAGAAAAATTACCAAATTTTGACAGGGACTCATTCATACGGTCCCTGATGTCCCTGCAAAAGTTCACAAGCTAAAAACAAGCACGTCACAATCTAATCCTAAACGGCCCCTAAACAAGTATTTTGGCAATACCTTTGCGGTTTTCAACTGTTTCAACCCTTTACTCGTCTTTCTGGGTTCTTGGTCTTCTAAGTAATGTAACTACAGGTTCTATATCACAAAACCAAGCATGTATCATCAAGAGACCAGCCTTGAAACTCAGGGTTTCGGCTAGGGCTTTAAACCAAACTTTTGACTCCTAAAAACACGATTTAAACCTCTTAATCCGTGTTTATGGTCCAAAAACTTATCAAACCCGGTTACTAACCATGTGTAAGATCAAAATATGTTTTTGGGCAATTTTTAGGGTTTTTACATGGTTAGAAATGATTTTTGGTAATCAAACTATGTTTATATGTAATTAAACATGTTTAAAAGAGTTTAATTTTTTTTAAATATTAATATATTATGTTATTAAATGTTTAGATTGCATCAAAACAGAAGGCAAGTGGGCAACAAGCTGCGCTGCTACCCCTTTTTGGCTGGGAAAGTTCTGGAACCGAGCGTAGCAGCTGCATATGTTGATATTTTGTTTAAAGTGATGGATTAATAAGCGTTAAACAAGTTATTATATCAATATCAATATGTTGGCTTATATTAAACGTATATCACTTATAAATGCCCCACCGGGATATCCGGGTCATAACCAGACTGTTTGGTTATTCTTTCATTCGTTACGCAATAAGTGATTAATTGCTTAATCGATATATGAATACTAAGGTGTACCTGGTTTTGCCACGAATGTCACACAATTTGGGAAAAGTACGCTTCACATCTGGTATTTTGATTAGATGCCCCATTATCTAAATACTAAATTGAATCGATTAGCGAGTCCTTTGCGTAACGGATTGGATGAACCTTCTCTTCATTTAACATAACATGTTCTTCATCAACTTCAAATGAGGCCATTATAAGAGTCGGCGGCTTAGCCTTGGCTTGGTTTAGATTAGATTCTTGAGTCGGTGATCTCGGACATTCCCACACAAAGTGGCCCAAAACATTGAAATAACAACACCGAACACGCTTTTATCTATACCCTAATTTTGATTATAACGATTATTACCTTGATTGCCATCTCTAACTTGGTTGTCTGTGTTCAGTTTGTTACCGTCTATTTGGTTGTCATAGTTCTGATTATACTGACCCCGTCCTCTACTCGAACCTCGACCATGACCTCTTCCACGACCCCGTTGGTCATAACCCGAGGAGCCACGACGTCGAGCATAATTTTTTCGGTCATGATCGGTGTCCCGTCTTCCTTGATATTGTTTTTAGCATATAATAATTTTCCCATCTCCCAATGCTTCCTTGCCTTTGATTCTCTCTTCAAACACCTTTAAACTTGCTATACAATCTTCAAAAACCACAGTGCTAAGATTGTCCCATTGTTCGATAGTTGCTACAATAGCAACAAAACGGTTTGGAACGCTATTGAGCAGTTTTTTCTCAAGTTCAAGTTCTTCCATCGGATTACCCAAACTAACAAATTGCGTGGTGCATTCCGTTATCTTCTTGGCAAAGTCTTCAAAATATTCTTTTTCTCCCATTTTCAATTGATTAAAGTCTCGCTTTAACGATCGTAAGCGAACTTGTTGCGCTCGATCAGCACCGAGAAATCTAACCTGTAATGATTCCCAAATCTCCCAACCATTATGGGTTCTTGCAACTTGCATCAACATGTTTTCCTGTAAGGTTTGAAAAATAATAGCCGTTTCCATCATGTTTTTCTTCTCATCTACAGCATCTTCGGTCACCACCTCCCATAAATAATCCTTGAGCATCAAGAATTGATCCCATAATTACAACCCACGTGTTGTAGTGTGCTTTTCTTAACTTCGGACATTGCAACGAAGTTGAACTTGGTTCCCTTTCTTGTACAACCAGTGTTTCATCCACCATAACACACGGTCTTCAATTTCTTCAGGTTCTGTTTGATCAAAACGAAAATGCGAGTTGCACTCCTTTCAACTGGAACGCTTCGGATTTGATGTGGTTAGTCGCCCCACACCGTTTTTTGAACTTCCCAAAACTCGTAGATCGCCTACGCTCTTGATACCAATTGCTAGAGTAACAAATTGGATATATAATCTATGAATATATTGTGTTCTTGAATCGTAGACCCGGAAACGAAACTTGACATCCACGGTGGATAGTGTATGGCAAAGATATGGTTGTGGGTTGGTTGAATAAACCAAAACAAAAAATACCAACTTAATGGTATGATATAATTATAAAGAAATCGAAAGGAACAGTGATGGGCTTTTTAACATCAAACTTTCAACTACTGTTATTATTATAAAAAAACTCAAAACGTATTTTCAAATCTAACAATCACAATTTGACTAGAAGTAGGAAACTAATAAAAGATAAACATAAACTTAAATAATAATATATTTGATTTGATCTCCTCCTAATCGTCCCATTGAGATCGACCTTGCCACCCCTCGGTTTATATTTAATGAATCGGGATAAAATATATCAATAACATTAGAAAAAAGGAATTTCACAGGGCAGCTTGGTAGTAGATACGCCCCTGAAATCAGAGGCCTTGATTCCAAATCCCAGGTTAGCAACGCTCGTATGAAGTGGATACTCCTCCATGGTTTAAGGCAGAGTACGGGCGACTGAACATAGCATCAGAGAATACATACGAAAAAGTCCTCGCCAGACGAGAAGCCTTGGTGAAATAGCTTGTCAAGTTATCAATCAAACCCGAAAGCAAAATTCTATAGGTAGAGAAAATGTATAGATCCACCAAAAATTAGAACAGAAACAACGAATCCAAAGACTTCTCAAAATTTACTTTAAAGTTCACCACTTTTGTTTTGATTTCTTCAACCATGCAAGGCTTCATGGATGATCGGTAGACCTTCTAGAATCCTGTGACTTAATAATAAAGTAGTTAGATTTTAATGATAACTAAATTGATAACCACTTTAATCCTGCTGGCTAGAATCATCGAGTTGACTTTGTAAATACACTTGATCAAGTTAATTGGTCTACCATTCGAGAAGTAGTAAGGAAGCATTGTAATAACAAAAAATTTGCATCCCCCATTTGTTTTCCTATGTCTGGTAAAATAGATAGGACCTTGTTCGAGACGGTCAATATCCAAGAACAATAATAGAAAAAAAAAGGGCGTGGGACAATTTTCTTATATTTTTTCTATTTCGAACAAAATAAGTGTGCTTATAAGAAAAACAAATCTTAATTGTATAAGAAAAATCTTCTAAAACTAGAATTATAATCCAATAATTAAAAATAGAAAAGTAGATAATTGATAAAATGCTGTAGACTCATCATCTTTTTAATTATATTTTAATATTTAAACTGAATTGAAGTCCGGAATTGCCTTTGAGATCGTATTATGATAAAACTAAATGCTCCATGTATGTATATAAACTTGATAATGAACTGAGAGTAGAGTATAGAGTAGTTATCTTTGATTTAAGAAACTCTGTTACAGTTCATGGATATTGTCCCAATATATTGGGGGTTACGTATAAATTATCTAGCTAACGACATTTAACAATTGGGTTGGTAGAAATAAATATCCCTCTGGCATTGTTACAGTAAGAAAAAACGCCAGGACCAGTTATTCCAACTTGGTCTGTAAAGATTCCAGTACACCTTACGCTGCAGTCGAACGTAATCGCTTGATTTGTCGCCGAGGACCCGTGTATATTCAGATACTTCACATCGCTCACATATACAGCATTTCGTGTATTAATGTTGTAATGCTGATCAATTATGATTGGATTCTGTACGTTTACCAACCAAATATCCTGAAATATGATCCCCTTAGCATACCCAGTTCCACCCTGCGGTACAAGAACATGACAAAGATCAAACGATATCTTAAAATGATAGAAAATTTCTTTAAGGTTATACTAAATTTTACCGCTACTGTCTTGATTCGTAATCCATTTGTGGTTCCAGTGAGGTTACAGTATCGTACGTGCACTTTTTCAACTGTGTCATAACGTCCGTTTTCCCCAAGGCTTCCAATACTACATAAACGCATAAATGGCTATGTGAGGGGAACTTTGTATAAATGTGGCAATAACATAAGAAAAAAAACATTAGTCATATGCTACCTTATACCATGGCCAGGTCCGCAGAACACCCTGGTTAAATTGATATCATATATGCCACCATTAATAGCCACACAATCGTCACCTATTTTTATCGTATCGAAATGGTTGAAGCATTGCAATATAGAAGAAAACTAATTATTGCATAAGAAGCAAGAAGCTGGTATAAGTCAATTACCAGTTTGTATATTAGAGTCATGGATATTTATGTGTGAGGAAGAGGCAATATCAATCCCATCAGTATTGGGGCTGCTTTCAGGCGCTAATATTCGAAGATTTCCAAAATCGACGTTTTGGCTATTAATAATGCTAATATGAAGGCTTGGGCTGTCAATATGAGTTGTCCCACTCAGTCGAAGACCATTGCATTGATTGAAATGCAAAGCCTAAAACAATTCAAATTTTAGATGTTTTAGGCTATTAATAATGCTAATATGAAGGCTTGGGCTGTCAATATGAGTTGTCCCACACAACTTACCGTTGGGCGCTGGCATTTTCTGGTTGCAGTCTGCAGAGGTAAACAAATCAGGTTAGTATGCTCTTTATGTTGTTTGAAATAGAACTCAAACAAGATTCAGTAAACCAACCGTGTTTCCCCACCACATCCTGCCCCGACCATTGATCTGGCCACCCCCGTTAATTGTGAGTCCAGGCACATAAGAGAAAGATAGCCAAATGGGGCTTTTTTCACAACCTCTCCATCCACTCAGTGTATCTGGTGCAATGATGTTACCCAAAAGCTATTCATCAAAACAAAATAAAATTATTAATTAGTTAAAGTTTTCACATGAAGTTGTCTTTTAGGTTTCGCATTCGCACCACAAGAAAAGTGAATGTTTAGCGAAAAAATCACCATTTACAAATGCATCTTGTACGAAAAATAAATTAAAAGATATAATCATCGTAAAAGTAACAGTCTTTACCTTTTTAGCAAGCAATATATGTATATTTTGAATTGAAAATGTGGATGGCACAGAGACATTATTTTGTAACAAAAATTGTAAACATAATCTTTAAGTACTCATAAGGAAAAGAGCACGATATGTAAACTAAGAATAATTAATATATAAACATGAGGCTTATTTAATAATATATAAACATGAGGTTTTGGTACTTCATATTCAAGAAATAAATCGAGAATATGTACAATAAATACTATTTGATGTTTGATGGGCGGCAAATTGATTTTCAGTAAATGCTTTACACCCATAGATCTTGTGTTCTTGATATCGATTCAACCTTTGGCATATCTCAGTTATTGACTCATTTTACCTGAACATTCACCGTCGGGAATCTGCATGGGCCATTGAACATAATCGGGCCTACTAGAAATGACTTCCCTGGTGGTATGACCAACGTCGGGTCTTGTGACGTGCCATTGCATAAACCAGCCCATGCTTGAAGAAAAGCCTACATACACGAACCAATAAATTAGAAAACAGTCAATTGTGCATGAGTTGGTTTACATTGGTGTCATAGAGTTGGTTTACATTGGTGTCATCTGTGTGCCCATCTCCTTTTGCTCCATAAGTTGTTACATCAAAAGTCATCGCTCTTACAGTTTGTGGGATAAATAAAATGTAGCAAAAGCTCAACACAAAAACCATAAGTAAACCCTGCGAAGAGGAGAAGAAAGATTACTTAATTTAAGTGTAATGAATAAAAACCATGACTCCAATACGTTGTTCATATTTCTTACCATTTTTCAGAACTAACTGAAGGTGGTAATTCTGTTGTTGCTTAATGATCTGCAATACCCCAATTTATATTGTGAGAAATGTAAGTAGATTAAGTGTATCTGCACGATTCTAATTATTTTCATACCAGAAATAAATTAAATACGTTCTTTGACTATTTAATGTCATTATGTCTTTCTTGTGCCATGAAATATTTGTGAATAATCTGTGTCTTTGTATGGAAAATTTTTAAAAGTGTTTTACTAGTCAAAAAGTCTTTGACCGAGTGTGATTTAATTTTGACAGTCATTATCGTCACGCAAGAACCATACAGATTTTCATTATAATATTGTAAATTATAAATTATTTATTACAACATATGTTTTCATTTTGTTTAAAATTGTGTTTTCTCGTTTGCTAATCCTGATTTTAAGTTCCAATTGACATTTCCTTGTGATGCATTAATTTTTTTAACCATTTCAAATATTCCATAGCATGATTTCTCAACAAACATATAAAGTTCATTGATATAATACGTATACGTTTAATTAAGTTTGTAACAAATATATGAAGTTCATTGATATAATATGTATACGTTAAATTAAATTTGGAAAATACATGTAATTATTAAAAACATTGAAACGAAGGTAATTTGAAACACTTTATTTTAATGCTTTAACTATGAGTTTTCTTTTTCCTAAAATGGTCTTGGTGGAATAATTATTTACTAAAATGAGAGACTTGAAAACTACTTACCAAAATGAGTATTTTCTTGAAAACTTCTTTTTCTTCTTCCTAATTGTCCACTTTCAATTTTTGACTAATAGGGTTTTACCGTGAGACGCATAGCATATCAGGAGATAACAATGTGTCATACCGAACAACCAATTAATATTAATTGTTATCATTTTTTTAATGCTCTTCGTTATGAGAAAATATAGTTACAATACAAATTGCGTTTTACAGAAGAATAAACAAGTATAACATTTTAACCCAGATTGTGCAACTAGGCACCCAGACATTAACATTTCATGAAAACCCCTAAGCATTCTTTGATATTTGATTTAATCTGTGCATGCATGATTCATCCTAATTTTTATATACAGCTAAGTGAGCCGAGAAAATCATGCTAAAATGGTCAACACAGTGTTGGTAAATTCACAGGTTTGTATCTAAAAACAAGTTCTATAAATATGCAATAATATAAAAAAAAGGTTTTAGTATTAGTTAATTATTCTAGTATTCATGATACAATAGCGTGGGGTCCATTGCCATCGAAGGTGACATGTTGGTTTGTGCCTCCCAACAAGTCTTTACCCTAAGTTGGTAATGCTTAGGTCAATGCTAAATCCGTTTGACCTCAAGTCAAGTTAGAGTGACTAACACAGGTGGAGTTTGTTAAGCCCGGTAGTACTACTCAGTATTATCTCTTTAGTTAACTGTCCAATGTGTGTGAGTACTTTCGGTGGTTAAATTCATGGCGTATACATGTGACAAAAACAGTCTTACAATATCCAAAAAGGTTTTTCCATGCTTTCTCCCCATAAAGAATAAGTAAAAGAGAGGGGCTATGAAAACTCGAGTGCATGCTGATAAGCAAAGTCAACACTAAAGCAAAAGATCGCGTACAGGTATATTCTAAAGTACACAAGTACGTAAGTAAATGTGTGAGGGTTCATAGAACCCCTAGTATCCAAACAATCCCATTGTTTATTTGTGTTTAACTAAATTTTGACTTTTGTTGACTTTGATAAAAGTTTGACCAAGTTAACCCGACTACACTACACGTTGGTGATTTATAATTGAGTATGTTGGCTTATAATCACTAAGTGTCTCACACACACTAGTAGGTACCCGCGCAATGCGACGGCGACATAAGTTTACAATGCGTACTCGTTTTCTGTTTTTTAATTAATCCTCTCGTAATATTATTCCAAATATTCTACAAAATGCTGTTGGTCGAGAAGTATTATAGATAATCAACACCAAATCTAGTTACAAAATAAAATTTGTTAACGTAATATTCATTATTACGTAAGTATATTTGTTATTTTCTTACAAAAATAGTATACCAACAAGTTCTTAGATTACTTGGTAGTTTCAATTTCACAAAAACCTAATATCTCCGTTCAATCTTTTGCAAGCCCATTTTTTTATCAAATTTAAAAATCCTTATAAACCCACTTTTAAACTCTATTTGATTGATCCCACATGGAAAAAAAGATTAATTCGATCAACCATAATTTATTAATAAAACCCACTTTAACTTTTAATATTATTATGTGTACAATTAATTCTGTTATGGCAAGTTGGCAACTTGTAGAAAATATATCTATGTAATAATCAATTAATTATCATTTCTATTTTGGTTAGGTTCGGTTTAAAACCAGATCTTTTGTTTGATTTCCGTGTTCAATCTGGCCCGTGTTCAATCTGACCTATGCCGATTACAACTTGTCAATATCCAAAGGGTCCATACCGATTACAACTTTGCTGACCTCTTTACAAAAGATTTTGATCGTGCCCGATTTCTATATCTTGTAGAATCGCTTGGCATGATTTCACTAAAGTCATCGATCATACCCGATTTGAATTTCTGGTCGAATCGTTCGGCATGATCAATTTTGATTAAAACAACCTATCTATCTTTTTGTATATAAAATTGTAAATATTTTTCAAATATATCACAATTTTAGAGGGAGAAATTGAGTTAAGTTTAACTCACCAAAAAGATTTTTAGTTTGCTTTCAAGAAAAACTAAAACGAGTCATTTGACTTAACAAAAATATTTTACTCCTATTAAAGAAAAATTTCAAAAATTCAAAAAGTATTATCCCGCTTAGAGGGAGCTCCTTCGTAGAGGGAGTCGGATATTTAAAATTTTCAATTAAGAATTGATCCGACCATTTGAAAAATGATAGTACATTGGTATGCAATGATCTTAGCACATGAAAAGAGTAGATCAAAAGTCCACAAAATCATTCACAGATATGTAGGTAGGCTTGACAAACAAGTAAGTGTCGGGTGATATAAACCTAAATTCCTTCCGGTACAAGTGGATATGCGATTATGAAGCAGTTACATGATTCCGTGAAGTCATATTCATGAAGGCAAAAATGTAATTATACATGTCATACCCAAGCCTCTCTTTACTTGATCACAGTCGTCTTATGAAATATGTGTCAATTTTTAATTTTCTCATTGAGTCAAGAAAAGCCTCATAGAAAGGCAAAAAAAAGAAAAACAAAAGAGTCAAGAAAAGAAAAAGAAAAACAGAAAAAGGAAAGAAAAATTAAGAAAAAGAGTCAAAAAAAGAGTCTATCTTAGGATTTTAAGTTCTGCTTTATTTCTTCATTTATTTTGATTCAAGTCTTGAACTTTCTCTGTTTGTAGTCATACAAGACCTGATTGTTAAGGCCCTGAATCTTCTGCTTTCTTTTAATCTTTCTAGATTGCGTCAAGTGTGCAAAAATAAAGCATAAAGTGTCAAGTATGTTAATAAGAGTATTGTGATCAAATAAGAAAGGTTTAAGTCAAGTTGATGTGATATGTTAACACAAAGTAAGCCTGAGATATGATGGAATCAGTAACATGTCTGATTAAATGGGGACCACATAAGCACCGTGCCTAATTGTACTTTAAACGTATCACTTTGGCATCAAAAGACTTGTCAGGTTAAACAAATGGATGATATCTACAGTCGGTGATGAAATTGTGACATAATAATATCAAAATGGAAACGCAATCTAGGGCTGTGCAAATCAATATGATTCCATGTTGTGATCTTTCTCACAAAAATATTAAAATCGTTAGAAAATTCTGTAAATATTATTGATATATAATATTAATTTCATCTTTACTCATATCTTTTATTGTTTATTTTGATTTTGTTTTATTTATGTTTCAACTTCAAAACATTATGTATATATTTTCACTATTTTAAAATATATGAAATTACCAAAAAGATTTTAAGTTTTTATTATGTTCGTACATATTTTATTAAACCTTATTTTATTCAAAATAATGTGTTTTGTTGTTAAGATCGTCCATGCAATGTTTGTTGGAAACCTAGGACTTAAACAAATCACTTACAAGTTGAGGGGCTGAAATTGGGAGAGCCTGTGAACGAATTCTTCTTTGACCCTCAAGAGGGTCTGTGAACGAATCTTATTCGTTCTAAGTTTTGTGCAGGTGTACACGGACGGGTAGATCAAGATCAAGTCTGCTTGGAGTTGCAGATGCTTAAGCGCTTAAAAGAAAACGAGAACGTGAAAGTTAGTGGTTGAAGCTAAAAATGAACTGATTGCATTCGAAGACAAGGAAAGAAACCAGTCGGCTCAAGAAAGTCAACAAAAGAAAATTAGATGTCGAGCCTCCCGCATCTGATGTTTCTAAAATTTGCTGTTGCCGATCCTTCCCAGAAATAAGATGGAAATTCAAGTCTACAAGACTAGAAAATAAAGCATTGTTCAAGATCCAATATGGTTCAAGATCCTGGATCAAGACAAATACTAAGTTTCAAGAAATAAAGAAGCAAAGAACTTGACGAATGTTCCTCGACATACTCAATCCTAGAGGGAGATTGTAGGGCCAATATTATATATTGTTTTTAGGATTGTATATGTCGTTTTAGTTTGCTTTTAGTCGGTGTAGTGCGTACTCAGTACATTTATTTTGTAAGTATTAGAGAAATGGGGACCCTATAAAAGTGCCACTTAACCCATTTCTCCAACTCTCCAATTCTTTCACAACTCTTGGAAATAAAAAGTTCTATCTCCACTTTTCCTTTTTCTCTCTTTTACATAAACAAACTAAGATCCGAGATCCGAGTGTCGTTGGTGATTTCCGCTAACCAACAACACGAATTGATCCGAGTCAAGTCTTAAGATCCATCTAGAGGACCTACAATTTTTATGTTTTAAATTTTAAAATTGTAAATATTTTTAAAATATGTCACAATTTTAGAGGAGAAAATTGAGTTAACTTTATCTTACCAAAAAGATTTTTAATTTATTTCAAAAAAAACAAAAACATATCATTTGATTTACCAGAAAGATTTTATGTTCATATTTGCTTCTTTTATTTTATTTAATTTTTGTTTTTATATTGTTTTATTTTATTTTTAACTTAAAGATATCCATTTAAGTTATTTACATTTTTTTATTTTTATTTTTAATTTTACTTTTATTTTCATTTTAATTTTTTATTTTTGTTTTACTCTTTTCTTAATCTTACGTTTATATTAAGAGATCCACTATGCAAGTGTTGTTAACGTCGGGACCGACAAAATAAAACTTGTATATAACCAAGCGTTCCGATTCGGTGTGTAAATGTTTTTTGGGTTTAAATCTGTAAATATTTTTAAAGACCGAGGGTTGAGAGTGTATATTCATTTAAAACTCGAGATGTTTTGACCCTATCGCGAGATAGGCATATAAGGGTTAAACCCAACATATCTTTCACACAACACTTTTCTTCTAAAACTCTTGCACTCTCTCTCTCTCTCTCTCCCTCCCTCTCTCTCTCTCTCTTTCTCTATAAACCCAATAACACCTTTCTTTCATCCAAACATCAATCTACATCTTGTTACCATATCTTTTTGATCATCATGGATCCTTCACCAGCGGGATAACAACACTTCACCATCATCTTCATCTATGTTATTTTTTTGGATCTAACGGTTCATCTGAACCATCGGGTAGATCTAGGGTTTTGATTATGAGTTCTTCAGTGAAATTTCTTTGTTTTTGCTATTGATTCAAACATCAGAGAACATTTAAACATCATTAGATTGTATTTTAGGTTTAGATTTGTACAGTTTTTAATAATCGGGTATTCTTGAGTCCGATTGACTGGATTCTAGTTTGAGTTTGGCTATAATATTGTACAGAAGTGAAACTCGGGTGTAGGCGACTCAGTTCAAGAAAGAAAAGAAAGATTTTGAACTTAAAGGACATTCAAGCCGCATCGCATAAAAAGGGAAAACGAATCGCATAAGAATTTAAGTCGCATGGGATTTCAATCGCATTGCATAACTAATGCAATGTGACTGAAATCTAATCTTTAATTGCATCGCATGACTCATGTGATGCGGCTAAAAATACCATGCGATGCAAATTCTTTTTTGCGATGCGATTTCTTTACGCTTGGACAATCTTCACATATTTTGGGCTGTTTGGACTAAAAGGACTATTGACCTAATGTAACTTTATAACAAAACCTAAAAATGATAAATCACAATAATATATGATTAAAATCAACTAATTATCTACTTAAACAATTATTAACTAAAATATGTAACAACCACACTGTATTTAACACTTGATTTAAGTATTGTAAAGTTGTTAACTGTGTATTATATGTATATGTTAATTGCACTTTGTCTTTGATCTATCATTATAGTGATGTTCTAATGATCTTCTTTGTTTATCTTTCAGCAACATAACTTGTTTTGTCCTCTTGATTTGCCTAAGAAGAAGAAGCACATGGTTTTCACATTTATGTTCAAGGGGTTAAGGGAAACTCCGTTGCTACATGCTATTACAGCCAACCCATCTATTCACACCTACTGGGATTAAGAGTTTTGGACGATTGCTAAGGTTTCCAAAGATTCTATGTTTCTAGCCACAAAGGTTGTCGGGAAGAGCTTACTGATCAGAGAAGAAGATATTAGACGAGCCCTTAACATCAAAGCCGCTCCAGATCATCATTTTGGTAAAGGTGATCTGTAAGACCCCGAATCCCAGGAATCCTACAGTTGGTGATTATACACGAAACATATAAAATTCTTAAACCCAAAATAATTCATTTCATTTCGAAAACCATTTCAGAGTATAATTCAGCGGAAAATCATAATTATTAAAACAAGTTACCAAAACCCGGGAATTATGCCCAAAACCAAACTTCAATGTATTTAATAAAACTTTAAAAGAAAAGTGTTCATCATTAAAACTTCCGACTAAGTATGCCCTCCACCGTCCAAGTAGCCTCGTGCACGTCCAAGCGGAGACGCATACTCCTCCTAACCTGAAACTCACACTAACATGCACACAAAGTCAGCTTGAGCTGAGTGAGTTCAAGTTTTAATAATTGACATCTAAAATAATATAGTCATAATAATTCCAAGAGTTTTAAAAATAAAACGGGTTACAACAGTTAGGCCATCATCAATAATAAGTAATCATCCTTGTATATATATATAAACATCCTTATAATCATATATGAACATCCTTATAATTATATATAAACATCCTTATAATTATATATAAACATCCTTGTAAGTATATATGAACATACTTATAATTATATATAAACATCCTTATAATTATATATAAACATCCTTGTAAGTATATATGAACATACTTATAATTATATATAAACATCCTTGTAAGTATATATGAACATACTTATAATTATATATGAACATCCTTATAATTATATATAAACATCCTTGTAAGTATATATGAACATACTTATAATTATATATAAACATACTTATAATTATATATAAGCATCCTTATAATTATATACCTACATATACTTCATCCAAGTAATAACATCAGTGTCGAGCACACGTACAACCCAAACACGTAACATCTCATCCAACGTATGCAAACACAAAGTAGGCATACGTAACATCCGTAGTCGATAACGACTACTAACATCGCCAAATATTGGCCATACAGTAATACATACATACATACATACGATAATATCATCTCAAGGCCTACCCTATACAAGTAAGCCCATCCAAAATAATTTTAAACAATTCATCAAGCAAAATCACTTAGGTGTGCATGCTAGCCCAAAAACTTAAAAAGAGTAAAAAAGGGCATCATGAACTCACCTGACACAAGACACGTATTCACCACGAGCTAGATAATCCCTAAGTAATCCCAAAACTCAAACACCTGTCGGTTTACGTACAAACATTACAAACGACATCGAACGGACACGTTTATCCTACGAGATGTTCTAACATGGTTCTAGTTACCTAAAACCTCGACCTCATCAAACTCAATCATAATAGCCCCTGCGGCCTTACATTCACCAACACGACCCTTAGATACTCTTAGGAATAAAGAATTCCCAATTTACCCCCGGAAGCACTAGGTGACACTAACACGCGCGTCTAAGAGTCGTTTAGGCCATTAACATCCAACTCAGTCCCGTGTGGACCCAACATGATAAAATCACAGCCAACAAGTCCACACGACGCTACACGAGTCAAATGGGTCGGTAACTCGCAAGTACAACGCACCAACTATTCAATAAACGCAATTGCGCGTTGTACCGACCCGTTTGAGCAACCGATAACCAATTCAGCCCCATAACTTATAAAAATGATTTTCCAACAGCCCGTACATCAAACCAAGTTTCTCCGACCTGAATTAGTCGTTAATCACTTCGACCCTCGCGTTAAACGCATAAAACTACAATTCTAGTTAACCGAACACTAACAATCAAACTACAACTAGTTGACCAATCTAACGAACACCAATGAACATGATTTTAAAGTATGATATATGGGACATAACTAGGAAGATTGTGGTGCAAAAACTCACTTCAAACAGCCCCGATAAGAACACTATAGAACATCCACCGGTTAAGCCTAAAACGAACTTATCGATCAATAACAAGTAAAACGTGCAGATTTTAGCAAGCGAAGATGTATTTAATTACATAGGATAACCTTTGAAATAAATTATTAAATTTTTACCAGACTTTAATAAATGTCTTAGGTTTATAAAAATATTTTTATTATATTTTTCTAGTATACAAAAAAATAATAAAAATTCCTCCAATACAGAAAGGTATGTGCAGCTATTTCAGTGCGCAACAAAATGGTTTTATTTTTATAAAAATAATTACCCAGCCAAATTAAATGATTACAATTGGGTTTAGTTCCTAACTCAAAATAATAACTTCCAGAAGTGGAACCAACCAATTTGGACTTGTCAAAAAAGGGTTATGACGTCGTGAAGACAGACCCGAATCCGTCATCCCGCATCAGCTTTGACACTCGATCTTATAAAATCATAAAAAGCACTCAAATCTCTTCCAAAAATTACATATTATACCTTTATGGAAACTAGACTCAAATTGGAACATCATAGAAACAAGAATCGATCAAAAACAATATATTTTCATCGAGTTACAGACCGAACAATAATCGAGTACGAATCTGTCAGAAATCGTTATAACCAAAACTCAACCCTAACGACCAATAAGCGCGTTAATATGATCAATTAAGGTGTAAAAGACTTGTAGGGACATAGAACGAAACTTCAATTGAAGTTTTATGATCACACCTTGGCTGCAAAAAGGAGAAAAATCGCAGCTCCTTGGCCGCTCTCTTGTCCGATCGGGAATAGGGAAGGGAGGGGGCTAGGGTTTTTAGTTTTATAATATAAAACAACAAGTTACACTCTAGCCCTTCTAATTTGAGAGATATGGCAACATGAAAGGAAAGTTTAAATAACTTAACGTACCGGTATGACGAAAAGGTTTTCGAGAAATGTCGGTTAAATCCCGAGGAATATACATACTCTACAAGCTTAAACCCTTTGAACTGAAAAATTAACGGGTGTTACAAGATCAGGAAACTCTGAAGTAGTTCATGGAAGATATAGGGTATGGCATTGTCTGGAAGGGTTTGGAGAAGAGGCACCTCCCACCATACTAGAGACTATTATTTCAAATCGTTGTGCATTGTCTGTCTGATCTCAAAGGCGGGTTCGATAGCCTTAGGACAGACTGGATGGGAGCGATGGCCGCGATAACGTACCGAGTATAGTTCAACTACTCGAAGCTGATCTTTCTCTACATGATCGCTAATGCCTCAACCGACAACACATGGATGATGTATCCTAGATTCGTTTAGTTATTGTTGGACGATATAATGCCAGACACCCCGAGACCCGAGTATGCCATTGAAGTTGATGAGAAAGGTGTAGAGTTGCCTCCGTTAGAGCCGTATCATATGAAGGTGGTAAAGCAGACAGTGTTTAATGCCATGTTGAACAAGAAGGGCAAAGGCTATGTGTATAAAGGGGCTCTGCCAAGAAGGAAGTTTGGATTATTTGCTGAGACTAAGCCGGATGATGCTGAATCCGATGATGAGAATGAGGAGATAGTGGTGCTGATGACAAGGAAACTGAGAGTGAAGTGGAGCCTGAGAAGAGAACAAAGAAGCTCCACGACCCGAAGACACGAAAGGCCACCAGCAAGCCTTCTGCTAGGGGGTCGTCTAAACAGGTGGAGGAAGAAGAGGCTGAAGAAGACGTTCAGCCGCCAAAGCATTTAAAAAGGGTCGGGGACTCCAAGATGGCCCCGAACCGACTCATCAAGTTTCCCGCCATAGGTAAACCATCTTCCCAACCTGATCCACACACTGCCTCACCAACCACCCTAGCCAAAACTCTAGAAGGCCTTAAAGAAAAACAAGTACAAATCCCGGTCTACACCAAACCCAAAACCAAAACAAAAGCTAAATCTAGATCCAAACAACCAAAGACCCTACTACATGACTCACCTGTCTCATCTCCCGAAATCTCACCTACCCAACAAGACCAACCATTACAAACCTTACTTGAAAATCTTGCACCATAACCACCACAACAAATCGTACAGACCTCAACTTTCCACTAATAATTCTCCCCACCTAAAACCACCACACAAACTGTCAAACTATCTCACCAGACCCAACCACATCCTCACCATTCAAATCACTAGCATTTACCTTACCCCTACAAACCACAAACATCTTGTCATAAACCTTTATAACCTCACCTTCAACCCAAACAACATCCACTCCCACACTATCTCAAACCAAAACCACAAACCCTGACTAACCACGGATCCTACCTTTAACTATAACTTCACCATCCCCTACCCAATTAATAACCTCACAGTTACAAACCACAACTTCACCTACAAAACCAGGCACACCTCCTACAGTTTCCAAACCCACATTCTGCACACCCAAACCCCTGTCCAGCGGGAAGTATAAAAAGGCCCAAGGGTATGCCATTCCTATCCTCGATAGGATCGTCACACTGGAGAAATCAAACGCCACATGTGCTGAATGGGAACGTTTTCTGCTTGAGTATGTGAAGACTCAAAAGCAAAAGGAGGTGGAGGCGGGGAAGGAAAAGGCCGGATTGTTGGCTCGTGTTGCCAAATTGGATGAGGATCGGGACCTTGATAAGGCCCTGGCCAGTAGAAAGTGAGAGGGGTGGATCGAGACCCTTCAAACACGATTTGACAGTCAACAAAAGCTGCTAAATGATCACTCACTGTCACTCGCTAGTCATCGCGAGAAGGGGCCAAAGGACCAGGATTGAGTGTCAACTCTAGAAAGAAACTTACCATCTGCCTCATTTCTTCAAAAGAAACTGGATACTAATCTGAAGATGGTAGTAAATAAGTGCTGGATTGAACAGGTGGTGATTGACGCTCGATTCAAGATGTTGAAGAGTCAATAGGGGACTTCTCAATATATCAGTACTTTTATTTCTAAAAATGCCTATTTCAGAACCGAGATAGAAGCCCTGAAGACAAAACTTTCCGCCCAAGACTGTCTGAACGAGTTGCAGCTCAAGATAAATGAAGAGATGGCGAGCAAGCACCAAGCGGCCTTAGAGTTGATCGAAATGCGTGACGATGACTTCAATACACTCGAGGACCGTCTTGATTTGGTGTTTAGTAGTTGGAAGACTTCGGGGGGAGAAAAGCACACTCAAGGACAGCAACCGTCTGCTGGTCTGAGTGTTCCTGCTGGTATTGAGATTGCAATGGCATTTGAGGGTGAAGCAAATGTGGGTGTGATTGTACCACATGTAGGAGTTGCTTCGAGTGATGTTGGCACCATTCCTGTCCCTCCGGACGTTGGATGATGACGACGTTGATGACGAAGGAGGAGATAGTAGTGAAGGAGGAAATAGTGGTGCTTAAGTAGGAGGTGGTAATGGAGCGTAAACACAAATCGCTCCACAAGATGATCAGCCACATGAAGACTCCTCTACTACCGAGGCTTCAAAAGGCATGAGAGACCGGGGCTCTGTGTTGGAAGACGAATTCAACGTTTTATTAACGCCGATGTTTTTGCAGGTACTGTCTCGTCTCATGATAAAGAGGGGATCTCTAACAAGGACGATGGAATCAACTACTCTCCACGTCCTTGCACGCCTCCTGAAGAAGTCAAAGGTCCAACTCCTGAAGCTGACCCTGAGATTGCCCTTGCAGCAGACTTGTCACAAGTGCCAAAACCTATGAAGAAAAAGTGGCCCTGTGTGACAAGTCGAGGAAATGCACGCTACCGTAACTACCCTTTCCACTACAACGCATGACAGGTGGATAGTAGAACCACCCTTAAGTGTAGTAATTCTAACTAAAACGTGTTCGTTTATGTTTAAGTTCAAGGATTTGGATTACTACACTATGTTGTGTGAATGTAGGTATAAAAGAGAAGAAAAAGGGTGCTAGAGTATATTCAGATGGAGAGGAGCAAGTAACTCAAGATTGGGAGATAGCGGTCAACAAGTTAAAGAAGCATAAGGGATTGGAGCTGGGTCTACCGTAACTTACGGTAGCCACCGTAAGCTTCAGTAGGGGCTGGCGTAGAAGATCTGCCGTAAACAGAACAATTCCAGCGTAAGGGTTTCAAAGCCACCGTAAGCTACAGTGGCCACCGTAGCTTACGGTGGACCCTGCGCGCTGGTGATGGTTACAACTCGCAAAAGATGTTATATTTGCCTTTTGACATGCCTTTCATTCCATTCCATTCTAGACAATTGTTTTGGTTGATTTTGGTGCTTGAAAACAAGATTTTGGGTACTTCTAATTGAAGATTAACACTATAATCTTTAATTTCTTTGGATCAAACATTGAATCAACGATGCTAACCATGTGTGGCTAATCCTTTGGTATTTCTCTTGGGATGCAAGGTTAATTGCAAGACACTTAATTTTATTTGTTCTTGACTTTGGATTGATTGTCTAATTGTTATGTTAGTATGATCACGATGTTTATGTGATTGTTTGTTGTTTGTCTATATTGTATAAACCTAGTTTTGAACCACGTGTTCTTGGTGTCGTTGACAATTGAGATTTAGTGGAAAGAATTAGGGTTAATAGTATTGATTGATTGTTAAGTAACAACCTTGCGTTCTAGGAATCCGAGTACTTAGTTCTTGATTAATCACAAACAATTGCATATACACAAAACCAAGATAATATGGTTTATCCATTGAATGTTAACATAAGTGTTGAGTAATAACCCGAACCCCGAGAGGAGTGCTCGTTTAATCAATCATTTACAACTTTCGTGTAGTTTATTTAGTTTCTAAAATCAAATAAAAAACAACTTGGAAATTACTTTTTGTCATTTACGTTTATATTAGTTTAATTGTTAAGCTACTTATTAACACATGTTCCACAAACTCCTTGTGTTCGATACCTATTTGCCACTATCTATTTAGTTGTAATTGGTTTAAATTTGAGTGAGTCTTCGACCTCATGTCAACTCGCTCATCACTTATGCTAAGTACCACGTCGACAGCGATTTGTGGGCGTTACGAGGGTAAACGGGGACCTCACCTACTTGCATTCCACTGAAATGCATACTCTGCCCGAGCTTTACATGAACTATTTCAGGAAGGCCGTAGGTGATGGTGTGGGTGAAAAGTAGATTGAAGGTTGGTTCAAGCACCACATGGATCGAGAATCAAAGCGCCAATACGCCAACTTCTAGCTTAACAGGGTCGGAAATACATGCATCTGACATAGAGTGACCCAGCAACGAGCAAGCGCAGAATGACATGGAGATACAAGATGCCCAAGGAAGGTCGTGAGGTTTATCACGGGGAGCCGTTCGAGCTGAAGCTTCTCCACGACTTCCTTTGCTGGGAGTTTGATAATAACACGGGTGAAGTCGTGATCCACTGCCAAACCATGCATCCATTACGTTTGTTTGATGAACATGAGCTTATAGGCCTCAGCAAGGAGGATGTTCTAAAGTTATACAACTCTCCTTTGCCCACTTTAGAGGATCACGGGAAACAAAAAACCGACAAGATAGGGGAAGCCTTCAACAAGTTTGTACGCAAACTTGTTGAACTTCCACTACCTGAAGATGGCGCTTTGGAGTACGAAACGAACTAGAGACGAAGACGAAGTACAATACTAAAGACTAGAGGGAGATTGTTAGGCCCTATTTTGTATATTAGAAGTCATTTGTATTGTTAACGCATGTATTTTGTCGTCCTTGTATGCTCTCATGTATTTGGCATGAGGCCATGTAAACAAAAGCCCATTGGGCCGTGAATAATATAATAGATGCATGCCATGCTTCTCCTATAAATAGGAAAGCATGGTCATGCAAACATAACCTTTTGAAAAACATCTATCTTATCTACTCAACAACTCCTATCTTTTCTCTACCTTCTATCTAACCGAAATAAACAAACTCAAGCAAGATCTGAGATCTCGGTTCCTTTAGTGTGGTTTCCGCTAGCACTAAGAGATTGATCCAAGAATAGTTGTTAGATCCGGTTTCGAGACCTAAACACAGGTGGGGTTTGTCAAGCCCGGTAGTACTACTCAATATTATCTCTTCAGTTAACCTTAGTTAACGGTCCAACGTGTGTGAGGACTTTTGGTGGTTAAATTCATGATGTATACATGAGATAAAAACAGTCTTACAGTAGCCAAAAAGGTTTGTGCATGCTTTACGCCAAAAAGAGTAAGTAAATGAGAGAGGCTATGATGTAACGCCTGGAAAAATTGGTAATCGGCTTGATCGTTTATAGAAGTTTGTTTAAAAGGCGGGATTCATCTTCTTAATTTACGGGCCTTGTAGTACGTTTTAAAGTCCAATTATCCATCCTTTAGCTCAAGACATTATGTGACACCCGACAATTTCAAGTTAACACCGTTAATACAAACTCTGTTAACTCAATCACTAATCTGTGCATTTAACTTAATTAGGGTTAATTAAGTGCGTCAATTATTTCACAAACATTCAAGTACCGATAATTCCGGGAATTACTGAATCACACGAGTCTAACCCGAACGTTGGTGAAAAAGTGAAAATAATATATCGAGCATATGTTTATTATGCCATCTACTTGAAATTACATGCTAAGTGATTATGTGTTTAGTTCGTAACTTGTTTCATGAAATTGCGTTCGATTTCGCTTAATTTGTATCTTTTGGCCTTTTACAAAGTAGTATTTATGAAAGAACAACAAGACTTTAATTTTATGAAATTGGGTTAGTATTTTATTCTTAATGATTCGTTATAATCCGGTTTAGGTGTTCCAAGTTCGTTTAAAGCCAAAACTAATTCTAAAAGGGCCAGTCTTGTAAATATGATTATAATAATATTAAATAAAATAACCCAACCCAAAATCACAGCCATAATCGGCCTCCTCCCCCTCTGTATGACCTCAAGCCACCAACAAACCCTAATTCTTCTTCTTTTCCACCTTAATTCTTGCAATTGGTGGTGTCTTTGATTGATTCTTATGATTCCTAACGCTAATTGGTAAGCTTTATGTGTCAATTTTACGTTTTGATAAGTTCTTGATAAAACCTAAATGTCCAAACTTCTATAATATTGATGATTATGATGTTAATTGATGATTTAGAACCCTATAGATGTCATAAACATGTTAGGGTTTGAGTTTTGTTGATAACAGTTTGCTGACAGATTTATACTTGTTTATTGTTTGGTCTGTAAATCGATGATAATTCATTGATTTTGATCTATTCTTATTTCCATGATGTTTTACTTTGAGTGTCAAAACTGATGCGGGGTGACGGATTCTGGTCTGTCTTCCCGACATCATAAATCTTTTTTTACATGTCCAAATGGGTTGGGTCTATTTCTGGAACTTAGTGTTATGAGTTTAGAAGATAACCCAATTGGCGTTGCGTAATTTGGATAAATGAGGTAAGAGAACCATTAAAATAATTTTTATTGCGCAATCTGCTTAACTGTTGGTACCAATCTGCAATGAATGAATTATTGTGAGTTTTATATGCGTGATTAAAATATAATAAAAATTGTTTGAGAAACATAATTCATATATTCCACTGCGGTAAATTTTATAGAATTTATTTCTAAGTTTTGCTTACTAAATAAAATCCGTTTGGACATGCTATAATCTGTCTTGCAAACATTCCATGTATTTGAATTATATGACAATTGATTGATGTTTTGATCATGGTGTGACATGGGATGCATGTTAGAACAACTTGGAACTACCAACATTAATTGAAATTACCAACGAGTCGTCTGGTCAATTTTGTCTTGTGTGTGAGTCCATACATGAGTCTTAGAGTCTTGTGTTGTTGAACACACTCTCATAACATAAACACTTGTACTAAGTATCTGTTAACGTGTCAAATGCATTCCTTTGACTTTCAAGAACAATCTATCAGATGGGACACCAGGTGAGTTCATGATGCCCCTTTTTAACTCTTTTTTACGTTTTGGGCTGACATACACATCCTATTACAATTTTAACTGATTTTACCCGTTTAAACTATTTGGATTATATTGTATAGTTTTACTGGTATTGTATATTTCTATAATTATGTATAAATTCTATCATATGTCTTTGGATATTTTTAAACCCGTTTACGATCATATATTCCTGAAAATTATATATATTATTTATAGTCTAGGCTTGAAGATGTTATTAGGCCTTGTATTAATTCTTAGACCGGTCATTATTTATAGTTTACACGTGATGATGTTGTTCGGTTGATCGATTGGTTAGGATTTATATTATTGATAGTCCATGTTTCAGGACATTATTAGACTCGTTTATATATATATATATATATATATATATATATATATATATATATATATATATATATATATATATATATATATATAAAGTATACAAGCACATAAGTAAATGTGTGAGGGTTCCTATAACCCCTAGTATCCAAACAATCCCGTTGTTTATTTGTGTTTTACTAAATTTTGACTTTTGTCAACTTTGACAAAAGTTTGACCGAGTTAACCGGACTACACGTTGGTGATTTATAATTGAGTATGTTAGCTTACAATAGCTAAGTGTATGTGTGTGTGTGTGTGTATAGGATTAGGTTCATTTCTGAAGTTTTCTTATTGTGAGAAGTGCGAGAAATCATTATAACCAATCATGTAATTTCCTTTTTATTTTATGTTTAATTAATTACTATGGCATATTAGTAAAATTTTCATTATTTGTTTGTGGTAACTAATAAATAAGTTAGGAGTTTCAAACATAATTTTCTTTTTATCATTTTTTATATTATATTGATTGTTAATTTTTTATTATTTCAAAATTCTTTTCACAAATTCAGTTTTTTACATTAAACAACTCATTCCTAATAATTATCCCTAAACATTAAAAATACACACTACACGTCAATGCTAATAGCATATCCTATACACATAATGCAAATGCTACACATCAATCTTAACAATATATCCTACACATCAAATAGCATATCCTACACATCATAAAGCATATCATATACATTAAGCAACACATCTTACACGTCATACAGCATGTCCTACACATAAACCTATTTACATCTTATTTACAGTTTATCAGCAAACAAATCTACATCTTTTTTATTTTATTTTTAATTTCAATATTTGTATATGAATTATACATACACACTTCAAAATACCACCTACACAATACATAAATGAACAAACACACGATAAAATAATTACACATACACAATTTAAAGTATCACCTTCACAGTACATATATGAACTTATACATTACTTAAATGAACCTACACGTGATAAAAGATACACATACATACTTCAAAAATACAACATATAAAGTACATAAATGAACTTGCAAAGTACATAAATGAGCCTACACACGATAAAAATTAGAACTACATTATTCAAAATACCACCTACACGGTACATATACGAACTTACATATTACATAAATGAACCTACAAGATAAAAATTATACTTAAACAATTCAAAATACCACAAATACAATATATGTATGAACCTACATAGTATATAAATGAACCTACACACGAAAAAAATATACAAACATGTAAGGCCCCGTTCCCGGTAAACCTACTTTGGTGTTGGATTTACTCATAAACACAGTTCTAAAATCAGAGTAAATTAAAAACTTCGCGGAATAATTAAAAATTTCAAACATCACATTACAAAACATTCATTATTGTCTTAACATACAAATTGTCTTTTCATAAATAATTAATTAAAACAGTCATAACACTTCATCATGGATGCCAGTCTCTTTAGTCCATGCCCTGTGTCCCTCCTTAAGCCAGCTGCCTCAACCTATTTGCCTGCGTGCATACTAAAAGTCAGCTACGCTTAGTGAGTTCTAGTTAATCAATTAACATACAATATATTCATACCCTTACTCGTACGCGTCCGAAGATACGTATTCATACCTTAGTTTTCTATTACTCCTTTCATATATACCTTATATATGTGCATACGTACTTACATACTTTCTTTCATAAACCCAATGGTATATCATAAGCTATTCTACATTAAACATCACAGATATTATAAGGGTCTGGTCCCTAACATCATAGATATTATAAGGGTCTGGTCCCTACTGCCTCGAATAACCATACATTTTTCATATGTGCATATTTTACCTGTCTCATGTATATAATATATATATACACACACACACACACACACACATACTCATTCATACTATCATTATATAGTAATAACATCCAATACATAGTCATACACGTATCATACACTTATCAATTAAGTAAATGTATTAACTATCACATAGGAGTATGCACACAGCCCCGAAAACATTTCAAAGAGAAATGGGGCTAGAACTCACCTGGAGTCGATTTCTCTCGCCGTTAATGATAATTCCCTTCTTTAGTTGTGCACGACTAACTGTACAATACATTACGCGTGTCAATTATCCATTTCAACTACTTCTTACATCTAGGTGAATGAAACCCTCAACTAACGGGGGTCCGGGGGCAGCGCCCCTGGTAGCGGGGTCTAGGGGCGGCCCCTAGCAGGGTCCAAGGGGCAGAGCCCCTGGCTGGGGTTAATGAAAAATTTTATTTTCATTAACGGTCCTTTAACAAAAACGCATCAGAAAATTAATCGGGTCACATTTTAATAACAACTTAAACAATTTCGCATGGGAGGAATTTCGCATAGAATTTTGCTTCGCATAACTTTTTTCGCTTCGCATGAAACTTTTTCGTTTCGCATGCTTTTTTGCTTCGCATGAAACTTTTTCGCTTCGCATGCTTTTTCGCTTCGCATGGAACTTTTTTGCTTCGCATGAAACTTTTTTGCTTCGCATGAAACTTTTTCGCTTCGCATGGTCATGCGATACGAAATTATTGATTTCACTTCGCATGGCTGTGCGATGCGAAATTCCTACCTTTCGTCGTTTTTATCATTTTAAAGCCATCTTTCAACATATTCTGACCCCATGCACCTGATCCTGAACCCATATCTATCATTATATCTGTTGCATGACGATTCTAACCATAAAACTTAACCATTTAAACCGAAACCTACCTTTTTGCTTCGGGTTCGAGTTTAGATCTAGACAATACGTAGTTCGGGACGTGATTCTTGTTATTTGATGATGTTAAACACGAGATTCCACCATTCTTTGGCTCGGATTTAAATCCGAGTGCTAGAGAGAGAGTTTGTGTGTGTTTCTTGAGTGTGTGTGTGTGTGTGTTTGGATGAGAAAAGAAAAGAAAGGAATAAGTGGTTGGGTTTATATAGAGGAGGTTTCATGGGTCCCACCACCCATTCCCAATTCCTACTTCCCAAACACTTAACACATGACTACTTTAACGACACACAACTATTAACAAAACTTTCTGTTATTTATTTAACAAAAGTTGGATGTTACAAAACACAATTTGAAATACCACATACACTAACAAAATAAATAATGCAACTTTTATCATAATCATTTTTAAATTATGAATTTAATTAGTAAATTAATTAATTGTGAACAAATTAATTCCTAAATAATATAACTTTAACATATTCTTGGTTAGCGTTTTTTTATGAACATTGAAGAACGTGTTAGCTTGTATAAACTAGAAAACATATGGTGAAACTCACGAATTTATTTGATAATAAAAAGTTTTGGTAATATAGGTTATGTGATTTTTTTTCTTTTTTTTGCATGTTGTAATAACTTCTTGCGAGCTTAAATTATTATAATATTTTATTTGAGAGATGATGTGGTTAAAATTTAGGAATGTAATAATAAAATGTAAGTTACAAATGTGGCTTCTAGAAAGCAAAATACCAACATACCCTTTTTGTTTGAAACTCCGTTAATTTCCATTAAGATGTTGAAACTCATAATTCCATTATTACCATTTTGATTGTAGACCATAAATCAATCATCATCAATGGTTATGATTAACTTCTCGCACTTCTCGCTATAAAATCATTTCTCGCAAGATCCATCCCCTATATATATATATATATATATATATATTACTATGTACCCGCGCGATGTGGTGGCGACATAAGTTTACAAGGCGTATAATTTTTCTGTTTGTTAATTAATCCTGTCGTAATATTATTCAAAATATTCTACAAAATGCTATTGGTCCGGAATTATTATTCCATATTATCAACACCAAATCTAGTCACAAAATAAAATTTGTTAACATAAGTATTCATTATTGCGTAAGTATATTTGTAATTTTCTTACAAAAATAGTATACCAACAAGTTCTTAGATTACTTGGTAGACTCAATCTCACAAAAACATAATATCCCATTTCAATATTTTGCAAGCCCATTTTTTTATCTAATTTAAAATTCCTTATTTACCCACTTTTAAACTCCATTTGATTGATCTCATACGAAGAAAACGATTAATTTGATCAACCTTAATTTATTAATAAAACCCACATCTACTTTTAATAGTATTATTGTATACAATTAATTATGCTATGGCAAGTTAGCAACTTGTACCAAATATAGCTATGCCATAATCAATTCATTATCATTTCTATTTTGGTTAGGTTCGGTTTAAAACCTGATCTTTTGTTTGATTTCCATGTTCAATCAGGCGCATGAAGATGTAAAATTTGGCATTTAATCAATATGAACGGCTTACATAAGAGCAACGAAAACTGTACAGGGTTGTGAAAGTTGGAATACCTTTTATCAAACTGCAATTGCTTTAAATGTTTATAATTCAAAGTATACACTACATGAAACTATTAAAATATGTCAATCAAAAAGTAAAAAAAAAACTAATATTGTACTCCCTCCTTTTCAAACAACCGAAATATATATGCCACATATGGTTAGGTTATAATAGGAAATATGGTTTTTTTAGATAAGATAAGAAGTAATCTTGTCCATTGATTTTGAACATGCATGGAGGTTTGAGATTAGCTTAGGGGAAATCAGTTATGAAAATAAGGGGAATGCCATAAAAGAAATAACACATTTGTTGACTTTCTCTCTACGCATGCAAGGCACATGTCAAATACCCCATCATTTTAAAACATCCAAATTTTTTTTTATGACATTTTTATTAAAAAACAAATTCACCATAATAATCAGTGTCTTTTTATCTTTTATATGTGTATCATATTGTTATACAAAAATAAAAAAAAAATAATGGGTTTTTTACATATTGTGTTTTACCAAAATTGTGTTTTACAATATTGTCTTATAAAATTGTATTTTTCATTGTGTTTTTTTTTTCATAATGTTTTTTTCATTGTGTTTTTTTACATTGTGTCATACAATTGTTTTTATTTATAGTGTTTTCTCCATTTTATTTTTTAGCGGCCGTTTTCTGGTGATCTTTTCCGGTGACTTTTTTTCGGTGAATTTTTTGGTGATTTTTCTGGCGAAATTCCTCGGGAATTGTTTTCCGGTGACTTTCCGATGACTTTTCCAGTGAAATTTTCCGATGAAATTTTCCAGTGAAATTACCCTAGCAATCTCCCAACATCAGCAGCCAACATTTGTGACCTAGCCGCCACTCACCTCTGCCGGAAAACATTCACCAGGAAAAGATATCCTGGTTCTCAACCACTTTCACTTTCTACACATCCATCTATCTTCCCCTCATTTCCACTAATGGACCGCTAGAAAACCACTTTCACCATCCTTATTTCCGTTTTACCTCACCACCGCCGTATCCGACCAACACGGCTTCTCGTACCTCAAACCAACATGTTCCCAGACCCCAACTCCTTCAAAACCTTAAGAAACAGAACCACGCCCCTTGTTTTCCCTATCCAAAAATTCCAACCTTCAGAATCATGTAGAATCTGGACGACGGCATGCTCTGATGAGCTTTTAGAGGCGGCTAAACGGCCGGAGAACGTACAGTGGTTGATGTACATGAGAAAAAGAATACATGAACACCCAGAGCTGGCGTTTGGGGAGTTTAAGACGAGCAAGCTAACTAGACATGAGTTGTATAAGATGGGTATTAGTTAACGGTTTCAGTTCGCCACCATTAATAAACCTCTGATAACCACAGCGAGCTGCCGCTGCCGCAACTCAGTTTTTGGCTCACACATCACCAAAATACCTACCTCCTTAGATAACCAACACTCATGTCGGAGTTTGATTTTTTACATCTTCAACCGCAGAATTTTTTCTGGGAAGCACCGGATTTTCGGTGTATGGAGAAACAGTTCCCGAAATGCCTGGATCTGGCACTTGTAAACTTCTGGATCTACAAGGAGAAGCTTCAAACACTAAAAATGTCGGGTGTCACATCATCCTCTTGATGAAAGAATCCTAGAAAATTGATATGTACTACTAAGTAAACTTATAGATTTCCCGCCTATATGTATGATGAAAGTGAATTTAGTAGGCTTTCTGTCTATGTGTTCGTGCCACTAATGTTTGGAGTTCTCACATCATCCCCTTGTTATAAATATTTCGTCCTGGAAATTTGGATTATGATATATTAAAACTGTAACCATAGCTTTTTTTAACAATGATAGCATCAGAGCACATGGTAGTATAAAGAAGTGATACTAATGTTAAGGATTCAGGGAATGCAACGACTATAGCTCAAGGAGACAGCACTACATATGAACGAATTTGTATATCCAAGTTTCAATTACAGATCAAGTCATGCTATGGTGTCACACCCCAACCTACGGCGGAATTCCGGGGTGCAACTGATCGCACGGTAGCTCGTAAGACACTATCAAAATTAGCGTTACAATATCTATTATTCAAATTTAAATAACTCAAGAACATCACAAACATTTAAAATAACAAAACATTATCCAACTAAACAAATTTCAAAATAAATCATAATTGTTTTTGTTGGTATTCTAAAGGTAATCAACTAATTGTTTGTCTTCATCTAACTCATGTAAGTACCTGCAACATGTATGAAAATAATTTATCAACACAAGGCTGGTGAGCAAAAACAGAATTTAATATATATATATAATAAATAAAATCAATTCTCATGCGGATGTGTAATCACAACAATTAATTTGTAACAATAACATATAAAAATCCGTTCATCATGACACTAGCTCAAGCTACTAAGATGGCATAGGATCTATTAATAAGGATGAGGACGAGGATACATGAGGCCACCAACATTAAATCATTAAACATTAAACATTTAAGAACTTTACTTGTTAACAAATAATTGAGCAATATTCATAAACACATATAATAGAATTGTATTTGAGGTTGTGAAAACAATAATATTGAGTTTATAAAATACATGTTATCCCCAAAACATAAATAATTAAAAAGGGGATATGATCTACTCATCTTAAAAATTGGCAAGTGAAAGAAGATAAGGATATGAAAGAAACCGACTTAAGCGAGCTGACCAAACCGAACTTGATAATTTCCTAAAATTAAGTAAATAACCAAAAGTTAAAACAAAACCAAAACGAACCAAAATTAATAATAAAGTCTAAGTTTAAACATAAAATTAAAGAAAACAAACTTTAAATGAGTGTTCGGTTTGTAGTCGGTCTGAATGTCATTATGAGGTCGAATTTAGATCCACCACATCCAAAACATAATTTTAAACATAAAACATTGAAAATTTAGAAGCTAATTTTGATCAGTTCTTAGTGTAATTGAAAAGCCTCAAATTAGTTTATAACCTAAACCCTAGTTAGAAATGAAATTGAACAGGAAATCCCTCAATTCTTTGGATATTAATTAAGGGCTTTCATTCTAAAGTTCATAATAATTCCTTAAAATACAAACTTACCCAAGATTTGATAATAGAACTAGTCGATTATGATCAAAGAGACCCGTTTGACTTTGCTGGTCAACACTTGAAGAACACTAGATTATGCTTAATTCGTGAGAGCGAATGAAGGTAAACGAGTTATGTGGCAGAAAATAATGATAACATATGCAAGTTTATATAGAAAAACTGATTATACTTTTTGTTTTATCACCAATTTAGTGATAACTTGTTTAAACTTAAAATAAATGAGATAAACATAAAAACTTGATAATTATATTGTATTTATGATAAAATTCATAGGTTTAAGATAGTAATTGATGAGGAATGTTCCAGAACATTTCTAAATTGAACCACACTCGATTTGGATAGAGTTTAAGTGATTAAGCAAGTCAAAAAGACCTGAAAAATCAAAGTTAAACGAGTTGATGCGCAACTGTTGCAACTATTAATCAATACACGAACTAAAATACAATTTTATTAATAAATCAGGACCCGAATTATAGTATGGGTTGGGTACACGAACTAAAATAAAGGTATTTTCATACATTTACTCCTTTATAGTTTCTATTTAAGTATATAGACCTAAAGCCTATCTTAATTTCTGTAACAATTGTAAGTGAAGAGAAGATATGGCGTTGAAGTTGAAGAGCCTTAGGAGAAATTGAAGGAACCTAAATGTAGTTTGTAAATGTTAATTATTGGAATACAATGGAGGCAAATGTAATAAAAAAGATGAACAATCTAAGTAATCAATTATTAATAATTTGCATAGTCAAGCCAGCTTGTGTATGGTCAATGTGCAAATGATATTTGTAGCTAGACTTTAATATATATACTTACAATGAGCATTGATGATTCAATTTCACTTAAGTTCACATTTAAAATTCTCCAATAGAAGATTCATGGGTGTTCTTAGAAGAAAAGAATGTGATGTGAAAGTGAGAAGTGATGAGGTGGTGGAGAGATGGAGAGCCAAGATTCTTCCACAAGAATCTTAAGGAACTTGATTTGTGAGAGGACGTGGAGGAAAGAGGAGAGAAGAAATAGAGAGAATGCATTTTTGATGGACCATTGCCATATGTTTACACAAAAACACCATCCAAAATCTCATTATTGGTGATGCTTTTAATTATATGATTTGATTGCACTTAGAAGTAACGTGTTAAAGGATATCAAGGATTAATTGCATCATACAATTATAATTAGCTACTACTTAATGTTAGGTCTTAAATGAGTGTTTAAAAATACATGAATACTCAAGTTAAATATAATTTGTATGTATTTACCACAAATTATTCTTAATTTCAAATTATTTGATACCCAACAACTTTGTATGATATACTGGTTTATAACCTAGTTATTATTATATAAAAAGTGTGTTTATAGATTAACAAAACTGTTTACAACATGCAAAATTATACAAAGGAAAAAGGGACGTGGGCCCTTTAGGCTATAATTTGTGATCCGACAAATGGTTTCATGCATTGTTTACATATATCGTATCATTGATTCATTTCATATGGCGGCGCATGCATACACGTGTATCACTTAAGTTTTAAGGATTTCAATACCGAACCCACGTACCGCCATGTTTAACGGTTGATATATACACTCGTAAACCGGCGGAATGGTACGGAAGGGGTGAATATTATCTATAAATAGAATCCCCTCATACTTGTTTTAATAATCCGAAATCCGAACATCAAGTTTTACACATTCAAATGTTTATCACCTTTTTATACCAGAAAATTAGTTAAACACAAAGCGTGCATGGTTATATTTGAACGGTGGGGTGAATTGCTTAATGAATAGAGGGCACTCGCCTCAAAACAATTAGAGTTGATTAACATTTCGATTGTTGTTTTCATATTTGAACCCATAGAACCAACATACTGTCCCGATATATATATTACATATAAATTATCTAACTAATTATCTAACTACATCTAACAGTTGGGTTGGTAGATACAAATTCCCCTTTAGCGTTGTTACAGTAAGAATAAACGTCAGGACCAGTGATTCCAACTTGGTTTGCATAGATATCATAACACTTATATCTTTTGCTGCAGTCGAACGTAATCGCTTGCTTTGTCGCCGAGGACCCATGTATATTCAGATACTTCACATCGTACACATGCACAGATGAGGGTGTTGACTATATAGAAAACCAAGCAATACATTAGGCAACAGGATATATAAAGGAATATATATAATATAATAAAGCAGCCCGATGAAACATAGACACTTACTCGTGGTTGGTAAAAAGCACTTTTAGTATTAGCCTGCTGGTAATGCTGATTAATTATGATGGGATTTTGTACATTTACCATAGTAATATCCTCAAATACGACCCCCCTAGCATAACCAGTTCCACCCTACGGTGAAAGAACACGATAAAGATCAAAGGCTAGTTTAAAACGATACAAAATTTATGTAAAGTTATATTAAATTTTACCTCTACAGTCTTGATTCGTAATCCATTTGTGGTTCCAGTGAGGTTACAGTTTTGTACGTGTACATTTTCGACGGTGTCATGGCCTCCGTTTTCCCCGAGGCTTCCAATACTACATAAAAGCATAAATGGCTTTGTGATGGCAACTTTGTGTGAATGTGACAAGTCAACATAAGAAAAAAGCATTAATCATCCTATACCTTATGCCATGTCCAGGTCCGCAGAACACCTTCGTTACATTGAGATTGTATATGCCACCGTTAATAGCCACACAATCATCACCTATTTTTATTGTATCAAAATTAATGGTTGGAACATTGCAATATAGAAGAAAACTAATTATTGTAAAAGAACTAGGAAGCTAGTGTAAGTCAATACCAGTTTGTATATTAGAGTCATGAATAAGTACATTTGATGAATAAGAAATATCGATCCCATCAGTATTGGGGCTGTTTGCGGGCGCTAAAATTCGAAGATATCCAAGATTTATGTTTTGGCTATTAATAATGCTAATATGAAGGCTGGGGCTGTCAATATGAGTTGTCCCAATCAGTCGAAGACGATCACATCGATTGAAATGTAATGCCTAAAACAATTTACATTTACATGTCAGCCGTTTCAAACTCGACATCGATGCATGATAAGTACACATCTTACCTTTGGGCGCTCGCATTTGCTGGCAGCATCCTGCAGAGGTAAACAAATCCTGTTAGTAAGCTCTTTAAGTTGTTGGATATAGAACTCAAGCAAGATTCAAAAAACTAACCTTGTTTCCCCACCACAACGAACCCCGGCCATTGATCTGGCCATGTCCGTAAATTGAGAGTCCATGCACCCCAGAGAAAGATATCCACATATCTTTCTTTTCACAACCGTTCCACCCACTCAGTGTATTCGGTGCAATGATGTTACCCCAAAGCTATTAAAAATATGTATATATTAGATGAGATTATCCCATAACAAGTTTTCACATGAAGTTTTTTCTTTAGGTTTCCTAATCACACCGCTGGAAAAGAGAATTTTAGTGAAAAAAAATCAACATTTTACAAATGCATATGTACGAAAAATAAATAAAAAGGCATACTTTTATAATAATCGTGAACATAATCTTCTTGACCATTTTAATAAGCAACAATGTGTAGTTTTAATTGAAAATGTGGATGGCGTAGAGAGAGACACTATTTTGTAACTATAATTATAAACATTACTCTTTAACTCATACGGAAAAGAGCACAATATGTAAACTAAGAAAAATTAGTATATAAACATGATTTTTATTTAATAACACATGTATGTAAATAGTAGCGGAGGAAAGTTAACACACAAATTAAATTAACTTGTTAACTGTTCGAATCAAGTAGTGTAATTACGTAATTACATCGTAACGTAATTACACTATGTTGTAATTACACTACAATATAAGTATACTATATTATTTATATATATATATATATTACTTGATTAGCACAGTTAGTATGCTAATTTAATTTGTATGTGATCCAAACCCAACAGTATCATTTGTGTTTTGCTACTTCATATTCAAGAAACTAATCGAGAATATGAATATTAAATACCATTTAATATTTTATTGGCGGCAAATTGATGTTCAATAATTACTTTAAACCCATAGGAGATCCATAACCATTGTTTTGTGTTCTTGATATGGATTCAACCTTTGACCTATCTTAGTTATCGGGTCATTTTACCTCAACATTCACCGCTGGGTATCTGCATGGACCATTGAAGGTAACCAGGCCTATTAAAAATGACTTCCCTTGTGGTATGACCAACGTCGGGTATCGTGACGCATCATTACATAAACCAGCCCATGCTTGAAGAAAAGCCTACAGGCATGAACCAATAAATAAGAAAGCATTCAATTTTGCATGATTGATATGTAACCAGATTCTCTTTAATTTATAGACTTGGTTTACATTGGTGTCATCTGTGTACCCATCTCCTTTTGCACCATAAGTTGTGACATCGTAAATGGCCTTGCTTGCAGTTTGTGGGATAAATAAAATGTAGCAGAAGCTCAACACGAAAGTCATCAGTAAACCCTGCGAAGAGGAGATGAAAGAGTACTTAATTTAAGTGTAATTAAGGACATCATGACTCCATTCTGTGTTATTCATATTTTTTACCATTTTTTAGTACCAATTGAAGGTGGTTATTCAGCTGTTGCTTGATGATCCGCAATGCCTCAATTTATAGTGAGAAATGTAACTAGATTAAGTGTATCTGTATGTGCAAGATATTAATAAATTAATAAGATATAATCACATTTAATTCAAATATTTTGAATCAAATGTGATTATTTCTTATTTATTAGTACAAGATTCAAAATATTTCCATATCAATAATAAATTAAATGCGTTGTTTGACTATTTGATGTGTTCATGTATTTCTTTTGCCATGAAATAATTAGTGGATAATTTATGTGTAGGGTGTTTGGATAGAGTTTTTTGGAAATTGTTTATTTGCTTTTATAAAAAGCTAATAATTTCATTTCTAAAAGCTTTTAAGTGATTTTCAATTGGCTCACCGATTTACTACTTTTTTCAAAAAGCAAATAAGACATTTTCAAAAGCTTGCCCAAACATCCTTTTCGTATAGAATTTTTTTTAAAAGAATTTAAGTGCTAATAAAAAAAATGTTTTGACTGAGTGATTTAGTTTTTAAGTTCATTATCATCATGCATGAACCATAGAGTTTTTCGTTTTGTAAATTATAAAATGTTTGTTAAAACCATGTTTTTCGTTTCCACGTTTTTCGAAACACTATTGTAAATAGACTTGGTTTTATTTATTAATTTTTTCATTTAATTTCTGATAATTAATATATAAATCTAAGTCATGTACAATTCATTTCAGTTTAAACTGTTCTTGGATACACTTGATTCCAGCAAAAAACATTTATTACTTTAAATATTTGCTTTTAATTATGTTTTAAGTGGATTCACATTCTTCAGTCTTCAGTTCTTGCGATACATATGGTCAAGTATTAACTGAATTAGAAATAATTTGAGATACAGGTATGGGAGGCTGATATAATTATGAGACGCGCATTTTTACCGATCTCTTTAGCATGTTTATTTTGATTATATATATATAACTAGTTGTTTTACTCAGTGCGTTGCGCCGGGCTGATCAAAAACGCATTGGGTAGGTCGAATATGTTTATGTCACGTTGCAGTTGTGTATTAGTGTGGGTCCGGTTGATTAACACTTAAAAAATTAAAATATAAAAAAACGGCATTAGTTCGGTCGGTAAAACCTGAGCATTATCGATATCGGGCGCTGCAACAGTGAGTCGGTAAAACTCGGGTGTTGGTAAAACCTAAGTGTTCCCGGGAATTGCGACGGTGAGTTGATGCAAATTCGGTCGGTTTCGGTTACGTTTGTTACGATACCGGAAGTAAACAAAAGGTCGGTAAAACCGGGGCATCAATAAGAACATAAAGTTGTCCATCATGGGCGTTTCAGTGAGTTGAACTGAATAACCATTTAATCATCAAATTTAAAAATAGAAAACAAAATTATGTGGACCACTTTGGTGCTGCCACTTGGTCCAATGAAGACTTAGCGGCACCAAAGTTACAAATTATATATATGTATAATTGCCATAAAGAATGTATTATTAATATAGAGTTGATCTATCCTACAAAGCCATAACAATAATAAATGGTAGAAGTTATAATTGATTGTCATGTGTTAAGTGAGACTAAAATGAGAATAGCATAAAGAGAATAACTTATATTTTCTTTCTACACATTCAAGGCGTACGCCAATTCTCTTATCACTTTAAAGCGTCTATCTACTTTTTGATACGAGATTTTTACTATATTTTTTTTACCATAATGTAGGTCTTCTATATGAATCTCACAACTTTACTCGGATCTATCCGTGATGTTAGTTAGCGGAAATCGCTAACAATACTAGGATCTTGTATCTTAGTCTTCAAACACAAAAGAAAGAAAGAGAGGTTTTGTAAAGTAGGTTGTTTTATTTCAAGTGAGTTGTTTCTTTAGTGTTATGGAGAAATGGGTAAAGTAACCCTTTTATAAGGTCTCTATTTCTTCAAGACTTACAAAATAAACGGTACTGAGTACGTAAGACATTGACTAAAAGCAAAACAGAAAGACATACACAATCCTAATAACAATATAGAATATTGGCCCTACAACTTTCCTCTAAGATTGAGTATGTCGAGGAACCTTCCTTAAGTTCTTTTCTTCTTCTTTGTTTCTTGAAGCTTAGTAGTTGTTTTGATCCAAGAGCTTGAAGCAGATTGGATTTTGGACAGATCTTTATCTTCCGTTCTTGTAGACTTAAATTTCAATCTTATTTTCTGGGAAGGATCGACAACAGCAAATTTTAGAAACATCAGATCCGGGAGGTAGACATATAATTTTCTTTTGTTGACTTTCTTGAGCCGACTGGTTTCTTTCCTTGTCTTCAGACACAATCAGTTCATTTTTAGATTCAACCACCAATTTTCATGTTCTTGTTTTCTTTTAAGTGCTTCAGTATCTACAACTTTAGTTTTCGCATCCAAGCAGACTTGATCTTGATCTACCTGTCCATGTACAACTGCACAAAACTTAAAATGAATAAGATTCGTTCACAAACACTCTCGAGGTTCAAAGAAGAATTCGTTTACTGACCCTTCCAATTTCAGTCACTCAAGTTGTAAATTATTTTTTTAAGTCTTAGGTTTCCAACAAACTTTTCAGGAACGACCCTGACAACAAACACATGATTTTGAATAAAATAAGGTTTAATAAAATATGTACGAACATAATAAAAACTTAATATCTTTTTGGCGTTTTCATATATTTTAAAATTATGAAAATATATACATAATATTTTGAAGTTGAAACATAAAATAAAACAAAAGAATATAAAAAAGAAAATGTAGGAGTAAAGATGAAATTAATATTGAATATAAAAATATTTACTTAAAAGTTTTAAAAATTATTGTTGTGAGAAAGATCATGACATAGAGTCATATTATCTGTAACGTTCTAGATCACACTTCTAGTTGACATTATTATGTCAAGAACCCAAAGTCGATTGTACATATATTTTGATGTCAACGTGATATGTTAAGGTATGTATTAGACACAACGCTTGTGTGTTCCCCATTTAATCCGACATATTATAAACTACATCATACCTCGGGCTTAATTTGCTTTCACATGTAACCTCAATTTGACTTAAACCTTTCTTATTTAATTATAGTACGCTTATTGGCACTTGGACAATTGACTCTATCTAGATATATTACAATAAAGCAGAAGTCGAGAGCCTTAACAATCAGGTCATTTATGCCTACTAACAGAGAAAATCCAAGACTTGAACAAAAGAGAGAAAGCAAAACAAAGTAGAAGATTCAAGGTCTTAACAATAGATCTTGTATGACTACAAACATAGAAAGTCCAAGGCTTGAATCAAAATAAAAAGAAGGAATAAATTAGAAGTTAAAAATTCTAAGATAGACATCCTTTTATTTTTGTTTTTCTTTTCTGACTCTTTTTCCATTTTTATTCTATTCTTGACGTTTTTCTTGACACAATAAAGTAAATTTGACACATGACAACATAAGACAACTATGATCAGGTAAAGAGAGGCTTGTTATGATATGCTATTTACATTTCTGTCTTCATTGATATGACTTTGCGCGGAGTCATGCAATGATCACTTCATAAACGTATAACCACTAGCATAGGCAGGTATTTTAGTTTATATCACTCTGACATTTACTCATTTGTCAAGACTATCTACACATCAAGCAATTATCTTGCTGGCTTTTGATCTACTGTTTTCATGTGCTAGGATCGTTAAACACAATTTCTTATCATTTCCCAAATGTCGGATCATTTTCTTTTTATTTTAAAATTTTAAAATACCTGACTCCCTCAAACATGAGCTCCCTCTAAGCATGAAAACATTTTTGAATCAATTTTTGATTTTCTTAAAAGAAAATAAAATATTTTTGATAAGTCAAATGACTTAATTTTTTCTTTTTCTTAAAAAGAACTAAAAATCATTTTAGTGAGTTAAATTTAACTCATTTTATTCCTCTAAAATTGTGATGTATTTGAAATTATTTACAATTTTGTAAACAAAAAGATAGATAGGTTTTTTTTTTAATAAAAGTTGATCATGCCGATGGTTTTAGTGAAAAAGTCAGCAAAGTTGTTGTCAGATGGACTATCTTAAGCATGCATTATCACATTGTATAACAAAGTTGAAGAGATTCAAACCGAGACCCAGCAGCTAATGCTGGATCCATCACTTAAGAGAAGTAGTTGGACGAGGATAGTTTGAGAAACGCTCAATAAGTTGTGGTTGAGCCATTTGAACTAGGTTGGCGTTGTTGAGGCACAAAGTACCATATAAGCATTTCCCATTCCTTGAAATTTACCCCCCCCCCCTGTCGCTTACGAAAGACTCGAATCTGCTTTCAAATGATTTTGCATAAACAACAAGGGTTCGTCTCCCATCATATGCCTGGTGCAATCACTGTCTAAGTACTGAATTTGATAGTCCTCCTTGATTGACCCTTCATACACTAAGAATTTAAATAGACATGAGTTCCCGGTACACTTTTGTCCCTGGAAGGTCAACCGTAAACCGACCAAACTTAATTTTATTTCCAGAAAACCATTTATTTCTTGGTGCAGCCTCACTTAATGAAAGAATAGTCCTTAGTAATCCAAGTAAAAACTTGTTTCTTGGTTTTGGCAATTTTGGACTTTTTTTTTCTTATTTTTAGAACTATTTTTGGTGAATCCTTAGACTTTACAGTCTTAGGATCATTTTTGATTTTATCATTCTTGGTTTTCTAAAAGGTTTTTTTTTGTTTTTTGCTTTATTTACTTTGGCTCTCACATCCACTTCACTGGGTTCACTATCAGCTTGATCAACCTTTAATCTAGGTTACTAAAAGCTCCTTTCGGGGACTGACTAAGCCGCCTTTGAATATCAATTTGTTGCTTGAACCAGTGGTTGCAATGTCTTGCAAGGTGAGAAGAGTGACCACACACAAAACAACATTTTCTCCTAGGAGCGCCATAGAACTCATCAGAACTATAATATGGTTGATGCGGTAGGGAAAGGTGATCCTTGGAAAGGAACATGATTATAAAACCCATTTGATCTGTGACCCCGATCATTAAAAGCATTTGTGTAATATGAATCAACTTAGTTATGCTGATAATGACCATAATAATTGTTATCATAGAAATTGTATAGTTGAGGATTCTTTAATTGATTTGTTGTTTGAGAAAATGATCGTTTACTTGGTGGAACATATTTACATGAAGTACTAACTTTTTCATTTTCAAAAACTTTGCTTTTACTTGAATTATCCTCAGGCTTACAACTTGATGATGAACAACGTGATATGTTCACCTCAACAGCCCTTTTATCACTATCTGAAATAACATCAACATTTTCATCCAAAATACCGTGAGAAATGCCAACATCAAAATTTCACACGTTGCTTTACCATCCGAAGATGAAGTCAATGTATTTGCGTGGAAATAAAGTTGTTAATATGACGGACAGAGTTGGTTGGATTCATGTTAGAATCAAAAAGTGAATTTAAAACGCTTTTATTTTTACAACTCATGTTCTTTTCGACTGGCCCACTTTCTTCTACACAATCTGCTGAACCAGATTAATCACTACTAGAACTAATTGGCATCGGGATTGGATCAACAGTTTTTGAGACGGGAGGAACAAATGTCTTTGGTTTTGGTACATGACCAATTCCATTGACCATTTCGCCCTTAGGAGGGGTATTGAAACTAAAATGGGTAGGCTAGTGTAGTTGTCATTGAACAATGGAAGAACTACAGTAAAATCATAGCCTAATCCCATATTTTGTTTCACCCCCATCTATGCCCCAATGATCCCATTCAGTTTATTAGACGCCATTTCAAACCTATCCACTATTATTTTTCTTTGGGCAATGTCTAATTCTAGTTCTTCAATTTTAGCGTTTAACTGAACTATTCGTCTTTCATGAAATTCAACTAGCTTATGAGACAATAACAATTTTAGATGTAGGTTTGCCATGTCGTCGTGATGATTTTTAATTCTAGTACTGCTTACTTTTTCAGTCTTTTTGTATTCATCATTCTAACCTTTAATGCCTAAATTTTCAATGATCAATGCAGCATTATGAGTTTTATAACTCTCCACTTTATCAATGCAAGCTTGAGAGCATAAATGTGCGTCTAACTCGATGGGATAGGACTTGCTTGATTGCTTCCACCTGTAACACTTGTCCCAGCTTTATTTTCTTTGGAATGATTGTTCATTCGGAGCTTCTTATCCGTTAATTTAAAAGACTTGATGGTAGAAGTCAACTCTGAGAGTGTTATGGTATTCAGTTTTGTGGTTCTCTTGATAGTGACCACACTGTTGTTCCATGCGTAAGGTAGTGAATTCAACAGCTTCATGTTGATCTCAAAGAAACCATTGATGATATCGGCACTTCTCATTTTAGTGACGAGTGACTCAAATCTGTTGATGAGATAGGCAATCGATTCTCCTTGAATATGTTTAACCATGTCGAATTCTCTTTTTACCATTTTCTTTCGGCTTTCCCCCATATCCAGATTTCCTTCAAGCTCAGGATCATAAGATATATATATATATATATATATATATACATATACATATATTAATAACCTAAGACTCGATTAGAATTAATTTGAGTCTAATTTTTTTTTAAACTAAGACTCGATTAGATTGATTTGAGTCTAATTTTAATTGAGTTTTTTTTTAACTTTATGAAGCTCGAATAGTTTTGAGTTGATTTTTTTAAGAAACTCGATTAGATTAGAATGAGTTTGCCTTGTTATTTATTTTTTATTTTTTTGGAACTCGATTAGTTTTGAGTTTGAATTTTTTTTATGGAACTCGATTAGTTTAGTGTTTGACTTTTTTTTTCATTTTTTTATGGAACTCAGTTAGTTTTGAGTTTGATTTTTTTTATTGGAACTAGATTAGTTTTGAGTTTGACTTTTTTTTATGGAACTCGATTAGAATGAGCGTTTTTTTTTATTAGATAACACTTAGACTACCACTAAAGTCAAAAAGACTTTATTCTAAAAACCACTAAATCAGCCTAGATATGAGTTTTTCAACCGAATCTAAACTCAGACACAAAAACTCAAAAAACCAAAACCATAGATTTGATAATTTTCGTGTATTTCTAAGGTGTAAAGTACCCCATAAGAAGTAATTGATAACATGAAAAACAACCTCAAATCCAACAAAAACTAAGATCAAAATCCGAAAAGTTTGACCCGAAAACTACAAAAAGTTGAGCTCTCTGGTACCACTTGCAGGTCCTCTATATGGATCTCATAACTTTACTCTAATCAATCCGTGTTGTTAGTTAGCATAAATCACTAACAACACTCGAATATCGGATCTTAGTCTTCAAACACAAAAGAAATAAGGAGAGGTTTTGTAAGTAGGCTGTTTTATTTCCGAGAGAGTAGTTGCTTTAGTGTTATGGACAAATGGGTAAAGTGACCCTTTTATAGGGTCCCCATTTCTCCATGACTTGCAAAATAAACGTACTGAGTACGTAATACATCGACTAAAAGCAAAACAGAAAGACATACACAATCCTAATAACAATATCGAATATTAGCCCTACAATTGTAAGGCCAATAATTTGTGACTTGCGACATCAATGTAACAGTCGTTAATTCCAGTTCCAAGAATTAAAGCTTGTAGAGTATGTATAATTCTCGGGATTTATCCGACATTTCTCAGAAGCCTTTACGTTATCCCGGTACGTTAAAGAACTTAACTTTTCCTTCCATTTTGCCTTACACTTCAATTTGGAGGGACTAGGATGTAACTATTTTATTTATATCATAAAACAAATAAACCCTAACCCCTAACCCTTTCTAGCTGCCGATCGGACCTCAAGACCCCCCCTGCTCGTTTTTCTTCTTCCCCGCCAAGTTTCAGCCGTGAAAACTTCAATTCAAGGTCGGTTTTATGATTCCCCATGTCTTTTACACCTTAATTGATCATATTAACGCGCATATTGGTCGTTAAGGTTGAGTTTTGATGATAACAGTTTGCTGACAGATTCGTATACGTTTATTGTAGGGTCTGTAACACGATGGTAATCCATTGTTTTTGATCGATTCTTGATTCCATGATGTTCTACTTTGAGTCTAGTTTCCAGAAAGGTATAATACGTAATTTTTTGACGAGATTTGAATGGTTTTTATGAATTTATAAAATCGAGTGTCAAAGCTGATGCGGGATGACGGATTCTGGTCTGTCTTCCCGACGTCATAACCTTTTTTCGACAGGTCCAAATTGGTTGGTTCCATTTCTGGAAGTTAGTATTTTGAGTTAGGAACCAAACCCAATTGGAATCGTTTAATTTGGTTCGGTAATGAATTTTATAAAAATAAAACCATTTTGTTGCGCACTGAAATAGCTGCAAGTACCTTGCTGTGTTGGAGGAATTTTTATAATTTTTGTGTCCAGTAGAAAAATATAATAAAAATATTTTTATAAACCAAAGACATTTATTAAGGTCTGGTAAAAATTTAATAATTTATTTCAAAGTTATCCTATGTAATTAAATGCATCTTCGTATGCTAAAATCTACACATTTTACTCGTTATTAATCGATAAGTTCGTTTTAGGCTTAACCGGTGGATTTGGTTAGTTGAAAGGTTTTAGAGGCTGAGGTAAAGTAATTGGGTATGGGTTGGGCCTTGGGCCAAGTGTTGGGCCTTGGGCCAACGTGTTGGGCCTTAGGCCAAGTTGTTGGGCCTTAAGCCAAAGTGTTGGGCCTTGGGCCAACGTGTTGGGCTTGAACGGCCCATTAGGCAAGAGTGTTCTTACGGTCTAGCTTAGTAACACGTTGTGTACTATTTACAGGCCCTTACTTGTGAGTGTTCACTTAGGGATTTCCTAGCTCGTTGCAGGTGTTCGATCGATTTCAGTTGAGTTCATGATGCCCCCTTTTTAACTCTTTTTAAGTTTTGGGCTAGCATGTACACCTAAGTGTTTTCTTACTTGATGAAATGTTTTTTTTAAAACGATTTTATATAGGCTTTCTAGTATATGGTAGGCCTTGGGATGTTAAATATATATATATACATATTATTGTTTGGCCTATATTTGGCGATGTTGTAGTCGTTTCGACTACTGATGCTGCGTATGCCTACTTTGTGTTTGCATGCTTTGATATTACGTGTTTGGGTTGTACGTTTGCTCGACCCTGATGTTACGTGTTTGGGTTGTACGTTTGCTCGACCCTGATGTTATTACTTGGATGATATATATGTAGGTATATAATTATAAGGATGTTTATATATAATTATAAGGACGATTATATATAATTATAAGGATGTTTATATTTAAGTATAAGGATGTTTATATATATATATACACACACACATATATATAAGGATGATTACTTATTGTTGATGATGGCCTAACTGTTTTATCCCGTTTATTTGGCCTAACTGTTTTATCCCTTTTATTTTAAAACTCTTGGGATGACTATTATGATTATTATTATTATAGATGTTATTTATAAAAACTTGAACTCACTCAGCTCAAGCTGACTTTGTGTGCATGTTAGTGTGAGTTTCAGGTTAGGAGATGGATACAATACCGCTTGGACGTGCACGAAGCTACTTGGACGGTGGAGAGCATACTTAGTCGGATGTTTCAATAATAATAAATGTTTTTTTTAACATTTATTTAAATTGGTTTTGGGAACTTATTTTATTATTTATGTTTTCCGCTGAATTATACTCTGAAATGGTTATTTTAATGAAGTGAATTGTTTTTAAGTTTAATTATTTTTACGAGTGTTTTGAATGATTACCAACTGTGGGGTACCCGGGGTACGGGGCCTTACAATCAATATGGCGAAAGTCATAATATATATATGGTCAAATTAATAATTAAAGTGAGTGAGAAATCCTGATACGAGACGGGAGCTTCGGTGCACGCATTTAGCTCTAACATGGAGGAAATCTTCCAGAAGAAATGGTTTTAACTATAAATAGGTCACATGTTGTCTTTGTATGTGTGTGTTTTCTAGCGTACACACAACCACCCAAAGGGACCTCACATTGGGTGGGATCAGTTCATTTAATATTATGAATCTTTTATTATTACCGATTACGGGGTCGCTCAATACTATCTTTATATTATTTGTTCGATCGCTTGTTTATAATGCACCCATCTCGATCGCTTATCAAGAAAAAAAATCGATCGTTTGTCCGGTGTTTGGGACCTACTAATGGTATCAGAGCGGGTGGAATCAACTGATTTAACTTTTTTTCTTGATATTCGGGTTCTAATTCCAAGATTACCCGAACCGAGACGTTAGTTTCTTGAAGACCCGTTGAAGTTTTGTAATAAACTTTGAAGATCTTGGAAATAAAGTTGGAAATAATCATGCTCGAAGATTGTCTTTTGTTTGTAGATCAGGATTCAGCCGATTTTGAGGTTCGTTTTATGGTTTTTGTCAAGTTTTATGAAGGTGTTTGAAGAACAATGGATTTGTTCAAAAGAGTCGATACTTATAAAAGTCAAATCTGTTTGTTGTGCTTTAAATCGACAAGAAAAGGTATATTAGATGATGTTGTTTGAAAGCGGAGTGATTGAAGCCGGGATACAAATTTCCGGTGATGGGTGGCTGGTTTTGATGGTGACCAGAATATGATGGTTCTGGTATGGAGCTCTCATCGCGATGAACATTTTTCCAGCGAGGTGACCTCATGTGATGTTGGATATGGGTGTTGGCGGTTTGAGGGAGCTGATGCATGAATACGGAAAACCGATAGTATACAAAGGTCTGACCGACGGTTGCTGACACCGAAAATAGTCCGGGTACGAGATGTGTTGGCACCTAAAATAGTCCGGTTACGAGATGTGTTGTCACCGGAACTCGGTTTTTCTGTTAGATGATACCGGATTACGGTTTTCAGGAGGGGTTAACCTCATATGTGCATTTTTTGCTGTCAAGACTATAGAAATAGCTTTAGTCCTGTGATAAACTGTTGTTTCTGCTCATTCCGATCTTGGTGTTGCCGGATTGCGGCTTTCCTGTTTGGAGTCACCAGCGACTCATGGTGACGGTTTGTGGTTGTGGATGGCGTGTGATCGCATGTTGATGATGGAAACTTGGTAAACGGTTAGGATTGTTGGATGGTAAAACAAATTGTTGTTGGCGGTTGTCTATGTGACATTAAGGTTCCATGAAGGATGCCATTATGACCTAATCTGCATGTTGTTCACAATTGGTCCATCGTACTAGACCACCCTAGGAGTAGCTTCTATTTTTCAACGACGAAGGTTGTGTGGTTATTGGGCCTGTACGCTAATTGGCTTACATTAATTTTAAAAGTTTGGGCTTTTAGCTTTCTAAGTTTGGGATATGGGCTGCTTGAATCTGGACCACTCGGAGTTGGGCCTTGTATGGAACTAGGTGGCTAGTTGTAATGGATCTCAGTTGATTACAATTTTTTTGGGCCGAGTAAGTCGTCTATTTTTTAACTTAACTAAAGAAAATCAAAATTGTTCGGGTTTTCGTCATTGTTTGACCGTTTTCAAAGCTTGTTATTTCTATATTACTTTCAAGGCGTTCGAGAAGTTAGATCCGAAAGGTGAACTTCGAATGAATTAATAAGCTTTGTCATTCGACCGTTGAAGCCAGTATTTCGAGAACGGTTTCTGGATATTCGAGCTCATCTCAACCTATATTGCTTAAGATCCGAGAGAATGGATAAAGAAGCGAGAAGTCCTTCATGAATGATTAGGTGGTTCATACCTTAGCGGGTGAATTGAAACAAAGAGGCTTCGGTTTATTGGGTGAATTTTGATGATTTGAGACACGGTTTGACTAAATTTTGATATCACAATTCAAGGGGGTGATTGTAGGGCGATTAATTTGTGGCTTGCGATATCAGTATGGTGAAACTTGTAATATATTTATGGTCAAGTTAATAATTAAAGTGCGCTAGAAATCCAGATGCGAGACGAGAGCTTCGTTGCACGCGTTTAGCTTCAACGGGAGGAGATCTTATAGATGAAATGGCTTTAGCTAGAAATGTCACATGTTGTCTTTGTATGGGTTTGGTTTCTAGTGTGTACACAATCACAAGGGGAGCTCATCTTGGGTGGGATCGGTTCGTTTAATATTATGAATCTTTTATTATCACCGATTATGGAGTCATTCAATAATATCTTTATATTATTTTTTCGATCGTTTGGTTATACCGCACGCATCTGAATCGCTTATCAAGAACCAAATCCATTCGTTTGTCCAGACTTCGGGACCTACACATAATAACAAACGTTTTTTTATATTTAATATGAGTATGACTTTGTTTTATAAAATTAAAACCAAATTTACATCATTGTGTCTTTCTTGTGACTTTGTTTTTTTCAAGGTTCCACGATTCAACAACCCTTCTCATGATTCGTTTCTCAAACTTATCAAGATATCTGGTGGTCATTCTACCATACCATATGTGAATTTATCTTATAGAAGATGGTTCTTCTTTTAATACCTCTCTTTGTTAGGACTATGAATTTATGACACAGATCTATTAACATGACATGACACGACACGACATGTGATTTAACAAGTTTGTGTTTGAGCTTAATAGGTTTCGTATCTTAAACCGATCGACCAGTTTAAGACATATTTAAATTCGTATCCTAACAGGTCATAAGACCTATTAACATGTTAGTAACCTGCGTAGATTTTTAATTAAAAATAAATAAATATACACTCTTAAAGTCCTAAATCTAAAGTCATACTTACAAACAGCGTTTCTCTCATGCCCTTTAGAACCCAATATTATATTTTCAATTGATTTGATGATTTGCTTTGTCATGATCGAGATTTTGTGACACAACTATGAATAATCGAACAAGACTCACAAAAACACTTAGAATTGCGAAGACCTCTAGGTATGACCGGCGGAATCATCCAAGGCTAGAAAGTTGCTAAAAATAGTAATACTACTAATAACAAACACACACGAGATCACTCAAAATATTTTCATTATATTGATTATCAATTGGTTACAATGGAGGATCTTAGGGTTTGTAGGTGTGGAATGTTAGGTGCGGCTGCTGGGTCACAAAAATATTCCTTAAAGTTCTCAAAAGGTGTGTAGACAACCGTGCTCATTAATGAGACGTAATACTCCTTTTATAGGCAGCTGACATATCTTCTAGAAAACCCTAATCATTACATAACAATCACAAAATAACTAAAAGTGTAGAAACAGGTCTTCGACTAAACTATTCCCTGTTGAGCAGACCTTGTAATCCCTTGGCGTGCTCAAAACATTACCTCGAGTAGATTTTACGTAGAATATTTTCCTTAGAAAATATCCTTCTCAATCAGACTTCAATCTTCATGATAAATCCAAACTTTGCTCGGATATATCCCATGAGCAAACTAGTTCTTACTCGGATTCCTTTAATCTTGTCTTAGACTTATTTGAGCAAACTAAGTATACCCGGGTACGATAGCTTTGCTCGAGATTGAACTATGCTCGGAGTAATACTTAGAGTAATTTCCATTAACTCCCTTCAAGCATACTTGAGATCCACTTATTATAATATCCTTGCTCGACCCACTAGGTAACTCGTGAACTTGGTTTAAGCCAAGTGTTTACTCAGATACAAACCCTACTCAACTGCCCCAAAACACAACTGGATTACATACACTTGTTTCAAAATGCACATCAAATCCCCAAAAACAGTAAATTACATTACTTTAATAGGAAATGATTACATTGGATAATTTTGCCTTAAGGGCATTGCAAAGCAAAATAAACATAACATACAAAGAAAAATAAAATTACAAGTAATACCATGATAGTCTTTAATGCTTGATTACCTGCATATTAGTTTTGATTCTATATCCTTGCTCTATTGATTTTCCTATTCCTCACAGCTGCTTCTCTTTATTGGAACTTAAATAATTATTATATATTGTTAGGGCACTGATTTTCAGTATCCTCAGCAAAGATTATATTCAGAACGAATCCAGGATGCGGTATCCTCCATGGTAAGTGGTATCCTAATTACATTATATAACTAACACGATATTTGCTACTTTCCATGTTTACCAGGTCAAAGACCGTTTCTTGATCTCCCGAGGACTCGTACTTACTGTTATTAGAGCGTGGCAACTAAGGAAACATGCTATCTAACGGAATTAACGGCTAATGATTTAGTCTAAAAGCTTCCTTAAATATAGGACTTCTTGTTAGTTTTATTTTTGTATAAATAGAGCTCTATACGGATCATAACACACACACTCTAGCACTCTAGAACTTACTAGTACTCGCATTCTCTGTAATCACGATCAAGTTTTAGCTCCACAATTGTAAACACCTTTATTATTAATAAACTGGTGGTGATAGTTTTCACCGCCCGGGGTTTTTTGCTTGTTATCCTAAGGATAACGGGTTTTTTCCTCGCAACAAATCCTCGTGTTCAAGCACTTTTACGTTCATTTCATACAAGCACCAAGTCCCGATTACTAATTTGGTTATGAAATAATTGTTGTTAATTTTTTACCAAAACAATTTGGCGCCCACCGTGGGGCTAACGGTGCTTTAATCCATTAAATCCGCTTATTTCATTCACCTTCACTCTCTTTACAATGGCCTAACAACCAAAAACTAGTTCAGTCTTTACTCCGGTGGTCACTATTGCTTCAACTGTCAACCCAGGACCTCCACCACTGCCAAAGAAAAATACTCAGCCCAGAGGAGAACTTCCATGCACCATTCGCGGGATCCTCTACACGGGTAGATCCGGTTATTTCTAACAATGATATTTTTGCTTTGATGAAACAGGTCAAAACTAACATGGAGCAGCAAGAGAAGACCAACTCAAGGCTATTCAAGGAGATTGAAGGGATCAAAAAGAAACCAGGGCAGGAGGCCACTCCAATCATGCCCAGGGTCCTTGACTTTGATTCTCCAGGATCATCTATCCTTTAGAATTCCGGATCCATGGGGACACAATCAGCAAGGATTCCATCGCAGCAGCAATCAGGATACTGGGGAGCCTTTCCTTCGGTATCCTCGGAGTTACCCGGACCAACAAGGCCAGGGTCCATCAACATGCTGCCTCGCTCAACCATGCCAACCGGCATATTCTCATCAGGATCCCCTATGGTGTCCTCGGAAGTGCATGTTGGAGATGACATCCCTATGCAGGCACCACCTTATCCTAGGGATACCATCAATGGAGGAATTAACCACCCAAACTCAGGATACTAGAGACCTAACCAGAATCTCGGTAACAGTTTACTTAATTGTAATTTATACACTAATCATGGATCAGTGCAGGATAGGGGGATATCCCCCGATATAGCCAGGGAATTGCAGAAAATGAAGGATATGATTTCCAGTATCCCAGGGATAATCCATCCCATAGCTGAAGTTCCGGTAGGCAGTCACAGATTATCCAGGTTCACTTGGCCAATATGCGACGTAGAGATCCCTAGGAAATTCCAGACGCCCAACATGAAACTTTATGACGGCACTACGGATCCTGAGGAGCATGTAGCTCAATACAGGGAAAGGATGGAGGTCAACCCTATCCCTGCTGAAATCAAAGAAGCTTGTCTATATAAAGGGATTGGTTCAACACTAACAGGGCCGACCCTCAAATGGTTATTAAGTATTCCTTCCAATACTATCACTTCCTTTGCTCATTTAATTAACTTATTTAACAATCAATTTTCTTGTAGTAGATCTTTTGAGAAAATGACAGGTGATTTATATAGGATTGTTCAGCGTAACAATGAATCCTTAAGGGATTACATAATCAGGTTTAGCAGGGAAGCTTTGGAAATCCCCAACCTTGACATGGCAGCTGCTGTTGAAGCCTTCAAAATGGGACTTAGGAAGGATTCTCCTTTCTATGACGACCTCGTCATGACTCCATGCAAGAATCTTGATGAAGTTAGAAACAGGGCATTAAGATACATTTGGCTGGAGGATGACAAGAAGTCTCATGGAGGTTTGGTTATCCCGAAGTATGAGTCTACCAACAGGAAGTCTAACTCTCCCCAAAAGTTCTTTAGGCCGAAGCCTTATTCCAAGCAGGATAATCCCAAGATCAACGCTGTGGAAGAAGACGAAGATGACGAAGAGTATCTTAAAATCTCGGAATATTGCTTTAACCTTGATATTGGTGGTGTGATTTGTGCCAAGCAGGTAGGTGACATGGCTAGATGGCCTAAGAAAAATGAGAAGCCCGGATTAACCAAAGACAAGTCAAAATGGTGTGCATTCCATGAAGACTTTGGTCATCGCACTGACGATTGTATAGCACTTTGGAAGGAGATAGGATACCTTCTCAGTAAAGGAAATCTGAAAGAACTATTTGGAAGAAATAAGAACAAAAGTCATGATCCTGTCAAGATACCTGAAAGGGCACCATCTCCACCACCCGAAGCTAAGGTGGTATCCTTCATCTCGGGAGGATCTGACATCTGCGGAACCTCATATTCAGCAGCTAAGAAACGTTCTAAAGAAACGAAGATGGACAACGAAGAAAGACCTCTCCGTACTTCCACATTAACATCTCAAAAAATCATATCCTTCGATGAGGAGGATAGATGTGATCTTGTGGATCCCAACCATGATGGTTTGGTAATTACTTTGTGTATAGCTAATTGTTTTATGCGCAGGATACTCGTTGATGGAGGAAGCTCTGTAAACATTATCCAGATGGATGCCTTGAAGAAAATGGATATCCCGAAAACGGAAACTATCCCAAAATCCTCAGTCCTTGTAGGATTCAGTGGCAAGACTAAGAACACCTTGGGAGAAATTAAACTTCCAATATATATTGAAGGAACCAACTCCTTACAAAAGCTTTGCGTTATTGACTCATTATCTTGTTGTAATGTGATATTAGGCAGGCCTTGGATCCATAGCATGAAAGCAGTACCCTCAACTTACCATCAATGTGTGAAACTCCCAAGTCCTTGGGGAGTTATCAAAATCGAAAGCGATCAGCAGGATGCCAAGGAATGCTATGCTTCATCAATGAAATGGACTACGAAACCTACTCAAGAATAGCAATTACAGAAACAACCAGGGAAGGTCCTGAAGGCTAGAGACCAAGAAGTGAAGGAAGTATTCCTGGATCCTCAAGATACCGAGATCAAAGTACTATTAGGATCAGGTATGCCTGAGAATATCGAACAAGAACTGATATCCTTCCTAAAGAAGACAGCCTCCACCTTCGCCTGGAAACATGAAGATATGACAGGTATCTCTAAATCCATAATAACTCATAAACTTGGTATAGATAAATCTTTCAGGCCAGTACATCAAAAACGAAGAAAGTTTGCTCCTGAGAGAAACGCTATCATACAAAAGGAAGTGCAGAAGCTGCTCAAGACCAAAATGATAACGGAAGTCCGTTATCCTAGATGGTTGGCCAATCTAAGTTGTGGTCCAGAAGAAGAATGGAAAGTGGAGAGTTTGCGTGGACTTCACAGACCTGAATAAGGCCTGCCTAAAAGATCCATTTCCACTCCCACACATCGACTCAATGATGGATGCAACCGTTGGCCATGAACTGCTAACCTTCATGGATGCATCCTCAGGATTTCAGCAAATTCAAATGGAACCTTCAGACCAGGAAGACACAGCCTTCATGACTCCCACAGGTATATACTGTTATACTACAATGCCTTTTGGACTTAAAAATGCAGGTGCAACATACCAAAGGCTCGTCAACATGATGTTCAAAGACCAACTAGGGGATACGATGGAAGCCTACATAGATGACATGGTTGTAAAATCAAAAAAGGCCAAGGATCATCTCAAAGACTTGGAAACAGCATTTGATATCCTGGATGAATACAACATGAAGTTGAATCCAGCCAAGTGTCACTTTAGGCTCAAAGCAGGAAAATTCCTGGGATACATGGTCACCAAGAGAGGAATAGAAGAAAGCCCAGAGCAGATCAAGGCTATCCTGGATATCAAATCACCAAGAAATGTCAAAGATGTCCAAATGTTGACCGGAAGAATAGCTGCTCTCAATAGATTCATCTCGAGATCTTTAGAGAAGTGTAAAGACTTCTATGATATCCTGAGGAAGAATCAAAAGTTTGAAGGGGGAGAGAAGTAAGAAAGGGCATTGATATCCCTGAAGGAATACTTATCCTCAGTACCACTCCTAATGAAGCCAGTTGATGGTGAGACATTATCCTTGTACTTAGCCGTTTCTGGGAGTGCAATCAGTGTCGTCTTTGTCAATGATCATGAAGGTCAACACCATCCAATATATTATGTAAGTAAAAGTCTACTAGTTACTGAATCCAGACATTCTTATCTTGAAAAGTTAATTTTAGCACTTATAATGGCTTCAACTAAACTAAGACATTACTTTGAGACTCATGCTATACATATAAAAACTAACTATCCTATTAAAGTTGTTTTGAGAAAACCAGAAATGTCAGGTAGGATGGCAAAGTGGGCTGTGAAGCTTAGTGCATACGAAATCTTGTATGAACCAAGGACTGCCACAAAATCTCAAGCACTTGCCGACTTTGTGGCTGATTTTAGCCAGGATATACTTGAGGAAATAAAAAAGGAAGTTCAACAACTGGAGATCAAGGAAACTTGGACTTTGCATACCGATGGTGCCTCCAACATAAGAGGAACAGGTCTAGGTATCCTGCTAAAATCGCCACGGGGGGGCATAATACCTCAATCTATATCTTGCGAATTTCAGACTACTAATAATAAGGTTGAATATGAAGCCTAAATAGCTGGTATGCAGTTAGCTAAGGATATGAAGGTCAGGTATCTTCAAGTTTATGTTGATTCTTTGTTATTAGCTAACCATTTTAATGGCTCTTATGCAGTGAATGCAGAAAACATAGTAAAATATTTAGAAATAGTTAAGAAATTAGCTATGTGTTTCGAAACATTTGATATAGTACAGGTACCAAGGGAAGAGAACACTGAAGCAGATGCCTTAGCAAATTTGGCATCAGCTCTTAAGATACCAGATGATGTCAAGATACCTATCGTGCATATCTTGACTCCGACAACGAAGGAGAACCAAAAAGTCCTGGAGACTTCAAATCCTGAAGATAATCCAATATCCTGGACCCATCCCATAATGCGGTATCTTCAAAATAACGAGATTCCAGAAGGAGAAAATCCAAGAGCTTTCCGAATGAAGGTAACCCAGTATATTATCCTAAATAATACTCTGTATAGAAATCACTTGCAGGTCCATACTTGAGATGTTTGGAATATCAAGAAGCACAAGATGTTCTCAAGGATATACATGAATGCGATTATGGAAACCACACTGGGGGCAGGGCCTTAGTATCCAAGATATTGAGGACATGTTACTTCTGGCCGACGATGAAGAGAGATGCAATGGATTTCTCCAAGAAGTGTGACGCTAGTCAAAGACACAGCAACATCTTGCATCAACTAGCTGAACCATTATATCCTATCATATCCCCATGGCCGTTTATGAAATGGGGAATGGATATTGTGGGAAAGCTGCCCAAGGCTCCTGGTGGAAAAGTCTTTATGTTGGCCATGACAGATTACTTCTCCAAGTGGATCGAAGCAGAGGCATTTGTTCAAGTCAAAGAAAAGGATGTGATCTCGTTCATCAAACGCAACATCTTAACAAGATTCGGTATCCCAGCAGAGATTGTTTGTGACAATGGATCACAGTTCATCGGGAGAAGAACGACCAACTTTTGTGAAAGTTGGGGAATCAAAATGGTGACTTCAACTCCAGTACATCCTCAAGCAAATGGTCAAGCAGAATCCAGTAACAAGATCATCATCAACAATCTGAAGAAGAAATTGGGGTCCAAGGAGGGAAAATGGGCTGAAGAACTACCATTTGTTCTTTGGGCTGATAGAACCACTTCAAAAAATGCAACGGGACAAACACCTTTTTCCTTGATGTTTGGGGCCGAAGCTGTTATCCCAACAGAGATGGTGATCCCCAGAGTAAGAACCAGCATCCAGGATACTGAGTCCAACAACAAACATCTTACCGAAGATCTGGATACCATTGATGAACTCAGAGATCTCGCCAGGATCAGAATGGCAGCATACCAACAAAGAATAGCCAAGTCCTACAACAAGAATATCAGAATTCGAAGATTCCTAGCAGGAGATATGGTGTTAAGAAAAGCATTTCAGAATACCACTAACCCAGTAAATGGAAAACTAGCTCTAAAGTGGGAAGGTCCTTACCTGATTGATTCGGAGGCAGGAAAAGGGGCCTACAGGTTAATCACTATGGAAGGTATTCCTATACCAAGAGCTTGGAATGCTATCCACCTCAAGGCGTATTTTTGTTAGTATACTTAACTGGTATGATAGTATCCTTAAGATGAAGGTATGTTCTCTTATCTATTCTTACATTTTTAACTTTATTATCTCTAAATCAAGTTTACTGACATAAGCATCGGAGGGGTGTTAGCCAGGCTAACACCCACCCCTCGTCAAGAGCTTAGTGTTTTGCAGTTATCCTAAGGATACGTTATCTCGACAACAGTCAGAGGCTGATCACCTCCCACACGAATGTGATATCCCTGATATCCCCAAAGGTTTAAAGGTCTTCACCTTTCCATCGAACACCTGGAGCGCACGAATATGATATCCCGGATATCTCAAAAGGTTTAAAGGTCTTCACCTTTCTAACGCCGCCTGGAGCGCACGATGATTCGGGTATAGTTCGAGGCAGGCGGACCAGACCATCTGATAATCCGTTTGTTGTTGGCTATATACCGAATCCTTAAGATAAGTGGCAGACGTGTCACACATATGGTTTATAACATTTTCATGTTATCTAAGGTTTATAACACCTTCGTATTATCTAAAGTCTTGGTATTATCGTGCCCATGCGTTTGGGACTTTCCCCAATTTTATCTCAAGTTTAGACATTTTCATGTCTCTATAATAGTGGCCTAGTCGCCAGTGAAAAGGCTTTATCGCTAGTTAATGGGCTTTATCACCAGAATTATCTAACTTTGTTTTGACAGATCGCTAAATCTAAGAAGATTACTAAGTTGTTTTTAACCTAGCAAAATCCCAGAAGCTCGATACTTAGAAAAATCGACGATTGGGGACATCCCATGTAAGCCTATCAGATTTATAAATAATCTCCACAAAGGTACTCTTTACACTTAGTTTTATTACACAATTTATATTTCAAGGTGTGATCTTTTGGTTTGATTGTGATAAATCACACAAGGCATAAGGATATATTGTCCTTAAGATATATTATTTTATAATTCCTAATAAGTCTTTTGATTATGTCTTCTAAATCATGAAAGTATTTCAAAAAAAAGTCTTAAAGATATAATTTCTGGAAATATAAATATTCGAGAAGCGTATTTTTCAGGATACATTATCCTCGAAGCAAATTATTTCATAAAAGTGAAGACATATAATATTCCAACTAAAACTTACAAGTTTCTGAACACAATGTTTAAAGCCAAAAGATTATGTTATTACTAACCATAAGTGTAGGAAATTAAAAAGGCAACACCCGGGTTTCGTCTTGAAAAGCTAAGATCCCTCAACCCGAATATTGCCAGATGTCCAAAAGTCAAGATAACATGGCTTCGTCTTGAAAAGTCAAGATCCCTCCACCCATGTATCCTAATATCCTAAGCATAATATTGTTCAAAACAGAAAAGTAAATTGTTCAACAACCATTACAACCCAACACCAAACACAAACATATAAAAATTGGGCTCAAGCTTTTTCTTTACCGCCATCACTGCCTAATTGCACCTCATCACCAACCGCCTTCACCGTTCCCTTGATTGCCACATCCACTGCCTCCTCCGTAACCTTCTCCGCTCCTCTCGGACCAACCTCCTCCACCTTTTCCCCATTCAGCTCGGCCAAGACCCTCTCCTAACCAGCTACATCCCAAAAGGGAGTGTCCAGACCAGACCAGCTTCCTTCGCTTCCTTAGCCATCTTGAGCCGGGATTGAAACACGGAAGACTTTTTCGCCCCCTCCATAGCCTCGTAAACCTTTACCAAGCATTCAGCCTCTTGATGGACCAGCTCCTTCTTGGCAAGTGACAGCTCCAGTTTCACATCATCCAGCTCTTTGGGTTCACATTACTTGCATATACATGCTTACTATATCAGCATATAAAGTTTTGTTGTATTTTTGTGGTTGTTAGGTGTGACCCCTTCACCAATATGTAGAAAATGTGTACACCTTCACCAATATGTAGAAAATGTGGTCGGTCCAACCTAGAGTTCTGTTAGTGATGATGTATCCCCAACATCAATTATCAAACATACCATTCAACCTTCTAGAAGAAAAATTATGCATGAATGCAATACAAGGTATGGGAGGTTGTTAACTTATACACACTATATTTTTGCTTTAGTTATGTCATATATTTGTTGGATATTCCTATTAGTCTATTACTTTTAACAATTTTTGTGTTTTTCTCTATACATCAGGAAGTTTTCTAATTCTGGTCATACAAGAAGCAGAACACTTGGTGGATATGGTGGTTTTAGGATACCTTTTTTCGTGTTTTAATTCGGGTATGTATTTGTTCCTAAATATTGTAGCCTCTAATTCAAGTTATTCTTTTCTTTATAACAAGATTTCATTTATTTGCAGGTTTGCAAAGCTTTTCCAATGACTGCCATAATGCTTAATGCGTGATGCCTTATAGGTTACTAGTGGTTGTGTTTGAAGATTCGGTTTATTACTCTTCTATTCGGCGATAAGGGTGGTTAGCTACTTGGTGTGGCAACCTCGGTTGAAGCCTAATATGTTTCGAAATTGTTTTATGTGTTTGTTATCAAAGTCAGACTTTTTTTTACGGTTTATGGGTTCTTAAATTAGACTTTAGGTTGTATTGACGAAACTGAGATGCTGGAATAAGGGTGTTAGATAATTTTTTCTTAGTGCATGTGTTCAATGAAACGTCATTTGCTTTTGTTCTTTATTCGGCTATGGTTACACAACCCCCCGCAATGCGGGGGTTCGAAATACTAGTTCCAAATAAAAGGGATGGTTCCGTGGTAAGTCCCATTCTTTTAAATCAATTAAGTCACTTACATGCAGATATTCCAACTCAGAGTCATACTCAATAATTCCTAGCAGCATTCCATCAGAGTTCCTTAGGAGAAATTTTGTTGTCTTATTCTTATACACAATGCTGGCAATTCTTCCATTCAGTGTACCTCAGCATTTAATTGAATTATAAAGTAGGTTTTGACTGACTTTTAGGGTCGCTGGAAAATATGCTCGGTCACCGGCCGGTTAACCGTAAAAGCGTGGAACCATGGCAGGGGGTAGATATATTAAATAATATAGTTTGAATCTAATTTACATTTCTGCTCCTTAAACTATCAAGTTATATTAAAACCAATTTTAGAATACACGGTTAATATACGTATATCACTTATAGACGGCCCCTAGGGATATCCGGATCATATTCAGTCTTGTTTGGTTATTCGTTTGTTCGTAACGAAATAAACGGTTAATCTTTTATTCGATATGTAAATTCTAACATACACTTGATTTTGTCACGAATGTCACATTCTCCCCTAGTTAGAAAATTTCGTCCCTGAAATTCGATTATTCAGCTACGCCCTTATTAGGAAAAAGGTGCGGGTATGTCTTTTTAAATTTTTCGTTTCGTTCCCACGTGTATTCGGGGTCCCCATTGTGAATTCCACCGAACTTTGACAAATGAGATTTTGTTATGTCTTAACTCTTTGATTTTCCCCTCTAGAATTTCCATGGGTTCCTCTACAAAGTTTAATTTTTCATTTATGTGTAAATCTTCCAGTGGTGCTATCTCTACCTCATTAGTTAGTCACTTTTTCTGGTTCGATACATGGAAGACATCGTGAATGGAACTCAATTCCAGAGGCAGTTTTAGTCGATATTTTACGGGACCAATTTTAAAAATAACTTCATACGGCCCCAATGTATCGCGCAGCTAGACTACCGGTTCTCCCAAATCTAATAACGCCTTTCCACGGGGATACTTTCATGAATACCTTGTCACCTACTTCAAAAGAAAACAGCTTTCTATGAATGTCAGCATAGCTTTTCTGTCGGTCTCTGGCGATTTTTAGTTTGTTTGTGATTTTAGGAATTTTATCTGTGGTTTTTTGAATCAAATCGGACATGGTGATTTGGGTTTCGCCAACGTCAGTCCAACGCAGTGGCGATCTACATTTTCACCCATACAATGCTTCATATGGTGCCGCTTTTATGCTACTATGGTAACTATTATTATACAAAAATTCAACCAGTAGGAGATGCTAGTCCCAATTTCCTCCAATGTCTAGTACACAAGCACGAATCAAATCTTCTAGTGTCTGAATAATTCGTTCGGATTGACCGTCAGCTTAGGGATGGTAGGTCGTGCTTAGATCGATTCGGATTCCCAAGGTTTCATGCATAGCTTGCCAAAAATGAGAGGTGAAACGACTATCTCGATCTGAAATTATTGAAATAGGCACACCATGACGAGATATGATTTTGTTAATGTAAATGTGGGCAAGTTTTTCAGTTGTATAAATGTTACGAATCGAAAGGAAATGTACGGATTTGGTCAGTCGGTCAACTATCACCCATATTGCTTCATTTCCTCGGGATGTTTTTGGAAGCTGTGTTACAAAGTCCATGATAAACTTGTTCCCGCTTCCATTGAGGTATTTCAGGTTGTTGTAACATTCCCGAAGGTTTTCGATAGTCAGCCTTAACTCTGGCACATGTTAGACATTTACTAACATACGTGGCTATATCCTTCTTCATACCGGGTCACCAATAAAACTCTTTCAAATATTTGTACATCTTATCAGTACCTAGATGAATAGAATATTTGGACTTATGTGCTTCATCCATGACCAAGTCACATATATTATGAAGAGTTGGGATCCAAATTCGATTTTTTAAGTATAGTATTTCATCGGTTTTCTTTTCAAAATTTTGCTGGTTCCCATGCAAGTCTTCGTTTTCCAAGTGATCTTCTTTTACAGCTTCGTTTTGGGCAATACGGATTTGTTAGGTAAGGCTAGTTTGGACAATCATTCCTAGTGCTCGTACCTTCAGTGGTTTAATTCTATCTTTTCTGCTCAAGGCATCTGCTACTATATTAGCGTTTCCTAGATGGTATCGAATTTGACAATCATAATCGTTCAACAACTCCACCCATCTTCTTTGCCTCATGTTCAATTCTTTTTGGTTAAAAATGTATTGTAGTCTCTTGTTATCAGTTTAATTGTACATTTGGTGCCATATAAGTAGTGCATCTATATCTTAAGTGGAAAAATAACCGCTCCCAACTCTAGGTTATGGGTAGTATAATTTTTCTCATGCACTTTTACTGTCGGGAAGCGTATGGTATAACCTTGTTTCTTTGAATAAGTACTCATCCTAAACCTTTTCGGGATTCCTCACAATAAACTACAAGGTCATTAGTCCCTTCTGGGAGACTTAGTATCGGGGCTTGACACAATTTCTATTTCAGTAGTTGAAAAACCATTTCTTGTTCTTCTCCCCAATCATAAATTCGAACTTTTTGGTTTAAGAGGGTTAAAGGTTGGGCTATACTGGAAAAGTCTTCAATAAAACCCCGGTAGTATGCAGGTAATCCCAAAAATTGGCGAATTTCTTTTGGTGATTTTGGTGCTTGCCAATTTTCAATGCATTCTATTTTGCTCAGATCCCCGTGAATCCCTCGCTGGCTAACGATGTGCCCTAAGAATTGTACTTCTTGTAGCCAAAATTCACACTTGGACAACTTGGCTTACAATTTTTCCTACCTCAACAACTCCAAGATTATTCGTTAATGATACTCATTTTCTTCCTTGGTTTTCAAATATATCAAGACATCATCAATATATGCTATAACGAATTTGTCCAGATACGGCTTACAATCTCGGTTCATGAGATCCATGAACACTACGGGTGCATTAGTTAGCTCGAAAGGCATAACTAAGAATTCATAATGACCACATCAAGTTCGAAATGCCGTTTTAGAGACATCTTCCTCTTGGATTCTTACTTGATGATAGCCGGATCTGAGGTCGATTTTGGAGAAGTAGTTCGCCCCTTAAAGTTGGTCAAACAAATCGTCTATTCGTGGGAGGGGATATCGGTTTTTTTATAGTAACTTTCTTTAATTCCCGGTAATCAATACACATCCTAAAGCTTCCATCATTCTTCTTTAAATACAACACCGGTGCTCCCCAAGGAGAATAACTATGACGTATGAGACGCTTATCTAATAACTCATGCAATTGAATAGAAATTTCTTGCATTTCAGAGGGTGCAAGTCGATAAGGTACTTTAGCAATGGGGGCTTCTCCTGGGATTAGGTTAATTCGGAATTCAACTTTTCGGGTCGGTGGTAATCCGGGTAGTTCATCGGGAAAGACATCTGAGTATTCACGTACTACAGGGATATCCTCTATACGTTTTTCATGGAGTCCTTCTTGGTTACGTTTGCCAAATATACCATACACCCTTGGCGTAAACATTTTAAGACTTTGAGATGGGACACAAGGGGTAATGTAGTGCCAGACTTATCTCCCTGTACCGTGATCACTTCATCATCCGAAAGGGGAATTTTAACTAATTTGTCATTACAAACGATTTTTGCCTTATACTTAGCTAACCAGTCCATACCGAGAATTATATCGAAACTTCCTAGATCTACCAGGAAAAGGTCAATAAGGAATGGTTGGTCGTTTAAGATAAGAGGACAGTTTCGGATTGTTTGATTAACATTTATAGATTTACTGTTAGCGAGTTCTATAGCATAGGGATCTATTAGTTCACTAATCAGCATATTTCCCAGGGATAAAAAGTTAATGGAAACACAACTTCTATCGGCACCCATATCAAATAATACAGAAGTGTACCGACCAGAGACTACAAATGTACCTGTTACTACGTTCAGTCTTGTCGTTCTTCTCCCGACCATTACGAAGGCGCGTCCTCTAGGCGAACTGGAAGTCGATGCTTGGTTTTGTCTTAAAACAGCTCCTTGATTCAGCTTGGGGTAGTTTTTTCTGAAATGCACTATACTGCCACATTCAAAGCAAGCAAGGTGGTTCACTACAGGTGGGGTCTGCTGGATGGGTTGTTGGCGGATTGGTTGAGGTCTAAGTGGTTGTGGACGACGAGGTTGGGTAGTTTGAGTTGGTCGGTTTACAACCTCCATACCGACTCTGAAATTAGGGGCATAATGCCCAATCCTTCCACATTTCTGACATACCGACGGTCTACATTCACCCACATGATCATAATTACATTTGTCACATTTCGGCCAAGGTCCTTTATACCTATCTTGTTTCACGTCAGAACTGGTCATGCCATAAGTTTGTGTCATCGTTCGTGCACATTTAGTCTGATTTCTTCCTTGTACCCTCGCTCCAAATTCAGTTAGTTTTATCCCAGCTGGTTCCCCGGGCATTCTCGACACACCACTTATCACCAAATAAAACGTTACAATGCCCGGTTAAGACACGACATTTTCAAAAGTTATATGACCAACCGAATTAACAAGACTCCTTACTTCTAGGTCTAAGCCCCAAATATAGCGTTCGATACGCTTAGCTTCTAGAGGTACTAACAATGGCACCAGGCGAGCCAGTTCATTAAAACGCTTTGTGTATCCCATATTTCCTTCCTTTCATCTCCAGACTCCAAAGTTCGTGTTTTAGTTTTTGAATTTCATTCCTTGGACAAAAATGATCGAACATCAGAGTTTTGAGTTCTACCCAAGTCATGCGATTGATTGCATCTTGTCCCTTAATTTGCACCGTAGTATTCCACCACATCAAGGTGTGGTCAACAAACGTGTAGGTAACATATTTTACAATGCAATCTGGTGGGCAATTACTGATATTGATAATGGACTCGGTCTTCTCAATCCACTTCATCAATCCATTCGGCCCTTCAGTACCCTTGAAATCTATTGGTTTGCAGTACATGAAATTTTTAAACGAACATTCCCTTCCTTGGGGATTAGGGTTGTTACGGTCATTGTTCGTGTTTGGTGGAGGATTATTGTTGCCATAGTATTTATATTCGGCGGGGGATTATTAGCATTGGTAGCAGCATTTGTATTAAGTGGGGGAGTATTTTTCGTGACGGTTCTAGTATTTATCAGGGGAATATTATTGTTTGGTGGTTGATTTGTATTTATGTTCACGTTAATGCCGGCAGTTACTTGTGCTACAATGGTCGGAATTAATGCCTGTATTTGCCGAGAAATTGTCTCGGCTACATCCACCTCAGACATTGGGTTTGCTTTCGTTGGGGCCATTCTATAGTGATAATCAAATGCACATCAATTAATACTAATTCCATCATATAGCACATTCTAACGGTAATCATAGTAATGATTGCACAACTAAACCAAACAACGTCTTTGTATTTCACATATTGTACTGTACATATCTATCAAATATGGCACATGGACTTAGCCTGATAAAGGCCAGTGCTTGCATGTGCATGTCAAAACCTATCACTATGTGACGGACAAACTTAACCCTGTAAGGGCCAGTGCTTGTAATAATATATCAAAATCAAACTCCATGTCAGCATAGCATACTACTATATGCATGCATGGAGTATCAAAAGACTATGTACACAGTCCCATACTATACTGCGTCTATCTATATACACTATGCACTAACCACAAACACACAAAAAACAACGTTGTGATCGCCCAGATACAGCTAAGTAGTTGGGCTTTCACTCTACTCAAACACTAGGAATGATAGGCATCCCACTACTCCAAGTTCAGTACCATCTACCGTAATATTAGTATGCACTTAGTTAAACCCCTCCTTCCCTAATTAATATTAGCTATAGCTATCGAATGGTCTATCACACGATCGGTCAGAACAGCAAACCATGAGTTGTTTTCTATATCTACAAGCTCTAGGTCAGATTTACGTGTATCACCGGTCCTAGGGTGTGAAGATTTTCCCTGATGAAATGTCGACCTAGTTGGGGATAGAGTAGGGTCAATCGAGGATACCCTAATATGAGCGGTCTGATGAGCTCGTCGTGTAGATGAAATCACCGAGGACGGATGTATCGGTGTTGTGGGGGATCTAGAAGCTCTAGCAGGTGGACGGTACTCCCTGGTGACCTCGACCTTATCTCTGGGTGGTGACTTGGGTGGGTAACTGTCACATGTATAGCCTGATAGATCAGGCTCATCACTAGGTAACTCTCCAGGAACTATCACATCATCCGAGCCCTCATCAATCTCCTCCTCCTCTCCCGGATCCTCCTCCGGGTCCTCTACTTGGTCCTCTTCCTCCATTTCCGAATCTTCCTCCCCAACTGATATCACAGGTTCCTCTTCAGGTAAGTACTCACTAATTCTCGCCATCTCTCTTCGCAACGGTTAGTTATAAGAATAATATTTTTCAATAGTATTAATCAAAGTAGGGGACATTATTAATTAGGGTAAAATTTAATATTAATTATGATTAGATATAATATTAATTTTAATGAAAACTAATATTAATTATAATAAGATTTAATATTATTATATATAATATTTTTGAACTATCTTAACACAAACAATATCACTGTTCCTTTGAAATCATGCTTATAGAGCTGTATCTCTTGCTTGGAGTGTTGTACAATATCTATTCATTTGTGTGAACTCCACGTGTTTGTATAGTTTACATCTGTTGCATGGAGTGTCTTTTGTCTGGAAAGTGTAAGAGACCAGTAGACCACCACCATTTCTTTTTTCCTTCTTCATCTTCGTCACCCACACCCACACCCACTAAATTATAACTGCTCCAACTTTTCTTCTTTGCATTCTCAATCTGCAACATCGTCATTCTTCAGGTAATTCTTCATTTTTTTCTCCCACCTACTGCTTTCGGGTTCTATTTGGAAACCCTGGGTGGCGGTGGTGGTTCAGTGGTGTCTTACGGAGGGTGTACGTGGCTAACGTACTTTAGTGGGGTTCTATTTGAAAAATTGAGCGTTAATCGGCGTGTCGTTGTTCCACACTTTCAGCCCCGACTTTGGTTGTTTCGCCCCTGATTTTGGGCATTTAATAGGTTTCGATTTGAGGTATATGTTTGGTTAATCAGATTTGAGAAAGGATCCAAGCTCAGTTGGATTGAATTGAAGAAGAAACCAAAACGTATGGCTACGATTTTGTGAGCTTTGATTTTTAACTTTTAAGTTATTTGTGTTCTTAATTTTCCAAAGATCCGTTGGGCTATGGTGGTATAACAGCCATATGTCTTGAGTCCATCTGATGTTGTTCATTGTTAGCGGTGTTTGGTTTGGCTTTTTTTTGTGGTTGCTATGTTACTGGCTACTTTCGGGCCGTCTATGGCAGCCGCAGATTTGCAATGTGCGGGTTCCAGGTTATGATGATTGTTCGTAGATTTGAACCTCTTCAGATGGTTCAGTTGTTTAGATAACTATGATGCGATGCTCTGATTACGAGCTGAAATGATGAGACTATTCTCATTTTAGTGGCTGTTTTTGGGGTTTTCTGGGTCGATGTTGTTCAAGGTTGTGATCGGATTAGTTTTTTACCCTTGATTTATTTGTTCTTTGATAATGGTTTGAAACCGATTTGCGCGCATTCGCTATGATGATGCTCCATTGTTTGGAATGGCAACGTATGTTGTTGTTGTTACGAAGATATGAGCCTTTGTTGTATTTTAATACCTTTGTGCTATGATGATTGTTTGAAGCTGATCTGACCAATTCAAATGCTTCTTAATTTTGATCAAATTTTGAAGTGAAAAAAGTAGTAATTATGAGTTTATGACCTGATGAAAAGGATAAATATAGATTTAGGAGCTGTTTGATAGCATCTTAATTAATGGTCATTAAGAAGCTATTTTTGAATGGTTTCTAAGTTTTTTATGGTTAAGAGATAGTTTTAAATCTGAATGGTTAAGAGGTAACCATTAAGAGTGGTCTCTTAATCATTCGGACTTAAGGTAGCTTTAATACACTATTTGACATATTGTTAAGAATTAAGATGGCTGTCATTTGGAAGGTCATCTCTGCACTTTCTTTTATTTGTTTGGCATTTTGGTTCTTAAATTACATTTTTATGGGCTATTGACTATGATTGGGACGTGCCATTTAGGTAATATCGATCAACCTGTTATGAGAAAAGCATCTAGTTTTAGTTTGCATATTAATTTTTAAGGTACGACAAAGTAAGGCATCTTCTAAAAGGAATGGTATGTTTTCCTATGATGGCGTTCCCTTATTTGGAACGATAATATGTCAACTAATTTAATACACAAGATTTTTTTTGTTTCGTTGTATATTTCAAACGTTGAGTTTGTTGCACGGGTTCTAAGTCGCCATCGAGTTCCCTACCCAGCGTAGCGCGCGGGTCTAAGAACTAGTTAATATTAATTGTAATCGGATATAATATTTATTACAATAGTATTTAATATTATCGACAGTATAGTACGTACACCTATTCTTACATATTATTCCAGATAAACACGTGTGCATGTCGCGTGTGTATATATATATATATATATATATATATATATATATATATATATATAATTAACTGTCACACCCTGCCATGGGGGCTTGGGAGTTTGATGGTACCAAATGTAAGTAGCGGATTATTATTGATTAAAATAAGTTACAACGTTTGTACTAAACATTTAAGACAATGTGTAACTATACAATTATCTCATCTCTGACACTGCTGCACTCCTGTGCTAGGTTCTACTAATCTTCTTGGCATCTAATCTTCCTTGTTCATGTTTGGCATACGCCTCTATCCATATGCATTCTCATTATATCGCTAATCCAAATTGTCATCCACATACTACCTAAACACATGCTAAAAAGTGTCAACTAAAAAGTTGGTGAGTTTAGCTCACATACACATAAAAGAGTTAATTCATGTAAGCGCGCAAGTTTGCATAATTGTAAGTATAAAGCATGGTGCACATCAATGAAGTCCACAATCAATCCTACATTTGATCATAAGCCTCCCCTCGACTTACAACAGAATGGCACCCGTCCCCGATTATTACTCTGCCAAGCAATAATCCAAGCGTTTAGGTCATATGCCACAACGGTCTATAGACCACAGTGTGGTTTACCTGACATAGGGTCACTGTGCATGGGGGTCTCCCAAATAGTACTACCCATACAAGCCATAGGCTCACTCCCTGAGTTAACGATTGCGTAATTTAAAGTGGGACAAAAACATGGCAGAAACTGTTCTTGATAAACATCTCACCATAAGTAAATCATAGCATGTATTCAGCCCAAAAGTTTAAGTAAAAGGGGTAGCACGAAATTCACCTAAGTCCGTATGCAATATGTTTGAATGATTGATAATCTATGAGCCTCCAACGATGCTAACATCACCAATTATGCCTAGTATATATATGACAGTAAGTAATGTGAAAACAATGTAATATTTTTTTATTAGCGTTCTTGTTCGATTGAGCTCTTTGGGTATGCTTAAGTGTTACGACTTACTTACGGTCGTTCAAATGCTAAGTTGTATTTCCCCATGATGATTTATAATAGGTAAACGCTTCCTTGAACTAGTATCACTTCTAACAGCTCTGATCCGTAGTATTGCATATTGGTCAACTCTAAGTTTTGATCAACGTATTAAATCCTAAACAAATGAAGTCTCCTTTTTAGGTAAGTTCATGCACATACTTGTTTACGGCATCTATGTCAAGCAATTGGTCATATAGATCATGTATAGTAAGTAAGCATTATAGTGCATCACTATGTCAAACTTCGACATAGTTACTATTTTTAGTAAGTTCGGGTTTCTGTTAATTTATTAGATGCAGAACTGCCATAGCCTTTCACACTTTAATAACACCAACAGCCTTAATTCTTTTATTAGGAAAAACATTTATTTGTTTCATAAAGGACGACAATGCGGTTATTGTCGATGTTGTCGGTTATAAGCATAAAGACTTATAATTACGCTTTCGGAAACCAAGATTTTATAATATGACTCCTCCATCATTATTAGAAGATAATAAGCAAAAATATAATATTATAAGTTCTGAAATTCCAGCAAGTTTCAAATATACGGTTTTGGTCCCTGCACTTTGTTTAGGAGGCAAAACATAACAATTATATAATTAGTAACTTAACCAATTGTTACAAAGATAATTTATAATTATAATACAAGTTTTATAAATAATAACTAACTATAAAGATACATAAAACTTTTTGTTTTTTATATTTTATAAAATTCTTTGTCCAATTTGTGTCGGTTTAACCATCTATCGGTTTTAATTGCCGTTTCTTGCAAAATAAGAAAATCTAAGTTAATAAAATAATTTATATAAGAAAATTAAAATATTTTATGTAAAATTTCTGTAAGTAAACATTGTTTTATATATTTGCACTTTCCAGCATCTATTTTGTGATTTAAAACACAAATATCGCGCAAGCACGTATCGTTCAGTTTTCTAAACAAAATGTTTACGTTTATAAATAAAATTTATTCCAATAATATATTTGAGCATATTATAAGTTATCATGAGTTTTACTTAAAATCCATAGTTTAAAACAAGTTTCAGTTCTAAGACCGGTTAACCGTTCGGTTAAAGTTAATGGTTAAATAGTTGTGTTTTATTCGAATTATTTTAAATAAAACATTTTCCAAAAATGACTTTTCTATAAAAAAATAATATTTTTACATATTACCATTATTTAAAATGACTGTGTGGTAATTTACTTGGTACAATATAGTTTTGTCGGTTTACTGAAAATAATATTTTAAGTTCGTTTTATGAATATTGTTTTTATTAAAATAACTTTGTGACATATCACTTTATTCTTATAAAATATTTAAGTTCTATAAACCACCATAATGTCTACGTTATTACTTTTATTAATAATAAGTATAAATGAGGCAATTAGCATCTCATCTAGCGTGTATGCACGGTAATATAGCACGTTTATAGGACAATAGATATATTAACAAACATTTGTTCACGAAGACAATTAATTAACTAATAGTAATTCTAATAAACTTAATACTTTATTAAAAATCGATATTTTGGAATATTAATAACGATTATAACGTTTGTAGCCTCGAATCATGTATGTGTGCGATTAACAGTATCGGTTCGTTATATCAACGAAGGGAGCCACACTCGAGTCCCAACTCACCGACTTGTAGTTATACGTTAAGTATTTATTTTAGCCGTTTGCATATTTTAGTTTCATGCGCACCCTAAGCCTCCACATGTTAATATTCAATCTTTGGCACATAACACTTAATATTCAATCTTTGGCACATATTTTAGTTTCATGCACACCCTAAATAGTTATTATTTCACACAATTGGCCAGGGACGACAACGGATAGATGTCGGTCACTTACACGACCTAACTCGTCAATCTTTAAAGTTGTAACCAGGTAACCCTAACAATGTACTTCATAAAAATTATTGATAAATAATCAATATATCAATCTATGTAATATTTACCATTTTATGGTGCCGCTTTATTATACCTTGTAGTTAAATATTATATCAGCATTTCACACACCGTATGTGTTCGTTTTACTTTGAGAAGTAATTATTATAATCACTTCTGCTTAATAAAATAATCCTGTGATTATTTTTTTATTATAGAATTTTGATCACCTTGAAAGCCTGTACAAGTTGATGTGTTTAGAAAAAAAAAATAGGCCCTAAAATCTGGGTTGTTACAGTCTTCCCAACTTATAGGAATTTCGTCCTCGAAATTTAACGTAGGTTATATACCCAATACATGTGTTTTCTTCATTTTATGTTTCACTACATTGTTATCTTAATTTCACAAATCATGGATGGTACCAAGCCTAAGAGGATGACAAACTATGGGTAGTGAAATAGGATGCTAGGATTAGGAATTCGTCACAAGCTCAAACAAATATTTGTCTATAAACAAAGGTTTAAGAATTACCAAATAATATATGATTAGCCATTATGACTTATGCAAAAATAAAGAGTTTCTTTGAGAGGTAATGATTTACCAAATAATAATGAAGATTATCATTTGATTGGGGAGGATTTTATGTTCCCAACGGAGGTTTTCAAAAGTATTGTAGGTAAAGTCGAAGAGACGTTCCATTAGTTATGTTTCTCTAGATCGAATTAGAAAGGCGCGGTCAATATGTAGATAGACAAACTTATGTCTATGTGTGGACTCCTATTTTGGGTTTTCTTTATGTTCACAAGGTCATTTCAGCTCTAGCCTATGCTGTACGATAGATGATGATTTTGGGGTTCGCAAGTATGCAAAAGAGGATGCTCTTTATGAAAACTATATTTGTAAACATATCGTCTCATGCCACAGAAATTTATTCATTTTCATTAACTTATTCGTTTGAAGAACTTGGATCCATTAGGAGTGCTCAAGAATTAAGTAACTATACTATGGAACGTAGTTCTCGGCATGAGACGATATGTTTACAAATTCTTGTTTACAAGAATTAAGTAACTATACTATGGTTGGGTAATGGAATTGGGTAATGGAAAGATACCAATTTCTGTGGCATGGAATTGGGTAATGGAAAGATACCAAGTTGGGTAATGGAATTGAGACGATATGTTGGGTAATGGAATTGGGTAATGGAATTGAGACGATATGTTTACAAATTCTTGTTACCTATAGTTGGGTAATGGAATTGGGTAATGGAAAGATACCAATTTCTGTGGCATGAGACGATGTGTTTACAAATATAGTTTTCATAAAGAGCATCCTCTTTTGCATACTTGCGAACCCCAAAATCATATATATCGTACAGCATAGGCTAGAGCTGAAATGACCTTGTGAACATAAAGAAAACCCAAAATAGGATTGTTACCCAACATAAAGATACCCAATTCTGTGGCATGGAATTGGGTAATGGAAAGATACCCAACTATATATTTGTAAACATATCGTCTCAATTCCATTACCCAACTATAGGTAACAAAAGAGGAAAGATACCAAGTTCATTCAATTCCATTCAATTCCATTACTTAATTCTTGGGAAAGATACCAAGTTCATTCAATTGAATGAACTTGGTATCTTTCCCAAGAATTAAGTAACTATACTATGGAACGTAGTTCTCGGCTATGATGGTCCTTTTAGAAATACCTTATCTATCATTGCTGAATGGGGGATGTTAACAAAAAGAAAATCCACTTGCTGCAATGACCCAACGGGAGTGTTGATTGCAACTACCATGTCGAAGCCCTACAAACAAGTTTGTTCTTGATTCTTCTCCAATCAATAAAAATTTATGGAATATGATAAAAGGAAATTTCATAATGTATAGTGAATTTTAAGAATGTTCACAATGAGTGTCAGGATTTGGCAATCCTAGAAGAAATGTCGTTTAAAGAATGCAGCTTGAAAAAAAAATATTAATCGAATCTATTAACTTCAACGAGGAAAAAGGGATAGAAGTACGCTAATGAAAATAAGAGATGCGTTTATATTACTACTGAAGAGATGACACATTCTTAATGAGAAACAAAATGATACTATAGTTATAAGGTTGCTAGGTTTGGTCCCACGTTTCATCGATAATTTATCACAAGGGGTCTTTGTATAACTATTATGCTTTAGAAAGGATGAAAGACTAAGTGTGCAAAACAATGTTATAAGCACAAAAACTTTGTTGGTTCCCATGCCTTATAAGGTACCTATCACCATGAGTTTAGGGCAGATATCCCCGTGCAAGGTACTAGAAGGTACCTTAACAATAGCAAATTAGTAACAAATTAGAGTTAATGACTATGGGTTTAACTTGTGTGAAAGTTAAAGGTGTAATTCGAAATGATTAAGTTGTAGTGTAAATCGTACACTTAGTTTTATATGGTTGTGGCATCGGTGGACACACTAAAGACTCGTTTTACTAACTTCTCACGTTTAGGATATTCCTAATGCTAAAGCTTGTATCGCTTGATGGGGTCATTTGATTTCAATATTTCATAAAGGAAATCACGTATGAACCATTTATATTGACTATCATCCGGGGAAAGGAACCAAGTCATGTTGTGAATGCATCATAGAGTCACGTATAATGTTTCAAAAATAGGAAGTGGTTAACTACATAGATGGTAGTTGTTGGGAGTATCGTTGACACTTTTTTTGTTGGAGTTTTATGACGCGTAGAGATATAGTATTGCGACTTATTAATACCAAAATTGAACCATATCCCTTAAGGAAGTTTATTTAAACGAGGCGCTAGGAAAATCCTCGTCGTGTTAGTCAAGAAAACTAAAGTAAATACACTAGGTTTACATTAGAGGGACAATTTGATCACCAATTAAAATCACTAATTGGCGTTAGACAATCCCAACAATTCGTTTGAATCTAAAAGTCGCAACTTACTATGCAAGGTCATTAGCTCAACTAATATGAACGAGACCGAGACGTTGGCATTTTCGTCAACAACCTACTCTTCAGAGACTATGGTAGTCTTAAGAGAAGTCGTCACATGAAGTTGTCCAGTCCAGTAGGAGTTGTGAACAAAATTTTACCATGACATGAACTCAATTAACGTGTTTTGCAATTAGCGTTTAAATTACTTAGTTGTGAAAATACAAGGATTAGATATACCATAATCGAAAAAAATAAATAAATAAATAAAAGGAAAAAAGAAAAAAAAAACTTTAATCTTTATTGATTTCATAAGGTACGAAAATTATTTTGTATGATTGATCTTAGTAAGAAGTCTATATTCATGGAGCCCGCTTTCAAAAGAAATGCATGGATGAAATTGACATTATGCCCTCATATTGAAATCACATAATCCTATTCAAGATGTTAACTCAAAAGTTTTATCAAATAATAAAAAAAAATTAAGATAAGCTTGAAGGAGTTAAAATGTCAAATGTTAACATTTTAAATTCACTTTCATTAATCCTTAAATCAAGTTTGTGAAATCCAAAAAAAAATTTAGCTACCTTTAACAAAACTTGAAAAATTAATACATTCTTACTATTAGAAGGTAGTTAACTAATATACTGTTTAAGCGAATTGGATCGACGTAAGAAGGATATGATGTAAGATCCTAAAGCATAAATGAAGTGACACTCGTAAATAAAATGGTGTCAAAGGAAAGGAAATCGGGTTAGTCCCACATAAATCGTTGATTGTAGCCGTATTTTAGAGATGCATCAAAAGTTCAAATGAAGTAGCCAAGGGTATATGTCAATGGCGTTGCCTGAATAAATAAAATCAATGAATAGAGAAAAACTAAAATAGATCCTTTGAGTTCTTGACGAGTTGCAACATTTCCGCAAACGTTAGGAGAGTCTACTAGGATCCTAAGAATCTTCCTGATGATATTGGTACGTTGGAATAGGAGTCACGCTTCATAGAAGGTTATCATGTATGCGTTGTAGACGTAATAATATTCAAGGTATGGAAATGTATGTGTAGAACGATTCAAAGGTGACAAGTCTTACAAAAGAGCGTTTGAAGATTACTTCGGTTCACCAATGAAAATGATGAATAGATTAAAAGACCTATTGGGTTCCACTGATAAGGAAAAAGGAATGGTACCGTCGTGTCTAATGGTTGGGTAAAAGTTAGTTAATTTTATATATTAATTAGTTTATTTTAGTTAAATAAATGAACGAACATTGGTACTTCAAGCGTTGTTATGTGTTTTCAAGAACTTGGAAGTTATGGAGCTTATCAAGAATATTTACGGGCTTGGAATGAAAGATTAGAAGTGAGAGATTGGAAGTGCACTCTTCACGAGGCATTAAAGTGAATTAAATGATTTTTCTAGTGAAAATTGCATTTTCGCGATACGCGAATATGCAGGAAGGGCAACTTCGCGATACACGAAGTTTCAGAATTCAGAAAATGATTATTTTGTCCTTCGCAATACGCGAAGAAGCAAGGCCTAACATCTTCGCGATACGCGAAGATGCTTAAAGTCGGAAAAAATTAGGGTTTGCACTATATAAAAGATTTTTCGACCCTATTCGGCATATTACGACTTCCAGAGGCAGAAGAGGTGTTCCAAGACGACTTTCAGCCATCCCGAAGCTTCCGGTTCCATCATTGATCGTATGTTCATCAAGATAAGTGCTTTAACGATTATGTCGATGCTCGGCTAAGTTCCCGTGTTCGTTCTAGGCTACGGTTTTGTGTGAAATACTGTTAAGAACAGATTCTTATGCTTAATGAATAGAGCTTGATTGATTTTATATGAATTTTTCTTGCTTAGTTAGTTATTTGGTTGATTAAAGGTTGTGTTTGAGATTATTGATTTGTGTAACGTTTGTTTGTTTTTCATCAACATTTAGGGTTTAATCTCTTGTGTCATTAAACTAGAATCATCAAACCTTATCATTAAATGACATAGATTTGGCAATTGTGGAGTCCGAGTTCATTTGTGTCAACAATTCGATGGAGTTATCGTTTGTTATCATAAATCAAGCCATAGGATTAGCAATTATTGTAAAACCAAAGACGAGAGAATCTGTGATTAACGTATGGAACACATAACCCGAACCTAGAATGAATACTTTTAATTAATATTGTTTACAAATCTATTTAAGTAATTGTTTAGTTTTAATTAAATATTTTTCTAAAAAAACCGCTTGACATCGTCTGTCCACCTTAGTTAATTAATTAATTTAGTCATATTGAATTAGCACTTTCCTTGAGTCCCAGTGGAGACGAACTTACTTACCCGTACTTGTTATAGGTATTCAAGTATTTTTAATTGATTGTCTGATTAGAACACAACAGCCTACGTCAGTGTCACCACGAGTAGTCGATAACTCACAAAGTGTTTTAAGTTTGGATATGTCTTGTGCCTGTTATTTTCTTTATTCATATTTGTATAAATGATTCTTTGGCTTTATGTATTTTTTTAGTTTGAATCCGGTTCGATTCTGTAATACGTCCGATGCTATTTTTTGTTCTTGGTCTAAATATTTTTTATTAGTTTTGTGGGGGGTTTGTGTTACCATTTAGGGTTTACTAGAATTCACGTTCACTTGAAAATTCATAATTACGTTGTACACCCATAATTATAAATTTGCCTTGCATGATCATTCTAGCATATTCTCGTCAAGCGTTAAATGCTATGGCTTGGTATATAATTATAGTTTCGTATTTCCCTATGCAAGATCTTATTCTAACATACAACTCCTAGTAATCAATATGGGCTCCTATATAAATCAGTCTATGGCCGAGTAGGGGTATCGATGAAGGTACAATGTGTATCCTTCTTTGATAAATATGAAAAGAAATGTTTAACACAAAACGGGATCGAAGTTCCCAAATAATCTCGAGCATAACACGCTCCATTTAATATAGTAGCCTTCTTGCATTGGCAGATTCTCTCGAGTATGACTCGCTCCAATCAAATTAGTGTGCCGTATAAATAATAATATTGATCACGTGTTCATAAAGGTCTTACAAGTATCATGAGAAAATCGATAGCTTATCATCTATGCAAACTTTCAAATCAATCAGGTTATCACCAGAGCTCTAGTAGTTAATTCTCTAAATCAAGTCTTAAAGTTCTATTAACCAAATCATAGAACTAGTCAATTCCAATAACCAATCCTTAGAGTTTTATTGGTCGTACTTAAGTAGCTTCAGGTACCTATTGGTCACGGTCTTGCATTGTTAGAATCTTAGAGGTTAAGGTTTTCAAGTTGTTTTGGTTAAAGCTTAGGTGTCTCTAAAGAAACCTACTTCACTGAAACCTTTGGCTCTGATACAAATCTGTCACACCCTGCCATGGGGGCCTGGGAGTTTCATGGACAAATTGGTGCCAAATATAAGCAGCGGATTATTATTGATTAAAATAAGTTACAACGTTTGTACTATGCATTTAAGAGAATGTGTAACTATACAACTATCTCATCTCTGACACTGCTGCACTCCCGTGCTAGGTTCTACTAATCTTCTTGTAATCTAATCATCATTGTTTATGTTCGGCATACGCCTCTATCCTTATGCATTCTCATTATATCGCTAATCCAAATTGCCATCGACATAGTACTTGAACACATGCTAAAAAGTGTCAACTAAAAAGTTGGTGAGTTTGTGAGTTTAGCTCACATACACATAAAAGAGTTAATTCATGTAAGAGCGCAAGTTTGCGTGTATGTAAGTATAAAGAATGGTGCACATCAATGAAGTCCACAATCAATCTTGCATTTGATCATAAGCCTCCCATCGACTTACAACCGAATATCACCCGTCCCCGATTATTAAGTAACTAATAGTAATTCTAATAAACTTAATATTTTATTAGAAATCAATATTTTGGAATATTAATAACGATTATAACGTTTGTAGCCTCGAATCATGTATGTATGGAATTAATGGTATCGGTTCGTTATATCAATGAAGGAAGCCACTCTCGAGTACCAACTCACCGACTTGTAGTTATACGTTAAGTATTTATTTTAGCCATTTGCATATTTTAATTTCATGCACGCCCTGAGTCTCCACATGTTAATATTCAATATTTGGCACATAACACTTGTATATAAAGAATGGACATGTAACCGTATAAAGACACGTATTCGGAAAAAAAAAACTTATATAAACAAGATGGTCACGATGAGTTTTAATCTACAACCAATTCTAACATGTAAATCCCAGCTATCAAAATTAGTAAACTTGTAATCCGGTTTTTATTAATCAAGTTAAATACCCGGTTTTACCAAACTAACAATATCGGGTCGGTTTCACCAACTGGTTAGACAGCCCGGTTTATTAACCTATATTTTGTGGTTTTCGGTTTTTATTATTTTAAGTTAGGGTTATTTTAACGAGAGCGTGACCGGACGCGTAACGAGTAAATATGTTAATCGGACTTTTAAGAGCATTCTCATCCAACCCCTTATATTATGTGAGGGGTGTTTTTATAATTTAGAGAGTGACTTAGAATGCTGTGAGTGAAGAGTTTTTATATTTTAGAAAAAGTACTGACCGTGATTGAAATTATACAGAAAAATTATAACTCAGGATGTTGTGAGTGATTTTTCTGTATATTTGAAAAGTTACTGTTCATCCCCTACAAAATTTTTTAATATATTTTGAAAGTGGTTGTGAGTGAAGGAAAGAGAGAAGGTAATGATAAAAGGTATAAAAAGTATTATTTAATTGAAATGGAGAGAGAAAATAAAGTGAGTTTAGTGTAATTTTTTGTTTGGAGATAGGGGATGGGATGAGAATGCTCTAAGTAATCAAAATCTTAATATTCGGTTATACCTCACTTGTGTTTGTTAGTTAGGTTCGATTAGACCAGTTAGACCGTACTGAACCGTGATTGACCTCCGTTAACCCGTGTTCACCGAGCCCGAAGACCACCATGGCCAACCCGTGGATGACCTACAATCCGTGACTATTAACGCATCACCATAATATCCGTCAGGTGCTCAGCTTTTTCCGAGAGTTGTACTAGTTGCCAAATTGCATTTCAACTCGCCATGAAGTCCTACCGAAAAGACGGTTCCTAGATTAACGACCTTGCTAGAAAACACCTACAACAGTTGGCTGTAGTTGATGACGTTAAACTACAAGTGGTGCTGCTATGGAGATAGTCAGAAGTTTGAATGAAGATGGATAAATGATGAAGGTGGTTTCTCTAATTTTTATAACAAAATGGATGGTGGGTTTGTGAATGCATAAACCTTTCACTCTCCCGTATAATGTCTTTCAATATATTATTTTGGGAAAATTCCCAAAATAGCCTTATTTTTAAAATAGATTCTAGTTTTGTCTCCTAAAGTTAATAATTTCAAAAATGGCCTCTTTAACTCATCTTTTGACCATGTGTTAGGAAATTTAACGCGTCTTTGACGACGTGTATAAAAGTTAATAATTTCAAAAATGGCCTCTTTAACTCATCTTTTGACCATGTGTTAGGAAATCTAACGCGTCTTTGACGACGTGTATAACACGTCGTCAAAGACGCGTTAGATTTCCTAACACATGGTTAAAGATGCTAACATGTCGTCAAAGACGCGTTAGATTTCCTAACACATGGTTGAAGATATACACGTCGTCAAAGACGCGTTAGATTTCCTAACACATGGTTAAAAATGCTAACATGTCGTCAAAGACGCGTTAGATTTCCTAACACATGGTTGAAGATAAGTTAGGCCTCCAAACACATAGTCAAAGATATGTTAGCACCAAAAGTATAGTAAAGATATGTTAGCTTTTTTTTTGTTTTTTTGAATATTATATTTTTAGAACTAGTTTTACTTATATTTGTTTTATTTTATAACTTTTAATATATAAAATTTTTATATTATTTCGAATATACCGACGAGACAGGCGTACTTTTACCTACTGACTGACATAAATTTACTCAAACTCGAGCCGTGCCAAATCAATATCGAAATGTTCAATAAAATTTGACCCCGCTCGATTTAAATAAAATTTATGTCAGTCCGTAGATAAAAGTAAACATTTCTCGTCGGTATATTCGAAATAATATAAAACTTTATATATTAAAAGTTATAAAATAAAAACAAATATAAGTAAAACTAGTTATAAAAATATAATATTAAAAAAAACAAACAAAAAGCTAGCATTTATTTGACTATACATTTGGTGCTGACATATCTTTGACTACGTGTTTGGAGGACTAACTCATCTTTAACCACGTGTTAGGAAATCTAACATGTATTTGACGACATGTTAGTTTCTTTAACCATGTGTTAGGAAATCTAATGCGTCTTTGACGAAGTGTTATGTTAACATGTCGTCAAAGACGTGTCAGATTTCCTAACACATGGTCAAAGATGAGTTAGAGAGGGTCATTTTCGGAATTATTAAGTTTGTGGGACAAAACTAGAATATATTTTCAAAATAAGGTTATTTTGTGAATTTACCTTATCATTTTTATTAGTTTTAGTTTTGAAAAGGAATGGAATGAATCTGGATCAAATAGAAGCTAAGTGCATGCTTTGAGGTTTTCAAAATGACCAGTTTTTGATAGGCTGCATGCCCTTGTTTATCTCAACACCCACTAATAATTTAGTTAATAAGGATAATTATTATTAATTTTTCTAGACTATAAATTGTTAATTATAAATAATCTGAATTTTGATCATAAAATGGAGATTCTAGTAGGTTTAATTAACTGGTGTAATATATATTGTGTTCCCAAACCCGTTCGGTCGTTTAGCGCTCCACTCTTGAGTTAGTGTTTAACATAATTTATCTCGTTAGAACTATTAACAACACAACCATAATTAGATATTTGCATATTATTCTATTTGTTCTAATATTAGTATCGCGTGTTACTCCGCGTACCCAACCCGGCACATCATCTCTAAGCGTCTCATTTATAGATTTTAATAATTTACTATTATCACATAATAAAATAATTACCTGATAACGACCATCACTTAATGACAAATAAATATATGTACTTCTATGTACTTATTTGTTTTGTCGGTGTCAAATGTTGGTGTAGGTGCACTCCACATAAGATCTAAGTACATTAATATACACAATACTTTATCAAGTAGCACATATATCACATTCTTATATTTATATTCACATAATAGGCTTTAAGGGTCGGTGCCATTTATACCGCATTCTTAATCTGACATATGACCGAGTATAACTAATAGGCCTACTAACAAGCGATATTCAAATTAGAAAAATAATATAAGCAGTTATTATTTCACACAATTGGCCAGGGACGACAACGGATAGATGCCGGTCACTTACACGACCTAACTTGTCAATCTTTAAAGATGTAACCAGGTAACCCTAACAATGTACTTCATTAAAATTATTGATAAATAATCAATATATCAATCTATGTAATATTTACCATTTTATGGTGCCGCTTTATTATACCTTGTAGTTAAATATTATATTAGCATTTAACACGTCGTATGTGTTCATTTTACTTTAAGAAGTAATTATTATAATCGCTTCAGCTTAATAAAATAATCATGTGATTATTCTTTTATTATAGAATTTTGATCACCTCAAAAGCCCTTACAAGTTGATGTGTTTAGAAAAAAAAAATAGGCCCTAAAATCAAGGCTGTTACATTAGCATTACATTTTATACACATATGTTGTCAGTTTTACCTATCGGTATGTTCCACGACTTCTCCCCGAATTCCCTCATACAAACAAGTATGTTATTATATTCCAAACCATAATAACTCACTTGCCCTACGAGTTTATCTCGGTATCTATGAGTATATATATTAATTATTATTTATTTTCCTAGAGATAATCGAGCCTATGGTTATATTTCAGGTATTCTAAGGAATAACCTAATTCTATATAACCAATGGCTCTGATACTAACTTCTGTCACACCCAAACTAGCAAATGCAGAAGCGTAAAACAGGAATGTAACAGACACCTCTGGTATCAACCACATTTTTTATAAAGAAAAAACGTTAAAAACTAATTTACAATATATTACATTATTCTAACATCGTTAACAAACTAGGTGATACAATTAAAATCAGTCTGTTAAACTGTTTACTTCTTACTAGTACACTTGCATCTATTTACACAGCATCGACCACAGTCTAAAACATGTAGCACATCATCATTTTATTCCAATTTTGGTGCACCTGAAAAACAGGCTTTTGTAAAATATCTACTATTATAATAAACAAAAATGATGGTTCAACCACATATCCCCTAATTGGCCTAATATTTTGCCAAGTGCCACCTCTATCTTTTCACCTTTAATTCTTAATTATTTTATTAATATAAATCATTTAAAACCTTCCATAACTTATCACTTTATCCCTATCACATATTTAATTTTAACAAAAAGAGTTTCTTAATGATTTCCTTTTATAGTATTTGTTTTAAAATTTTGATATAGCATTTCATAGTTTTTTTATAATTTAATGATTTATACAAAATAATAGTCTTAATAATTTCAGATTAAAAACGAATGCCTTAAATTTATACTTAATTTATTTTTAATTTAAACTATAAATTACATTTAACTTTTAATTTTTGAAAAGCATTCATGATTTTCAAAATCTTTCACTTTCCAACTATAATTATAACTTCTATTATATTAAATAATAATAATAACATGGTCAACAGCTTAGAAACTGTTTTTATATAATCTTACTATCTTATGTGTTTTATTAGCATTTGCTTATTCCACATGAAAAAACGAATGTTTAAATGTTATAAGTTTTGTACAAGCATCCGACAACGGTAATTTTCATTGTCGATTTGCAACATGCTCATGTGCATCGAATCTAATAAATACCTTGAAGGAAAAATACATGTGAATATGACCAAAATATCTTACGGTCGTTGTTATCCAAAACCTATAGGTTTCATATTGTTTGAGATGTTTTGTTGTTTTGAAAACGTGAAGCGAATTTTTATATTTAAGATAATGTTTTTTTATGTTTCAAAGTATTTATTAGTTTTTGTGGATTATCATTGTTTTAAACTCTTAGCATCTGGTGTTTTGATTATATATATTGAATATTAAAGACAAATATTAATTTATATTGCTTTATAAGATAATATATTTATTTAAACTTTGTGTATTGTTATTTATGTATTTGTATGAGTTGTATCAATCTTTTGCTTTAAACACTATTCTTCTTAAAAATATATTTTCTGTAACAATCATGTGTTATTAGTAAGAAAAGTTAATTAAATAATATTTAAACATTATATACAAGAAAAGTTTTTAATGAGACACGTTTCTAGATTAATACTAGAGACGGAGACAATCTTCTAATATTCAATGAAGAGAATAACTACATAACTACAAATGTTGTATATGAAGAAATTTTTAGAGATTAATGAAAATTTACCATCTAATTTTCTTTTTCTTTTTTTATTTTATGAAAATTTTATTTTATTTAACGTTGTAATACATATTCATATTCATTCATCTAATAGCAGACTAATGTAAGTATTTCACATAGTTTTGCTCTTTTGTTAATATAGTTTATCCAACCCGTGTATACACAGGTATTTAACCTAGTACTATATATATAAGAATTCTTGGAGAAAAGGTGAACATTTGAAGACTCATTTGTTGACGAACTAAATAGAAAAGAGCAATCTCTATATACACATTCTTATTTTTTTTCCACAAGTTCCAAAACTACAATTTAATCCGGTGTAACCTCAGGTATGTGGTCTTCCCTGGCAGTACATGCTGCTTCAACTATTGTACCCTGGGAGATAGACTTGTTTTAAGTAGAGACGCAAATTCTATTTTAAGGCACCCAAGTTAAACACGAATCCTCAACCATGACCGTCAACATTAGTTTGTTTGTTTTTTATAGAAAAGGATCGTACAAGAAGGCATGACTCAAACACTCGTCGAACACAAAGGATCAAACAAGAAGACGTGAATGAAACTCTTGTTGAATATTATAAAAAAGATAATTCAAGAATATAGGATTTAAGCACTTGTGAAAGACCGAATCAATTTATATACATATGTTGTATTTGATGTTATTTTCGTTTGGATGAGTATACAGTACATGTACTGTGACATTCGTCATTTTTCAAGCCCAAAAACTCAACCTGTTTAAAATTTCTTACGATTAGGATCTTCACACATTGATAAAATGGTGAATTTATTTAGTATTTATGTTCATGATGATGTTTGTGTTTATAATGTTGTTTTATTATTTATGACGATGTTAATTCCACGAATTTTATAATACATTTCTTTCATCAATTGAGTCAAAGACATTTAATTTGTCAGCCCCTTGTACCAAGCCCTAAAGACTAGCTACCATGCTCTACCTCTACACATTCTTTATCATAATAACTCAACTCACTCTTAAAATTTCTAAAGCTATTCAATTGGTGTCTTTATTTTAGTTTGACTTCCAAAGTCAAATCGTTAAAAAATCAAGTCGTCTTTTCTTATTCTAGTTCATTCCTCGAGTATATATCATTATGTTTTAAGTCTTGTGTCATCTTTCAGGACTTGATGTAATGTCAAAATAATTTGACATTGGTCTTAGTTCATTAAAAATGAACTCAGCTCGCTTATGCTACCGTTCAGTTAAGTTTGAGTATTATATATATATATTATCTGAAACCAACTATTTTCATCTCCTAAACTCTAAATAAAAGTTTTTGTGATGTCGGAACCAAACTTGACATAAAATCAAGTTCGGGTCAGGCCAAACACAAGCAACTCGCTTAAACTTGTTTTCACAATTTTTAAGCTCGTTTCGGATTTTCCCAAAATGAGTCCATCTATTAACATAACTAAACTTTATTATAGCTCAAACTCTTATAAAATAAAAGTAACCCACCTAAAGGTCTTTCGATAGAAAATTTAGTAATAATTATAGAAGTAATATATATATAGGGTAAGGTTAAAATGAAAACTCACTTGAGTTGTGAAAATCCGCAAAAACCCTATGTAACATCGTGTTTTTTTTTGTTACTTGTAATATATGTTGTAGCATTTAATACAAAACATTGACACATCAAATAAAAAAAAATGTTTTGCTATTTTTTAACATTTTTTTACTAATTTTTTATATATGTTTTCAGGAGAGAGCAAAAGTTATATTTATATTTACATTTTTTATTCACTTTAATTGTGGATCACAAGATTTAAACATTAATTAAAAACATGTGGTTGAGAATGGGTTTATAGAGTTTTTACACCTCAAGTAGGTTTTCATTTTATACTTAGCCTATATATATATACACATATATATGTATAATATATATATTATATATATATATATATAAAATATATATATTACATTATAATAATACGTTATGGCAACTCTTCACCTGACACATTCTCTCACTATCAGACGCCTAAATTAAATGCTCATTCACGTCTCCGGCCACTGTCTCGATGAAGGTTCATATTCCGGCGATTTCAATACAATAATCCCGCGCCTTCAATACAATCATTAATAACTATCCGTTACATCATTCAATAGTCAATACATAATCAATAGACGGTTTAACAGAGCCTTTTTAACCTCCCGGTTTCCACCTGCAAACCATCAGAGTAGTTTATTAATTACTCAGGGCAAATTACGGTTGCTTTACCCTACCATCTTCCGGCATCTGCCCTCTATCATTTCCATCACCGGCCACAACCTATCCTTTGTCAACACCAATGAATAAGTGTGCGTTTCATGGATGAGGCGAGTTCTGTATGATATCGCTTTAGTGTTTTATCATTGCCAGTTAATCGATTCAGGGGGTTTCCGATTTTGTTTATCAAGGTACAGCATAAGAGAGACGGAAGGGGCCTGTTATTTATTATATATGTACAAATCGGCAGCTTGAACATCAGAATCTCTCAGTTCCTCAGGTCTTGTTTTTAGGGGTATACATATCTTTATACATTTGTGTTTTGATGAATTAGTTAGGTGTAACATTCAATTATGAAAACAATTGTTGCAGATGTGATTGAGAAGCGTAATGTTATGAGAGGAAGAGGCATGGCTTCAATGTATTCCTGGTCTTCCAAGAGGTAAAGTTTGTAATATGTGTAATGCTTTGCTTCTTTTACTTTTGTATGATTCTCATAATCAAAAGAATATTTGATAACAGTAGCATCTGCCAAGTTGGAGTTAATTATTTTGTGCTAATTTATGTTATGATTGGTGATATGTATTTTTTTTATGCAGCTGTTCACTTGTGTTTTTAAAGATGGATACTGTGAACACTGGGACAATTGTGGTGGTGAAAACTATTAATGTGAAGGTGTCAACTATTGCAATGAAGGCAGCTGTGGATGATGTCAACTATGATCCCAATATTTTCCGGGAAAGAGATTGAGTCTTTCGATTCATGATGCAAACTTTAGTGGCTTTTTCAGTATTGTTGGAGGTAAAGTTACTATCTTTATAGTTTTATACTGCTAATTTGAGAGTCTTGAAGTTTGAAATCAGTATGGTTGAATTTAAAGATTCAAGTAGTGTTTGCAAAAAGAAAATTAATTAGTTCTTTATTGTTTTTGTAAATTAATGAATTTAAGAATTCTGTAGTATATCAACATGGGATCCTGAAAATATTAAGAAATTTTGCAGAAATAAAATTGGGTGAAAATTCAAGAGTTAATGATTTTATATTCATTTTTTTTTAAAACTGGATGTGTGTTTGGAAGTGATTATTTAAGTAATGAAAGTTACTAATGTCCGTGTAAACATGGTTCTTGCTTTACCCTTGTTTTCTAATGTTACTTGTTATAAGGTTTTAGTTTCTAATTTAGCAATGGCAATCGGGTCAGGTCGGCAGGCTTAGGTTTAATTTTCTTAGATACCATAACAGTTAATCAACAACTTCTTAAAACCTCTCCAATCCACCGATAATTACCCCTCCAATAATTTCACATGCCTAATCAAACGTTTCCAGCGATTGTACCTATACTATATACACATTTTGATCTGTGGATGTTCTTATCAAATTTGGGGGTGATTTTAGAGCTTTCAGTTTTTGGCAAAGGCATGTTCAATGCAAAGTACGACTCTGATAAGGCCACCGCCGCCATCACTCTTGCCCGCGATGTCATCGTCGTTCTCATGGTAATTTACAGTAATTGTTTTCACTGATTATTTAAATTCATTTGTGAAATTATGTTTGAGCTGATTAGGTTTTTTTGTTTATTTGTTTGATTGAATAAATTTCATTCAAAATGAGTTAAATAGGAATCTAAAAGATATAGAGCTGCATGCTACTGTGTTTTTTAAAGTTTCTAATGTCCATACAGTTTACTCAGATCAATCTTGGAATCCTTCAGGTCATGTTAGTGATCATAATCTATTTTTATTTTTAGTTTCTTGATTTCACATTTTGAAAGTTTGCTACTTGGATTATATTTAGTTATTAGTATGGGGTGAGATTGCTTATCAAGAGCGTGATCATAGTCACATAATTCGCTAGCAAGGCTGCGTATTTCGTATTGGATCGTTTTGTACCCAATCGAAATCATCGGCGTTCCCAATCGCTAAGCCCTCTGAAAGTATAGCTTCAAGGTTTCGCACATATGAGACAGTTGAAAGTATGCATTGTCACTTTTTTTTGTTTAATTTAAACATGGAATATATTTTACAGTGATTTTTGGCCTTTAATGCAGAAATATTTGTTCAAGCCTTACACTCATTTGCTCGGGGGGAGAAACCGATATAGTATTTCTTGTTTCATTTCCTCATTTAGCTGCTTCAAATACATTGTTAAGTAAGTTTATATCAAACATGGCATCTATTTACTACATCTACATATTCTTGTTTATATTAGCCATAATACATTTGTGCAATTGGATGTACCGAAGCACCAGCTCACTTGCTGCATATTTAAAAGGTTATACAACTAAAACATTCTTTTTTATAAAAGGCTTATTTGCCATTATTTTGAACAATTTGTTTTATTAAAACATGTTTTATGATAAACAGGCGACATCAATGTCTCAGTTGATTTTTCTAAAGCCCATGTCAGCATCAATACCTAAACAATTCACATGTACACTTGTCTAAGCACAAGTCTCTACGAAGGGCACTGGAAATACCCCCTTGGTATGTTTCTTCATCATCATCCTTTTACATGTTTTGTTAAGTTTAGTTTAATAATTGGTAGAATAATTGTAGCATACTTTCATCTATATTTAACTTTTAATGTTGGCATATCTTTGCAACAGTACCAAAACATATCAATGGACAATGGTCTTGATTTTGAGATCTTTTAATGTTAATATATCAACCAGAAGCGGTTGGAGAGGAATCATTTATGTAGAATGTTACGGTGCTTATTTATGAGGTTATGTATAAGGTAGTAAAATTCAATTTCACTTTTTTCTAACATGTTAATAAAATTTGGTGAGTTAGTATTAAACATTTTGTTCTTACATGGTGGCAGGCAGCCATGAGATATCAAGGTGGTAAACCAACTCATGGCTCTGCTTGGAGAAACTATGATGATCTTAACGAATACTTTTGGTAACATGCCTCATCATTTTCTTCAAGAGATTAGATTATTAATGAAGTTGGTTGTATTAGATTGTGTGACACAAGTTAAGTAAGAATTATTGTTATTTGGTTTGAATCGAACTTGGATTTTTAAAACCGAATAACCAATTTGATTTTGGTTTAAAAGCAAACCAAAAAGCAAATATCTGACTATCATTTATAAGTTTAGAACAAAATAAAACTTTCACAATTATAACGGGCCTAATAATTATCTGCAACTAATTTTGCCAAACACAGTCATATAGTTGATAAATTCAGCTAAAGCAAAGCTCTAGCCAAGCTAATTGCCTTAGCCTTGCAGATAACTGTGTGAATCATTTATTGAGACTAATTCTTTTTAGACAAATGGAAAGCACTTCGGAATGTTATAGCTTAAAGGGATATACCAGTTGTTAAAAATTTGGAAGTTTTTTTTATAGAGGAGCCTAATTAACCCGATAACTACTGCTTCATTTTTTTTTGGTTCAAAAATAACCCGATAACAAGTGTTAATAAAGTCTATATTAACAAGTAAAAAATAACCAGATAACCATTTAAAACTGTACATGTTAACATGATCTCTATAAGCGGGTCACATCTTGGTTTATTGTTCACTCTGAATTGTACGTGTTAGCCCAATTTCTTGTTTAATCTTGAAAAAATTAGTATTTGTGTGTGGGTTATTAAATAAGCACATTGGTGTTACAACACAATTGGTGAAATTGCTTGATCAGCAACTACTATTTCTTTATTTTGACCAAACGGATACAAAATGAAAGAAAGCTGCAGGGATAAAATGGTAATTTGTCATCACATGTGTAGTGCAAACTTGCCAAAGCTATGGCAGCAAACCCATGACCGAAATCTAACTTTTGGGTATAGATTGCAGGCCTAAGTTCAGGTGCAGCTGCCGTGGCGAAAGCCGGTGTAGCCACCACAATAGTAAAATATGGAGGTCCGATGGATGTGGCAAAGCTGGTCTTAAGATTCGTAGGCGGCTTTAGAGGTCGAGTGTACTTTACAATTTGGAGGCAATGCATCAGGTTAGTACGTTTTATGCCACTAATCTATTTAGTTTTATTACTTATGTCCTCAAGTTCAATCACAATAACTATAATAATTATGGTGTTGGTTACATAGAGGCAACACATTGCAATTTATACATGATAAAGGGATCTCAAGCTGTTGATGGAAATTTCTCATGCTCTAATTCTTGGTTGCAATCTGATTTTAGATTGTGTTAAGACTGATTTGTTAATCATACATACTCTGGTTGGATTAAAAATAAGGGTGAGTTGAAATTTTATTAACCCCAATGTGGAAATACTTATAATAGTTAAGAGTTCTTCAGTTATCGTTATTTTTTCTCGTAGATTTATAAAAATGATTGATGGATTAGCCATAATATCAATGAAGGATGATATTTAAAGCAAATCAATCTAAGAAATTGATCCAACAATTTGTAGCAAGGAATTATAGCTAACAAATTATTAACATATTATGCAGAAGGAGCAACATGCAACTTTCGTTTAATATTATTTAAAATGTCGTAGAGTTTTGTTTGGCTTAAAGTTGACTTATTAGATAAAACTCTAATTAGAATAGTTTTGTTTCTCAACTTTATAGTCATGTCTTCATTTAGACGACCCACAAGTCTAATTAAGCCTCATCAAAGTCTCATTGCATCACCCTTGCACCGCAAACTGAGCTCACACCGAACACATCCCTATTCCATCCCCGCCGCAACGCACAGGCACTCCTACTAGTATATATATATATATTCCAAAGCTTTAATAACTCCAAACCTCGAACTGAACCTTTCTTTTACTAGTCTTTTCTTCTTTACCTTCATTTTGAACCTAGATTATTTTTTTCATCTAGGGTCACTCGTCGAATCAAACTCAACCAGTTCACTCGCTGAAGATCGTGTTCGTTTTTCGCTAATTTACGGTCAACTTTCATGTGAGTTTCATAACCCTTTTTTATGCTTTACAATTATTTGGGGTGTAACACGTTACAATGTTTTCCTAGTTAGTTTATGCACTTGTTTACAAGCCGATTCGCACTTGGGTCATGTATGTTAATGATATATCTACATTTCATATTGTTTATGATGACTATACGTGATATATGTGCAATGCTTTTATTGTTTTATGGTGATTGATATACAAACGCAAACACGATTTCAAAGCGGGAGGGTCTGACGGCACATACTTGTGTCGCCTATTTTTCAACTTTAGTTGGACTGGATGGTGGTTCTCACTCCCCTAGTACCTCGACTTCGGTCCAGAGGACGGGACGATTTATCTGCTTTCCATTTACTTTATGTTTGGTAATTAATGCATTATGATCGTGAATCGATTATAATTTTTTTTCATATTATATATATCAAACTTATAAAATTTCACCAACATTATTATTAGTTTAAATAATAATAATGATGTGCAAGGAACGAAAATAATTAGAATGGACCTTTAGGATTATATAAATAGATTGTTACCTTTTATTTCGATGTACTGTTATTTATTTGAAAACAATTTTGTATTTGTGATTATTTGAAATGAAGTAAGTATATTGCCAATTTAATAGTGTTACGAGCTTATGAACAATCAATGTACCCCAGCGTTTCGCCCTAGGTCGGGGTGTTACATGTACTACAATTTCCCAATGGTATAAAGAAAGTATGCTTATTAGTTTTGTTAATATGTCTTATTAATAAAATTGTGCCCAAACCCTACAAAATACGACCTAAGTATTCTAGCGTAGTAGTTTCGACACTTGATTGGGACAGTTCTAAATGTTTGATGTTACGGAAGCCTCCACTAAGCTAAGAGTATGTTTGGGATTGAGTTTGCAAAATGCTTATTGGCTTATTGGCTTTTTCAAAAAGCCATTTTGAAAATCCAGGATTTAAGACTTTTGAAAAACTGCTTTTAACCCTTTCATAAAGCTTAAATAAGAATAATTTTTGCGATTACCAAACACATTTTAATTTAGTAGTTTTTTAAAAACACCATTAAGTCAATAAATATTTTTTAAACTCAATCCCAAACATGCTTTAACAAAAACAAAATTATGGACTTTTTGTTAAAGCTAACAATAATAGTTTGTATGAAATCCATTTCTTGTAGACCATTCATATGCATAAAGTAATTTGATTATTATATCAATAATTTATATAACAATACTCAGACACAATCGCCAATCCAAAGCAGCTAAAACACTATTGTTCATCCCGAACTAATAGGGGTGAACAACCTAGTTGCAGAGAATCTTAGGGGTTGTATGGATAAAATATCCCTGCACATTGTGGCAGTAAGCAAACACGTCTTCTCCGGTGAGTCTGACTTCAATGACTTCGATTCCAGTACAGTTAAACTTTCCAACACAATTGAGAGTAATTGCTTGCTTTGATGCTGAAGATCCATGTATATTTCTATACGTTACATCGCTCACATGTATGGATGACGTGTCTGGCTAATCCAAATCAGGAAATAAAAAATTAGTCCCGGAGATCTTTTATGCTAAAATACAGTAACGTTGATTACTTAATAGAACATTGTTGTGTAACAAGGCTTACCGGTGCAGAGCAATTTTTGTTATTGGAATAAGTGCAGTAATGTTGATCAATTATAATTGGATTACTGGAATTTATGAAATGAATGTCCTCAAATACAATTGACCTAGCGTACCCTCGTCCGTACTACATTGCAAGAAACCAATAAAAGTAAAATTAGTATCCTTCAAAAAGTTAAAACAGTTCAATGAGAGTATTAAGTCTGATGTGACTTTAATTTTACCGGTACAGTCTTGATTCGTGCTCCATTTTGTGTTCCAGAGAAGTTACAATTTCGCACATGCACTTGTTCAACCGTAGTATAAGCACCATTCTTTCCAAGGCTTCCAATGCTGCAAAGCAAGTCAATTGAGCAAATAGAAATAATGCAGGACAAAATTTATTTTGTAAATTTTGGAATTTGAGACCATCCCAAAGATTGTCTGTAACATCTCGAAATTTCTAAAGTAATATTTAATATATTATTTTGTCGGGTGAAATAAACGAGTTAGTGGAACGATAATAATAATAGCAAAATATGAAGACTTAGTAGGATAATTAGATGGGATTAGATATGGACCAAAAGGAAATATGGGCCTTCGGTCCATGGGCTTAAGAGAGTATAAATACCCCCTTAAACCCCAATCCTTTTCATTCCATCCATTTATCCATCCTAATCTCTACACACTACAAAACACACACAACCCGAACCAAGATCCAAAGGCGAGGACCCGAGCTCGTTGCTGCTAGATCGTCGTGACGAACCAAAGCAACAAGACCAGCTCGTGTTCATAGTTCGACTCATTTACGGTACGTTTATATCGAGAACATGTTCGTTTAGGTTTGGATTAGTATAGAAATGATAGATCGGTGTTTGTATGGTAAAAACGAATCCTACAAAGCTAAACTTACTGAAAATGGTTACGATTTGATGGGTTAATCGATTGATAAAAGAACCCGTAACCTATATGCCTAAATCGCACCCCTTAAACATCGATGTTAGGCCGATTTGATGGTTGGGGTTTGTAGGCGCTGGTCAGACGATTCCGTGGATACCTAAATCGAGTTATTTGGTTAAGAAACGAAGAAGATTAAGGACGAACAGTAGCTGCAGCCGACAACTTCGCCTGCAAGCTAAGTTCGCCTGATGAACTTCGCTTGCAAAGCTAAGTTCGCCTGATAAAAACTTCGCCTAAAAGCTAAGTTCGCCTGATGACAACTTCGCCTAAAAGCTAAGTGCGCCTGATGACAACTTCGCCTAAAAGCTAAGTTCGCATAAGGTTTAACTTCGCCTAAAGCTAAGTTCGCCTAAGGTTTAACTTCGCCTAGAGTCAAGTTCGATTAGAAAATAAATTAAAACGATAAGTAAAAGTAATCTAATACTAGGCCACCAGATTAAATCAGGCGAGTATTGATACGTGTAACTTATACAGTCAGCCGAGCTCAGTTAAAGAAGGGATTTACAACTATCGGAGGAAGAAGCAGAGTTCAGGTGAGTTTCTAGCCCCATTTCCTTGTTATGTTTTCGGGGCTGTGTGCATACTCGATGTGAAGTGTGAATACACTTACCTTAAGTGGTAAGTGTATGCTATAGATGTTATACGAGGTATATATTTTATAATGCTTGTCGGTACGTGAACGATCTTCGGATATTGCACGTATCGCCAAGGATAGTAAATTCCAAGTGGTTGATAGTGTGTATGAATGTTATGATGTGACTTGTTTATTACGTAAATACTGAACTGATATGAAGTGTGATATAGGCAGGTAGAGGTAGAGTGTGTTAGAAGTGGCAAGAGTCTAGTAAGGGTGTTAGTGGCATAACGTGAGCGCGTGATAGGGAAAGCCTGTACGTGCCATCGTTATTATGTGTGTATGATTGTTGATGTGACTTGCTTATTATGTAAATGATATGAAGCATGTTGTAGACAAGTAGAGGTAGAGCGTGTTAGAAGTGGCAAGAGTCTAGTAAGAGTGTTAGTGGCATAACGATAGTACGTGGTAGGGTAAGCCTATACGTGCCTTCGTTATTAAAGTGACAAAATGGCATAACGTTTTACGTTATTAAAGTGGCAAAGTGGCATAACGTGATACGTTATTAAAGTGGCAAAGTGGCATAACGTTTTACGTTATTAAAGTGGCAAAGTGGCATAACGTTTTACGTTATTAAAGTGGCAAAGTGGCATAACGTTATACGTTATTAAAGTGGCAAGGTGGCAAAGTGGTAGGCGTAAATAAGAGGTAAGTGGTAATGTAAGCAGGTTAGATAGTGGACTACGTGTCTGCGGATACGTATATGATGCATGTAGTGGTTGTATGATAAGTTGCTTGATTAACTAGAACTCACTCAGCGTAGCTGACTTTTAGTATGCACGCAGGTGATCAGACCAAAGAACTAGCATGAGGATGGCACATGGCATGGATTGAACGGCTGGCATCTTAAGATGGAAGAAAAGATGTTTTAAATATAATGATTTGTTTTATAGTATCAGAGAAGAGATTGAATGTTTTGTAACGAATGCTTCAAGTAAACGTTTCCGCGAAAGTTTTAATTAACTCTGATTGCAAGAACTGTGTTTATGAGTAAATCCGACGCTAAAGTAGGGCTACCGGTTTGGGGACTTACAAGTTGGTATCAGAGCATAAGTTCGAGAGATTTAAGCATCCTACATGCTTAGACTCGAACAGAGAATGGAATTTAAAATGAGAAAGAAAGAAGATGCCAGTTCAAGATAGCCATGTGTCACTCAAGCAAGCTCAGTAAAGGTAAAGTGTATGGTAAATGGTGTATGTTAATGTTGGCTTATTTGCTAAATGAAGAATGAGTGCAGGTTAGGGATAGGGTTAATTGATCTTAACTGATTAACTGTTTAAGAGTATAAACAAGCACAAGTGAAATCATGAAGGGAAGTATGTAGGACCTGAGGAGTAACGCAAATAGTTAATTACACTTGATCAACGTCCTTAACTACTTACCTTACGAATCATGTACTAAATAATTCCTAGAGTGATAACATTTGTGTTTCCTTAGAGATAAGATAGATGACTGTTACAAAAGAGGCGGACACGAGAAGAATCTGAGGCAGAGCGATATACGAAAACAACATGACTCCAACTGCAAAAAGTAATGAAGAAGTCACGCTTGGAGCTTGTAGTCAGATATGCTAAGAGAGTTGCCAAATGGTCACAAAAGCATCAAGGGAAGCCCTTGGAAAGACGAGACGAGACTTGAGACATCGAGAGCCTCATGGACAAGCTACCTTAAATAGCTAAAACACATGACCACCATTCGATGGCTGCAAGGTCGGGAGTAAGAAGGATAACTCATAAAGCAAAGGTGATCCAATAAAGTGTGCGATTATAAAGAAAAAGGTATTCCTTTTACAAAGGTATTCCTTTTGCAAGAAATAAGCTAGGTTTCGGGGACGAAACCTCTTTAAGGAGGGAAGACTTGTAACATCCCGAAATTTCTAAAGTAATATTTAATATATTATTTTGTCGGGTGAAATAAACGAGTTAGTGGAACGATAATAATAATAGCAAAATATGAAGACTTAGTAGGATAATTAGATGGGATTAGATATGGACCAAAAGGAAGCCTTCGGTCCATGGGCTTAAGGGAGTATAAATACCCCCTTAAACCCCAATCCTTTCCATTCCATCCATTTATCCATCCTAATCTCTACACACTCCAAAACACACACAACCCGAACCAAGATCCAAAGGCGAGGACCCGAGCTCGTTGGTGCTAGATCGTCGTGACGAACCAAAGCAACAAGACCAGCTCGTGTTCGTAGTTCGACTCATTTACGGTACGTTTATATCGAGAACATGTTCGTTTAGGTTTGGATTAGTATAGAAATGATAGATCGGTGTTTGTATGGTAAAAACGAATCCTACAAAGCTAAACTTACTGAAAATGGTTACGATTTGATGGGTTAATCGATTGATAAAAGAACCCGTAACATATATGCCTAAATCGCACCCCTTAAACATCGATGTTAGGCCGATTTGATGGTTGGGGTTTGTAGGCGCTGGTCAGACGATTCCGTGGATACCTAAATCGAGTTATTTGGTTAAGAAACGAAGATGATTAAGGACGAACAGTAGCTGCAGCCGACAACTTCGCCTGCAAGCTAAGTTCGCCTGATGAACTTCGCCTGCAAAGCTAAGTTCGCCTGATGACAACTTCGCCTAAAAGCTAAGTTCGCCTGATGACAACTTCGCCTAAAAGCTAAGTTCGCCTGATGACAACTTCGCCTAAAAGCTAAGTTCGCCTAAGGTTTAACTTCGCCTAAAGCTAAGTTCGCCTAAGGTTTAACTTCGCCTAGAGTCAAGTTCGATTAGAAAATAAATTAAAACGATAAGTAAAAGTAATCTAATACTAGGCCATCAGATTAAATCAGGCGAGTATTGATACGTGTAACTTATACAGTCAGCCGAGCTCAGTTAAAGAAGGGATTTACAACTATCGGAAGAAGAAGCAGAGTTCAGGTGAGTTTCTAGCCCCATTTCCTTGTTATGTTTTCGGGGCTGTGTGCATACTCGATGTGAAGTGTGAACACACTTACCTTAAGTGGTAAGTGTATGCTATAGATGTTATACGAGGTATATATTTTATAATGCTTGTCGGTACGTGAACGATCTTCGGATATTGCACGTATCGCCAAGAATAGTAAATTCCAAGTGGTTGATAGTGTGTATGAATGTTATGATGTGACTTGTTTATTACGTAAATACTGAACTGATATGAAGTGTGATATAGGCAGGTAGAGGTAGAGTGTGTTAGAAGTGGCAAGAGTCTAGTAAGGGTGTTAGTGGCATAACGTGAACGCGTGATAGGGAAAGCCTGTACGTGCCATCGTTATTATGTGTGTATGATTGTTGATGTGACTTGCTTATTATGTAAATGATATGAAGCGTGTTGTAGACAAGTAGAGGTAGAGCGTGTTAGAAGTGGCAAGAGTCTAGTAAGAGTGTTAGTGGCATAACGATAGTACGTGGTAGGGTAAGCCTATACGTGCCTTCGTTATTAAAGTGGCAAAGTGGCATAACGTTTTACGTTATTAAAGTGGCAAAGTGGCATAACGTGATACGTTATTAAAGTGGCAAAGTGGCATAACGTTTTACGTTATTAAAGTGGCAAAGTGGCATAACGTTTTACGTTATTAAAGTGGCAAAGTGGCATAACGTTATACGTTATTAAAGTGGCAAGGTGGCAAAGTGGTAGGCGTAAATAAGAGGCTAAGTGGTAATGTAAGCAGGTTAGATAGTGGACTACGTGTCTGCGGATACGTATATGATGCATGTAGTGGTTGTATGATAAGTTGCTTGATTAACTAGAACTCACTCAGCGTAGCTGACTTTTAGTATGCACGCAGGTGATCAGACCAAAGAACTAGCATGAGGATGGCACATGGCATGGATTAAACTGCTGGCATCTTAAGATGGAAGAAAAGATGTTTTAAATATAATGATTTGTTTTATAGTATCAGAGAAGAGATTGAATGTTTTGTAACGAATGCTTCAAGTAAACGTTTCCGCGAAAGTTTTAATTAACTCTGATTGCAAGAACTGTGTTTATGAGTAAATCCGACGCTAAAGTAGGGCTACCGGTTTGGGGACTTACAAGTTGGTATCAGAGCATAAGTTCGAGAGATTTAAGCATCCTACGTGCTTAGACTCGAACAGAGAATGGAATTTAAAATGAGAAAGAAAGAAGATGCCAGTTCAAGATAGCCATGTGTCACTCAAGCAAGCTCAGTAAAGGTAAAGTGTATGGTAAATGGTGTATGTTAATGTTGGCTTATTTGCTAAATGAAGAATGAGTGCAGGTTAGGGATAGGGTTAATTGATCTTAACTGATTAACTGTTTAAGAGTATAAACAAGCACAAGTGAAATCATGAAGGGAAGTATGTAGGACCTGAGGAGTAACGCAAATAGTTAATTACACTTGATCAACGTCCTTAACTACTTACCTTACGAATCATGTACTAAATAATTCCTAGAGTGATAACATTTGTGTTTCCTTAGAGATAAGATAGATGACTGTTACAAAAGAGGCGGACACGAGAAGAATCTGAGGCAGAGCGATATACGAAAACAACATGACTCCAACTGCAAAAAGTAATGAAGAAGTCACGCTTGGAGCTTGTAGTCAGATATGCTAAGAGAGTTGCCAAATGGTCACAAAAGCATCAAGGGAAGCCCTTGGAAAGACGAGACGAGACTTGAGACATCGAGAGCCTCATGGACAAGCTACCTTAAATAGCTAAAACACATGACCACCATTCGATGGCTGCAAGGTCGGGAGTAAGAAGGATAACTCATAAAGCAAAGGTGATCCAATAAAGTGTGCGATTATAAAGAAAAAGGTATTCCTTTTACAAAGGTATTCCTTTTGCAAGAAATAAGCTAGGTTTCGGGGACGAAACCTCTTTAAGGAGGGAAGACTTGTAACATCCCGAAATTTCTAAAGTAATATTTAATATATTATTTTGTCGGGTGAAATAAACGAGTTAGTGGAACGATAATAATAATAGCAAAATATGAAGACTTAGTAGGATAATTAGATGGGATTAGATATGGACCAAAAGGAAGCCTTCGGTCCATGGGCTTAAGGGAGTATAAATACCCCCTTAAACCCCAATCCTTTCCATTCCATCCATTTATCCATCCTAATCTCTACACACTCCAAAACACACACAACCCGAACCAAGATCCAAAGGCGAGGACCCGAGCTCGTTGGTGCTAGATCGTCGTGACGAACCAAAGCAACAAGACCAGCTCGTGTTCGTAGTTCGACTCATTTACGGTACGTTTATATCGAGAACATGTTCGTTTAGGTTTGGATTAGTATAGAAATGATAGATCGGTGTTTGTATGGTAAAAACGAATCCTACAAAGCTAAACTTACTGAAAATGGTTACGATTTGATGGGTTAATCGATTGATAAAAGAACCCGTAACATATATGCCTAAATCGCACCCCTTAAACATCGATGTTAGGCCGATTTGATGGTTGGGGTTTGTAGGCGCTGGTCAGACGATTCCGTGGATACCTAAATCGAGTTATTTGGTTAAGAAACGAAGATGATTAAGGACGAACAGTAGCTGCAGCCGACAACTTCGCCTGCAAGCTAAGTTCGCCTGATGAACTTCGCCTGCAAAGCTAAGTTCGCCTGATGACAACTTCGCCTAAAAGCTAAGTTCGCCTGATGACAACTTCGCCTAAAAGCTAAGTTCGCCTGATGACAACTTCGCCTAAAAGCTAAGTTCGCCTAAGGTTTAACTTCGCCTAAAGCTAAGTTCGCCTAAGGTTTAACTTCGCCTAGAGTCAAGTTCGATTAGAAAATAAATTAAAACGATAAGTAAAAGTAATCTAATACTAGGCCATCAGATTAAATCAGGCGAGTATTGATACGTGTAACTTATACAGTCAGCCGAGCTCAGTTAAAGAAGGGATTTACAACTATCGGAAGAAGAAGCAGAGTTCAGGTGAGTTTCTAGCCCCATTTCCTTGTTATGTTTTCGGGGCTGTGTGCATACTCGATGTGAAGTGTGAACACACTTACCTTAAGTGGTAAGTGTATGCTATAGATGTTATACGAGGTATATATTTTATAATGCTTGTCGGTACGTGAACGATCTTCGGATATTGCACGTATCGCCAAGAATAGTAAATTCCAAGTGGTTGATAGTGTGTATGAATGTTATGATGTGACTTGTTTATTACGTAAATACTGAACTGATATGAAGTGTGATATAGGCAGGTAGAGGTAGAGTGTGTTAGAAGTGGCAAGAGTCTAGTAAGGGTGTTAGTGGCATAACGTGAACGCGTGATAGGGAAAGCCTGTACGTGCCATCGTTATTATGTGTGTATGATTGTTGATGTGACTTGCTTATTATGTAAATGATATGAAGCGTGTTGTAGACAAGTAGAGGTAGAGCGTGTTAGAAGTGGCAAGAGTCTAGTAAGAGTGTTAGTGGCATAACGATAGTACGTGGTAGGGTAAGCCTATACGTGCCTTCGTTATTAAAGTGGCAAAGTGGCATAACGTTTTACGTTATTAAAGTGGCAAAGTGGCATAACGTGATACGTTATTAAAGTGGCAAAGTGGCATAACGTTTTACGTTATTAAAGTGGCAAAGTGGCATAACGTTTTACGTTATTAAAGTGGCAAAGTGGCATAACGTTATACGTTATTAAAGTGGCAAGGTGGCAAAGTGGTAGGCGTAAATAAGAGGCTAAGTGGTAATGTAAGCAGGTTAGATAGTGGACTACGTGTCTGCGGATACGTATATGATGCATGTAGTGGTTGTATGATAAGTTGCTTGATTAACTAGAACTCACTCAGCGTAGCTGACTTTTAGTATGCACGCAGGTGATCAGACCAAAGAACTAGCATGAGGATGGCACATGGCATGGATTAAACTGCTGGCATCTTAAGATGGAAGAAAAGATGTTTTAAATATAATGATTTGTTTTATAGTATCAGAGAAGAGATTGAATGTTTTGTAACGAATGCTTCAAGTAAACGTTTCCGCGAAAGTTTTAATTAACTCTGATTGCAAGAACTGTGTTTATGAGTAAATCCGACGCTAAAGTAGGGCTGCCGGTTTGGGGCCTTACATTGTCTTAGCCTGATGATGAATGCTACCTTATGCCATGACCAGGTCCACACGTGATACCGGTTACATTGATGTCGTATGTGCCAACACTAATAGCCACACAATCGTCACCTGTTGTTTTTATATGTTTTAGGAAGAACAACTACATCAAGATGATTTTCATATAAGAAACTAGGATTGTCTTTATGTCATATATACCGCTTTGGATAACAGAGTCGTGGATATTAACGTGTGACGACCAACTGACGCAGATTCCATCAGTATTAGGGGCATGCTCAGGTGCTGAAATATGAAGATTTCCGAGATCTGCACCTTTACAACCATTGATGCTGACATGGCTCTTTGGACTGTTTATATGTCTTGTACCTCTCAGTTGTAGGCCGTCACATTTTTCAAAGCATAACATCTAAATAGATCGGTTAAATGGACATTTTTTATGCGTTATATATTAACATGTAGTTAAAAGGAAATAGACGAGCATACCGATGGGCAATCGCACTTTGGACCTGTGGGCTGCAGAAAGAAACAAAACGAGTATATTAATTAATAACCAATATATTGATTAAAGTACGCAAAAATAAACTAAATGAGGGTTAATTTTAATTTGCCTTAATGCTTCCTTCTTTCGGCCACCAGATAGAACCTTGGCCATCTATTTGGCCTGGTCCGTCCACAATGAGTCCTTGAACCGATGTAAATTGCATCAAATAGCCATTGGTAACGCATTCTTTCCACCCATCTAGACTCTTTGGAGCAGTAATATCGCCCAAAAGCTACCAACCAAAAATATATTTTTAATATTATAATAATTCATAACTAAAATGACTTTACTCACGTTTTATAAAATGTTACACGTATAACTAGATACTAGAAAACACAAAATCGTAAATGATCATTAACTAGAGTCTGAATGTACCTCAATATGAATGATAGAAGATATGCACGGACCAATGAATTTGATACAATGTATTAAAAACGTCTTGGATGGTGGCACGATTAGTGTCGGATGTCTTGAGGTTTTTCTACATACATCTTCCCATGCCCTAGCAAAAGCCTGTATATTGCAAACAGCGCTACAATTAATTAGAAATTGCTCTATTGATTCAAATTGCAGGTAGGCATAATTTACATACCTCAGTGTCATCTGTATTCCCATCTCCTATTGCACCATATGATGTTACATCAAAAGTGGTTGCATTGATGGTTTTCGGGCCAAATGAAATGAAAAATAAACTGAAGAAGATTACCATCAAGAAAGCCTGCAAAGAGGAGGAGGAATACTGTAAATGATATATTTGTTGGTGTTGGAAGCATATGGACCTTACCATTTTTGAAACGATCAAAGTATCTATAATACCACTTCTCTCTTTAGTATATATAGTATGAGTGAGGGTTTGACCTTATGTCAGGATGCAAAGATTTTTCAAATTGTAGTCCAGACGTTTTTACTTTTAAAAACGAATGATTTTGATAGATCTTATGTCCTGTAACATGGTTTTAAAAACCAGCAAATTTTGTCATAAAAAAACAAGTAATTGATTACTTTTATTTTTCTTATTTTTAATTTGTTTTAAACAAAAATAACATTTTTATGTCAAAAAACTTCTAAAATTATACTATCAAATAGAGTACTTTTTTCTTTTATTTATAAAAGTATTGTTACATTTAAAAAAAATCATAAGTGTGTTGATATGGATGCGAACACAATGTCAGGATTTTTTTAACACGGTGAATGTAAATCGGGATTTATAACGTTCATCGGAACTATTTTCAAACACGGTGTTAGGAAATGCAATGGTACATTTGGATTATGTTGCTTGTGCCTAACTTTTTTTTGCGTATTTACCCTTACTAGGCATGTGGCATGGGCCTCCCAATGACTTTCTTAACTGATTTCTAAACATATCAAAACCAATGAGAGTACATCATGGTATGCATATATGTTTACAGACTTAGAAATGGACTTGGTAGGAAAAAAATATTTACTAGTCTAGAAGATTTAAAAATATTTATATAAATATGACTTTTTTTTTTCATTTTAGTATTAACTATGTTAAAATGCATCAAAATCACAATGAAATACATTACTTTTATTTGTTTTTTTTTTAGTATTTTGTAGGTTACAATGAAAATGAGCTTAAACAATTTATCTTTGATTTTTAATGTTCAAACTGTTAATATATATATACACACACATGCGAGAGAACTCCTCCTAAATAGAGAACTTGAGAAGTAATAAAGAACTTGCGAAAATGATACCCAAACATTAATTTTTTTTTCTAAAAAAAATCTTATTTCTTTTATTATAAGGTAACCTCTCTATGCAAAATTAATAAAGAAACTCAATCGTGATATTTGACATATTACATATATATATATAATATAACACTATTACTTATATGTATTGCAACAATATTGCATATGTAATACAACAATATTTTATATTACATATGTGTAATATAACACTGTTACATGTATGTAGTATAACATTATTACATATATGTAATATCTTAATCGATATATATACTTTTTTTGTAAAGAATATCAACATATAATATGAATGATAGAAATTGTATTTGTGTATAACGAAAAAAAAGAAAATTTTTATTTACAACATTAAATATCTTCTCTTTTTAAATAATAACTAATAAATCCATTAATTTCTTTCTCTAATTAACATAACTTAAAATAAAATACAATATTTATAAGAATTAGAAAACATTCATCTATTTTGTAACATATTTCTCTTCCCTCTTCATTTTTGTTTTTACACAAATACAATTTATTCATACGCTACAATTTATCTTACACATGTTTATTTTAAAATACAACTTGTAATTTTTTTAAAAAAAAATTTAAATACACATGTGTAGATTATGTGCATTTTAGTATGGGTTATATATAATTGTTGATGCTAAAATATAAGTGTAGATTTTATGTTTTTGTGTATGGTGTATATTTTTATTGATATTTAATGTATGCATGCATATGATATATGTACTTTTCATGTAGCTTGTGTGTGTGTGTATTTGGTGAAGCAAAATTGCATGTGTAGGTGTTATATTGTTGTGTAGGCTATATGTTTCTCTTATGCTTAAAACTAGGTTATATGTTTTTGTGTATAGGATTATAGGTCGCGTAATTTTTGTTATATTATCATGCAAACATGCATGTGTATGACATTTTACTTTTTATTATTCATCACATTATAGGTATGCGTTAATTTATGTAGGTATATTAATTAAGAAAAATTATGTATTGATGGCTATGAAAAAAATTAATGTTAATGAATATTGATATTTTGAATTAAGAATATTGTAGTGTATGAATAAAATGTGTTTGTGTATGACGTAAAATCAATTGGGGATAATAATAAGTTAGAAAAGTTGATGATTTCTTTATATATTTAACTAGGTTAGATCCTGTGTTACACACGGACGGAAAATATATAAAAATTCATATATGTGTGTGTGTGAGTGTGTGTGTGCGCGTGCGTGTGTGTTTTATACATTTTAACATATTGTAAATATCAGATAATCTAGCATCATCATCATCATCATCATCATCATCATCATCATCGTAAGGTATCACATTGTTAATTTAATTAAAAGAAATCCAACATACAAAGATAAATAGAAAAAAACAACAATTTAAAACATAATTATAAGTTATGCCACGTATTTTTTTAACTTATACCATGAAATAAAAAGGACATATTAGTAAAAATCTCATCATCTACTGAAGTCATATGATGTAAGCTATTAAGCGTAAATATATAGATGTTGTAACATAAGTTGTGTGTTATAAAAAATATTTTTATTGAAATTATAAAAAATTTATGTACGCAACATAAAAAATGCTAAAAATATAAATATAACAATGAGATATAATTATAATTATTATTAAACCGCACGTTTAATACACCAACAATATAATCCAGACATCTTGACTTAAACCACCATTTCAATCCAAACGTTCATAAATATTTTCCCACAATCCAGAAATAAAATAAAATAACAAACTCTCAAAATTTTAAAAAATAACAATGTAAACAATTAATTGTCTTTAGTACTCAATAAATGATGATTATAAAAATTTATTTTGAAACTTTCTTTAACTAAGAAGTTATTAATTAAAATTAATGTTCAAATTAACATGTGGAAATTATATAAATGAAAAATTGATGAGTTGAAAGCCTATGTGGACATGCTAGTTGAATGTGATGTGAAAACTTTATATTGCTTTAATAGTATAGTAAGATTATTATAAGATATCGCATTGTTATTTTAATTAAAAGAACCTAACATACAAAGACAAGTAGAGAAAAATAACAATTTAAAATATAATTCTAAGTTAAGCCACATATTTTTTAACTTATACTATGAAACAAAAAAGACATATTAGTTAAGACTTTATTATCTACTAAAGTCATATTTTGTAAACTATGAAGCGTAAACATCTATATGTTGTAACATAAGTTGTGTGTTATAAAAGCTATTTTTATTGAAATTATAAAACATTTAATTACTCAACATAAAAAATGTTAAAATATGAATATAGCAATGAGATATAACTATAATTATTATTAAACTGCGTATTTAATAAAGCATCAATATAATCCAAACATCGTGAATTAAATCACCATTTCAATCCAAGCATCCGGTCCAAAAGGTCATAAATAATTTCCCAAAATCTAAAAATAAAATAAAAATTCTCAAAATTTAAAAAATTACAATGAAAACAATTATTTGTCTTTATTACACAATAAATAATGATTATAACAATTTATTTTGAAACGTTCTTTAAATTAGGAGTTAATCTTTAAAATTAATGTTCAAATTAACATGTGAAAATTATATAAATATAAAATTTATGAGTTGAAAGTCTATGTGAACATGCTAGTTGAATGTCATGTGAAAACCTTGTATTGCTTTAATAATATAGCAAAGTTATTATAAGGTATCAGATGGTTAATTTAATTACCCAAATTACAAAGACAAATAGAGAACATTAACAATTTAAAGCATAATCTAAGCTTTGCCGCATATTAATTGGAAAGAGAAATTATTGATTTTATTAGTTGTAATAATTGAAGAAGAATGTATTTATTATTGCAATTAAACTATTTTTATTTACCTTTACTCATTTATGATTTCAAATTAAACTAGGGATCCATATTGATTTCTTGCGGTTTATTGGATTTTAATAATTCCCATTAACGAGTATTGGCCGATAATAATCCCTATTCATTTATCACCATTGGTGGCCCCAAATTTGAAAAAGTTGGTCGCCAATAGTCCTCCGTTAAAAAGAACTTAACGGTGTTATACTTTTTTCCAAATTTCAAACTAATGTTTTAAGGCTTTTGATCAGAAGGAGGATACGAGTCGATTGATATAAAACTTAGTTCAAAACGGTTCTCAAAAACGCTGAAACAATGCTTTAATTCAAGTATTTGAACTTCCAATTAACAAAAATCAAGCTGTTTGGATCACCGTTTCGAACTAAGTTTTACATCAATCGACTCGTATCCTCCTTCCAATGAAAAGCCCTAAAACATTAATATGAAATTCAGGAAAACGTATAACGCTATTAAGTCCTTTTTAACAGAGGACCATTAGCGGCCAACTTTTTTAAAGTTGGGACCACCAGTAGTCATAAAATGAATAGGGATTATTATCGGCCAATACTCGTTAATAGGGATTATTAAAATCCAATAAACCATTTCTTGCAATTTTTGCACCAGATGAATTCTCACGTAAATTTTACCATTTAGAATTTATCTTATTACGAGAAGTGCGAGAAATCAACATAGACCACTAGTTTAATTAGAAATCACAAATGTTGAAAAATAAATAAAAATAGTTAAATTGCAACGATAAATGCATTCTTCTTCAAATAATACGACTAATAGAATCATTAATTTCTCTTTACAATTAACACAATTAATCAAACTAAATATAAAGAGTTCATTTATTTTTGTAACTTATTTTTTTTTACTCTGTTGATTTTTTATCCTACAGAAATACATTTTTTCGTACACTAAATTTCTTTATCTTCAAATTGCAATTTCTTTTTAACTTAATATATCATTATCCATCAATATATAATTTCTTTATAGACATCAATACATACTTTTTCTCAATTAGCATACCTACATAAACTAACACATAGTTACATCGTGATGAATAAATAAAAAAATTATTTTCTACACATGTTTTTTTATAAAAAAAAATATACAACCTGCAGTCCTACATAAACACATATAACCTATACTTGTTTTAAGTATACACAACAACATGCAAGTACGCAATCTACACATGTAATTCAGCACCAACAAATATATATATATATATATATATATATATATATATATATATATATATATATAGGATTAGTATCATTTGAGAACTCTTAAATCATTTAAGAACTTGAAGGAACTCTTAATAGCTAACGTTTTTTATAAAATTTTTTGTATGTTAATGTTATTTAAGTGTAGTTTTATCACTTTTGACATCTATATTTACGATTACAATTATGAAAATTAGTTTTTTTTCCGCATATCTATGGATTTTTTACATATATGTAAATTTTTATCACATAAATTTTACACATGTGTAACTTATGATTTATATATGTAATTAATTTTTTTTATAAATATGATAAAACAAGCCTCAAATAATGTTAATATATAAAAAAAAGTTAAAAGAATATTTGGTTTTAAGGAGTTTCTAAAAGTTCTTAACTTTTTTTGAGTTCTCAAATGAAACTAGCCCTATATATATATATGCTACATGAAAAAATGCATATATCTACGCATGTATTCATTAATTATCAATAAAAATATACACCCAAAACAATAATATAAACCTACACTTATATTTCAGCATTAATAATTATATAGAACCTACAAGAAAACACACATAACCTACACATGTGTATTTAGTACTAACAAAAACATTTGAAGGTTGTATATTAAAATACGCATGTTTAGGTTATATTCATTTTCGTGTAGCTGATGTATAATTGTTGATGCTAAGATTCATATATTTATTAGATGTTTTTGTGCATTTTATATGTTTTTTATGCAAAAATACAAGTGTATGCTATATATTTTGGTATAGCTTGTATATTTTCCGCATCATGTAAGATATATTTATTTTTGTTTAGTTTTTGTAATTGTTGATGTTGGAATTCCATGTGTATGTTGTATATTTTTGTGTACGTTATACGTTTTTTGTGCTCAAAGCTAGTAAAAGGTATATGTAGATTTAATGGATGTTGATAAATTGAGTTGGAGAAAATTGTATTTAGATAGAAAAAAATTATAGTGTATAAATGTAACACCCCAACCCGGAACAGGCTGACGTGTCACTATTACAGATATCAAATCAAAGCCACAATCCAAATTACAATAAATCAAAGCAACCTAAGTCATATTATTAAACCAAAATGAATTAATTTTTTTTTAAAAATCCTGAACTTCATTAGTCTCTCTCATCACTAATTCCCATGATTTCCCAAATTACCTGTGAACAAATAAGAAAAACACAACAAAGAAAATACGGCCGAGCCAAAAATTGCCAAGTAACGGAAACAAAAATAGTATAGGTAAGGACGGACGAAGGAAAAACAAGTCTAAGAATTTTGATTCAAACTCGAAACCAACTTTTTACTGACAAAAATACTAAACATAAACTGACGCGTAATCCGACACTTAGTCGTAACAAAATCAAACACATACAGAAACATATCAGAATATATACACACATCAAACCACGTGACTACACATATCAAGAACTCAAAGTCATGTGAAACAGAAGCACCAACGAGCCTAAACAGAACAGACTGGTACACAGCTAGCTAGTCCATGCACCTATGAGATGGTGAGCGTGGCGTACCACCATTACTCCATCTCCACACAACAAACGCAAACTCAGAGCTAAGATCGATCTATACGCCTCTAGGGGCCAAAGTGCTATACAAGCACAAGCTAGAGATGCCGTGAACTTTTATTACGCACTGCCACGATAAGTGCATGCCGTTGACGCTCATACGACTTTTCAGACATGCTCGGGTGACAGAGTACAAAAACTAATGTCATATAAATATGCAACAAAATGCTACTAACGGGACATGAAATAATGAGTACAAAATATATGATCTATGGCATGTTACGCAAATAAATAAAAAGCATAACAAGCAAACCGAACTCAAACCGTAATAAAAGCTAACGAAAAGTACGCACTACAAAGTGAAGGACACCGAATATAAAATGGAATATAATTTATATTACGAGTAAACGAAAACAGAAACCGTATTACGAAGTGACGGAATATAATTAATACTATGAGTGAAGGAAAACAGAATCCGTACCTTAGTTAGCCAAACAAAAGTAAGCTACCAAAGTTGAGTCGTGCTACGTTGTATCAACACCTACATTTCATTTATTACAATAGATTCGCTTAGGTGTGTTAAATTGATGAGTTCACTAGTTGACCGATGTTTCGACGAAGGAGACATTTATACTTTCAGACATCTCTTTTCGTTGTCCATTAGAATTCTCAAAATGCCACTTATTTCCTTTGATTAGTGGTTAATATATACTCGTTCCAATAAAGAAACTTCTCAGTTGCTAATTAATTTGAAAGATTTTTAGAAAACTTACTCATAACTTATTATTATTATTATTATTATTATTATTATTATATCAACCCATGCACAATAGCTATGTACAAGAACTTGACTATATTTTGACTTCTTTAATAACACAAATTCTAATTATGAAATTATAGTTGACTCATGGAGATATGATTTATAAACAGAAACAGAAGCAAATCAATTTCTTAATCTATTGATGTTATTAGTACATGTACACATATTTTCTTCATAACCTCAATTTCAGATTTCGGTTTAGTCATCGGAAATAATCGAAATTTAAGAACCACATTTAACCGAACGAACAATTAACGGAAAGCAGGCTGTTACCTAATAGTTGAACGGAATCAATCGGAAGTTAAGGTGGAGTAGCCGACAACCGAATCAACAACGGAGCTAATCGCTAACCGAAAAACTGACGAAAGCGCTGGTGTCGTCTGATTTGCAGCGGCTGTTGGTGGCACATGCGACGGTTCGTCGGCAAGTGGCGTAACTCAAGAACGCGTGTGGCTGGTGATAGGCGTCTCCGGCAGCACCCGTTAGCGGTGGCGGCGGTTTAACTCGGAAAAGAAACGACGAGGGCAGGGCGGGTGTCTTCCTAGGACGGTGGTGGTGTGATGCGGTGGTTAAAACAGTTGAGATGGTGGTTAGTGGCGGAACCAAAATATAATTGCAGTAGGGTTTCGTGAGTTGATTTATGATATATATATATATATATATATATATATATATATATATATATATATATATATATATATATATATATATATATATATATTGTTAGGCCTCATTTTGTTATGTTAGTCTTTTGTATTGGTTTGTTATGTTTTGGGCTTTAGTAGTTCATTTTGTATGTAATAGGCCAAAGGGAGAAGGCCCAAGGGAAATAATGTATAGAAGCCCATTAGGCATGTGATGTGACATGCTTCTCATGCATGCTTCTCTATAGATAGAGAAGCATGCCATGAGAGAGGTTGTTGATTATTAATAGAAAACCTTTTGCAAAAATTCTATACTTACTCTCTAGCCTTCACTCTCTCACTCTAACTTTCCATATCATAAAATAAACTCTCAAGATCCGAGACCACTTAGGTGACTTAGTGTGATTTCCGCTAGCACTAAGTTTGGTAGATCCAAAGATTGTTGTTAGATCCACCAGCGTCGGGATCTACAATTGGTATCAGAGCTTCGGCTCACTAGTTGAGGGTTTTTAGATCACAACCTTGGGTTTTGATCTTGGGAATAGAAAAGAAGTGTTCTTGCAAAGAAAGTTCAAAAAAAAAACAAAAAAAGAAGAAAAATACAATCTTAATAATATGTCTTAGAATGTGTTTTTGGTGAAAACACAACTGTGTACCAGCTTTAGATCCAAAAGGTTTGGGTTTAAAAGTGTTAAAGATTAGTGTTTACGGGTTTGAAAAGTGTTAAAATTAAGAAGTCAAAATTTTCGCTTCTCATGGCATAAAAATCAGTGTACCAACCTTGGACCCAGAACTGACAAGATTAGGTGGACAGATCCCAAGAAAGATTGCTTCTAGAAAACTGAACTTTTTCGCATCAGAAACTCTTTCGCTTCGCTTGGAAACTTTTTCGCATCGCATTACTGTTCACAGTTTCGCTTCGCATACAAGTCTTTCGCTTCACTATTCATCTAAGTTTTTCGCTTTACTTGGAACTACTTTTTCGCTTCGCATAGAGTATGTTTCGCGCGAAAAAGTTGCCTGTATTGATTTTTGAGCAGCTTGAAGATTGTTAAGTGTTTGAGACTGCTAAGACCATGTCTAGCACTGATTCTGAGTTGCTAAAGGGGTATTTTCTGTTGGAAAACCAAGTGGGAACACCTCAAAAACCTCCAAAATTTATGACCTTAGAAGATAATTTTGTCAACTTCAAATGGAGGTTCATGAATTTTATCTCATGACTGATTCTGACTTAATGAGATGCTTTGTACAAGGTCCTCATGTTCCCATGACTGTCACTCAGGCTGGGGAACAACTAAAAACTCCTGAAAATTATGACGATAATGATAGGACCTTGGTGGAGCAAGACAAGAAGGCATATCTTACTTTAACAGTTTGTCTTTCAAATGAGATTACTGAGACCCTAGAAGAACATACAACTGCCAAGAGTTTATGGGATGCTCTTTTTGAGAAGGTGGAGGGAAATTCTGAAATTAGGGAAAACAAGAAAGCCCTATTGAAAGAAGAATTCAACATGTTCAATCATCGTCAAGGTGAAAATGTGTTGGATTTGGTGAAGAGGTTTGAGAAGTTAATAGTAAGAGTCAGAGCTGCAAGTGTCAACATCACAAACTCTGAAGTCAATCACAAGTTGATAAACTCTCTGCTATATAACTGGAGTACCAACACAATTACAATCAAGAGAACCACAAATTTGAATGCCATGACAAACTCCGATTTGATCTCAACCATCAAGTCATTTGAAATGGACAAACAGATGAGAATGAACAATCATCTGAGTTCTCTGAATCAAGCTGGGATGAGCACTGCTTCAACAATTCCAACCGCTTTCATAAGCAAAACCCAGCAGAATGTGTACCCTGTGAACACTCTGAAGTACTCCTCAAGTGTTCCTCCACAAACCACTGCCTTTATCTCAAAAGGAAGTCAATCTGGATCATCTGAGCCTAGCTCATTTCAAAAGGCAGTTGACTGTGCGGCTGAACAAGCCTTAAAAGCTCATGGGATTTCTTCATCCTCAAAACCCCAACCAAGAAAACCTTCAAGCTACTGTGAAGCCATGAAGGGTTATTGCAAGGAAATCTATTGCCACCACAATTTGAGATTGGGGACATGAGAGATATTAATCAAAAGGATCTTGACAAGATTGATATCAAGTACCAAATGGAAATGGCCGTGCAAAGAGCTACAAACGTCATGAAGATGTATGGAAAAGACAGCTTCAAAGATTCAGACAGGAAGAGGATCGGGTTTGACAAGTCGAAGCTACGGTGTTACAACTGCGGTGAGATGGGTCATTTTTCACGAGAATGCACGAATCCGTCAAAGCCAGCCAATGATATTCGTGTGACTGAGGTGACTGAGGAGGAAAACAGCAAAGCTGCCGGAAAGAGGCATGAGGTGCAGAAGCCAAGCAGCTCAGCTCAAAGAATTGGGAATCATCCACACAAGAGCAATTCAAGTACAGACACAATAGGCCCTTGTCTCCTAAACGGAGGTCCAAGTTGGTGTGGATTGGGATGATCAATTTCAAGAGCTGTAGAATCCTCTCAACATGGCAGGCATGGCCTTCACCTCAAACAATGAAGCATCCTCATCAACAGCTGCAAGTTCTGATGAGTCACCCATTGATGATGTAAATCACAATCTTTGCACTCAAGCTTGCATAAATAAGGTTACGTATTATAGATATCTTCAGGACGAAGTTTTGTAAGAAAATGCAAAACTTCGTCAATTAAATGCTAGATATGTTAAAGCCGACAAGATTTATGTTGAAAAGATAAAAACTCACCATGATGATGTAGCAAATCTTAAACTTAAAAATTTTGTTAAGGAGCAAGATGTCATCTATTAAAAAAATATAATTAATGAGTTAAAAGATGAAATTGAAAAATTAAAACTTGATGATTCTGATAAAAGAGAAAAGGAAAAACAAGTTGAAAGATTTGAAGCATCATCTGAGCAATTGGATGATATTATCGGAGCACAAAGAAGTAATAAAGTTAAATCAGGACTAGGATATGATTATTCAGCGGTGCCTCCACCAATGAATGATAATTATACTAGTTTGCCCCACTTTAGCTATACTACTTCTCCTGATGTAGAGATGGCTTATGGGATTGGTAAAGTACCAAAACCAGTGAAATTCGTTCTTGCTGCCTCTCCACCAAATGCTCCAATTCCATCATCTGATAAGTCTAACGTCAACGTGTCTTGTGTAGCAGGTGATATAAATAATGAATGTGGGAAGGTTAACCGGGGTTGTAAGCCAAAAGGAGAGTTATAACCCCGTTTTGAGTCTTGTGTGGGTCTAACAAAAACGATTAACAATCCTGTCTGTAATAAAGTGAGTGAGTCAATGTTAGGAAGCTTAATGTCAAGATCAAAAGCTGTATTTTGTGAAACTTCTAGTGATGACAATTGTACAAATATTTGTAATGAAAGTGAATGCTTTTCTTCTGATTCAAAATGTGAAACTGTTTTTGATGAAACCATTGAAGTCAAGGTTAATGAACAGACTAGTCAAAGCCGCTCATCAACTGATCATCATTTTGAGAACCTAACTAAAGAAAAATCCAGTTTTGAAAATGAAAAACCAAGCACTTCCTGTAAATACGTGCCACCAAAGAAAACTTCATTTTCTCAAAATACTTATTATAACAACAATTCTCAATATTATGATCAGTTTGATAGGGCTTATTACTGTTCTCAACAGAAACCGAGGCACTCAAATTATTTTGCTTCAAAATTTTCAAATGTTCATCATTATCAGACAGATACAGGTTACAAACATGTTAACCCTACTACATCACCCTATCCCACATATCTCAGTGATCAAGATATCCATAATTGCAACAAAAGAATATGTTGCTTTGTTTGTGGTAATCCGTCTCATCTTGCAAGACACTGCAAGAAATGGCACAAGCAATAAAGAGACTCAAGGTGTGCGTTTGGTCAGGCATTTCCCAAGGTTGATCTCAAACCTAAGAAAATGACTCACCAAACCCATACCTCTTCCAATGAGACAAACTTAAAATCTGAAAAAGTGCAAAAACCGAGAAAACCATTTTGGCTAACCCACAGGGAATGGAAGCAGTTGGCAAAGGGGTCTGAAGCTGAAAAGCCCAAGAACCCTTCAAAAGTTTTCACCAAGGCTAATCAAGAAGATTTTGGGGTTAAGTCTAAACCAAAACGAAGGCAATCCAGAAAACCGTTTCAAAACCGAGGGAATCATAATTCAAGTTCCTCGAGGGATTGCTCTTCAGATTCTGATTCACCAAAAGATTACTTTTTTAGAAATCATAAAATTAAACTTGGTGATTTTGTGTTTAATTTTCCCGAGACAAGTGCATCTCGGGAAACCCTCGACTAACTTCTTGATTCGTGTGTGTAGGGTCAGCCTGGAAGACCTATCAATAGTATTTGGTACTTAGACAGTGGCTGCACCCGACACATGACAGGAGACGAGTCGCTGTTGTTTGACATCAAACCATTCGACGGTGGACATGTTTCCTTTGCTGGTGACATTGGAGGAGAAATAACCAAACAAGGGAAGGTCTCAAATGGTACAGGTCAACCACAACCTGCTCAGCGTATCTCAAATTTGTGATAAGAAATTCTCAACCCTATTTACAGAAAATGAATGTCTTATATTGAAACCAACTTTCAAAGTTCCTGAATAGTGGATCATGTTGCGTACTCCGAGGCACAACGATGCCTACATTCTGGACATGAGAAGCAATTATTCCATGCGTTCTGCTTCTTGCTTGATGTCCAAGGCCTCGGAGAACGATTCATCTTTATGACATCGACGTTTGGGTCACGTTAACTTTAAGAACTTGAATAAGTTGGTTAAAGGTGACCACGTGAGGGGCTTACCTGTAAAATCTTTCCATTGTGCTGAAAAATGTTTATCTTCCTCTAAATGCAAATAGCACAAACTCCCTCACAGACCCAAGACCGTCAATTCCATAATCTCTACTCTCCAGCTGTTGCACATGGACCTCTTTGGTCCAATTCAACCAATGGCAATAGGTCGAAAAGCCTATTGTCTGGTTATTGCTGACGATTTCTCGCATTTCAGTTGGACATTTTTGTTAGGGCACAAAGATGAGACATCGCAATTTCTGCTCAGGTTCATTGTGTTGGTTGAAAATCAAACCGATAAGAAGGTGAAGTGTATCAGAAGTGACAATGGTACAGAATTTTGCAACAAGGTGGTGAATGAATTCTGTCACAACAAGGGAATTCTTCATCAACTCAGCGCACCTTAAACTCCCGAACAAAATGGGGTGGCTGAACAAAGAAACCGTACGTTGGTTGAAGCCGCTCGAACAATGCTGTCATTTTCAAGACTACCATTGATTTTCTGGGGTGAAGCCATCAACGCAGCTTGCTTTACCCAGAATCGTATGCTTCTGAACTAAAGATTGAACAAGACCCCATATGAGGTCTTCTATGGAACAAAGCCAAGGGTAAATTTCTTCAGAACGTTTGGATGTCCCTGTACCATACTCCAAACCAATGCTGGAACAACCTCCAAGTTTGATGAAAAGGCGGATAAGTGCTATTTTGTTGGTTATGCTGCCGACAAATGTGCCTATCGGGTATACAACAAGAAAACAAGAGTGATCTTGGAGTCTTTCAACATTGATTGGCAAGAATTGAACCCTACCGATGCACACAATGGTCCGGACTGGATGTTTGATTATGAAAGTTTGTTCAAGCAGTTTCGTGGGATGTATGTGCCCCCCGTCATACCAATGGTTTCCCCTGTTGTTTCTGCACCTGTTCAACCTGCTAATGATCAATCTGTTTTGATGCATGCTATATTGAGAGATCTTGGATATGTTAACATAGCTGCTCATGCACCCGTACTTAATGTACAACCCGTGGCTAATCCACCAGCCCCGGTTAATGATATGCAGACGACACCACCGAAATGCACGTTGTTGAAGACAACACTGATTTAGATTCTGATTAATATGTGTCAGTCGACAACGATAAAAATGTTCAAGCCGAACAAGCAGAGCCACCTCCTGCAGAACCAAGTGTGGTGGAATCCGTCCCCACACCTTGATGTGTTGCAAAACACTCGTATTTTCCGCACATTTTATCTACGTATATTATTATATTTTATATGTTTTAACTCATTTTAGATAGGTTTTACATACATTTATTAATCTTGTAGGTTTTGGGTAAAAGAAAGGAAGAAACCGGGACTTTTCGAGCATTCTACGAGCATTTTACACATACGTTTTCAAGTAAACAACTCAAGGCCTGACCCGTATGCATCATGGAGGCCCAAGACCATATTATATTATATTATATAAAAAAAATAAAAACCCTAGGCCAGCAGCAGATTCCGATCGCAGCAGTAGGAAAGAAAGAAAAAGAGAAAAAGTTTTTTGGGAGCTAGGGTTTGATCGTGCAGTGGCTAGGGAAGGAAGAAGACAAAAGAACCAAGCCTCGGGAAGGTTTTTCATCAGTTGTAGCAGCCAAGGAGCAGCCCGGAATCACTCCATATCCTTCCATCTTTTACATTGTTCATCATATTATTTCACTTGTTCAATTGACTACATAGTTTTGCAATTGTGTTAGAGATTGACTTTTTTTATGATTATTGTTGATAGTTGGACAATTGTTAAGATGTTTGGTATGAGTTTGTTGATGTGTTTATTAATTGTTCATGGCTGTCCAAATAATATGAGAGGCTAAACTTGTTAGTTCTACCTAGGAATGATGATTCTTGTTAGTGTTTGATGAGCTTGTTGGATTGTTTGATTGATAGACTTGAATTGTTATTGTAAAGTTTGATTTAGAATGAAATAGGTTGTGTTTAAGGTCTGGAAATTTTGGTGATTCATTGCATAAACCCCTTGTGTTGATTGATTAGTTTTGTATTGATTGATCAGTACATTGTTTGATTCTAGACTTTGTGTTTAGGGTTTGTTTGCGGTAGGTACAACCGTAGGGTTTTGTTGCATGATTTATTGGATTAAGTACAACGGTTAAACACCTTCCTTGAGACCGAGAGGTGATAGGAAGTTAGGGTTGTCTCATTGCCTTTGCATGCTAGAATAAGGATTGCGCTTGAACGAGTTCGTTTCTTGTCAGGTTTAGGTGTTTGAGCGACTAGTTGATCTATTTTGGTTTAAGTTGAATTGTTCCTCTATCCTTGGTTGTGTAGTATTCATTGCCATTAGGGTCGAGTGTTGGTGAGACCGAGAGGTGATCCTGCATTAGAACACGTTAGCAATTATTTCCCGGTTTGGTCGTTTTAGGCAATTTTGAGTAGTTTAGGCTTGTTGAGTGAGACCGAGAGGTAATCCAGTGAGCCCGAGCGATCCTTAGTCGTGTCATCTTTAGGGACCGTTGTCTATATATCATTCAATCCATTAGCTTGTTAGGCCTACAATTTGATTCAGACCTAGGTAGACGTTTTCTCCATCCTAAGTTAACACAGTTAGTTTTCCGTTAAGTTTTCTATTTTTGGTAAGTTTTGTTAGTCAGTCTAGTTAGTTCAGTTAAGTATTTAAGAATCAAAAATCAATATAATTATTATTCTAAGGTAGGTTTTGTCTAGGGTTAGTGATCTTTAGCGTTCTGACGTGTCCACGTGTTCGATACTCGGACTTTCTAAGTCTATACTACTTGTGATCGGTGCACTTGCCGGTTGTGTGTGGTTTTAGGATTTTCGTTTTAATATTAAAGCTTAGTTGTGATGTTCATATTTATAGGGTTATTAGACACACATCACACCTCCCTCAGAAGAAGTTAATCAGGGTCCTGCAGTGGAAAGCCGATGCATCAAATGTGCAGGTTGATCCCAGTCCAAACGAAGCTTCTAATAACACCAACTCAACGTTTGTTCCAGCCGTCATGGTGCTAATTTATGACAACCTATGGGAAGTTCCCGTTGCACAGGAAAATCTGGTTGATCAGCATGAGGACCCCACTAATTCTCAACCAAGTGCTTCTGTCCCTGCGACCACCGTATTTCATCCCATAGAGAGCCTGACCATCCAGCTTGAGGCAACACCGGTCGAGCATGTCGAGCAAATTCCACAGTTACCGATCCATCGTCGACATCCAACTGAGAACATCATTGGAGATCCATCCGCTAGCATTCAAACACGCAGCACCTCTGGTACAATTAACAGGTGTCTTTTTGCCTGTTTTATTTCACATATTGAGCACTAGGACTACAAAGTTGCATTGAAAGAGAACTCTTGGGTGGAAGCGATGCAAGAAGAGTTTTTACAGTTCAAGAAGCTGAATGTTTGGAGGCTAGTGAAGAAACCAGATCATAAGAAAACAATTGGAACGAAATGGGTGTTCCAAAATAAGAAAGATGACAAGAGGGTTATCATAAGAAACAAAGCCCGGCTTGTTGTGCAAGGCTTTTGGCAACGTGAAGGTGTTGATTACGATGAAGTCTATGCACCGGTAGCCAGATTAGAAGCAATTCGCATCTTTCTGGCATATGCTTCGTACATGAACTTCAAAGTGTATCAAATGGAGGTGAAGATTGCTTTCTTTTACGAGAAAGTAAAAGAAGAGATCTACGTCTGTCAACCTCCAGGTTTTGAAGATCCAAGTCATCCTGATTTTGTTTACCGACTTGACAAATCACTTTATGGTCTTCACCAAGCACCTCGTGCATGGTATGCCACACTGGCCGATCATTTAGTGAAGAATAGATACAAGAGAGGAATCTTCGATCAAACTCTCTTTGTCAAGAAGGTCAAGGGTGATTTGATTCTGGTACAAGTTTATGTTGATGATATTATCTTTGGGTCCACGAATGAAGATCTGTGCAATGAGTTCTCTGAGGTTATGCAACAACAATTTGAAATGAGTTCCTTAGGGGAGATGACTTTCTTCATGGGCTTACAAGTTGAGCAAAAGAAGGATGGGACTTTAATACACCAAGAAAAGTAGGTTCATGACATTGTTCAGAAATTTGGATTCAAGGACTCAACTGCTTTCATGACACCAATCGCTACGCGACCTGTTCTCGCTCCTGATCCTTCAGGAAAACCAGTCGATCAACACCTCTATAGGTCCATGATTGGTTCCCTGATGTATCTCACTGCAAGCAGACCGGACATCATGTTCCCTGTTTGTCAGTGTGCCAGATATCAGTCAGACCCGAGAGAATCCCACATGACGGCTGTTAAGCGTATTTTCAGATATTTGAAGGGGAGACCACGTTTGGGTCTATGGTATCCAAAGGAATCATCCTTGGAACTTCATGCTTACACCAACAGTGATTATGGGGGATGCAACTTGGACAGAAAGTCTACTTCGGGTGGATGTCAATTCCTGGGAGATCGTTTGATCTCATGGCAGTGCAAGAAACAAGTCACTGTGTCCACCTCCACAACAGAAGCCAAGTACATTGCCGCATCCAGCTGCTGCTCTCAAGTGATATGGATCCAGCATCAGCTGCTGGATTACTGTTTGAATTTTTTTGATATAACGATCAAATGTGATAATGAGGCGGCCGCTGCAATCGTTAAAAACCCGGTCCAACACTCAAAGACTAAGCACATTGACATCTGAATACACTTTATTCGTGATTGTTTTGATCTTAAGCTTGTGAACATAAAAAGGGTCCACACCGATTTTAACTTTGCAGATCTCTTTACCAAAGCTTTTTGTCGTGCCCGATTTTTGTTTCTCGTTGAGTCATTGGGCATGATTTCTTTTGAGTAAATTATAACTTTGTTTTAAAATTGAAAATATTTTTCAAATATGTCACAATTTTAGAGGGAGAGAATGGGTTAACTTTAACTCACCAAAAAGATTTTAAATTTACTTTTAGTAAAACAAAAATCAAGTCACCTGACTTAACAAAAAGATTTTAATTTTTATATATAATATTAATTTCATCTTTACTCCTATTTAAGAAAATATTAAGAAAACTCTAAAAGTGTTGTCCCGTTTAGAGGGAGCTCCTTCATAGAGGGAGTCGGTTATTTTAAAATTTTCAATTAAGAATTTGATCTGACCTATTGGAAAGTGATAGTACATTGGTATGTAATGATTCTAGCGCGTTAAAAGAGTAGAACAAAAGGCTACAAGGTCATTCATAGATGTGTAGATAGGCTTGACAAACAAGTAAGTGTTGGGTTATATAAACTTAAACTATTGCCGTTGCTAGTGGCTATACGTTTAAGAAGCGGTTGCATAATTCCGTGAAGTCATATTCATGAAGGCAAAAATGTAACTATACATGTCATACCCAAGCCTCTCTTTACCTGATCATAGTCGTCTTATGAAATAAGTGTCAATTTTTAATTTTTATTTGAGTCAAGTAAAGCCTCATAGAAAGGCAAGAAAAAGAAAAAGAAAAACAAAAGAGTCAAGAAAAGAAAAATAAAAACAGAAAAACAAAATTAAAAAAAAAGTGTCTTTTAGGATTTTAATTCTGCTTTATTTCTTCATTTATTTTGATTCAAGCCTTGGACTTTCTCTGTTTGTAGTCATACAAGATCTGATTGTTAAGGCCCTGAATCTTCTGCTTTATTTTAACTTTTCTAGATTGAGTCAAGTGTGCAAAGCACAAAGTGTAGAGTGTACAAAATCAAAGTGTCAAGTATGTTAATAAGAGTACTGTGATCAACTAAGAAAGGTTTAAGTCAAGTTGAGGTGATATGTTAACACAAAGTAAGCCCGAGATATGATGGAATTAGTAACATGTCTGATTAAGTGGGGACCACATAAGCACCGTGCCTAATTGAACTTCAAATGTATCACTTTGGCATCAAAACACTTGTCAAGTTAAAAGGGTGGACAATATCTGCAGTCAATGATGAATTTATGTCACAATAATTTCAAAATGAAAACGCGATCTAGGGCTTTGCAAATCAATATGATTCCATGTCGCGATTGTTCTTTGTAAATTAACTAAAGAAAAGATCTATGTAAACTAATTCAACATTATTTTTTAACTTCAAAATGTTTTAAATTTTCTTTTGTTTTAATTTATTCTGTTCTTGTTTTCCAAAATATTAAGTACTTGTATAGTCTAATCTTTTAAGTTTTATTTTTAATTTTCATTTTATTTTATTTTATTTTCATTTTAAGTTTTTTTTTATTTTATTTTTTTTATTTTATTTCTATTTTTTATCTTTAATTTTATTTATTTGTACTTGTATTTTAATCTTATTTCTATGATTATGTTTAAGAGATCGTCAGTGCAAATGTTAACTGTCAAGGACCAACAAAAGAAAAATCTGAAATATAATCAAGTGCTTGGATTCGGTGGGTAAATGTTTTTTTGGGTTTGAATGTGCAAATATTTTAAAGACCGAGGACCGAGAGTGTACTTTTAGATGAATACTCGCGATGTTTTGACCTTATCGCTAGATAGGCTGACCCTATATATATGGGTCACCAAAATCACTTTCACTATTCACCAAACACTTTTCATCTACTCTCTCTCTTCTCTCTCACTTTCATCCTCCAAACCCTAATCTCTTTTCCAAGTTTTAAAAGATCCGGCCTATCTTTATCAACTATGTCGTTGAATCCAGATCCAACTCTCTCGGTATAACTTCATAAACACCATGGAATGTCCTTTCTTCTTTGTTTCTGGGTTCACATGAATCGAGACAGCAGTTCTAATGAACCGTCGGCCATTTTTGTGAACAGATCTTTATCTATGATGAGGATAAATGAATTATGAGTTGATAATTAGGACTTTAGATTGTGTTTATCATCATTAAATTGTTAGTTTTAGGTTTGTTTGTTGAAAAGTTTGTAGATCTAGGTTTGTTCATATGTTCAAGGGTTCAATTGACCATGTAAATCTGAGGGGTTTGTCTTCACACTTTCCAGAAACCTAATTCGGGTCTAGGTGACACCCAAGAAATGAGAAAGGGATAAAAAATGGGCTAAGTTAACTTTTTCGCATGGACAAGGTTTCACTTCGCGTGGACGTGCGAAGCGAAACACCTTCTGTTTCGCTTCGCCTGGACATATGAAGTGAAACACCTTCTGTTTCGCTTCGCCTGGACATGCGAAGCGAAACACCTTCTGTTTCGCTTCGTGTCCCCATGCGAAGCGAAATAAAACCATGCGAAAAAGTCATACTTAGCGAAATTTTTAGGAATTTCAAACTGAAGCAACTGGACTGTTTTGGACTGTTGAACTGTTTGGACACTTGGACTGTTTTTGGACTAAATAATTGTACATATTGGACTAAGTGACTTATAAATAAAATTTACTTATCTACTTATTAAATCTAAAATGTACATAATTAATTAACTACTAGTAATTAATTAAATTATGTAATATATAAATACTTAAAGCTTATATATATAACTTATTTGTTTTGTTTGTGTCTTAATGATGATTCTCATGATCTTATGGTTTGATTTCAGGGTCACAATTTGTTTTGTGCTCTCGAGTTACCAAAGGCAATGGCAGATAAAGTATTCACATCAATGGTCAAGGGGCTTAAGCAATCACCCCTTGCATATGCTATCACAACCAACCCAGCTATCTATTACAAGTGGGTCTTGGATTTCTGGGCTTTTGCACATATAGCTGATGATTCTCTATCCTTCACTACTAAGGTTGCTGACAAGTAATTAACAATTACTGAAGCAGACATTAGACGGGTGTTGAAGATAACTGATGAGCCTGATTATGCATATGAGAAGGGTGACAGAAAGAAGTTGGAAGCGTTTGTTGCTCAGATGGGATACGATACTGAATGGAGGAGTCTGGAGAAGAAACATCTCCCACCATATTGGAGGTTTCTTTTCCCTATCGTGACTCATTGCTTTGCGGATATTAGTGGAGGATACGATAGCATGAGGATTGACTGGGTCCGTATCATGTTCGCACTGACAAATCAAGAGAAGTTCAACTATTCTCGAAAAAATATTCTTGTACATGCTGGGAAATATCAAGAATGAAGCTACCTGGCTTATGTACCCAAGATCTGTACAAATGCTTCTAGATGACTTGATTCCAGATGTTCCTAGTCTGAGGCCAAAGAAAGCTAAGGATAAGAAGTTGGATCCCGAGCCATATCATATAAGTGAGATCAAGTTGTCAGTCTTTGGTGTATTCTTGAGTACCAAAGGGAAGGGACACCGGTATGTTGAACCAAGACTTGGTCCTAAGTTCGGTTTGTTTGAGGAAACTGGGGCTGCGGGTGACCATTCTGTTGAGAGTGAAGAGGATGATGAGCCAGAGGTTGAGGCAGAACAAGATTCGTCTGATGAGCCTCCTAAGGACCGCACGAAATCTAAGCATGATATAAAGAGGAAGGATACTGAGAAGGGCAAGGTTGTTGATTTGTAGGAGGAAGAGGAAGACCAGCCGCCCTTGAAGCGTCTGAGGAGACTTGGAGACTCACAAAAGTCCTCCAAGCTCGTCGTCAAGCTTTCCTCAAAAGGTAAGCCCTCTCCCCCTCCTGTAGTTACCAAAGAGACCTTAGCCCAAGTACTCAAAGACTTAGATATAGCCAAAATCCAAATCCCTACCTATAGGAAACCCAAATCCAGAAAGGAATCCAAAGTCATGAAAACCAAAACCTTACTCCATGACTCACCCGAATCCTCACCCGAACCCACTCCAATAGACCAACCATATCGACCTTCCTGCCCCAAATACCACCCTCACCACCTCAAGACCAACCACGACCATCTGCACCGACAGAAACCATTCAAACCGAATCCATAACAACACCACCTACACAACCTACCTTAATTTTCACATCCTCTATCTTCAGCTCACCAATCCAAACAACCAGCTTATGGAGCCAAACCGTTATAACTTCACCATCCCAATCCACAACACCACCTGCCAAACATCCAATACCACCCACCACAACTTCATCAATCCTTACCCAATCTATTACCTACCTTTGCAAACAACCTCACCACCCACAGTGTCCATCACCCCTCCATCCACCATCATCTCACCCAAACCCATTGCCCGAGGGAAGTCTTCGACACCTCAAGTATACGCCGGTCCTATCCTCGATAGGATCGTCGCACTGGAGGTTTCAAACGGAAAAAGGGCAGAACGTGAGATTGGGCTCCTTTGATTTATCAAGGAAATGAAACAGAAGGAGGTAGCAGATGAGAAGTAGAAGGGGGAGTTGAAAGTAAGGGTACAGGTTCTGGAGGAAGAGAAGGCGGTGAACGAAGCACAATTGGAAAATCAAATTTTGCTGATCAACACGCTTCACACCAGAGTCCAGAATCAACAGTTGCTGCTGAACAACGAAGCCTCTCAAAACGCGAATCTGAGGGCAGAACACTCCCAGCTTGCTGACAGAATGACCACACTAGAGAAAAACTTACCAAGTGCAAGAGCTCTTAGAACAATTCTTAGCAAGAATATTGATGATGCGAAGAGAAAGTGGGATGTTGAAAGTGAGGCTACAAACTCAAGAGTCACAAGTTTAGAGAATCAGCTAGCATCATCTGCCTCCCTCAATACACTCATTGCTGAGAATGCGACACTCAGAGCCAAGATGGAGGCAATTCAGGCAAAAGTGAAGGAGCATGATCATCTCAATGAGCTTCAACTGAAAACAAATGAAGAGCTGGTGAGCGAGTATCAAGCGGCCTCAGACCTTATGGGTATTCATGAAGATGACTTTCTTGGTTTGGAGGATCGACTTGATACAGTTTTCAGGAGTTGGAGAAGGTCTGGTGAGACTTCTCAGGCTGGTGGATCACAGCCTACCGCAGGTCCATCTGTGGCAATGCGAGGAGTACAGGTTGTGGTATCTGAAGGTGAGGCGACTGTTGGTCAGTTGGTACAACAAGGCGGCCAATCTAGTGGTATTGGTGGTGAAGATGAAGGTGAAAAGGGAGATGACGGTGAGAAGGAAGATGAAGATGATGATGATGGTGAAGACGATGACGACGATAATGTGTATGACAGCTTTGATAACGATGATGATGATGGTGGAAATGGAGGAGACGGAGGAGACGGGGTAGCAGGTGGTGGAGGTGGAGTTAACACTCAATCACCTCCACCCACTCAACATGATTATGAAGACCCTGCTGCCCATGATTCAGCTGGCAAGGTCAGGGAACACGACACACAGATCAGTGACATGTACAAAGAGGTATTCCCTGAAGGTGATTTTGCAGGTATGTTGGAAGCATTCATTGAAGCAGGAGAGGACTTGGAGCAGTACATTATAGCTAAACGGAGAAGGCAGTAGAAGACGACTACCTCAACTACTCGCCAAATCCAGATACACCTCCAGCTCAAGTTCAAGCTTCAGAGACTCCTGCCGCTAATCCCGTCTCCAATCCAACCGCCGACTTGACACAGGAAGCACCAAAGAAGAAAATAAAGACGCACATTGTGTCAAGTCGTGCGTGTGCCCGCGAGCTCACCTACTCTTACCATGACGATTCGTTGATCGTCTACGCGAAATATAATAAGGAGAACAATTGTTGGGCAATCAGACGATATAGCGGCGATCTGATCTATCTCAACCACCACGAGCTGAAGTTGTTACCTGAGCTTGACATTAATTATCTCCGAAAAGCTCTAGGCCATGGTGCAGTTGGGAGTACGTTAGAAATTTGGGTCCCAAATTATCTACATCGTCAATCTAAAGTGGACTACAAAGATTTCAAGCTGAATAAGGGTCGCAGGTACAAGAACCCAAGGGAGATAGACCCAGCCACCGGAGAGCCACGAACAATGTGGAGATATAGGACACCTAAGGACTGTCGTATCATTTACCACGGTGAGCCCTATGTTCCTAACATCCTCCGAGACTTTATTGGCTGGGAGTTCAATAACACGATAGGTGGAGGCCGTCATATGCTACAAAAATCTGCCTGAGATTCGTATATTTGACGAGCACGAGCTAATGGGGCTGCATATAGAAGATGTCAAGAAGCTCTACAACTCACCCCTGGGAACCGTCGAGGACATCGGTCGTCGAAACACAGACCGGATAGTTGAAGCCTTCAACAAGTTTGTTAAAAGAGTTGTTGAACTTCCACTACCCGAGGACGGCTGGCTAGATTACGACACCGACGGTTTTCAATACTAAAGACTAGAGGGAGATTGTTAGGCCTCATTTTGTTATGTTAGTCTTTTGTATTGGTTTGTTATGTTTTGGGCTTTAGTAGTTCATTTTGTATGTAATAGGCCCAAGGGAAATAATGTATAGAAGCCCATTGGGCATGTGATGTGACATGTTTCTCATGCATGCTTCTCTATAAATAGAGAAGCATGCCATGAGAGAGGTTGTTGATTATTAATAGAAAACCTTTTGCAAAAATTCTATACTTACTCTCTAGCCTTCACTCTCTCACTCTAACTTTCCATATCCGAAAATAAACTCTCAAGATCCGATACCACTTAGGTGACTTAGTGTGATTTCCGCTAGCACTAAGTTTGGTTGATCCAAAGATTGTTGTTAATTCACCCGCGTCGGGACCTATACACACACACACACAAATCCAAATAACCGATCAACCTAATCCTTGCCGGAAAAGTCGACGAAGAAGAAGGTAAAAAGAAGATGCAGTGGTTTAAAATCAAGTTTTGATATTTGGCGAAACTGGTCCTCCTACTTTGTTTCATTATTAATTTAATACTTACAAAACAAACCTTTATCTTTATTATTTGTTTTATCTAGCCCCTGAACATATAACTACTGCTATTAAGTTATATGTTAAAATAATGGTCTATATTTAAGCGTTAGGTTCTTTGTCATTAACGTTCTATCCGTTTAACGAGATACTAACACTTTTAAATTATTGACGTGCTCGACAATTGTTATTTTATTGTTTAAGAAATTTCGAGTATTACAATAAATAAATTGTATTTGTGACTTTATATAGATTAAATAAAGGGGAAGGATAAATAAATTATAAAAAAATTTAAACATTTTTTTTATTTTCTGATTATTATAGTTTAATTAGGAGAAAATTCCCCAAATGGATTATTTGAAGAGAGAGAAAATAAAAAATGACTCACTAATCTTTAATATTCCCAAAATGGACCTAGAAATTTGGACTGAGGTGGTGAGATCCAAAAATATTACGTCCAAATTTAAAGTGAATCCTATTTTTCCCGTCCAAATTTTAAATAAATTTCGTCTTTCGGTCCAAATTTTGAGTAAAAGAATTTTGTCATCTTCTACACTTTTTTCTCTCTCCTTCAACCTCTCTTTCTTTTTTTTTTCTTCCTCGTCTTCATCATCTTCTTCTTCTTCATCTTTTTCTTCTTCTTTTTCATCTCCTTTGAACCAGAATACCTTCGGTCACGAGTAGGCGCATTAGGAGCATTACCCACCTTCACCGGTTTACCGGCTGTCATCGGCGGCTCAACCGTATTTTGCAACAAAACATGTGATGATAACTAACCATACTTTCACCCAAAATTTAATCCGGTTTTAAGAAGAAGAAGAAGAAGAAGAAGACGGCGGCGTTGAAAAAAAGAGAGAAGTTGAAGGAGAGAGAAAAAGTGTTAGAGATGAGAACAAAATTTTTTTTTCTCAAAACTTTGACTGAAAAGACGAATTTCACTTAAAATTTGGACAGAAAAGACGGGATTCACTTTAAATTTTGGTCGAAGCAAACGATATTCAAATATTTTTGAATCCTATCGCCTAGTCCAATTTTTTTGTCCATTTTAGAAATATTGAAGATTAGTGGGTCATTCTCTATTTTCTTTCTCTTCAAATGGTCTATTTAGGGAATTTTCCCTTTAATTAGTTATATTAACTAAAAAAAGAATTATAATGGTTTTATCATTATAGCTATTTTAGTTTGATTAATTATGTTAATAGTTATGTATATTGTATTAATTGAAGGGAGAGGATGTATTTATTATTGTATTTTAAACATTTTCATTTAATTTTAAACATTTAACGCTTATAATTAAATTAATGGTTCATAAATGGGTTTCTCGTATTTCTCCTACTAATATCATTTATCGCATGAACTTATGCGCATATATATATATATATATATATATAGGGTTAGGTTAGAATAGAAACCCACTTGAGTTGTGAAAACTCTAGAAAATCATTCTCAACCACATGTTTTTAATTATAGATTAAATATTGTGGTCCACAATTAAAGTTAATAAAAAATGTAAAAGTTTATTTACATTTTCTCTCTCCTGAAACATATATAAAAATTACTTTAAAAAATGTAAAAAAAATAGCAAAACATTTTTTTTATGTTTTCGATGTTTTGTACTAAATGTAACAACATATATATTACATGTAACAAAAAAAAACGATGTTACATAGGTTTTCGCGGGTTTTCTCAACTCAAGAGGGTTTTCAAACTATACTTCTCCTATACATACATACATACATACATACATATATATATACATATATATATATATATATATATATAGTTTCAGGATCAAATACATTTTATTTTTTACATCAAAACAGTGAGAACTAATTTGTTATGATTAGGCTTGTTTTTATAATTGTTTGCTGTTATTTTTTGTTTTGTATTTGCTTATTTCGATTATGAGACGTTAAAATTATTTGTTGATTTATATTTTATTGTTATTATTAGGTATTTTTCTTATGATGTTATAAATATTTATTGTTATTATTTTGTAGATGATTTTGATTCTTTTGTTATTGTTATTAGGTTTTTTCTTTGTTATTATAAAGTTTTGCTAATGTAGATTGGTATTGCTGCTAATATTGTTTCATACACTGTTATTTTAGGTAGATTGGTATTGTTTTCTACGTTCTCATGTTAAGATTATTTTGTACATGAGCTTTCCCCTATATATAGCTTTAAGTTAAGGCGAGAAATGATAGTAGTGCGAGAAATGCATGAAATGAATATGGGCACTAGTTTTATTTTAGATTTTAAATGTTTAAACATAAAAAAAGGATGTAAATGCAACAATAAATACACTCTCTTTCTTTCAATTAATACAACTAATATAACCATAATAGATCTCTTTAATTAATATACCTAACTAATTTAATTGTAATAATTAAAAAGACAAAAACACTAATTTAGTTTTATAATTTATTTGCGCTCTCTTTATTTATCCAGCAAAAATACAATTTATACATACAATACTATTTATTTATATTAAAAAAAATAATTTCTTTCCAATTAATTTATTAGCATATATCATTGCGTAATTTTAATAATAAATATCAAAACATAATATGTTTTTCAATTGATATACATAGAAAAATTATTGTGATAAATCATAATAAAAAAAAGTATTATACAAATGTGTCCATTAAATATAAACAATAAATATACAATTTACACAAAATTATATAACCTACACTTGTTTTGAGCAATAAAAATGTACAACATACAAAAAAGCATACAACTTACATATATAATTCGACATCAACAATTATATAAACTACACAAAGATACACATATCTTATACGTGTGTAAGCTATATGTTTTTCGTGTGTAGGTTATATGTTTTCTTATTCTTAGAACAAGTGTAAGGTATATGTTTTTGTGTAGGTTGTATATTTTTTATTGGCATTTAATACAAACATGTGTAAGATAGTTTTTGTATTATTCATCACAATGTAACTATGTGTTGATAGATATTGATATATTGAGTTGTAAGAAATTGCTTTTTGATAGAAAGAAATTTCAATGTATGAATAAATTTTATTTGAGTAGGATAAAAATTCTAAGCGAGGAAAAACAAGTTATAAAAAATAAATGAATTCTTAATATTTTCCAATAATAATAATTTGATTAGTTGTATTGATTGAATAGATAACTATTATGGTTTATTAGCTATATTAATAGAAGAGAGATAATGCCTTTATATTTTCTTCATTTATCTTTAAGCATTTAAAACCTAAAATAAAACTAGTGGTCCATATTCATTTCTCGCATTTCTTACAGTAATATCATTTCTCACTTGAACCACCCCATATATATATATATATATATTCAAGGATGAGTTAAATTTTGGGTTTTTTTTTCAACTAGTTTGGATCATTGACAGTCCACTAGAGCACCCGATTATTTTCATTCCCCAGGTACCGAATACCACAATCAGAAGGAAATTCATCATAGATACCCCCTGTCCAACCTAAAACCCCCTATTTTTTGCCATAGGTTCGACTTAACCTTTTTAAATAAAAGTTTTTTGATGCATCATCTCAACCACTTAAGGTAGAAATCAAGGATGAGTTAACTAAATCATTGGACCAATAACTAAATATGTGGCTGAATTAAATTAAAAGCGAATTATAAGAAATTGATTGGGGTGTTGAGGCTTGGATCTAAACACAAAAAAGTTGAATTAAAAGCCAAACTCCCCTATATATATATATAGGGGATAGATAATTTGAGAACTCCATTGAGTTGTAAGAACTTTGAAAACTCAATATGAACCACATGTTTAATTAATTGTGTATGATATGTGTGGTTGTTAATTAAAACATAGTAAAAAATTAAATAAAGAGAGAGAATCAATATTATTAAATAGGGAAAGGGTATTAATTAAAGTAAAATGCGCACAAAAGATGATAAAATATAAATTCATATTCTCTTACTTGGTTTTTTATATTTAATTATTGTTTTTTAATCAAATTTCTTTTTTATTAAAAAAACTGATTTTTTTAATTAAATTAATCAAATGTAAAATATATATTAAATAAAGTCAAATTTAAAACAACATATTTATTTTTCTTAAACGAAAATACCTAGGAGCTATTACAAACAAAAAAAATACATAAAAAACTCTTTTACTAATACTTACTTTTTCATTTTAACCGATCCATTCAAATCAACACCTTGCTTGCTAACTTTTCTCTTTATTTTTGAACTCTTTTGAAAAATATTCTGGACGATCCTTTTTTTTTTCTTCATTTTTTATCTCTATACACATGTAGGAAATTACATACAAAAAAACATAACTTACCCAAACTACATAAATTACCCAAAATACTACACAATACACAAATGACATAAAATACCAAAATTACATATACACTAATTACACAAATTACCAAAATTACATTAATTACTCAGCCACAAAATAAACAAAATTACATAAACTACCTATTATATGCACTACACAATGTACATAAACTACACAATACAAAATACACATATTACATAAAGTGCATAAATTACTCAAATTATACAAATTACAAACAATATACAAATGCATAAATTACATAAATGGAATAACAAATAACACATATTATACAAGTTACATATTATACACGTATTACATGGATAACCAAATTATATCTAAATCAGTTACACAAATTACATTAATTACCTAGTCAAGATATACACAAAATTTTATAAATTACTAATTAGTTATGCTACAAAAGATACATAAATTACACAACACAAATTGCATATATTATATAAGGTACACAAATTTCACGTATTACATTAAATATCATTGTTTGTATAAATATAATGTTTATGCGTAAATAAAAACCATAATTTAAAATATATGACTTTACAAAATCTTAAAATGGTATAAGTTAATTACTTTATAACAAACCTTAATTAATTTATATAAAAAGCTATTATAACTAATAATTTTTTTTAAAAAGTACCCATAAAGAATGTATAAGTTAACTCCATGTCATCGTAGCCAATTGCAAAGTATCTTCATGTCATCGTAGCCAAGTGCAAATCCATGATTCCAAGACTAGAAAATTTGGATATTGATTTTACCTTTAATTTATAATTTTGTTATGAATTTAATCTATGGTTTGTCATGACATGGATGTGAGTTATCTTTTTGTTAAATTTTTAATAGTGATTAATACATTAATATTTAATGATGATTAAAATATATTAATATTAAAAATATTAAAATTCTAATGTTCAATAACTACAACCATAACCCATTAATAAAAATGAAATTATTGGAGAGAGGTTAGAAGAATTTAAAAAATACGGAGTGTAGGAAAAATACTATTATACTCTTATGTATTTTAAATTAGAAAATGATGTGATCTAATGAGAACCAAGTATTGGTTCTCAAGTTTTTACAACTCAAAAGAGTTCTTGAATAAAATCTCCCATATATATATATATATATATATATATATATATAATTATAAACTTTGATGCTGCAAATACGCTATTGGGCCACTTTGCGGCACCATATTGGTCTGTGATTTTTTTTTGTTTTTAGTTCGATTACCATAACGAACGAAAAGAAAACCGACCAAATTTCCTTTTTTTGGTTTTAGTTTTGGTAGCATAATAAACCGATCAAATTGGCCATTGGTCTACCTCAACTTTATATATATATATATATATATGCTTTTTAGCTCCGATATCGTAATGTGCGTAATCAAAACCGACCAAATTCGTGTCGAGTTATTGCCTCAATGCCCAGACCGACAATACTTGGGAACCGTCGGGATTTGCCGACCAAATAAACATCGTTTTAAATATTTTAATTTTTTATGCGTTAATTTGACGAATTAATTTTTTGGGTTTTAACCCTCAAATTTTACCAATGGTGTGTATACTGTAACGAACATATCAGATACCGATCAAATACGTGTCGACCCACCGTAGTAATGCTAGAGTTAGACCTAAACTCGAATTTCAACACTGGTGATTTGCGAGCTCGTGCCAGGTAAAATAACTATTTATAGACAAATTCAATTGCAATAAATTGCCCATCCAAGATTGTCTTATAAACATTTTATAATGTCATATAAAATGCATATTTGTAAGTAAAATGATTTATTTTATTATTCATGTTCCTTAACACATCTTGTAACATCAGACATCTCACACCAACCATTGTTCGCCGTTTTACAAATGGGAAGCTCATGGATTTGTTTATTATTTTCTTGATTGGAACATCCCCCAATGTCAAACATACATCATGGAGTGTTAATGCTCAAGTAGGCTTAACTTGGAGTTCACCTCTCATTCAAAACTAGGGCATTTTTGTTGGGTTTTTTTTTCAAGAGAAAGTCCGACAAATTATCCTACATGATTTTATTATTATTATTCCTTTTCTCATTATTGTTATTATTATAAGAGAAAAATAATATATATGATTTTCTCACCACTTAATCCGTGTGAACTGGGTTTTGGTGGAGTTTTTGCATTAGGCCCACATATACAAATATATACTAGGGGTATTATTTGTGGACTTTATGTAGAGGACAAGAAACAAAACATATAAAGGGTTTTTGTTTGTGTTGATTCCCATTCTGCCGTTACACATACGAAAAAGAATTGAGGGTTTTTTTTGTTCCTCTTCTTATGTCGACTAAATGGTTAAAAAGAGAAGAAAATTGATGTTCCCATTCTTAGGTGTTTTGTTAAGATAAGAGACATTTCAGAGACCGGTAGTCTTTCGTTGGTGATATCTTTTATTCGTTTCCTCTTTAGTATTTGATTCCATGTACTTGATGTTAGTTCGTGCCAAGTATATGATGATTTGTGTATGCCTCTAGTTTTACCTAGGGAAGAATTTGTGTTGCTATTATTGGTGATAGTGGATTTGAAGCGGCTCTAGTAGTCCTGTGGTTTTTACTCTCACCTTAAGAGATTTTCCACAATAAAAATCTCGTGTCGCCGTTACTTTTAAAATACCTGTTTGTTTGCATCCTCATTGGTTCATTCAAGCCGGGAAAAAGTTTAGCCAAACGAAGATTAATCTCGCATTATTTGTTTACCGTTAATGGTTAGGTTGTCGTTTTTCCCAACAGAGTGGTATCAGTGCTTCGGGTCTTTTTTTTGGGTTATGACTTTTTTGAATGATGGAAGCTAATACAAGTAGGATTGTGAATTTGAATGGTTCTAATTATCATATTTGGAAAGGCAAGATGGAAGACCTTCTTTATGTGAAGGTTTATTTATTGCCTGCGTTTAGTACCGATATACCTGAAGATAAATCTGTTGAAGAATGGAATATTTTGCATAGAAAGGTTTGTGGCCATATTCGGTAATGGGTTGATGATAATTTTTTGAACCATATTAGTGTGGAGACTCATGCTCATACTATATGGAACTAGATTGAGGAGTTGTATGCTCGAAAGACCGGGAACAATAAGTTGTTCTTGATCAAAAAGTTGATAAACTTTAAATACCATGATGGAACTCCTGCTACTGCTCATTTGAATGGTTTTCCATGTGTTATTAATTAGCTTGCAGGTATGGGTATTAAGTTTAAAGACGAGATACAAGGCTTGTGGCTTCTTGGTACTTTACCGGATTTTTGGGAGACTTTTAGGATATTATTTTCCAACTCCGCAGCAAACGGTATTATCAATATGTAATTAGCTAAAGGTAGTATTATAAATGAAGAGATGAGAAGAAAGTCACAAGGTTCCTCTTCACACTCAGATGCCTTAGTTACTGAAAGTAAGGGGGAAGCAATAGTAGAGGTCCGAGTAATAGAGCAAAGCACCACAGTAAGTCTAGAGGGAAGTTTAATGATTTTGAGTGCTATCATTGTGGTAGGAAAGGGCACATAATAAAATATTACAGACAATTGAAAAAGGAGTACAAGAAGGCTAATTACAACAATAAAAAGAACAACAAGAAAGATCATGGTGATGAAGGTATTTCTGTAACTAACATTACCATTGAAGAGTTTCATATTTGTTGTGATTGTGATAGGGTGAACATTGCACATGATGATTTGAGTTGGATTGTTGACAGTGGTGCTACTTGTCATGTGACATCACAAGGGGATATTTATTCATCTTATATTCCTGGTGATTTTGGGAATGCTAAGATGGGTAATAATGAGCTATCAAAGATTGTTTGCTTGAAGTCTAATACTGGGATGGAGTTGGTATTACACAATGTAAAACTTGTTCCCGATATTAGACTTAATTGGATCTCTACAGACACATTAGATGATGATGGTTTGCATAGTACCTTTGGTGGTGGAATTTGGAAATTCACTTGTGGTTTGTTGATTGAGGCAAGAGATAAAAGAGCTTCAAAGGTATATATGGCACGTCCAAAGATGAGAATCGGTTCATTCATTGATGAATTTTGATGTGATCGATGTGTGGCATAAGAGATTTGCTTAAATGAGTGAAAAAAGGGATGTTCATGTTATTATAGAAAGATGCCTTGTCCGGTGTGAACGATGTCCATTTAAAGAAGTGTTCTCATGGTATGAATGGTAAGCAAAAGAGAGTTTCTTTTCACAGTCATCCTCCTTATAGAAAAGTAAGTATACTCATACTTAGTGCATTTAGACGTATGTGGTCCTATGAAGATTATAACACTTGGGGGGGCTGATTGTATTTTTTCACATTTATAGATGATTATTCGAGGAAGGTATGGGTTTATACTTTGTAGTCTAAAGATCAGGTATATGTGTTTAAGTAGTTTCATGCCCTAGTTGAGAGACAAACTAGGAAGAAGCTCAAGTGTATTCAAACAAACAATGGAGCTGAATATATTGGTCCTTTCAATGCTTATTGTAGAGAGAAAGGTATTCGACACAAAAGGCCAACTCCAAATACACCAAAGTTGAATGGTTTAGCCTAACGGATGAATAGAACATTGGTTGAAAGGTTTAAATGTTTTCTCTCACATGCAGGGTTGCCTAATTCCTTTTGGGGAGAAGCTTTAAATACAATGGTATATGTTATTAATCTTACTCCTTGTATTCCTTTGCATAATAATGTTCCAGACAGGGTTTGGAGTGGCAAAGATGTTTCATATCGTCATTTGAGGGTCTCTAGATGCAAAGCATTTTTGCATATTCTCAATGATGAAAGATCAAATCTTGATGTGAAGTCCACGCAATGTATATTCCATGGTTATGGGCAAGAAGAGTTTGGATACAGGCCATATGATCCGGTTTCAAAGAAACTTGTAAGAAGTCATGATGCTGTATTTGTGGAAGATCAGAGTTTGAAAGATATTGAGAAAATGAATGTAGTTCCTCAATACACCGATGATCTCATTAATTTAGATACTATTCCTACTCAGCATACTGAGTCACATCACGAAGATGATATTCAGAATGACGAACAACATGGTACCGATGATGTTGATAATCAAGAGCAGGTAGAGTTGGATGAGAATATTCATCCCAAGTTACCAGCAAATATGTCTGCATTTATCTCACTCAGGTGGTCTACTAGAGACCATCATTCTTTTACTTGTTATTCGACTGGTAAGTAAGTCTAACTCACTGATATGGCAGAGCCGAGTATTATAAAGAGGCAATGGAAGATAAGCTTAAAATAGAGTGGGTTGAAGCTACGCAAGATGATATGGATTCCTTATATGAGAACAATATGATGTGTGGGTGAAAGAACGCGCTTTAAGTGTTTTATATCATGTGTTTTACTTGTTTAAGTGTATCGAGCATGAGTACTTTGATTGATTTTATGATTGTAGGTTATCGAAAGCTTAAATAAACTAACTTGGAGTATTTAGGATGGAGAGGAAATGTAATTAATGATATATGATATGCTAGAGAGTTGAAATACGAAGATGTGGCCGCAAACAAGGAAGAAAACGGAGTTGGAATGAAGATTTTTTGAAAAAAATGTAGTTGTGGTACTGTAGCCACCATAAGCTATGGTGGAGTTGTCACCGTAAGGCAGAAGAACACATTCGTAGCCTACGGTGGGAGCTGACCGTAGGCTACGGTCAACCCTAACGGAAAAATCATTTTTATTGTTTTTTCTTCCTTATTTGAATGGGATTAAACCCTAAATCGATTATTCTTCATACCCTAACATCCTTGGGATATTTTGGGGGGCCTTTCTCCACCATCCTAACACCCTCTAATCACCATAAAGATCCACGCTCTCATAATCTCAACCAAGAAACAAGATTTCCAAGATGCTTATGATAGGCTAAAGCTTATGTGGCCATCTCCGGGCGTAGGGTGTGTTTGTAGTTAGACTTTTTGGTATTTTGAACCTTACTATTGGATTTGGATTTGGTTAATCATTCAGTTTGTTGAATCTTTATATTTATTTGTGTGCTTAAACAATTTTTTCGTAATTGAATGCTTATGATTGTATCAGTTAATTGGTTTGAGGTCATCAACATTTAGGATTGAGTTCTTATCGTCATTGACCCATTTATCATTAACCATAACATTGATATCATTCATCAAAACCTAAAAGTGGTAATCAGTTAGATTATTATTCAGTTGTGCCAATTATTCAGATTAAGTTTTGATAATCAGCAGAACCAAATGTTTAGTCTTTTGCTTATTGATTAAAACAAAGAGATTTCCAAATAGGTTTAGTAACTTGTCCAACTTGCTTCCTAACCTAAAGCCTAGAGATTGGTTATTTCCTCATAATTGTTTACAAATGAAAGTAATAGTGTTTTCATTTAACAAATCATTGAAACTGCTTGATATCGCTTGTCCACTTAGTCTTATAATTAATAAATTATGAGGTTGATTAGCAGTTTCCACCGATTCCCTATGGATTCGACATTTTACTTGCCCTTGCTAGTAAAGGTATTTTGTAACTGATTTTTATTGACCTTTCAAAATGGATCAAAATGGCGCCATTGTCGGGAAATCAACGCACAAAGTACTAGTTTAGTCTTTTGTTTTTTTTTATATTTTTTCAGTTTTATGTTCGGTAGTTGTGTGTCTTATGTGTGCTGGTAACTCCCGATGACGAATAGATGGGTTTATAACCCATATGAGACATATGAAGTCATGAAAATGTTGACCCATACATTTCATCTTCATATCGTGAACAACTTTCACCAACTCCTCAAGGCTACTACGAGTTAGATAGCCAAAGGAACTTCTACCAGCATGGTTGTAACACGCGATACCAGAATAATTCATAGCCTCCACCCAACAAGTCAAATTTTGGTAATCAAGAGAATTTTTATCAAAGAAATTATCAGTATGAGAAGAGGATTAATGGTTACCAGTTTGAGGATGATGGAGAGTATGATAGTGATGGGCCAGAGATGCCAACATTTGAAAGTTATCAAGAATAGAAGGATGGCTATTGTTCTGATGAATACCTTTAACCGGCATATGAAGAAGTCCCTTAATATTATAATGAAGGTGGGTACAATCAGAGTGATTCAGGGGGTTTCAACAAAGGTTATCAAAATAGTTACCAGCAAAGTCACTGTGAGTCTGGAAATTTTGAGGTGTTGGCATTATTGAAGGATCTCAGTCGGAGGATAGAAGTTAACGAAAAGGCTATTGCTGCTCAAGATAAACTGATGAGTCAACTAGTAGATGATTTGGCCCAAATTAAACGAGACCATAAAATGGAGGCTAATGATAAATATGATGACCTAGAAGAAGAGACTCTTGATCTTTCAGAGAATGAAGTTGAGGAGGTGTTTATGGAGAATAATACTACACCAACTCCACAGGCGTTAAAAAGCCAAGCATTGCATCTATTGCTGATGATGATTTTAAAGGAATGGGTCCACGCCGGTCAGAGCAAAGAATCAAATGCCTATCCCTAATCATTGTTGAAGAATCAGAGACTGAGATAGTTCCAAGTTATCTCGATCATCCTCCATTACACAATTTTCAAAACATAAAGTTGCGGATGATGGCTTTAACTTTAAGAAAAGGAAGGTGGAGGTGAAGAATAGCGGTAAAAATAGTAATAAGTGGCCCATATTGGTTTTAATGGAGCGTCACCCACAACGAAGAAGGTGTGGACACAACACCTCAACTATCGTGCATATACGGGAAACTCGATTGGTAAATGTTCAGTTCGACCTCGATCGAATCCTAGTATTTCAATCACAAGAAAGATTGGGTAGGCTCGGCCTTTTAACTACCGGGCTTATTTTGGAAACTTTGAAGGCAAAAATTCATTTACATCGGTCTGGATGAGTTTATCATATATGCTGGACACGGAAGAGCAAATCAAGATATAGCATGTTAATTTCCGAGCTTATTTGGGAAACTCGGAAGGTAAATGTTCCATTGGACCACCATAACCACAAAACTGAGGTAACGCTCCAACAAAAGACCTTAACAAAAACTTAGCGCTGACCGGGAGACAACCCGACCTTTTAAATTATTTTGTTTTGTTTTTCTTTATTTTTGTTTTTCTTTGTGCGTGTTACTTTTTGTTTGTTTTTTTGTAGACATAGTAAGCCCTAAGTGTGGGGAACCTCATGGTGGTTTAGTCAAGATTAGTTGGAGCATATATTGTCACATCATAGTTCAAGGAGTTCGGGTCAAGGTTGTAACAGTACTCATCTGCAGGATCCGTTTAACAAGAGAGAATCGAATCAGATGCATGTGCCTCTTTCCTTTACTTTGGTTGTTAAATTTTTTAAGTTCTCGTGTATTACACTCAATTTTTAAATGAAAAATCACATTGGGGACAATGTAAAGTTTAAGTGTGGGGATGCAACATAGAGAAGTTGAGTGTAAAATGTAAAAGAAAAAAGAAAAAAAACGTTAAAAAGTCCTGAATTTAAAAAAAATTGCAAAACAATGCAAAATGATAGAAAATTGGGAATTGCTTTTCAAAACTAGTATATATATGAGATAATAAAAAAAAAATAGAAACACACTTAACTTGGGATGTATCGGTAGGCCCAACCGATAATGAAGGCTTCTGAAAATGTAGTAATGCACATATAATTGAGATCATTAAGTCTTGTGGTTTCTCATATTAGAAAAACAGAGAAACTAAAATGTCTAATGTAATGCATGAGCACCACTATAGGTTAAAACCTTGTAAATTTTAGTATTTGATCTCACTTAGTTGGTACACAAGTGTGGCGCCCCACGAATCCATAAAAAATGAGCATTAAAAGTGAAATAATTGAGAAAGATCTAATAATTTAGTGTGTCTCCCTATGGGATAATACATGGAGATGACATCTATGGATGAGGATAGAAAAATAATTTGTGATTAAGATCCAACAACCTATATGTTTTCCCTTAAGTTAGAAGCTTGGCGGATAGGCCTCTAGTGAGGATTAATGAATGTTCATGAATAAGAACCAACAGCTTAGATGTTTCTCATTGGCTAGCAAGCATGGTGAGAACATCAATGGGTGAAGTTTAACATATATTTAAATGCAAATGCTCAAGTCAGTCGTTCATTTATTTGTCCATCCGTGAGGTTAAATCTTAAGATTTTACAACTATTTTGGTTACAGGGGTAGAAAAATCTTTATGGTTTTATCTTTGCTTTGACATATATGAAACAAATAGGTGGAATTTTTATTCTCTATGTGAGACCCTTAGACTGAATGCTAACTTGAACTTAAAAGCTAAGCATGATGGAGGTCTAAATTGTCGATGGTTGGGTTTAAGTGAATAGCAATACTTGTAATTGCGATTTTTGTGGTATCTATAATTAATTAAGAAACCTAAGCGTTTTGTAAAGAGAATTTCTGATTCTGATTCCATTGTAAATCTTTTTCGGGACGAAAAAGGATAAGTTTGGAGATGTGATGTATGGGTGAAAGAAACTAATTTGTTTATATGTAAATCTTAAGTGTTTTATATCATGTGTTTTACTTGTTTATATGTATCGAGCACCAACACTTTGATTGGTTTAATTATTGTAGGTGATCGGAGCTTAAAGAAACTAATTTGGAGCATTTAGGATGGAGTGGAAATGAAAGTAATGAAATATGATATGTTAGAGAGCTGAAATACGAAGACGTGGCCGCAAACGAGGAGGAAAACAGAGTCGGAATGAAGATTTTATGAAGAAAATAAAGTTGTGATACTGTAGCCACCGTAGGCTATGGTGGAGTTGTCACCATAAGGCAGAGGATCACAATCGTAGCCTATGGCACCATCGTAGGCTAGCCTACGGTCAGCCTTGATTTAAAAATCGTTTTTAATGTTTTTTGTTCCATATTAAGGGAGATTAAACCCTAAATCGATTATATTTCATACCCAAACATCCTTGGGCAATTTGGGGGGGGGGGGGTGGGGGCATTCTCTAGCATCCTAACACCCTCTAAACACCATAAACATCCATGCTCTCATCATCTCAACCAAGAATCAAGATTTCCAAGATGCTTATGCTAGGCTAAAGCTTCTGTGACCATCTTCGGGCGTAGGGGTGTGTTTGTGGTTAGACTCTTTGGTATTTTGAAACTTAATATTGGATTTGGATTTGGTTAATAATTCAGTTTGTTGAATCTTTACATTTGTTTGTGTGCTTAAACAGTTTTTTCGTAATTGAATGCTTATGATTGTATCAATTAATTGGTTTGAGGTCATCAACATTTAGGATTGAGTTCTAATCATCATTGACCCATTTATCATTAGCCATAACATTGATTTCATTCATCAAAAACAAAAACTGGTAATCAATTAGATTATTATTTAGTTGTGCCAATTATTCGGATTAAGTTCTGATCATTAGCAGAGCCAAATACTTAGTCTTTTTCTTATTGATTCAAACAAAGAGATTTTCAAATAGGTTTAATTACTTGTTCAACTTGCTGCACAACCTGAATCCTGGAGATTGGTTATTTCCTCATAATTGTTTACAAATCAAAGTAACAGTGTCTTCACTTAACAAATCTTACAAACTGCTTGGCATCGTCATTCCATTTAGTTTAATAATTAATAAATTATGAGTTTGATTAGCACTTTCCACTGATTCCCTATGGATTCGACACTTAACTTGCCCTTGCTAGTAAAGTTATTTTATAAATGTTTTTGATTGACCTTTCAACATCGATCACTATACCTTTGAGTTGGTGACGTTTCCTAAAGGTAAAAGAGATTTAAAGAACAAGTGGGTCTACAAAGTGAAGACTGAAGAACACTCCTCACAGCCTAGGTACAAGGCAAGATTGGTGGTCAAGGGGTTTAGTAAAATAAAAGGTATTGATTTTGATGAGATTTTTTCTCCAACTATGAAGATGAGTTCCATTAGGATGATTCTTGGTTTAGCCGCTAGTATGAGGTTGAGTAAATGGATGTCAAGACAGCATTCCTTCATGACGATCTAAATAAAGAAATCTATACGGAGCAATCTGAAGGTTTTCAGGTTAAGGGTATAGAAGATTATTTTTGTAAACTTCAGAAAAGTCTTCATGGGTTAAGTGAGCGCCAAGACATTGGTACAAGAAGTTTGAGTTATTTATGGGGAAGCTAGGCTACCGAAAGACTACGTTTGACCACTATGTTTTCTTTAAGAGGTTTGGTGATGATGATTTCATCATGTTATTGCTTTATGTTGATGATATATTGATTGTTGGCAAGAATGCAGAAATAATTGTCCAGCCGAAGAAAGAATTAAGCAAGCCGTTTTCTATGAAAGATTTGGGGCCAACTAAGAATATTCTTGGCATTCGAATTACTAGAGACATGGCTCAAAGAAATTGCACATGTTACAGGAGCAATAAATCAAAAAGGTGCTTGGCAGATTCAAGACGGCTAAAGTTAATGTGGTTAGTATACCTCTTACTCCAAACATTAAGCTAACTGTAAAAGATTGCCCTGCTTTTGAGAAAGAGATTGAAGAGATGGATGGTGTTCATATGCATCAATGGTTGGAAGCTTGATGTATGCAACGGTATGTACACAACCCAATATTGCCAATGCAGTAGGTGTTGTTAGCCGGTTCTTGTCAAATCCGGGTAAGAAGCATTATGAAGCAGTTTAGTGGATCCTTAGATATCTACGGGATACTTCAAAATTGTGTATAACATTTGGAAATAAGGAGTCGATGCTTGTTGGTTACATGGATTCTGATATAGCAATAAATAAGGATAACATGAAATCCTATTTGACGTTATTTGTAGGGGAGTCGTGTCATGGCAGTCAAGACTACAAAGTTTGTTGCTTTGTATACTACCCATAACCAACTCACTATAACCTACAAAACTGATTAACCATAACCGTCATAACGGGTCGGTTATGGTTATTCATTAACCGACATATCGGTTATGGTTATGGGTTTAGCTCAAAACCGCCCCAAACCGACCCGTGACACCCCTATTTGATTCCATGTACTTGATGTTAGTTTGTGCCAAGTATATGATGATTTGTGTATGTCTTTAGTTTTACCTAAAGAAGACTATGTATTGCTATTATTGGTGATAGTGGATTTGAAGTGGCTTTAGTAGTCCCGTGGTTTTTACTCTCGCCTTGAGAGGTTTTCCACGCTAATTCTTGTGTCCTTGTTACTTTAAAATACCTATTTGTTTGCATCCTCATTGGTAATTCATTCGGGTCAAGAAAAAGTTTAGCCAAACGAAGATTCATTCCGCATTATTTGTTTGCTATTAGTAGTTAGGTAGTCATTTTTCCCAACTTTTAAACACGATAGTGATATAATTTTGAGACTGGACATTCTATATGGCACAATCTCTCACATGTGAACAAAACAGAACAATGTAGGATTTACCTAAAATATCACAAGTTTTCATCAGTTAAAATAATAAAACGATTAACTCTTCGTAAGCAAAACAAACAATAATAGTTTGTATGAGAATTTAATTTATTTTAGATAATTGATATTCATTTAAGTAATTTAATTTATTGTATCAAGAATTTAGAATATCTTTCAGACATTACCTCCGATCAAAAGCAGCTTAAACACTATTGTTCATTCCAAATTATAAATTTGCTTCAATGAACACAAAAAATTCAATACAACTGAAGATTTGGTTGGGAAGGGGTACTGGACAGCCTAATTGCAGACAATCTGAGGGGTGGTATAGATAAAATTTCTAAGAACATTTTGGCAGTAAGCAGCGGTTTCTCCAGTGATCGTGACATTATTCGTTACGATTCCAGTACATGAGTGAAACTGTCCAACACAATTGAAGATAATTGCTTGCTTTGATGTTGTATACCCGGCTATATTTCTATACGTTACATCGCTCACTTGTACAAATGATGCTTTTGGCTAATCCAAATCAGGAAGAAAAAATAAATTAGTCCAGGATATTTTTTATATAAAAATACAGTAATGTTGATCAGATAAAAGATCTTTAATGAGTAACAAGGCTTACTGGTGCAGGGCACTCGGGGTTGCTCATTAGTGCAGTAATGTTGACCAATTACAATTAGATTTGTACCTTGTAGAAGTTGATTGTCCTCAAATGCGATCAACCTAACGTACCCATTTGCATACTACATTGCAACAAACCACTAAAAAATAAAATTAGTACCCCTCAAAAAGTTTAACAATTCTATCACTGCAGTGAAGTTTGATGTGATTTTGATTTTACCGGTAGAGTCTTGATTCTTGCTGCAGTTTGCGTTACAATGAAGGTACTGCTTCGCGCCTGTACTTTTTCAACCGCAGTATAAGGAGCATACCTCCCAAAGCTTCCTATGCTGCCAAAAACAACCTAGCTAATGTATGGGACTAGAAGGTTTTTCAAAAGAAAAAATTCTACTTAGGTAAAAAATATATTTATAAGAGATGTTAGTTATGTAACCTTATGCCATGATCACCTCCACAAGTGATACCGGTTGCATTGATGTCGTTTGCGCCACCGCTAATAGCCACATAACTGCCGCCTATTTTTAATTAATTATTTTAGGAAAAACAGTTACCTAACAATGCTTTACCATAAAAGAAACTGAGATTTCTTTTAAGTCAGTACATACCGGCATAAATAGTAGTGTTGTGGATATTAACATGAGACGACCAACTGATGTCAATTCCAGTAGTATTAGAGCGATATTTCTCGAACTTAGATGTAATACGAACATTAATATTTCCGATATCTGCACCTTGACAGTCTCTGATGCTGATATAGCTGTTTGGACTATTTAGATATCCTGTACGCCGTCTCAGTTGCAGCCTGTTACAACTTTGAAAGAGTACCAACTGAAAAACGAATTTAATCCATTAAAAAAAACGATTTAATGAGAGTGTCTTTATTTTTTTTTTAGCTAACATGTGGTTTAAAAGAAAAAGATGATCATACTGATGGGAACTCTGAGGTTGGGCGTGCAGGCTGCAGAAGTATTAAAAACAAATACATTAATTAATAACAAAAATATTGATTAAAGTAAAGAAAAAAATAACCTGATGGTTAATTTTAATTGCCTTAATGTCTCCTCCTCCCCACCAGATCGCACCCTGGCCATCTATATGGCCAGGCCCATCGACGATGAGTCCTTTAACCGATACAAAACTAATCAAATGGCCTTCGGTATCACAGCCTGTCCATCCATCTAGACTCGGTGGTGCAATAATGTCGCCCAAAAGCTACCCACCAAAAACATAATTAAAATTATCGTAAATCACAACAAACTTAAATGACTTCACTCCAAATGTTAAGCATAACTAAACAATAGAAAAAAAAAATCAAAAATAATAATCTTTGATTTGAGTAAGTGTACCGTAATAAGAATGGTAGGAGAACTGAACGGACCCTTGAATTGCACACAATGTATTAAAAACTTCTTGTGACTTGGTATGATCAGTTGTGGACTCCGTTGTATTGAAATATCTGCACACAAATGCTCCCATGCGCGAACAAAAGCCTGTATATTGCAATTGGTCTATTGAATATTCAATATGACTGTAGACATGATACAAGACTACAAGTACGTACCGCAGTGTCGTCTGTGATCCCATCGCCGACTGCATCAAAATCTGTTATATTCCAGGTGGTTGCAAATGCTGTTTTGGGGCCAAATGAAAAGTAAAAAAGACTGAACAAGATTACCATCAAAGAAGCCTGCAAACAGGAGGAATACTGTAAATGAAGTGAATGTGGTATATGATCAAACCAAACTGTTACTAATGGTTCGTTATTCTTAGGTTTCAAATGTCAACGGTTTGGTTTCGGTTTCCGATAAACAAACACCGTTACTAACAGTTTGGCTCACAATGACCGTGAACACGCTCAAAAACCCAAAGGAAGCATATCATACCATTTCTTGAAGGGATCAAAGTTATCTCTAATGCCACTTCTATCTTCGGTACTTCTAGTATATATAATATAAGACTATATATGATCAAGTGCATACGTTTCAGATTTACAATATATGATTAGGTACTATACCATGAGTTAAGACTAATTAATAATTATTATGGGCACATATTTTTATGTGCCTATGGAATTAATGCAATATTAGATATTTTTGCAAGTTTGCGTTTTGAATATAATACCATCTTTCAAAATAAAAAAAGTTATTTATTTAGCATGTGTAATTAGATTTTTTTTTTCCTTTTGAAGAGTTTTTTAGTGAATATTTATCATAATCAGTTATTTTTCTTCGTTTTATATTTTTAATTAATCTATTATGTTTCTTTTCATTGTACGTTTTTATTTGATCAACCTATTATATTTTTTCTCTCTTTTTATTTTCAATCAACTCATTGTTGTTTCATTTTTAACTAACTTATTCTTTTATTTCTTTTTTTTAATCATACAACTAAAAAGATTATTTAAATAAAATTTAAAAATGAAATTAAAAGCTTAAAAAAGATACTAAAAAATGTCAATGGAGATCCCACACTAAGAGGAGGACACTAACTTGGAAGAAGTGGGCACGGTTTGAAATTTGAAAATGTAATTTTTTGATACTTAGTTTTCTGATGTAGTACTTGGGTGTAACTTTGATCTTTTTCGACTATGTGTGTGTATAATATACCAAGTTGGCTGCTCAAAAAGAAAAAGGATGGCACACTAACGATCTCTACAAACTAAAAAGATTCGTTTATTTTTTATTAACATGTAAACTATTCACTTAATTAATACGTCTATTGTTTTATTTCTAAAACATTTTCTATGGTCGTTCCCGATCATATTTTGACCACATAAAGAATTTTTATGGCTTATTTTATTTAACACTAAAAACTGTAGCTACTTAATAGCTGGTATGATTAAATATTTTACCATATATGCCAAAGAGATATCATTAATTGTAGGTCTCTTGCGGGTGGATCTAACAATAATCTTGAATCAACCAAGCTTAGTGCTAGCGGAAATCACACTAAGCTACCTAAGCGATCTCGGATCTTGAGATGTTATTTTCGGGTGGTTTGAGAGAAAGAAAGAAAGCCGAGAGAAAGAGAAGATGAGAGTTAGCAAAAGGTTTTCTATTGATTAATCATGAACAACAACTGCTTTTCATGGCATGCTTCCTATTTATAAGGAAGCATGCATGAGAAGTAAGTCACATCAAATGCCCAATGGGCTTTACAATATTATTTCTCTTGGGCCTAACCATTCACAACTAACAACTAGAGCCCAATACATATAATTACAATACAAAAAACTAAAACACCAAAATGGGACTAACAATCTCCCTCTAGTCTTTAGTATTGAAACCCGTCGGTGTCGTAGACCAAGCATTCGCCCTCGGTTAGTGGAAGTTCAACAAGTCTACGCACGAACTTGTTGAAGGCTTCAACTATCCGGTCTATATTCTGACGTCCCAAGTCCTCGACGGTTCCCAGTGGCTTGTTGTAGAGCTTCTTTACATCCTCAATGTGTAGACCCATAAGCTCATGCTCGATAAACACTCGAATCTCGTGCATATCACGGCAGTGGATGACGGCCTCACCGGTTTTATTATCAAACTCCCAGTCAATGAAATCTCAGAGAGTGTTGGGAAGATAAGGCTCGCCGTGATAAATATCGTGACAGTCTTTCGGTGCCCTGTATCTCCACATGGTGCGAGGCTCTCCGGTAGCTGGGTCTATCTCCTTTGGGTTTTTGTACTTGCGACCCTTATTTGGCTCGAAATCTTTGTAGTCGACCCTCGATTGACGATGAAGATAATCGGGGACCCAACTTTCAAGCATACTTCCGACTCCACCATGACCTAGAGCTTTTCAGAGATAATTGATGTCAAGATCTGGTAGCGACTTTAGCTCGTGGTGGTTGAGATAAATAAGGTCTTCGCTATATCTTCTGATGGCCCAAACACTGTTCCTCTTATCATACTTCGCATAAACGATCAGCGAATCGTCATGATAAGGGTAATTGAGCAAGCGGGCACATGCACGACTTGACACAATGTGCGTCTTTCTCTTCTTCTTTGGTGGTTCTTGTGTCAAGTCGGCTGCTGGAGTTGAGATGGTATCTGTTGCAGGTGCATTTGAAGCTTGAGTAGGAGGAGTATTTGGATTTGGCTAGTAGTTGATATTGTCATCTGGTTCGTTCACTGCCTCCTCCGTTCTTGTTATAAAATCTTCAAAGCTCATACCCGCCTCAATAAAAGCATCCACCATCCCTGTAACATTTCCTGCAGAAAAAACATCTTTATATAAATCGTCAATCTGCGAGTCGTGCTCCCTCACTTTGCTGGCAAAGTCTGGATCAACAGGGTCTTGAATGTCATGTTGAGATTGTGGAGGTGATTGAGTGTTATCTCCACCTCCACTCCTGCTGCCCTGCCCCCTCCATCTCCTCCATTCCCGCCATCATCATCACCGTCGTCATCTTCATCAAAACTATCATGAATGTCATCATCATCATCATCTTCTTCATCATCATCCTCATCATCTTCATCATCACCATCGTCACCAACATCTTCCTTATCACCTTCGTTACTACCACCAACACCACTAGATTGGCCGCCCTGTTGTACTAACCGACCAACAGTCGCCTCTCCTTCAGACGCCTCAAACCTAACTCCTCGCAAGGCCACACTTGGACCTGCGGTAGGCTATGAACCACCAGCCTGAGAAGTCTCACCAGACCTTCTCCAACTTCTGAAAACTGTATCAAGTCGATCCTCCAGACCATGAAAGCTATCCTCATGAATACCCATAAGTTCTGAGGCCACTTGATACTTGCTCACCAGCTCTTCATTTATTTTCAGCTAAAGCTCATTGAGATGATCATGTTCCTTGAGCTTCTCTTGTACAACCTCCATTTCGGCTCTGAATGCATCGAGGGAAGCGGATGAAGCGAGCTGATTCTCTAAGTTTGTGACTCTAGAGTTTGTAGCTTCTTTCTCAACATCCCATTTTCGAGTAGCATCTTCAATCTTCTTGTTGACACTAGTCCTAAGAGCACTTGCAGATGGCAGGTTTCTTTCAAGAGTGGCCAATCTGTCAGCAAGTCTTGAATGGTCTGCTCTTAGATTGGCATTTTGAGATGCTTCTTTGTTTAGCAGCAGTTGTTGATTCTGGACCCTGGTGTGAAGCGTGTTAATCAATAATCTTTGATTCTCAAATTGAGCCTCATTCACGGCCTTCACTTCCTCCAGAACTTGTACCCTTGATTTCAACTCTACCTTTTCCATTTCATCCGCAATCTCCTTTACTTTCAAGTCCTTGATAAATCGGAGAAGCCAAATTTCATGTTCTGCCCTTTTTGCGTTTGATTCCTCCAGTGCGAAGATCCTATCGAGGATAGGATCAGCGTATACTGGAGGTGTCGAAGATTTTCCTCTGGCAATGGGTTTGGGTGAGATGATGGTGGATGGTGGTGTGATAAACATTATGGGTGGTGAGGTTGTGTACAAAGGTAGGGTAATGGATTGGGTAAGGATTGGTGATGTTGTATTGGTGGGTGGTGTTGATTGTGAGACAGATGGTGTTCTGGTTTGGGTTGGGGAGGTTATCACGGTTTGGCTCCATAAGCTTGTTGTTTGGATTGGTGAGCTGAAAATGGATGATGTGAATATGGAGGAAGTTGTAGGTTCGGTGATTTGTTGAGTGGGTGGTGTTGTGATTTGGGAAGGTTCGGGTTCGGTTTGGGTTGGTTGTTTGATTGGAGTTGTAGGTTGGTCTTGAGGTGGTGAAGGTGGTATTTAGGGTAGGAAGGTAGAAATTGGTTGGTCTGTTGGAGTGGTTTCGGATGAGGATTTAGGTGAGTCGTGGAGCAAGGTTTTGGTTTTCTTGGATTTGGATTTCTTTCTTGTCTTTGGCTTCTTGTGGGTAGGGATTTGGATTTTTGTTACATCTAATGCTTTGAGGGCTTGGGCTAGGGCTTATTTGGTGATTCTGGGTTGGTCAGATGGTTTGTCCAGGGAGGGAATCTTGACAAGAAACTTGGAAAACTTTTGGGAGTCCCCAAGTTTCCTCAGACGCTTCAAGGGCGGCTGATCTTCTTCTTCTTCCTCAAGCTCGATAATCTTGCCCTTCTCAGCCTCCTTACTCTTTAAATCGTGTTTGGCCTTTGTGCCGTCCTCCAGAGGCTCATCAGACGAATCTTGTTCTGCCTCGACCTCTGACTCATCCTCCTCTTCACTTTCAACAGATGCCTCATCCCTAGCAGGCTCTGTTTCCTCAAACAATCCAAATTTAGGACCCGGCCTTGGTCTTATATACTGGTGTCCCCTTCCTTTAGTGCTGAGCAACACGCTAAAGATTGATGTCTTGATCTCATTCACATGATAAGGCTCGGGAAATGACTTCTTGTCCTTGGCTTTCTTTGATCCTGGCCTAGGGACATCTGGAATTTGATCATCAAGAAGCATCTGTACAAATCTTGGGTACATAAGCAATGTCGCCCCACTCTTAATATTCCCCAACATGCATAGGAATATCCTTCGAGAGTAATTGAACTTCTCCCGAGTCGTCAGTGCAAACATAATGCAGACCCAATCAGTACTCATGCTATCAACCCCTCCTCGAATATCAGCAAAGCAATGAATGATTATGTGGAATAGAAACCTCCAGTATGGTGGAAGGTGTTTCTTCTCGAGGCTCTTCCACTCAGTGTCGTATCCCATCTGTGTAACAAAATCACCCAGCTTCTTTCTATCACCCTTATCATAAGTATACTCTGGTTCGTCAGCAATCTTCAACACTCGTCTAATATCTGCTTCAGTGATGATCAACTCCCTTCTGGCAACCTTGGTTGTAAATGAGAGAGAATCATCAGCAATCTTTGCAAAAGCCCAGAAATCCAGAACCCACTTGTAGTAAATAGCTGGGTCAGCTGAGATGGCATGTGCAAGGGGTGATTGCTTGAGCCCCTTTGACCATAGATGTGAATATTTTATCTGCCTTAGACTTAGGCAACCCGAGAGCACAAAAGTTATTATGACCCTGAAATTAAACCATAAGATCATGAGAATCATCATTAGAGCAAAATATGTTATATACTTATGCATTAAGTATTTACCTATTACATAATTTAGTTAATTAATTATAGTTAATAGATATTATGTAAATTATAGTTTTAATAAGTTATATTTTGACAATTTATAAGTTACAAATTCCAAACAAGTACAAAGATTAAGTTCAAATTAGTCCAAAAGTACAAACAGTCCAACAGTCCAGTAGCTTTTAAAAAATTTTTGCTAAGTGTAACTTTTTCGCATGGCTCTTATTTCACTTCGCATGGGATGCGAAGCGAAACAAGAGGGTGTCCCGCTTCGCATGACCAAGCGAAGCGATACAAGGACTCAATTCACTTCACATGACCATGAGAAGCGAAACCAAGAGTATTTCGCTTCGCATGATCATGAGAAGCGAAACAGAGAGTATTTCGCTTCGCATGATCATGAGAAGCGAAACAGAGAATGTTTCGCTTCGCATGACCATGAGAAGCGAAACAGAGAGTGTTTCGCTTCGCATGATTATGAGAAGTGAAACCTTCTTCAAAGCGAAAAAGTTCCTTGGTTTAAATTTTGATTCCTTTTCCTTTCCTTGGGTTTCGCCCAGACCCGAATTAGGTTTCTGGAAAGTTTGAAGGCAAACCCCTTAGATTTACATGGTCAATTGAACCCTTGAACATATGAACAAGCCTAGGTCTGCAAACTGTTCAATAAACAAACCTAAAGCTAACAGTTTAATGATGATAAACTCGATCTAAAGTCCTAATATCAGAATCTAAGCATGATTAGCAACACAAATTATGAAGATCTATCCTTAGATCTAGGCGACGGTTCATAATAACCGCCGTCTCGATCCAAGAGAACCCAGAAACAAGGATGAATTTGAGGAAACAAGGTGTTTACGAAGTTAAACCAAGGGAGGATAATCAGGATTCAACGGCATATTTGATAATGAATGGTCGGATCTATGAAGATTTAAAGAAGGTTTAGGGTTTGAATGCTTTGAAGATAAGAGAGAAGAGAGAGTGAGAAGTGAAAGTGTTTAGTGAATAGTGAAAGATATTTTGGATTTCCCATATATATATATATAGGGTCAGCCTATTTCGCGATAAGGTCAAAACATCGCGAGTATTCACCAAAAATACACTCTCGGTCCCCGGTCTTTAAAAATATTTGCATTTTCAAACCCGAAAAACATTTACCCACCGAATCCAAACACATGTTTAATTTTTATGATTTTCTTTTGTCGGTCCGTAACAGTTAAACTTTGCACTAACGATCTCTTAAACATAAGCATAAAAATGAAATAAAAATAAAAATAAATAATAAAATAAAATAAAATAAGATTAAAAAAAAATAAAACTGAAAATATTAAACTATTACAGGTACTAAATATTTTAGAAAACAAAAAAAAACAAAAAAAATAAACTAACATAAAAGAAATTTAAAACCTTTTAAAGTTAAATCAAAATATTGAATTAGTTTACTTAGTATTTGTTTAGTTAATTTACAAAGAACGATCGCGATATGGAATCATATTGATTTGCAAAGCCCTAGATCGCATCTCCATTTTGAAGTTATTGTGACACAAAATCATCAGTAACTGTAGATATTGTCCACCTTTTTAACTTGACAAGTGTTTTGATGTCAAAGTGATACATTTGAAGTTCAATTAGGCACGGTGCTTATGTGGTCCCCACTTAATCAGACATGTTACTGATTCCATCATATCTCTGGTTTACTTTGTGTTAACATATCACCTCAACTTGACTTAAACCTTTCTTAGTTGATCACAGCACTCTTATTAACACACTTGACATATTGTACACTGTACACATGACACTTTGTGCTTTGCACACTTGACTCGATCTAGAAAGATTAAATATAAAGCAGAAGTTCAGGACATAACAATCAGGTTGGATAATACCATATTATCGCTCAAAGAAAGTCCAAGGCTTGAACAAAAGAAAGAAAATAAAACAAAGCAGAAGACTCAGAGCCTTAACAATCAGATCTTGTATGACTACAAACGTAGAAAGTCCAAGGCTTGAGTCGAAAATAAATGAAGAAATAAAGCAGAAGTTAAAATTCCTAGGACTGACTCTTTTTCTGACTCTTTTGCTTTTGTTTTTCTGACTCTTTTGTTTTTCTTTTTCTTGACGTTTTACTTGACTCTTTTCTTGACTCAATGAAAATTAAAAATTGACTCTGACTTTCATAAGACAACTGTGATCAGGTAAAGAGAGGCTTGGGTATGACATGTGTAAATGCATTTCATCCTTCATTAATATGACTTAAATGGAATTATGCAACCACTTCTTAAGTGTGTAGCCATTAGAAACAGCAGAAATTTAAGTTTATATTGCCCAATACTTACTTGTTTGTCAAGCCTATCTACACATCAATGAATGACTTTGTAGCCTTTTGTTCTATTCTTTTGACTTGCTAGGATCAATACATACCAATGTACTATCACTTTCCATATGGTCGGATCAAGTTCTTAATTGAAAATTTTAAATGTCCAACTCCCTCTAAATGGGACAACACTTTTTAGAGTTTTCTTAAGATTTTTTTAAATAAGAGTAAAGATGAAATAAATATTATAAAAAGTTAAAATCTTTTTGTTAAATCAAATGACTTGATTTTTGTTTTACTAAAAGAAAATTTAAAATCTTTTTGGTGAGTTAAGGTTAACTCATTTTCTCCCTCTAAAATTGTGACATATTTGGAAAATATTTACTATTTTAAAACCAAAAAAAATTACTCAAAAGAGATCATGCCCACTAACTCCACGAGAAACAAAAATCGGGTACGACTAAAGGCTTTAGTAAAGAGATCTACAAAGTTATAGTCAGTATGGACCCTTTTTATGTCGACAAGCTTACGATCATAACAATTACGAATAAAGTGTATTCAGATGTCAATGTGCTTAGTCTTTGAGTGCTGGACCATATTTTTAACAATTGTAACGGCCGCCTCATTATCACATTTGATCATGGATCCATAGAAATTCAAATCGTAATCCAGCAGTTGATGCTGGATACATATCACTTGAGAGCAGCAGCTGGATGCGGTGACGTACTCGGCTTCTGCTGTGGAAGTGGACACGGTGACTTGTTTCTTGCACTGCCACGAGATCAACCGATCACCCAGGAATTGACATCCACCAGATGTTGACTTTCTGTCCAAGTTGCATCCTCCATAATCACTGTCAGTGTAAGCATGAAGTTCCAAGGGTGACTCCTTTTGATACCAAAGACCCAAACGTAGTCTACCCTTCAAGCATCTGAAAATACGCTTGACAGCCGTCATGTGGGATTCTCTCGGGTCAGACTGATATCTAGCACACCAACAAACAGGGAACATGATGTCCGGTCTGCTTGCAGTGAGATACATCAGGGAACCAATCATTGACCTGTAAAGGTGTTGATCGACTGGTTTTCCCGATGGATCAGGAGCGAGAATAGGTCGTGTAGTGATTGGAGTCATGAAAGATGATGAGTCCTTGAAACCAAATTTTTGAACAATGTCGAGAACGTAATTCTCCTGGTGTATTAGATTCCCGTCCTTCTTTTGCTCAACTTGTAATCCCAGGAAGAAAGTCATCCCCCCTAAGGAACTCATTTCAAATCGCTGTTGCCTAACCTCAGAGAACTCCTTGCATAGATTCTCATTCGTGGACCCGAAAATGATGTCATCAACATAAACTTGTACCAGAATTAGATCACCCTTGACCTTCTTGACAAAAAGAGTTTGATCAACGATTCCTCTCTTGTATCCATTCTTCACTAAATGATCAGCCATGGTGGCATACCATGCACGAGGTGCTTGGTGAAGACCATAAAGTGCTTTGTCAAGGCGGTAAACGTGATCAGGATGACTTGGATCTTCGAAACCTGGCGGTTGACTGACGTAGATCTCTTCCTTTACTTTCCTGTACAAGAAAGCAGTCTTCACATCCATTTGATACACTTTGAAATTCATGTACGAGGCGTATGCTAGAAAGATGTGAATTGCTTCTAGTCTGGTTACCGGTGCATAGACTTCATCGTAATCAAGACCTTCACGTTGCCAAAAACCTTGCACAACCAGTCGGGCTTCCTGAACGGAAATAGCTCTTCTTGCATGGCTTCAACCCAGGAGTTCTCCTTCAGTGCAGCCTTGTAGTCCTTGGGTTCTACCTGTGAAATAAAACAAGTAAAAATACATCTGTTAATGTTACCGGAAGTACTGCGTGTTTGGATGCCAGTGGACGGATCTCCAATGATGTTCTCAGTCAGATGTCAACGATGAATTGGTAGCTGTGGAATTTGGTCGACGTGCTCGACTGGTGTGGCCTCAAGCTGGATAGTCAGGCTCTCTATGGGATGAAAAACAGTGGTCGCAGGGACAGCAGCACTTGGTTGAGGATCAATTTCACCTTCTTGCGGTTTGATCAAGTGTTCTGGAGCAATGGGACCTTCCCATAGGTTGTTATAGAATGGCACAATTACGGCTGGAACAGAGGTAGTGTTGGTGTTATCAGAAGCATCATTCGGACTAGGTTCAACCTGCACATCTGATGCATTGACCTCCATTGCAGGTCCTTGATTATCTTCTTCTAAGGGAGGTGTGGGGACAGATTCCACCACACTTCGTTCTGCAGGAGGTAGCTCTGCTTGATCAACTTGAACATTTTGATTGTTGTCGGCTAACACATATGAATCAGAATCAGAATCAGTCATGTCTTCAACAGCTGGCATTTCAGTGGTGTCAACAGAAGGCTGCTCATCATTAACCGGGGCTGGTTGATTCGCCATGGGTTGTATATTAATTATGAGTGCAGCAGCAGCTATGTCAACATGTCCAAGATCTTTCAAAACAGCATGCATCATGATAGACTGATCATCAGCAGATTGAATCGGCGGAGAAACAGCAGGGGAACCATTGGTACAGCGGGTGTCATGTACATTCCACGAAACTGCTTATACAAACTTTCATAATCAAACATCCAGTCAGGACCATTGTGTGCATAAGTAGGGTTTAACTCTTGCCAATCAATGTTGAACAACTCCAAGATTACCCTAGTTTTCTTGTTGTAGACCCGATAAGCACATTTGTCAGCAGCATAACCAACAAAATAGCACTCATCCGCCTTTCAGCAAACTTGGAGGTTGTTCCAGCACTTGTTTGGAGTATGGTACAGGGACATCCAAACGTTCTGAAGAAATTTACCCTATGCTTCGTTCCATAGAAGACTTCATACGGAGTCTTGTTCAGTCTTTTGTTCAGAAGCACACGATTCTGGGTAAAGCAAGTAGCGTTGATGGCTTCACCCCAGAAAATCAATGGTAGTTTGGAATATGAGAGCATTGTTCTAGCGGCTTCCACCAAAGTATGGTTTCGTCTTTCAGCCACCCCATTTTGTTCGAGAGTGTAAGGTGAGCTGAGTTGATGAACAATTCCCTTGTTGTGACAGAATTCATTCACCACCTTGTTGCAAAACTCTGTGCCGTTGTCACTTCTGATACACTTCACCTTCTTTTCAGTTTGATTTTCAACCAACACGATAAACCTGAGCAGAAAATGTAATGTCTCGCCCTTGTGCCCTAACAGGAATGTCCAACTGAAACGCGAAAAGTCATCAGTAATAACCAGACAATAGGCTTTTCAACCTATTGCCATTGGTTGAATTGGACCGAAAAGATCCATGTGCAACAGCTGAAGAGTGGAATTTACAGAATTCACGGTTTTGGGTCTGTGAGGGAGTTTGTGTTGTTTGCATTTAGAACAGGATAAACATTTTTCAGCATAGTGAAAAGATTTTACTGGTAAACGCCTCACATGATCACCTTTAACCAACTTATTCAAGTTCTTAAAGTTGACGTGACCCAACCGACGATGCCATAAAGATGAATCATTCTCCGAGGCCTTGGACATCAAGCAAGAAGTAGAACGCATGGAATAATTGCTTCTCATGTCAAGAATGTAGGCATCATTATGCCCTGGAGTACGCAGCATGATCCACTCTTCAGGGACCTTAAAACCTGGTTTTAGAATAAGACATTCATTTTCTGTAAATAGGGTTGAGAATTTCTTATCACAGATTTGAGACATTCTACGCAGGTTGTGGTTGAGCTGTTCCACCAGATTAACCTCATCGAATGTCAAAGTACCATTCGAGACCTTCCCTTGTTTGGCTATTTCTCCTCCAATGTCACCGGCAAAAGAAACGTGTCCACCATCGAATGATTTGATGCCGAAAAACAGGGACTCATCTCCTGTCATGTGTCGGGTGCAGCCACTGTCCAAGTACCAAATACTGTTGACAGGCCGTCCTGGCTGACCCTACACACACAAACAACCAGTTAGTGGAGGTTTTCCCGAGACGTAGTTGTCTCGGGAAAATTAAACACAAAATCACCAAGTTTAATTTTATGATTTCTGAAAATGTAATCTTTTGGTGAGTCAGAATCTGAAGAGCAATCCCTCGAGAAACTAGAATTATGATTTCCTCGGTTTTGAAATGAGTTTCTTGATTGCCTTCGTTTTGGTTTAGGTTTAATCATAAAATCTTTTTGATTAGCCTTTGAGAAAACCTTTGAAGGGTTCTTGGGCTTTTCAGCTTCAGATCCCTTACCTAACATCTTCCTTTCTCTTTGGGTTAGCCAGAAAAGTTTCTTGGGTTTTTCAGTTCTTTTGGGTCTTAAATCTGTCTCACTGGCTGAAGTGTAAGTTTGGTTAGGCATTTTCTTGGTTTGAGCATTATACTTAGGAAATGTCTGACCAAACTTATTATTGAAGTCTCTTTGTTGCTTATGCCAGTTCTTGCAATGTCTTGCAAGATGAGACGGATTGCCACAAACAAAGCAACATTTTCTTTTGATGCAATTATAGATATCTTGATCACTGAGATATGTGGGATAAGGTGATGTGGTTGGGTTAACTTGTCTGTGACCTGTATCTGACTAATAATGATGAACATTTGAAAATTTTGAAGCAAAATAATTTGAATGCCTAGGTTTCTGTTGAGAATAATAATAGTCACTATCAATTTGATCATAATATTGAGCACTATTGTTCAAATTTGTATACTGGGAAAAAGAAGTTTTCTTTGGTGGCACGTATTTACAGGAGGTGCTTGGTTTTTCATTTTCAAATTTGGATTTCTCTTTTGCTAAGTTCTCAACATTATGATTAGTTGATGAGCAAATTTGAAGAGTCTGTTCATTAACCTTAACTTCAATGGTTTCATAAAAAACAGTTTCATATTCTGAATCAGAAGAAGAATATTCACTTTCATTACAAATATTTGTACAATAGTCATCACTAGATGTTTCACAAAACATAGCTTTTGATCATGACATCAAGCTTCCTAACATTGATTCACACACTTTATTACAAACAGGATTGTTAATCGTTTTTGTTAGTCCCACACAAGATTCAAAACGTGGTTCTAATTCTCCTGTTGGTTTACAACCCTGGTTAACCTTCCCACAATCACCACTTACATCACCTGCTACACAAGACACGTTGGCATTAGACTTACCAGATGATGGAATTTGATCTTTTGATGGAGAGGCAGCAGGAACGAATTTCACTGGTTTTGGTACCTTACCAATCCCATAGGCCATCTCTTCATCAGGAGAAGTATTATACCTAAAATGGGGTAAGCAAGTGTAATTATCATTCATTGGTGGAGGCACCGCTGAATAATCATAACCTAGTCCCGATTTAACTTTAGTACTTCTCTGAGCTCCAATAAGATCATCTAATTGTTCAGATGATGCTTCAAATCTTTCAACTTGTTTTTCCTTTTCTCGTTTATCAGAAAAATCTAGTTTCAACTTTTCAATCTCATCTTTTAAATTATTAATTTTGTTCTTATAATAGATGACATTATGCTCTTCTTGAAAGATTTTAAGTTTAAGATTTGCAGCATCATCGTGATGAGTTTTAATCTTTTCAACATAAATCTTGTCAGCCTTAACATATTCATCATTTAGTTAACGAAGTTTTGCATTTTCTTTCAAAACTTCGTCCTGAAGATATCTATAATATGTAACTTTATTCACGCAAGCTTGAGAGAAAAGATTTTTATTTACCTCATCAGAGGGTGATGCATTAGAACTAGCAACAGTGGATGAGGATGCCTCATCATTTGTCGTGAATGCCATGCCAGCCATGTTGAGAGGATTCTGCAGCTCTTGGAATTGATCATCCCAATCCATACCAGTTTGGACCTCCGATTGAGAGACAAGGGCCTTTGAGTTTGTACTTGTATTGCCCTTGTGTGGATGATTCCCAACTCTTTGAGCTGAGCTGCTTGGCTTCTGCACTTCATGCCTCTTTCCAGCAACTTTGATGTTTTCTTCCTCTGTCACCTCGGTCACACGAATATCATTTGCTGGCTTTAAGGGATTCGTGCATTCTCGTGAAAAGTGACCCATCTCACCACAATTGTAGCATCGTAGCTTCGTCTTGTCAAACCCAATCCTTTTCCTGTCAGAGTCATTGAAGCTATCCTTCCCATATGCCTTCATGAAGTTTGTGGCTCTTTGCACAGCCATTGCTATTTGGTACTTGATATCCAGCTTTTCCAGATCCTTTTGACTGATATCTCTCAAATCCCTAGCCTCAAACTGTGGTGGCAATAGATTTCCCTGCAATAATTCTTCATGACATGACAGAAAGGCATGAACTACTGAGATATTTGAGTCATTCAACAACGGAAGAGCTTCACAGTAACTTGAAGGTTTGCTTGTTTGAGGTTTTGAAGATGTGGAGATCCCTTGAGCTTTCAATGCTTGGGCAACCGCACTGTCAACTGCCTTTTGAAATGAGCTTATACTTGAAGAGTCTGATGGATTGCTGGTTGAGATGAAAGCAGTTGGTTGTGAAGGCACACTTGGGGAGTACTTAGAGTGGTCACAGGATACACATTCTGTTGAGTCTTGCTAATAAAAGCAGTTGGCATTGAGGAAGCAGTACTCACTCTAGCTTAATTCAGAGAACTTAGATGATCGTTCATTCTCATCTGCTCATCCATTTCAAATGACTTGATAGTAGATATCAAATCACTGTTTGTCATGGCATTTAGATTTGTAGTTCTCTTGATTGTGATTGTATTTGTACTCCAACTGTAGGGCAAAGAATTCATCAACTTGTGATTGACCTCAGAGTTGGTTATGTTGACACTGGCAGCTCTGACTCTAACCATCAGTTTCTTAAATCTCTTTACCAAATCCAACACAGCTTCACTTTGTCGATGGTTGAACATGTTGAACTCTTCCTTCAATAGGGCCTTCTTGTTTTCCCTAATTTCAGCATTTCCTTCAATCTTTTCAACAAGTGCTTCCCACAAACCCTTGGCAATTGTGTGTTCACGAAGAGTCTCAGTGATCTCATTTGAAAGACAGACAGTTAAAATGAGATACGCTTTCTTGTCTTGAGCTAATAAGTCTCTGGCTGCTTGATCATAGTTTTCAACAGTCTTAAGTTGTTCCTCAGGATCAGTGCGAGTCACAGGAATATGAGGACCTTGTTCAAAACATCTCATTAGGTCAGTTTCAGTCAATGAGATGTAGTTCATGAACCTCCATTTGAAGTCGGCAAAGTTGTCATCTAAGGTCATAAGCTTAGGAGCCTTCTGAGGGGTTCCCACTTGGTTTTCCAACAACAAATATCCCTTTAACAACTCGGAATCAGTGCTCGTGATGGTCTTGGTGGTCTCAAACACTTAACAATCCTTAAGAAAACGTGAAATTTAAAACAGTCAACTTTTTCGCACGAAACAGCTTTTAAGTGAAGCGAAAAAGATGTTTTAAGTGAAGCGAAAAAGTTAAGCAAGCGAAGCGAAGCGAAAAATATTGTGAACAGTAAAGCGAAGCGAAAACGTTCTAAGCGAAGCGAAAAATTCAAAGCGATGCGAAAAAGTGAATAGTGATGCAAAGCGAAAAAGATTTTATGCAAAGCGAAAAATGTTCGGGCGAAACGAAAAAGTTTTAAGCTTCCAGAAGCAATCTTTCTCTGGATCTGTTCCGCCTAACTTGTCAGTACTAGGTCAAAGGTTGGTACACTGATTTTGACGCCATGAGAAGCGAAAAAAAACTTAACTTGTTAATTTTAACACTTTTCAACAACCCGTAACACCAAAGCTTATCACCTTTTAGCCTAAAACCTTCTTAGATCTAGAAATTGAACACTTGTTATCTTCACCAAGAACACTTTCTAAGACATTTTGTGAAGATTTTGCCCGATTTTTTATGTATTTTTCTTGTTTTTGTGCTTTTTGTGAACTTTCTTTTCAAGAACACTTGTTTTCTTCTACTCAAGATCAAAACCCAAGGTTGTGATCTAAAACCCTCAACTAGTGAGCCGAAGCTCTGATACCAATTGTAGGTCCCTTGCGGGTGGATCTAACAATAATCTGAGATCAACCGAGCTTAGTGCTAGCGGAAATCACACTAAGCCACCTAAGCGGTCTCGGTTCTTGAGATGTTATTTTCGAGTGGTTTGAGAGAAAGAAAGAAAGCCGAGAGAAAGAGAAAATGAGAGTTAGCAAAAGGTTTTCTATTGATTAATCATGAACAACAACTGCTTCTCATGGCATGCGTCCTATTTATAAGGAAGCATGCATGAGAAGTAAGTCACATCAAATGCCCAATGGGCTTTACAATATTATTTCTCTTGGGCCTAAACATTCACAACTAACAACTAGAGGCCAATACATATAATTACAATACAAAAGACTAAAACACCAAAATGGGACAAACATTAATAAATGAGCATTAATATTTAATTATCTTTTTCTTTGTACGGCTAACAAACGTAGAATGTCTAGGTACTCCGTACGGGGTGACCCAATGGCTAAAGACCACCACCAGCTGGCCCAACCTAGCCGTACGGAGCCCTTAAGCGCCTCCAAGTTATCTTCAGTTCCAAGAAAAACCCACCCGCCCGAAGGCCCACTGGTGGTAAAACCTGGATGCCCTCAGGATTGAACTGGAGATCACAAAGATCCCAACTTCCTTCATTTAGCCACCCATGTCCCCCCAAAGTGTTGTAAGTGAGAATTGAACTTGTCTCTCCATTGAGAAACCCAAATCCCCTTATTAAGAAACCTAATTACATATATCCCCAACCCTAATATTAAATTACATATATCCCCATTTTTACAATATTAAGCATTATGACCAAAATGCCCCTTTTATACAATAAAATAATAACTATCAAATCTCCATTATAACTGAACATTGAACACCACCCTAACTACCAGCCAACCACTACCACCGCCACCACGTTGACAACCGCCTCCGGAAACAACAAATCGATGGCAACCATCGCCGAAAACGTTGGCCACCAAATCCACACCACCATATAATCTCTCCTTTCGCCACCACGTTGACAACCGCCTCCTGAAACAACAAATCGATGGCAACCATCGCCGAAAACGTCGGCCACCAAATCCACACCACCATATAATCTCTCCTTTCCGATCTAGGGTATCTGTGCGATTTTCCGGTGAGGGTTTGGTGCATTTTTCCGTCCAGGGGTCGATGGTTTTAGGGATCAAGACCATCGCCACCATCACCATCCGTTGTAATCGATTTTCCCATATTCCCTTCTTAAATCATCTCTGCACACCATTAAGCCCATTTTCCGGATATACACATGGACCGCCGGAATTACACTTAGAACCCTAGATCAGAAGAGGAGGGAACGACATGATAGAGATGGTGGGGCAATGTGTGGGTTCCGAAACCGGATTCGACAATGAACGGTTTTGTTCTTGATAACTGCTCGACACGGGTGCGATATAAACAAACAATCAAACATATAATGTAAAGATAATATAAAGGGTAAACGATCTCATAACTGATACAAAATATTAACATATTAAAATGGACTGATCCCACCCAAGGTGAGCTCTCCTTGGGTGGTTGTTTACACCATTAAAAAACACACTATAAAAGAAAACAAGTTTCCTATTTATAGCTAAACATAGTGACCAAACATCCTAGAAGCTTTATCCCCATTAAAGATAAACGTCAGCACTGAAGCTCTCGTCTCGTATCCGGATTTCTCGACAACTTTGCCTTTGATTAACCAATATATAAATAACGAGTTTCAGAACATTGATATTGCAAGTCGCAAATTTTGTCCTTACAATCACCCCTTGACTTATGATATCAATTGTTTAACCGTGTCACACATCTTCATGAATCACCCGATAAAAACCGAAGCATCTTTGTTTCAATTTACCCCCTCAAGGTATGACCTACCTAATTTAATTCATGAAGGAGATCTCGCTTTTTTATCCATCTCGGTTCTTAAGCAATATAGGCTGAGATGAGCTCGAATTCCACAAATCAATCTCGAATTATCGGCTTCAGTGATCGAACGACAAGACCTATTATTTCCATGAATGAAATTATTAAAGTAACTCGCCCCTAATAAATAAGTATCCCAGACACTCGTATCCCACTTTTTCAGGTTGAGAGCTTAAACAATTTAATTCCCTATTAAATCCAACTTGTTTAAAAATTATCACCTTAATAAATAATCATCTCGGCTGCTCGTAGCCCACGTTTTCAGGATCCAATTCTCGAACGCCTTGAAAATAACATATAAATAATATGCGTTGAATGCGGTCAAACATTGACAAAACTAGATCAGTTTTGACTTTCTTTGGTCAACCCGAATAGCCACCGATTTTTCGGGCCAAAAACCATTCCATATAATAGGCCAAAGTATAACAATAGCTTGCTGATTCGTTAATATCTTGGCCCAAAATAATTATTTCTCACTAGCCCCTATAAACAGCCCAGTTAAAAAAACTTGTAATAATAAGCTAAAAAGCCCAATCTGAATGTAAGCTCAATAATTATGATCAACTTAAATATTAAAAAAATAGAGGTCAAAACCTAATGCCAGCCGTCAGTTATATCCTTAGCTTTGAAAGTTCGCCAGATTAGGTTTTCAGTGAACAATTCCGAAGCCGCTTTCCGGTAAGCCATTTCCGACCAACTGGAATCACTACCATAACCTCCATTTTTCTTCATCATACCGCCGCCACACCCTAGAATTGTGGCAGCGGTCCCTTTTCCTTACCAACGACACAAGGAACGACCACCACCGCCGTGCGCCACCTTCCTTACTGCCATGAGCCATCACCACTAAGCGCCACAGGCGAACCTCTAACCAGAAAAAACCATATTCTGACCGAAGTTATGGCCACCTTCCTTCTTCTCACTACACGTGCTGCCTCTGAAACACTCATCACGCATCTGCTTATGATGAGTTCAATCGGAGCAGCGATGAGGATCGACACTCTGATTCACCGGTCTATTACCTTGACCAGATCTTGTAACTACTGAGAATCCAGATCCAGAAACCCGAGATGAACTACAAGCACTTTATTTCCTCAAATCTTCAAACTTTTATTTCCAAAAACTTCAAGAAATTAACGTCACGATTTGGGTAATCGCTGAATTAGAACCCGAATATCAAGAACAAAGTTGAATTATTTGATTCAAGCCCGCTCGGATATTGATTGTAGGTCCCGAAACCGGATCCGACAATGAACGGTTTTGTTCTTGATAAGTGCTCGAGAAGGGTGCGATATAAACAAACAATCGAACATATAATGTAAAGATAATATAAAGGATAAATGATCTCGTAACCGGTACAAAAGATTAACATATTAAAATGGACGATCCCACCCAAGGTAAGCTCCCGTTGGGTGGTTGTTTACACCATCAAAAAACACACTAAAAAAGAAAACAAGTTTCCTATTTATAGCTAAACATAGTGACCAAACATTCTAGAAGCTTTATTCCCGTTGAAGCTAAACGTGTGCACTGAAGCTCTCGTCTTCTATCCGGATTTCTCGACAACTTTACCTTTGATTAACCAATATATAAATAACGAGTTTCGGCACATTGATATCGCAAGTCACAAATTTTGGCCTTACTTGATGTGGTTTGCTTCCGATGGTTTCCAGTGTGGTAGTGTTTTCCGACAATGATTGTAGTCGAAGTGGCTGCCGGTGTTGTGGCGGTTTACTTTTAACAACCTGTAGCTTGAGTTTGCTTCAGATGTGATATTCACAAGCCAAAGATGAAATAAAAACAACCTTTAGCTTGAGTTTTTAAGTTTGGAGTTTTTAAGTTTTTGTAATTAAAAAAAAGGGTAAAGTTGTCATTTTATAATTTACTTTTAATAAAATAAATCAAAATAGGTATATTTGATATTTTTAGCTCTAAGTAAAGGAATATATGTAATTTATTTTTTGGGTTAGGTAAATATGTAATAAATAGATTTAAGAAGGGAAAATATGTAAATGCCCTTACCGTAAGGGGTACATGATCTACTGCAGGACATGAATCCAGTTTGGAGGAAGCCGGTAATCTATTGTATCTACTAAATATATTATTATTTTATTCCCTTTCATTTGACAATTAAACTATTTTCATAACTATAAGAGAAACTAGAAGAGATTGGTAACAATCTTGGTAAGGATTATCACGTCTTCGATTTTTATTTATTGCAAACTCTGTTATAAACAGATTTTTTTTATGTTTGGTACGTGGGTAAAGGATTTTATGGCAGTTTCTATTCACAAAAATAAGTTCTTTTGGTTTGGCACAACATACTGTTAACAAATTCAAAACATTTAAAACACATTACTTCGTCGCAACATGCATGTTCAACAATCATAAATAGTACGGACGACGTATGGTATGTGTACGTAAGGCCAAAAAGTTGTGACTTGTGATATTAAATTACGAAACTCATTATATATTTACGGTCAAGTTAATAATTTATGTTGGCGCAAAAACCGGACACGAAACGAGGGCTTCAGCACGCGCGTTTAGCTTCAATGGGATAAGGTTTCTAGAATATGTTGTGTTAGAGCATTCTCATCCAACCCCTCATTTTATGTGAGGGGTGTTTTTATAATTTAAAGAGTAATTCAGGGTGTTGTGAGTGAAGAGTTTTTATATTTGATATGGTCTAAAGTATACATATTTTTATATAAATATTTTCTATACTTTTAAGTATTTTTAAGCCAGGTTTCATTAAATATTATTATCAATTGGCTCATAGTCAGAACTATAAAGGTTTCAAATGATTGAAACTTCAAACATATTGTGTTGATACGTTTATTACCAATTCTCAATGCTATTGGTGCTTAGTGAAAAGAAAAGTAAAAAAAAAGAGAGAGAATTATAATATTATATTATACGTGCATGTGGTGTGTGAAAAGAATATAAATAATGTGCACATGAAACAAAATATTTTATGAGCTAGAAATCAGTATTATATTCATGTGTGCACTAAAACTCAATTCATTATTTAATTATTTCTTATATGACTATATTTTAATTCAGGCCCAGAATGAAAGATGAAAAAATCGGAGTCCATATCTTACGAGCCCACAAGAGGAGGTAAAAAAATAAACAATATCGTAGGGCTGAAGAATTATTATCATTAACAAGGAAAAACCTTACGGCTGGAATTTTTTAGGGAGCACGGCCACTGTTCGAAACAAAAGTCAGAGGAAAGTGAGAGTCGTGAACAGAGAGAGAAAGAAAGCCGCAAGAAGGAAAAGAAGAGTGAAGCGCGTTGGTTCGCGTTGGGGCTCAACACCTACCCGTTCATAACACTATTTTCTTGTTTGAATTTATTATTTTCATTATGAATTCAGTGTTTGAACCTAATTATTATATTACTCTTGAGTGTGGTTGTTGCCTAAAACCCCTAGCTACCTAGGTTTTTGATGACTACTTTATGATTTGAGGATTTTTCTTGGTTTTTATTGTTGAATTAATACTAAAGTAAAGAATCTTTTTACAATTGATTTGATGTGTTTGCATATATAGTTTTTATTTATTATTGATCTTTGTTCCGTATGTGTCTTATTGAACGTCTGTCAGTTATAGACGCATATTTAGGTCGCTTACTTTGTGTTTGTGATTATTTTATGGTTTTACTAGACGTAGTAATCCATAGGAACATTGGTTGGTGATTTATTAAGATTTTATATTCTACCTATCTAGAGACTGAGAGGTAATAGATAATCGGATTGTCCTTGGGATTAGATGTTTAGGCTATAACGCTCTGACAAGAGGTTTCCTAGATTTCCCTAGTATCATTGTAATTCCGTGTCTTATCGATTGTTCTTAGGTTACCCCTTGCACTTTAGGGTGTATTGAGATAGTAAGACTGACATGTAATATATCTTTTAGGGATAGTATTGTTGGAGAGACTGACAGGTAATCCAACTAATATGTAAGTCATACGTCCCTTAGGTAATCCTTTTAGGTGACACCCAGAGAATGATCAGGGATCCACTAGGATGTCTAGGGTGTTGTATTTTAAGATCCCGGTTCTATCATAATTTCCATAGCCGAGAGAGATCCAAGTTTCGCAAGTAGGATTCTAAACCTAGGTAGTGCTTCTTCTATCTTCGAGTTCGTCTAGGTCATAGAGTTGAAGTTTGTTAGTGTCAGCATCCGTTTTTAGTTTAATTAGTTAATTGTCGAATAAGTATAATCATTAAGTTTTAAGTCGGAGTCTAGTTTTAGGTGTTGCTAGTGTCTTTTGGGTTCGATATCCGGACTTCATTAGGCTTTACTACAGTTGATAGGTACACTTGCCTGTCTAGTGGTCTAGCATTAGGATAGTCTAGATTTATAAATTTAAAACTAGAGTGTCTAGGTTAGGTTAAGTTTTTGTATACCGCTTTCAGCACATCAAGTTTTTGGCGCCGTTGCCGGGGACACTTAGGCGATAGTGAAACTAGCTTTGATTGATATACTTAATTGATTACTTGGTCTTATTTTTTTGTCTAGTTGTCAGTCTCTAGTAGGTCTTAGGGAGTCTTTTTCGTGTGTCTAGTAATTTTTGTAAATTTTATTTATTTATTTTTTTTAATTTTTGTTTATATTATTATTTATTTATCTGGTGCCCGTGATCCGTTTTGTTTGAGTGTCTAATGCAGTGATTATTATGGAGCATTACTACAGGAACCACCAGCATGGATACAATTATAGTCATCGTGATCGTTTTAGGGAAGTCTTTTGTGAGATATGTGGTGGAGCCCATTGGTCACATGATTGCTAATATTCACAGGGGTTTCGCACATACGAGTATGAAGATCATCGACCTTACTCACAACCGTATGAGCCTCAATGCCAATCACCATCTATGATGATTTGTTGCAAAAATGTTTAAATAGCTGTGATCGTTGGGATCCAGAGGAAAGTAGAATTAGAACTGAGCAACATATAATGGAATTTGATGAGCAGTTAGAAAAATGAATGAGAATTTGCATTTATTGAGCGACTGGTTGACCAAAGATCGAGAGGAGCATTTAACTAACGGTACAGAGCAAATTTTTTGTGAGCCGGAACACGCCCCGGAACCGGAGACCATAACGGACGATGAAGTCCCACCTCCGGTTCAGCAGAGCGTTGGCCATGTTGGCTCAGATTATCAGTATTCCACGCTTTGTTACTTTGGATCAAAACCCATTGATGATGATTTTTGGGGTGTGAGGAGATAGAGGTAGTAGAGTTGTCTAATAACACCGAGGTTGAAATTGATGATGGCAATGAGGTGATTGAGAACGGCATGGAGGAGGAGCACATTCTTTCACGGGAGCTGGAATTTGGTGACGAGTTATTAGATTGCCCATTCCGTGTTGTGAAGAAGAGGAGTTTGACCCACTTGGTGATTTAAAACGTCTCGAAGATTTAGTGTATAGAGAGCCAAGTGTGGGGATCGAGAAGGAGCCTTGTGAAGAGAGCCGTGAGGATGTAAGTGATTCAGTTCCTATGACATTACACATCGAATCTGATAAACCAAAACATGAACCGTACTCGATCTCCATTCGGGACGTGTCAAGGTTTGAAAAATTGGCTAGATGAGAAAGGATACCGAGGCTCAGGGATCGAATTATGCGTAGGAATTCGTCACCCGACCACCTTCATCGAATCACTATGTAGGGTTGACCATGCCTTGAGCTACATGCATATCATACATTTCGGTCCTGGGAAATTTAAGAGTTGGTGGGCCAAGTTTAATTCGTATGTTTGGGCCCATGAGAGCTTTGTAATTGGTTTCTTCCCAAATAATTGTAAGAGGAGAGTGTTGAGGAGCACCGATGGGAAGAGGATAAAAGAGAAGCCTCCTGATTAAGGTTTTAGGAGCGAGTCTGGCTGAAGACTCTTTTGTAAACTTAGCGCTTCCCGGGAGGAAACCCGGTAATATCTTTTTATTTTATTTTATTTTCATTTTTATTTTTAGTTCTTTGTTCTGTCGGGTGTTTCTTCTCTTGCTTACAGGTTGTTCCAAAGTTTCTTCTGAGATGGTTGCCGAGCTATGATTTTAAACAAGTGTGGGGATGCAAGTTGCTTCAGAATTGCCGCTTTTGTTCGTGGAGATTAAGTTATTGTAGCATTTATGTTTATCGTGTTCGAATTGGAGGGCACGGAACAAGACTCATGGCACACGAACACTGCATATTTACCAGGAGAGTCTGTTTCATTTTCTTTATGCTTTGTTTTATTTTATTTCTCATTTATTTTTGATTTTTTCCTGTCTCATATTGAGAACAATGTGAAATTTAAGTGTGGGGATGGGAAACTGACGTTTTTAGGTAGTATAAAAGAAAAAATTAATAAAAAAATTAAAAAAATATTTATATATAATATTAAATAAAAAAATAAAAAAATGAAAAAAAAGTATATATTTATATAAAAGTAAAAAAATTAAAAAAAATTTAAAAAAAATGTCCCTTAAATTATAGTTTTGCAACAAAATAGAAAAATTGGAGATTGGTTTTTTAAAACTACTAATATATATGAGATAAAAAAATAGAAAGCGCACTTAATTTGGGATGTGTCGGTAGGCCCAACTAGCCTTGAAAGGTTTCCCCTGATTATTATTAATATACCTAATAGTCAATAACCATGTGGGTTCTCATCTTGAGGGGGGATAGAGAAGTTGAAAATTCGATAAGGCATAGCGAGTATTACCGTAATTTGACTACTTTGAGGTGGTGAGAATTACATGTACTTAAAATTAGCACACCACTTTGTTTTATGAAAGTAAATAATGAGTGGTTGCGCCTCGCCATGTCCAAATTCTATACGAGCTTAGAAAGATAGTTATATATTTAGGTAAAAGATGCCTAAGAGCACAAAAATTTGTTGCACGAACATCAAAGATGTGTAATTGTTTTGAAAGTAAAGTGAATGAGAAAGTTATGCAAATACCAAAGAAGCATTCACAAAAAAAAAAGTGAAAACAAAGATAGAAAAAGAGGCCAAATGGCACATTCTAGACGGGGCCGAGAGCTTACATGTTACCAAGAGGATGGTGACTCTGAGGATACACTATTGGAGTTCAAGGTTTTTAGTCAACAAATATTTTTAGGAAATATTAAGGGTAGAGGCCTGGGACCGTCATATACTGGGTTGAAGCTCGGGTGAAACAATGTTGGGCCGAAATCCGATAATATAGTTTTAGGTTTAGGCATTGCTCGTACGATCTCACTTGACCTTTCATCCATCTAAATTCCACCTAAGTGCATTTTCTTCTTACCAATAAAGGGTTTTTAGCTTACGGTAATAGATTGGACCAGTTTGTTTCAACCCGATTTAAATTGTCTTGATTATGCTTGAGATGGGGTTAAGCAGATCTGTAACTCTTTAGGTGTGAGACCCATAGGTTTATTGATATCACTTGAACTTAATCATTAAATATGATGGTAGCTTGATAGGTTGGTGGCTGGGTTTAACTGGACAACAATATCGGCAATTGTGATTTTTGCGTTTATCTATTATTATTTAAAATAACCTAAATGTTTTGAATACTAGTTTCCGATTATGATTCCATTGCAAATAGCTTTTTCGGGGACGAAAAAGATTTAAGTGTGGAAATATTTGATATGGTCTAAAGCATTGGCGGATCCAGCATACAAACGGGTGGTTCCCCGGAACCACCCGAGTTTCGAAATAATAGTGTACGGATATATAGAAGACGCGTAGGAACCACCTTATAAATTAAGAGGGAACCACCTAAAAAAAATTCCTGGATCCGCCACTGGTCTAAAGTATATATATTTTTATATAAATATTTTCTATACTTATAAATATTTTTAAGCCAGGTTTCATTAAATATTATTCTCAATTGGAACTATAAAGGTTTCAAATGATTGAAACTTCAAACATATTGTGTTGATACGTTTATTACCAATTCTCAATACTATTGGTGCTTAGTGAAAAGAAAAGAAAAAAAAGAGAGAATTATAATATTATATTATACGTGCATGTGCTGTGTGAAAAGAATAGAAATAATGTGCACATGAAACAAAATATTTCATGAGCTAGAAGTCAATATTATATTCATATGTACACTAAAACTCAATTCATTATTTAATTATTTCTTATATGACTATATTTTAATTCAGGCCCAGAATGAAAGATGAAAAAATCGGAGTCCATATCTTACGAGCCCACAAGAGGAGGTAAAAAAATAAACAATATCCTAGGGCTGAAGAATTATTATCATTAACAACGAAAAACCTTACGGCTGGAATTTTTTTGGGAAGCACGACCACTGTTCGAAACAAAAGTCAGAGGAAAGTGAGAGCCGTGAACAGAGAGAGAAAGAAAGCCGCAAGAAGGAAAAGAAGAGTGAAGCGCGTTGGTTCGCGTTGGGGCTCAACACCTACTCGTTCATAACACTATTTTCTTGTTTGAATTTATTATTTTCATTATGAATTTAGTGTTTGAACCTAATTATTATGTTTTACTCTTGAGTATGGTTGTTGGCTAAAACGCCTAGCTACCTAGGTTATTGTTGGATTAATACTAAAGTAAAGAATCTTTTTACAATTGATTTGATGTGTTTGCGTATATAGTTTTTATTTATTATTGGTCTTTGTTCCGTATGTGTCTTGTTGAATGTCTGTCAGTTATAGACGCATATTTAGGTCGCTTACTTTGTGTTTGTGATTATTTTATGGTTTTACTAGACGTAGTAATCCATAGAAACATTGGTTGGTGATTTATTAAGATTTTATATTCTACCTATCTAGAGACTGAGAGGTAATAGATAGTCGGATTGTCCTTGGGATTAGACGTTTAGGCTAGAATGCTCTGACAGGAGGTTTCCTAGATTTCCCTAGTTTCATTGTAATTCCGTGTCTTATCGATTGTTCTTAGGTTACCCCTTTCACTTTAGGGTGTATTGAGATAGTGAGACTGACATGTAATCTATCTTTTAGGGTACTTTAGTATTGTTGGAGAGACTGACAGGTAATCCAACTAATCGGTAAGTCATACGTCCCTTAGGTAATCCTTTTAGGTGACACCCAGAGAATGATCAGGGATCCACTAGGATGTCTAGGGTGTCGTATTTTAAGATCCCGGTTCCATCATAATTTCCATAGCCAAGAGAGATCCAAGTTTCGCGTAAGATTCTAAACCAAGGTAGTGCTTCTTCTATATTTGAGTTCGTCTAGGTCATAGAGTTGAAGTTTGTCAGTGTCAGCGTCCGTTTTTAGTTTAATTAGTTAATTGTCAAATAAGTACAATCGTTAAGTTTTAAGTCGGAGTCTAGTTTTAGGTGTCGCTAGTGTCATTTGGGTTCTAGTGGTCTAGCATTAGGATAGTCTAGATTTATAAATTTAAAACTAGAGTGTCTAGGTTATGTTAAGTTTTTATAGACCGCTTTCAGCACATCAATATTTTAGAAAAAGTAGTGATTTTTCTGTATATTTAAAAAGTTACTGTTCACCTTTATAATTTTTTAATATATTTTGAAAGTGGTTGTGAGTGAAGGAAGGAGAAAAGGTAATGATAAAATGTATAAAAAGTATTATTTTAATTGAAATAAAGAGAGAAAATATAATGAGTTTTAGTGTAATTTTTTGTTTAGGGATAGGTGTGGGATGAGAATGCTCTTAGGCTATAAATAGGACTTTCTGCATTATTTTGTGTGTTTCCTGGTGTAAATCACCTATCCAAGGGGAGCTCACCTTGGGTGGGGTCGATTCTAGTTCAATATATAAATATTTTATCCGATTACTCGATTGTTCATCTATCTTATCTTTATATTTATGCTCGGTCGTTTGATTCATCGCACCTGTCTCGAACGTTAATCAAGTGCAAAATCCGTTCGCGTGTTAGATTCGGTCGTTTGGGACCTACAAGTGGTATCAGAGCGGATAGAATCTTATGATTCAACTTTGCTCTTGATATTATGGGTCTGTTTCCACGATTACCTGAACCAAGACGTTAAAGACCCGTTGAAGTTTGAAAATAAAGTTTGAAGATCTTGAAAATAAAGTTGGAAATAAAGTGGGAAATAAGTGTGTTTGAAGCTTCTCCTTGTAGATCCGGGTGTTTCGGGAACCGTTTCGCCATATGCCGAAAATCCGACGACCCTACGGGCCTTCCCGGCAACGATTCCGAGGTTGAATATGTAAAACTCAAACCCAGATGTGCGTGAGCGTCGGTTATTTATGATCGTGGAAGCTGTTGGATAAAGATGTGACCGAGGGGTTTGCCGGTAACTGTTGGCGGCTGCACTAGCGGGTTGTCGAAATTCGGTTTTCCTGTCAACAGGTATGGTGACCTTGTGTCTTAGCGGCTGGAACATCTTGCAGGTAGGGTTTACTGATTTAAGATTTAATTTACATGTTGGGCTTTGCTTCATGTCTGTTTGGGCCTTATTTGAGATAAGTTAGACCACTCATCACATAATTTGTTTTGGGCTGCAAGTTACAACTTGGGATTTTAGAGCTTTGTCTTGTTTCAATTGTTTTTATTGGGTTGCCGAGAATTGGTTATTATTTGGATTGACCAAACCGAAGTATGTCAACTTCGATCGGGTTTTCTTCATTATTGGACCGTGTTCAAAACGTATTATTTTCATATTATTTTTCAAGGTGCTTAAAAGGGAAATAATAAGCTTTGTCATTTGATCGTTATCTCCGGTATTTCGTTGAGTTCGTCTTAACCTATATTTCTTAAAGATCCGAAATAGATAAAGAAGCGAGAACTCCTTCATGAATAAATTAAGTGGATCATACCTTGAGGGGGTGATTGAAGAACCTCTGGTTGTCGGGTTGATTTGCGAAAATGCGAGACACGGATTCGACAAAGTTTTGATATCATAAGTCAAGGGGTGATTGAAAGGCCAAAACGTTGTGACTTGCGATATTAAATTACGAAACCCATTATATATTTACGGCCAAGTTAATAATTTATGTCAACAAGAAAACCGAACACGAAACGAGGGCTTCGACACGCGCGTTTAGCTTCAAAGGGATGAGGCTTCTAGAATATGTTGTGTTAGACCACAAATAGGACTTCATGTATTATTTTCGTGTGTTTTCCATGGTGTAAATCACCCACCGAAAGGGAGCTCACCTTGGGTGGGGTCGGTTCTAGTTCAATATATAAATCTTTTAACCGATTACTCGATTGTTCATCTATCTTCTCTTTATATTTATGTTCGGTCGTTTGATTTACCGCACTTGTGTCAAATGTTTATCAAGTGCAAAATCCGTTCACGCATTAGATTCGGTCGTTTGGGACCTACAAGTGGTATCAGAGCAGGTCGAATCTTATTATTCAAATTTGCTCTTGATATTTGGATTTTACTTTCACGATTACCCGAACCGAGATGTTAAAATAAAGTTTGAAGATCTTGAAAATAAAGTTGGAAATAAAGTGGGAAATAAGCGTGCTTGAAGCTTCTCATTGTAGATTCGGGCGTTTTAGAACCTACAATATGTGGTGTAAAAGTCTATTGACTTGAGTACAAAACAATTGATAACATTTTATCGAACACCAATTCCTAGGGTTTCTTATTGGTATGTCAAGTTAATGGAAACTCTACTAAATTATTATTTTTAAGACAAAATAATAATATTTTGAGTGCTAATAGATCCATCCCTAATTATTTGGGCTAAGAAAAACAAGTTGAAAGTCTAACAAAATCTACTATAGTAAAGTGCCTAGGGTTATTCCCATTCAAATCATATTATTCAAGAAATCTACATAATAAAATTTTAACCATATTTAATATATTTGTTATATATTGACAATTTATGAAGTTGACATGTCCACACACCTAGACTAATATCTACAGATAATAGTGTACTCATGTTCTAAACTGACTCAAGCTCAACAACTCACTGCCCATACCATAAAACATGGCCACATTCGCAAATTCCTCCTTCCAAAACCATCACAAAAGTAGGGCGTAGCTTATCCAAAATCCGACCAATTTTAAATTTCAAGTTCTTTTTCTCAATTATAAAGAAACGAATTTTATGGCATTATCTTTGTTATTGCGTGTTTATTTACGATTATTTCACACTCCAACATCAATCTTACTAATTAATGTTGTTAATCCAAGCATTCAATCCATTTCATGACTGATTCAACTCTTTTATTTTTCGATTGAAGTTGTTAACTTAGTCATAAACGCATTTGACCACATTCCAAGCCATAAACCTCATTCAATTGGTGCAATTACATGTTTATTGCTTATTAAACCATGTTGAAACTTTCGACCACTTTTTATGACCTTTTATGTAATCCTTGTTCATGTTATTGCTTTTTTTTCTCTAAAGTTTTATTTTCTCTTTTTAATAATTTACTCGTTTAGTGAATTGGTTACGTCTTTACAAGTAAACAAAAACAAGGTACGTATTTTTATTCTTTTATATAATTGTGCAGCTCATTTGTATTAACAAAATTAGGAAAATGGGCCCAAAAGTTCATTTCTCTTTGCCTCCAGAATGATGCGGCTGGTCCTATCTTCTTTAATCCGACCCATTTTGTTACCCAATCCATTTTATCCTTCAGTAGCCAAAATTCTAGGAACTACCTCTAAACACCGTATTACTTACTTATTCACTTACTTTGTTCTTTTTATTATATTTTAAAAGAATACATTTATTTAGTTGTTAGCATTTTGGTATTTTTGAAAATTAATTTATATTTTATTTTTATTGTTGAAACGCTATTTTACTTTTTAGCTTTCAACCCATTAAACGAAGTGTATATATATATATATATATATAATCTATTTATAAAGAAATGATGGGCAACAAAGATAATTTCATAATTACATAACAAGGTCAAAAATGACATTTCAAAATTAGGTATAAAAAGTAATTTGGAATATCTTTCATTCTTAAAGACTTTGGTGCAACTTAATGAAGTTTTATCCATTTATAAAATTACTCTTTTGTTCTTTGGACATAAAAAGGGTTTTTAACTATATTAAGTACATATAATAATGCATAGCTAAATGTATTGCAAGTCATATTATAATGCAATTTTAATGTAGATAATTAACTATTATTATTTAAATAATAAATACAATAACTATATTGTTGTTGGTTGTCTTGTCGGCGTCATTCTATATGCATTTCTTGTAGTTTTATCATTAATCTATACAATTATTTGTTCAATTGCAATTAACTATTTAATCTTCCTCCTCTCCACTCCTCACACGTTGCTCAATACAATGCGCCACCAACGAAATCAACTTCGAGGAGTTCAATTTCAAATCACTATTCGTCCCATATACTAGGTCAGAGTTTCAATTTTTGTTATATTTTCCTACAATTACCATGCTTGTTTGTTTGGGATTAAACATGAGACCTAAAAGAGTATTGAAATTTGAGTGGAAACTAATTATGCGTAAACTCTAAAGAGATCATGGAAGTGATAATGGTTTATTGTTTCTACTGTGTAATAAATTTGCAGGTTTTGTCTGTTGTTGGGCTTCTGCAAGATGATGTTTTTTTCTCGTAAAAAGCTTCACAGTGGAATGCATTTGGTAGGGTTCGTCCTTTTTCGTGCAATCCCCACTTTTAATATGTAGTAATAATTTGATAATCAGGCTTGATGTAACTATACAAAGCTGTTTGGCGGCCTCTTAATGTCATTAAGAAGCTACCTTTTAATGGTTAAGAGGTAACCTTAAGTCTGAATGGTTAAGAGGCTACTTTTGCTACCTTTAAAAGGTAGCCTCTTAACCATTCAGACTTAAGGCTATCTTTTAACCATTAAGAAGTTGCAAACCATTAAGAGGTAGCCTGTTAATAACATTCGAGCTCTTGTACAGGTTAGCAATAGCAGTGCTGATATGAGGAAGGTGTAGAACATTTTGCAAGTCGTAATATTTTTTCACTGTTTGTATTAGTTTTACAATTTCCTCAATTCTTATTGTATAAATATTTTAATTTTGGAATTGTGTAAAGGCCATGGGAAGGAATCTTATTAGCTCAACTAAGTTTGTCTATGGGTTGTTTGGATATATGTTCTACAACTTATTATTGAATATTCAAGTTTGGAAAATCAAGTTTTTGACTGTAAATAACTATTTTTTTAAAAGCACATCCAAACATCCATATAACTACTAATCATAGCATTTTTTGTTACACGTGGTTTGTGCAGTGGTTTATTAGGTTCAACATCTTTATGCAATTTGTCCTGTTTTGATTATCAAGATTGAAAAAATAGTTCTCTGCGATGCTACAGGCTTCTAGGACTTTATATACTCACAAGCTGTATGTCTACTGTATGGCAATCATGCTTATTGATTAATATAATCTAAGTGAGGTTATGATTATGAGACATAAAATGTGCATCAATTCTCATGTATTTTCTATGAACATCGGTCACATCACATAAGGAGTTCTAATATATTATTTATGAGTAAACAGGAAGGGCCAAATAAACATGGCTTATAGCATACCAACTTATCATTAGTTAGATACCCTTTGGTAAGTAGTAATAGTAAGGGCCCAATATATTTGTAAAAAAAGAAAGATCCAATCGAAGTATATCACAAAACAATTCTTGTGCCGTTAAGAGGGAAAAAGACAACAATTCTTGTAAGCCACTTTTTTTTTTAACTTTTTCATTAATGTTATAAATTTCTGAATTTGGGCTGGTGGCAAATAAGGAGGACGTGTAGGTATTGTGGGCTAACGGTGAGTACACACAAATGTATACTAATTAATGATAACATATTTTCAACGTTTTTGTGATTAAACGGTAGACCTTTATGGTTCACATGTATGGTAATAAAAGAATGTAATCGACACAAATAATAAGGCAAACATTCCAACTTTATTGATCAAAAAATCAGACTTAAAAACTTGATACACTTTGTCCCATGCCCTAAACATGTTATATATAGACTAACCTAAACACGTTAGAATATATTTATGACACAATAAATAAACACGATAATTATCTCCATCTAAACCTAAAATAGATTTTTTCATAAAATAATTATCCATAAATAACCCGATTATTCGCACGCCAAGATAACCGGTTTCTTGCATCCCAATTCGCTCCACGCAATAGCCATAAGTTGACTCGGTAATTCCCAGCAATCATTCCCTAAATTTCTTTCTGAGTCATACATGGGAGATCTTCCGACTTTACAAAAGCTTGCCTCTCCCTGAATTTAATCCACGCAAAAGCAACTAAAAACTGTATCTTCTAGATTCGTGCTTCTGGGGTGAACACTTCGTCATAGTCAATCCCGGGTTGTTGTATGTATCCTTTTACCATAAGCGCCGCCTTGTGTTCGTTTATCGGATTCCGTTTTACTTTGAATACCCGTTTTAAACCGATTGGTTTAACTCCTTTTTGTAACCCCTTTAAACTCCACGTTTTCTTTTCCTCGATTGAATTGATCTCGGCCCGCATCGCTTTCATCCACTCGGGTTTCGATTTAGCTTCATCAAAACTACTCAATTCATCATTCAATAACACTAGTAGTTCTTCAAGTTCTTCATTGGAATTTAACTTGTAATCACCAATATTATCGGGTGGGATCAAAGGGCAAGTAGAACATTTAACCGGGGTTTACACAACATCATTCATGGAAACCTTACTGTAGTTTGCGACGGGAATTGTGCTATTAGCGATACTTTCATTGCTGTTATTGCAGTTAGCGACAAATTCTTTGTTGGTAGCGACAGTTTTGTCGCTGTTGCTACTGCTTGTAATGAGGCTGTCGTTGTTGCTGCTATTAGCAACGGTTTCGTTGCCGCTATTGTTGTAGTTTGTTTCGGATGGTTTTGGTGTCACTGTTCAAGACCCGAAATTTATCGGCCCGCAGATACCGCAGAACATACCTGATAATTTTGCTTGTAAACAAGTTGGGTTCCCAACATTTAGTTGGATTTTATAAAACATCTTGGCGTTCCTCGTGACCTTCATTACTAACCTCCCACTACTATTGTGCATCATTAAGTAGTTACTCCTCATCCGTATATCACAACCCAATGCGGTTGCTTGACCCAAGCTAATCACGTTACACTGCAGACCCGAAATATAATAAATATCGGTCATTAGTTTATGTTCTTCACTTTTACCTTTAAAAACAATTGAACCCTTCCCTTTGATCGGTACACATGAAACATCCCCGAACCTTACTCGTCTGACTGTTTATTCATTTAATTGAGAAAAATAGTCACGGTGTCCTGTCATATGGTTACTTGCACCGTTATCTAACTGCCACATGTCGGCTTCGCCGAATCGGTATCGCACTTTTTCGTATTATTTATCTTCGTTAAGGTATACGGTTTCCCAGACGCCTTCCATCATTTATACGGTTTCCCAAACGCCTTCCATCATGAAAAAAACAAAGCATCAAGACCTTTAGTTTCATGTTCTCCGTTAGGTTCAGATTTGCTTCTTCATCTTTCCAAAATCGGTCGGGCACCTTGAGACAAATTGTAACATCACGAAAAATTTGTTCCAATTTTGACAAATAATAAATATGAGGGATCAAAATATTCATGGTATAAATAATGGGTAAAATAAGACAAATAAATGAAAGTAACTTATGTTAAGGAAATAGGAAAGGAAAACTCCATCCCACATGGGAGGAAGGAAGAAAAAGAAAACACTTTATCAGGAGGGAACTTTCCATGATAATGTTCTTATGTGGCTAACTACTCTCCCTAGTCCAAGCGGAGGGTGCGAAGCACCCGACGCGCACGGGCACGGGCGATGGGCTCAATGTGGTGTTTTGATGGCGCACGCTCGCATCGCCACGAGCCGCTTGAGAGTCGCATTAGTATTTTTGGATGTTGAGAAGAGATCAAGGCACATCAAGTTATCAAAAGATAAGGGACTAAAAATGAAAGATTTGAAATCTTGCATCTTCGCGCGACGCGAAGAAGCAAGAGTCTCGCAGATTCACGCGACGCAAAGTTGCGACTCCACCGACAATGGACAGGTGGCGACACATCATGGGACACGTGTCACCACACGGTGAAAACGTGGCAAGCCGAGGTGACACGTGGCAGGCCTACTTGGCAGACTCAGCAACCCTACTAGGCAACTTCACGCGACGCGAAGTTGCAGCTTTTTCACTATAAATAGATCGGCCATGGGGGGGACCTCTCATCCATTCTCACACCCCAAAACACACACATAACCTCGATATATGTGCCACAACCCTGATATGCCGATATCCCAACGATTATAGCCTCGAAGTGCGTGCTAGAACTCTACCTAGTAGCTCTCTTGACTTTCCACTGCCAAGTTGAAGTATTGTCCGAGTAAAGCTTAGGCATTTCTGATATCAACCCGTTTAAGGTAGGGGTCTTGTCCAATTATTATATTATAAATGGCTTAGACCCTAGTCAGGGATATAGCTCGTACCTTGATCATATAATAAAGTGAAATATATATTTCATAAGTCGAGATTATAGATGAAATAATATTTCTCAATTATATATAAAGATGCTTATAAATATTTCTTATGATAAAAGGAATTTAAAATGTATGTTTCTTTATGAAGAAGAAACGTAGTTCATAAATGATTAACAAAGAAAGGACTACAGGTCCTTTTGAGATCAATGTCAAGGTAAAGGTTATGCAAACGGACTAAAGGTCTGAAGCTAGATCGTTGATCTAGTACTTATAAAACGTTATTCTCGTACTATAGGTCCGAGGTAACAAGACAAATCGGTGAGAAACACCAAACAAGAAGAAATGTGAATACGTCCAACTTTTTATAAAACAAGTCTTTGAATGTTTTCATGGTGTTATATATCCCTAAAACTTTATAAACGAAAGTAATCACTGACCCTCAGGCTATTGTATATGTTTGTTTGGATCCTTACATGTGTGGATAGATGGTGGGCACACCGCACCACACTTGCTAATGCCTCCACCACGTTGGGCCGGACCTAAGTAATGTCCGAGAGAGAATTATCTCATGTATATTGGTAGTTGCTAAGTCCTCGATGTTGCGGTATCGCTGAGTGGTTTCAAGTAGAACTAGATGTTTATAATAGTAAATTTTGACTTGATTATTTCCTAAGCCACGATGGGCCGAGTCATAAGATACCCGGGGGGATAACTAAGTATATAAATGTTTTGTGTCAGCGTGTTCACCAGCATGTGTTGCTGACGTATTTTTATAACTGTTTTATAGGTAATGGAGAATAGGTGTTTGGAGATGATGGATAGCCGTTAGACTATCTGATGGCTCAATGGATGTTTTATTATTAAAATAATGTAAATCATGGTTTTGTTATCTAAACACTTTTGTACAAATCAACGGGTGTTTTAAAATCCCGTCTTTTGAATATAATAATATTTTAATTAAGTCTTCCGCTTTATAACCTTAAACTCTGATATATTTACAAAACAGGTACCAACTTATGAGTCACACGCATATGCCCTAAGTCGGGGTGTGACACAAATTGCAAGAATTCATCAATGTGCGATAAATCTCGTTCTGTACCTTTTCCTTTCTTATCATCACATTTCTTGTTATAATCTCGACCGTGTCCTCGTCCTCTTGAAGCATAGGATCCTCGACCTCAACCCCTGCAAAACGAATTAGATTTAGCGAGCATTAACTGACTTTGACTACTCTCGGTTTGAAGATTGTCTTCTTTTATCCTCTTTTCATAGGCTTTTAATTGCCCACCACATCATCAAACCCAACCGTTTTTAAATCTAAAACTTGCTCGAGTGATGCCACGATATGAATAAAACGTCTCGAAAGACTCGTAAGGATTTTTTTTTTACCATTTTTTCTTCCGAGAATATCTCTCCGAGTGTGGCGGCTTTCGATGAGTAGCTCGATAACATGGCGGCATACTCATCAATCGTCCCTGCTTCTTTCATCTTCAATCCATCGAACTTTGACATTAGGGTTTAGAGCTTCGCTTCCTTCACCCGCTCAGCACCTAGATGTCGGGTTTTAACGCTTCCCACATCTCTATTGCCGGCGCAAATTATCAACTTGTAAAATCTATGCTTCAGGATTGACTGAAAAATCAAGGCGATTACAATATTGTTTTGTTTTGCCTCGCCGTTACCCGGATCGATTATGTCCTACACGCCATGCACATTCATCAGCACGCACATGTGCATAGCGCAGACCGTGTAATTCGTTGTTGTTAGTTTCGGACATTGAAACGAGTTCAGGCTTTTTTCTTTGGCAGATGTTTGATCGCCCATCTTCTGTTAAGTGTTCGAAACAGACTAGAAGAACCAACTGTTTTAACTAAAAAAACATACCTGCAACTTTGTGTTCTTTTCTTTCAACTTCGAACCAACCCAAGGCAACAACCAAAATCAAATATTACTTTCTTTGGCCTATTGACTTGTGCTTTAAGACAGCCAATAAAACGCAAGAATTCAGATTTTGTGAACTTACTTTCAAATTGATACTAATTTAATTAATATCTTGAATCAATCAAAACTCTCCTCGGTTCGATATCCAACCGTTAGACATGGGCGGATAGAGAAGCAATTGATAATACGAACTAGTCTTATCCTTGCTCGCAACCAGAATATTGTGTTCCCTTCTTTGAATCGATGTTCTAGGGACCTAAAATTGGTATCGGAGCTTTCGACTCTACTAGTTGAGATTCTTGGATCACAACCTTAGATTTTGGTCTTTTTTATGTGTTTGAAACGTTTTTTCAAGCGTTACAAGTGGTTTTTGGACTTAAAAAGTTGTGTGTTCTTCGGGATTTCTAGGGTGTTCGAAACTTTAAAAGGGTCAAAAGGTATGATTTTACTTGAATCCGTACCAAACAGCTCTTTGGGTGATTTGTTTCACTCTTGAAAACAAATCACATCGCATTGCATTGATTTTCAAATCGCACCGCATTTTGGATTTTAAATTGCATCGCATTTAAGATTTCAAATCGCATCGCATTTTAAATCTCATTCGCATCACATTTTAAAATCCAATCACATTTGAAAACCAATCACATCACATCACTGTTCACGAAACAAATCACATCGTAAATCTGAAATCAATCGCACCTCGCAATTCTGACTTGAATCCAATCGTTTTTTCAACAAAATTGCATCGCATACTCCTTGCTATTCGTTTGAACTTAGTCTTCCTGATAGAATTTGCTGCATTTCAAGACTGTTTTGGTTTATTATATTGACTAGGTTAGGTACCTGTGTTGAACACGGGTTAAAATAAATAAATTTTTAAATAATAACACAATGTGAAATAAAAATAATATGTTGAACAAATATAAAGATATAATATATGATAGACTAATTACACATTACACAATACGAAAATTAAAAGTTGTTGGAAATACATAAATCTCTAAATTTTTTTATACAATATTTGTCATTTTAATTGCAACTTTACCCTCTATATAATAAATTAGTAGTTTCACTTTGTTTCTGCTTATAAGTCTAGATAATGCAACGCATAACTGACTATAAGTTAAAACATGCTATCTAAAAAACAAACCAACAGTGATTGGCATTAGCTTTATTTATCTTTATTGCAAAACTAACATAAAGTAAAATTTCATTCTTTAACATTTAAAATAAATTATTTTATCTAAAGGTATAGGGTTTTTTTCAAAATAAAAATGTGATTTTCAATATTACTTCCAGAGTTCCAGATATGATTTCAGCTTCTATAACACGATTGCCATATTGTATTTTCATATGTAGTTTAGTTTCATTGCATATGCCACTTTTCTAGTTAATATTTTAAGGAGTATCACTTCGACATTGGCTTTTGGGACTAACCTATGACGACCTTAGATTTTGAATTCATTTTTTAACCTAAAATTTTATTTCTGACAGATACGATCTGAACAATGGCAATATTTTTCATCTCTCAGAAAGATAGATAGCAAACGGTTGTTAGTTTCATGAACAAACTCATATTTTGGTGCAAGTATTACTCATTCAATAAAGAAATCTAAAATTTTTGAAATCTTTAAGAATAAAAGGATATACAAAGTCAATTTATCATCTGATTATCGGTGTGCTTAAGTCTAACATTTGTATTCCTAAGGTAATAATTTGTCTTATCCACCTGAAAAACTAAAATATGTAGTCTAATGTTTATATTTTTTTGTGGATTTTTAAGATGATGAAATATAAATGATGGGTTGATTAAATAAATGAATAAAAGTAGTTGTAAATGAATACTCTTTTAAACCAACCAGTGAACCAAAACTCATTCTAATCATAGACTGTATTGACCTGAACCATGCTTGATCCTTTGATCGGTTAAAGAAACCGTTCGTTTAAATTAACATAAACACTAAGAATATATAAATAGTGAAATTAACTTTTTAAGGATTGTAATGAAGAAACTTGTAATTTAGTAAACAATCATATATATTTAATAAGTTAAAGTTTATTAAAATTTTTAATTTTTAATCAAGCATACTTTTCATCCAATAATATCATTTCTTAAGCATTAATATTAATTAACTAATATAATTTATTCAAAACCTTAATTTTTGGAATAATTATTCAAAATTAATGTGAAAATTGGTTACTTATAAAAGCTTATTATTAATAACTAATACAGTATATCAATACAAAATAATATATTTATGTTCGTATTAAATTTTTTAAATCAGGAAGTAATTATTAAAAAGAGAAAACGATATATTAAAAAGAAAAAAAATGAAATATAAACTATTAATAAGAAAAAAAATGTATTTAATATGAGAGAGAGGAGGGAAACATTGATAAGAGTCACTCTAATGTGATGACATGTGGCATTTAAAAACCTTTATTAATTATATAGTATAGATTGTAAATATGGCACACAATCCCGAGTTATTAAAGAACTACTTAATGCTTGAAAATGAAACTAGAACCACAACAAATCCTCCTAATCTATTGACCTTTGAAAGTAATTTTAAAGAATTCAAATGGAGATTCAAGAACTATGTGAGGATGACGGACCTTGCCCTGCTCGGATCCATTGAAAACAGACCTCACAAGCCTACCACATATACTGAGGATGGACCAGTTGATATTCCCATTGAGAGATACACTGAAATTGACAAGAAATGAATTCTTGATGAAGAAAAGGCCTATGGTGTACTCAACGTGTGCTTGCCAACCGATATTTCTTAAACATTAAGAGAATGCACAACCGCTAAAGGGCTTTGGGAGGCTTTGGTTGAGAAATTTGAGGGTAATCAGGACATGAGACACAGCCGAAAGGATATGTTGAGAGAAGAATTCAACATGTTTAATCACATTCAAGGAGAATCAGTTGGAATCTTTATCAGTAGATTTGAAAAGTTGATCATCAAAATGAGAAGTGCTGGAATTTATTATGACATGTCTGGATTAAATAGCAAGTTGTTAAACTCATTACTCTATACATGGATCAGTAGTGTGGCCACCATTATGAGAACAACTAATCTAAACACTACTTGTTCGTCTGACTTGACCTCCACCATCAAGCCTTTTAAAATGGATGAAAAACTCATATTAGAAAACCATGTCAGTTCTCAACCATGCTGGGTTGCTACGGGTTTAGGAATCAGCATGGCTTTTCTTAGTCAATCGGATTGTTTATCCAGAAAACGGGGTGAAAGTTTATGCTGTTCATCATGATTAGAACACTACCTTCAAATCATTAGAGAGTCAGTTAGAACATGCAAAAACCAACTCTTTCTCTCACCCTATCTTACTTTCTTCTTTCAGAAATAACCAACACTAAACAGATCCGAGATCTCGGTTCCTCTAGAGTGATTACCGCTAGCTCTAGAATGAGATGGATCCAAGAACATTGTTGTTAGATCCATTTTAGGAACATACAATTATTAAACAAAAGGTAAAAATGATAATACACGTTAAAAATTACAAACACCGTTCATCATTTTCATCTTCCTTTTCGATTAATTTCGCTTTGGCCGGTCCAGAGCCAGACGATACTTGTAAGGCCAATATTTGTGACTTGCGATATCAAAATACGAAACCCATTATTTATTCACGGTCAAGATAATAATTAATGTCGGTGAGAATTCCGGAAACGAAACGAGAGCTTCGGTGCACGCGCTAACTTCAATAGGGAAAGGTCTTCTAGTATGTTAGTTGTTTGGTTATAAATAGACACTTGTTGCTTTATTTATGTGTGTGTTTTCTAGTGTGTAAAGAACCACCCAAGGGGAGCTCACCTTGGGTGGGATCGGTCCGTTTCAATATTATGAATCTTTTGTTACTGGTTACGGAGTCATTCGATATTATCTTTATATATTTGTTCGATCGTTTGTTTATACCGCACCCGTCTCGAGCACTTATCAAGAACAAAGCCGTTCGTTTTCGGATCCAGTTTTAGGACCTACAATTGGTATCAGAGCGGGTTTGAATCAACTGATTTAACTTTGTTCTTGATATTCGGGTTTTAATTCCGCTATTACCCGAATCGACATGTTAAAGACCCGTTGAAGTTTGACAATAAGGTTGGAAATAAAGTGGGAAATAAGCGCGTTTGAAGCTTCTCCTTGTAGATCCGGATGTTCGGGATCTACAAGTGCCAGATTCCAACGTTTCTGAACCGATACGTCACGCGAAATTCCGGTGAGCCAGGTTCTTCTCCGGTGACGATTCCAGATTTGCATAGGTAAACCCCCAATGTATTTGTCAAGCTCACGCTCAGCCGGGGTAACCAAATGAGGGACGAGAATGCTCAACTCGTGGAAACGGAGTGAGTAAGCGGCGTTATCACCACTATCTTGCTTGAGGTTGCAAAATTCCTCCTCAAGCTTTTGAAGTTCGTGTTTGGGACAAAACTCCTTCATCATGAGTGCCTTGAGGTCAGACCATGGAAGAGCCATAGCCGTTTCCGACACTTGGAGATGCATGACACTACCCCACTATGTTAGAGCGGTTTTTCTAAACATGCTTGAAGCGAAATTTTTCTTTTTCGCTTCGGGGCACTCGCTATATCTAAACACATTCTCCATAAACTCGAACCATTGCAACAAGGTAGTCGCACAGTTCGTACCCCAGAATTCGGTTGGGTTGGCACTAGTAAATTGCTTATATGGGTAGGATACGGGTTTGGGTTCAACGGGTGCAACAACGGGTGGAGGAGGTTGGGTAGCTTGGATTTGAGTTATAAGTTCGGGAATCACAGCGGCCATTTGCTTGACGATAAAAGCAGCCATATGTTGGTTGGTGTTCTTGCGCGGTCTTAGTGGAGGCATGCTAAAAGATTATAAAGAAATGGAATAAGTTTTAGGTAAAAAGAAATGCATATGAGAGTGTATAAAATAAGAATAAGGTGAAGTTAAATTTTCTTTTTGATTGTGAATCCTAGAGTTAGTGAGGAGTAGATGTTAGTGTTAGATAAAATATAAATCTTTGTATACAAACAACAAACCGGAAACAATCGTAAATGATTTTGAGATTTTGAGGGGTTAAAGCTTAAAAATTTGAGATTTTGAGGTTTATAGAGTCGGAAAATCGTACATGAACCACCATGATTTGATATTCCAACTCAAAAAAAAATTTATAAAACACAACGTTGGAGTCTAAACATGTGCATGAATCACCGCAACTTTTTCATGTTTTCGACTCAAATAACGATAATAACTCCATAAATTGGGATACAACGTCATGTCAAAACACTAGTCCACGAATCACCGTAGTTTTATTGTTTTGACACCAAAAAATTAGGATGGCGACCGGAACGCTCGCATTCGACTACTTAAAGCATTGACATGTATAGCACAGTTTGTGGCCTAGAAAACGAGCACTATAATCCCACAATTCCAGGTAAGTAAATCACCTTCGATTCTTGGAATCTTTTTTGTCAAATGGTTGTTTTATAATGTCTCGCTTCCTATGAGGGCTACGAACCCGATATAAATGCAACCTTTAAGGGATTATAAACAACGGGATCCAAGTTAATCTTGTAATCCATAAAACACAATGAAAATCTACTTTTTGCGTTTTAAGGTAAGGATACCTTGGAAATACTATGAAAGTGTGTGTATGTGAACATTTGGGATATTGGTGAATTTTAAACAAGTTTATAAATAATATGCGATATGAGCAATCAAAATAGAGTAAACACGTATGAGCACACGTATAGGACCCTAAGCATAACAATACTAGGCCGTTACGTATAACCACCTATCCTATTGTCAGGGCTCTGATACCAATCTGTCACACCCCGACCAAAGGCGGCGGAACATGCCGAGGTGTAACGATTGTCCATAAGCACATGACACTAATTAAAGTGACAGTATTTAATAAACTCATTTCATTTCACAACATCGAAAATGTCAAATAACAATTATCCATAAAATAACCATAAACAAGATATCACAAAATATGGCAAATTTGATATTGTTCATTTTTTACTAATATCCTAAGGTCTTTGATGTCGTTTTCTTCACAATCATAAATCAACCAAGATGCAAACCTGCAACATTTCATAAAATAAAGTTTTTCAACACAAAGGTTGGTGAGCAATTCATAAGTTTAAACATATTAGTATATAATAAAGATAGCCACAAAACTTGCATACGAAACGATAAATAAAAGTGGTAATTTGGATAAATAGATATCGCTAAACACATTAGCGACACCTAGCTATAAGGGGATGCCAAATAGTCTAGGATTTTATAGTTATCGTTAATTGCATTACGTTAACAACACCTTGCTATAAGGGGATGCCAAATAGTTTAGGATTTTATAGTTCCACCAACCAAAAGCGATAAACACATAGGCGTATAAGCATAGAACACCAAATCGAGCAATTATTTAGGTAAAGTATACAACTATGTTTGTGGTTTAAGATTCAAATATAAAGCATTTTGTTGAATAAGTATGAAATGTCACCCCCAAGATAAAAGATGGAAAATGGGGTATGAAGTACTCACCTTCAAGTAGTAAACTTGAAAGATGATAATTTGGAGATTTGTCGGAACGACGAGCTTAACGCACAACGCCTAAAAAGAAAAGAAGTCTTGAATTTAGAAAGGTTGTCTTGAAGGTCTTTAAACAAAATAAATGTTGAGAAATGAAATAATTAAAGTTCAAGGTTTAAAATGTAACTATTTAAGAATTTATAATAATAACCCTTTAAAAATGTAAGTTTGCTCGAAACCGGGTTAAAGTATCTAACCTTAATATTTACTCAACCTATGTTAAGTAATAAGGTGGGTAAAATGCAAGAATGCAAATCCCTTTGGAATGAAGATACTAAAACGGTTTTTTTTATCGAATGTTCGGGTTATCGGTTCGGGTCTTGATAATTGGTCAAACCCAAAGTCAACTTTCCAAAATATTGAATGTTATGAGATAACTCAATAAAATTTAATAAGACTTAACCAAGTATGTGGTTCCATTGTTTTAGAACTAACAACGCACATTAAGCGAGTGTTCGGTTTTGTCAGTCCAAACTTTGTTATGAGATCAAGTTGGATCCAACATTTCCCAGTACTTAAGAAAATATTTAAAAATCAATTTGTAACTATTTTTAAAGAAATATACAAGTCTTGATGGCTAAAAAAAAACACACTTGTGTGTCTTAAGCGAGTAAGAATCGGTTTGGTTCGGTTTCCATCTCACAACAAGTTCATAGATGGTTTCCACATGTCCAAACACTAAGGAACTTGTATAATAATGTACAAATAAAAATACTTTAAGTTTTACAACCAAAAGTTAACAATAAAGTCTTTAAACAAAAGTTCGGTTTTCGGTTCGGATCGTGTTTCGGGTTAAGACCGAGGTAAGATTCTACAAACCCATAACCATAGAATTTGTAAAAATGATTTTAGAAACTTAGATCTAACAATAAGTATGTTTAAACAATTATGTAACAAAACTAGTAACAAAGTTCGGTTTACGGTTTAGAGCTATTTATGGTTAAACCGAAGCATAGACTTTTAAAAACCCATAACCATGGAACTTGTAAACATGACCAACAAACTAAAATAAGCAAGATTAATATATATGAACAAGTTATATAAATGTATATATATCAAGGACACGAAGTCCTCCATGAAGCCTCGCCTTATGAGGTCTGAAACCTCACCGACCGGAATCGGAGAAGTAACTACCAAAGGTAAACAAGGGGTGTATATTATATATGTGTTTCACAACCATAAACAAGTATTAATAACGCTACATAAACTAATTAAGATGAAAGACTAAAACCTTCAAGAACACTTAAGAAGATAACCTTGAATCTTTGATGTTTGAGAGAGTTTTTTTTTTCTTTGGAGTTGTAGCAAGGGAAAATGAAGAGGAAAGGTGGTGTATATATAGGGTAATGTTGGTGGTCAAATATGGGTGTGAGACATAAGAGTTTTCATGCAAAATGGATCAAGACAAAAACACAAAACAACAAAAAATAATAATAATAATAAATAATAAATAAATAAATAAATAAAAATAGGATGTTTTCAAGACCCAACATGTGTGAAACAATATTGTAACGTAAATCCATCATTTTGATTATAACATAAGCTTCGGTTTACAAATCGGGTCGGTTTACATAATAAACAAATAAAAAACGAATACAAACAAGACCCGAAATTGACGAATGTCACAGTCTTCATGAAAGAATTAGGTAGATCATACCTTGAGGGGGTGATTGAAGAAGCTTCGGTTATCTGGATGATTTGCGAAAATGCGAGACACGGTTCGACGATGTTTGAGATCACAAGTCAAGGGGGTGACTGTAAGGCCAATATTTGGGACTTACGATATCAAAGTACGAAACCCATTATTTATTTACGGTCAAGATAATAATTAATGTTGGTGAGAAGTCCGGACACGAAACAAGAGCTTCAGTGCACGCATTAACTTCAACGGGGAAAAGGTCTTCTAGTATGTTAGTTGTTTGGTTATAAATAGACGCTTGTTGTCTCTATTTATGTGTGTGTTTTCTAGTGTGTAAAGACCCACCCAAGGGGAGCTCACCTTGGGTGGGATCGGTCCGTTTCAATATTATGAATCTTTTGTTACCGGTTACGGAGCCGTTTAATATTATCTTTATATATTTGTTCGATCGTTTGTTTATACCGCACCCGTCTCGAGCACTTATCAAGAACAAAGCCGTTCGTTATCGGATCCGGTTTCGGGACCTACAATACTCCTTAGCTTTTTTGCCTGGGAAACTTATAATTGTATGTTTTTTAGAGTTGTGTTAGCCAAGAAGTTGAGAAACGCCCCCACAATACTTGCAACGAGCCAACTTCATATTGTACAACATAAGGCATAAGTCGTGGTGGGACCAAATCTACAGGTTTATCATGGTTTTGAGTACCAAAGCAACGCTTTTTTTGTTTGATATTAGGGTTGATACTTGAGAAGTTGAGAATTTTGAGTGGTTTTGCATATTAAAGAGCATTTGAGAATTAAACGTGTGGTGTTATTAAATTTAAACATTGACTACCTATTTATACTAAGTTCGGGTTTAAATGGTAAAAAAAGCAGGTTTAAACAGTCAAAAACGAGTATATTAATGTTAGAAAACGATTTTATGCATTAAATGACATTAAGAAAACCGGTTGTACCCGGACATGTCCAGACAGGTTATATCGGCAAATTCCTATGCACCCTTCCACTTGCGATTCGCGCACTACCCCTTCCTTTAAACGAATGACCACCCATTTCTGAAAGTTTAGACAAACTCTTCTCTAACATTTGACTATTATGAATCTCTACCAATTGATTATTATGAATCCCCACCAATGGCGGCCCGGATAACGTCTCGATTACATACTGGTTAAACAATGCATCTTGGATTCGATCAAAGAACTTGTTCACATGAAATGAAGATGCAAGAACTTTAACTATTAGATTCTTGATCAGCCACAATGTGGTTGCAATTAACATGCAAGCCATGAACTTGTTGATCACCTTCAAAAGTGGGATATGAAAGGCTTCAACAGTTTCATTAAATATAGAATTCCATGCAATTAAAACCCAACATAACCATATACAATTCTGGACCGGTGTTCTAACTCCATACACAAAGTACAAAAGCCTTTTCCTCAAAAGGAAGTTCCTTTCAATGAAGAACACCGCGATCCTGACGCACCAACCCAAAACCAACCTCCCACATATCAAAACCAGGATCAAAAGCTCCCATTGCCACATGAACAAACCCCGAAAAGATCGTTGTTTCCAATTTGGAAATCTCATAGTGCAAACCAAAGATGCTAAGATTAAAATAAGACTTATCCATTGAATAACAGTCATGCAATCTATCTTATTGTTCTTCAAATCACCAGGGTTATCATCATCAAACAAAGACTCGTCCTCATCGTCGTTTTCCATCCGCCCGGAGCCACGAACCATCCCACCCTGAGGCGTGTAGCCCCCAGGTCTATGGTATAGGCTCGAATATGGAGCCTCCGGTGGATCCATGAATCTTAATTTTATCTTCCGTATTACGGGGTTGTTTACATTATTCGTTTTTAATATTTATATATGTATATTTGGATTTTAATTTATTTATTGTAAGAAAGTTAATAATTAATATACTTGAGCTTTGATGATGAAATGGTTTCACAAATAAATGATATGTTATAATACGGTTTAAAAGCTATCTGGGTTTGGTGATACCCGTTATCCGTTTATTTTCTTTATTATAAAATTGCTTCTTAATTATAAATAATATTTTTTTTAATAAAATAGGATATTAATTTTTAGTATATCCCTCTTTTATAAGATTTTCATATTAAATATTTGATGAGATTAATTTTTAATATAATGAGATGTTATAACCCGTTTAAGAGCTATCTGGGTTTGGTGAGACCTTTACCCGTGAATTCGGATCAAACGTGTGAGAAGCCTACAAATAAAGCAATCTGATGGCTTAAAAGAATGGTTATTTTACATTTTTCGTTTTTTAATATTTATTTTTTTAATTTTAATTTTCTTTATTGTAAGAAAGTTAATAATATACTTAGAGTTTGATGATGAAAAATTTTCATAAATAAATGATATGTTATAACCCATTTAAAAGTTATCTGGATTTGGTGACCATGACCCGCTTATGTTTTTTACTATAAAATTGTTTATTAATTATAAATAATATCTTTTTTTTTAAATTGGATATTAAATTTTAGTATATCCATATTTTATAGGATTTTTTCATATCAAATAATTGGTAAGATTAATTTTTAATTTAATAAGATGCTATAACCCGTCTAAGAGCTATCTGGTTTTAGTAAGACCCATACCTATGAATTTGAGTTAAATCAATGAGAGACATCCATTTAAAAATCAAGTAATCTTATGGCTTCCATAAAAAAGAAGAGCGACCAAATCACGACACGTAGAATTTTAGGGGTTTCGTTTATATATATTATAGATACACAATGGCCTAAATATATCTTAAGCACCTAAAGAGTTGGACAAGTGTGTTTTATTAAAGTTAATTCCAGTTTTTCATAACTTTCGTTTTGTTTTTGGAAATAATATATGATTTGGAAGTATGAAAAAAAGATAAGGGAGGAGATAACACTTGATATATAATGATTCGACGGACGATTATTAATTGATCGTTCATCCACTCTTTTTTATTTACCTGATAATTTGTCTTTCCATTAAAATCTTCTTTAAATCCATAGAAATCAACGTTATAACGTCTCGCTATGAATACTCTTTCAACCAAACTTTCACTTAGTTCCTTTGATGTGATTTCACTTTTTATTTTTACTTAATTCGCTCAAATCGCTATTTTCAAGGAATACTTTTTCAGTCTTTCCTCAAACCTTCACTAAAAATGACTAACTTTTATAAATACTTTGACCAATACTATATAATAATAAAATACTTAAAGTCGTAGGTAGCGTTTGGCATACAAGAATGACAGTAGGAATGGAACGATTCATTACGTGAGAATGAAAAAAGTGGTGTTTGGTTGCCTAATGAAATGGAATCATCCATTACAAATGGATACTCATTCTATCAAACCCATTCCTTCCCACCCCCCTTCTTTTTTTCATTTCATTCCTCATTCACCCTACTTTCTTAACAACACTACCACCTAACAACCACCACCACCACTACCATTGGCACCACCACTAACTCCGCCGACACCATCACCGCCGCCGCCACCATCGCCACCGCCGCCACCATTTTCGCCGTCGGAGCTACCACCGTCGTCATTGTAGGGGTTTTTTTTTGGGGGGGGGGGGGTCAGGTCCAGTTCGCAATTTGAAAACAGTTTCATTCTTGAATAACATCATATGTACAACTTAAAGACCTCACACTCAACTTTCGTACACGTTTTAAATTAACTGCTATATATTAGGGTTATTTTTACAAAAACAAGTTGATTATGTATATATGTTTCTTTTGTAACGTAAACACATCATGAACACAAAATGTTAATCTTCATGTAAAAATGTACCTTGAAATCTAAACAAAGGCGACAAGCTCTAGATACGCAATCATTATTCAACTTCACTCTCAAAATGAAAGCACAAATCTTGAACGATCTTAATTAATTAAAATCTTAGATACTAGGAGAAATCCGAGGGACCACGCATGGTTTCGTTCATGGTTGTTGCTTGAGTAAAGTGTCGACCTTATTAGCACATACTATATTACCGACTAACAAATCACATATTGCTATAAGTTGAAAACACATAATCATGGGGGAGAACTGAAGTAGTGGATTGTCCCACTTATGTAATCCGCCAATTATGTACATGCATGTGTGTTTAAAATGGATTCAGAGAAATGTGACAAGGAGATACATGACTATGTGATAGTGATGCGAAAACTAACGTAATTTGAAAGTCACATTAAATTAGATTGGAAAAAACATTAAAAGCATGAAAACAAAGTAGGGTAAGAGCATGCGACACTTTGCACTTAACTTTATATAACTATACTCTTGTAAATATAAATAAATAAGAAGTGGATGATGTCAATGAGCTAGTGGTGGAGTGATGAGAGATAGACTTTCCATGTGACCCAGGTTATGTTCGATTCTTGCTGCCCCAGCATTTACTTTGGGTAATGATAGGAGACTGGACGAATAGGTGGTTTTCACTAGTTGGATTGTTGAACTGAACGGGTTTTATCTCACCGCACTGTCGTGCCTTCGGATGAGTGTTTGGGTGTTGGCCTTAGGTGAGGGTTTTTCTCGGATCTAAAGACGAGTTTATCTCGATGTGGTAAATTTAGCCAGCAGACCATTTGAAGGATTTGTTTCAGAAATTAAAAAAAAAGAAAAGAAAAGAAAAGAAAAAGAAATTGATGATTAATGATCAATAGATATATACCGAGTTAAAATGACAGATATAAATGAAAAATATCCTAAGAGCATTCCTAACCCGTCCCTTAAAATTATGTGAGGAGAGTTTGTAAATTCTAGGGTGGGGTTGTGAGTGTAAATTATAGGGTGGTGAGAGAAAAGGTAGTGATTTTCTGTAAATTTGGGAAAATGTAGTGATTTTTTGTAAATTATAGGGTGGAGAGAGAAAATTGTAATGATAAAGGTATAAAAAAGTATTATTTAATTGAATAGAAGAGAGAAATGTAGTGTTTTGTAATATAATTATAGAGATAGGGATGGGGAACGGGCTGGGAATGCTCTAAGACATCTTCTTATAAATCAAACCCTATAATATATTCATCAACACATCTTCTTCTTCTTTATTTAGCGCCGTGTCTGTAACCCTACTATTCTGATTCATGATCAGTGCAGTTAATAGATTGTTGATCATATAACATGTCGATTGTTCATAGCAACAACAACCTAGCTAGCTTGCTAGGTTTATTCGTAAGTTTTTAAGCCATGGATAGAAAATTACACTCGGCTAAGGACGCCGGAAGTGACAAATAAATGTGATCAAACGGTTGTTTTGGGGAAAAGATTGGATCTGGATCGTGTGGAGGTATGTAAGTGGATTATTTTCTAATATTTGTGCTATATGTCACTGTTTTCCTGTGTTGATCGATATTCTTGATTTTGATCCGTGTTATCTTTTACCCTTGCAAGACACTGTGGCGTGTATGTTGGTCAGGATGCTGCTATAAAGATTTTAAAATCTGAAGCCCTAAATAAAGCATTGGAGGATGAATTTTGTCATGAAGTAACCATTCTTAGGTATTTTGTGCAACAAGAATATGAAAATATTTTATGTTTTGGTGTGAATTTGCAATTTTAGTAATATATTAAGACATAATTAACTAAACAAAATATATGGAGAGGAAAATTATTTATGAAATGAGATTTGAAGGAAAAAACAAAAACAAATTATGATACTTGAAAATCTGGAATAAACGTGTTTAGTTAATACTCAAAATCAAATAAACACACAATTTTACATAAATTTTAGATTATTGGGGAAAAGCAGTCCGTCTTGATAAATTTTAAAAGGTCTTAACGTCCCTGACTTTGCCTCATGATATGGCCTGTTAAGACCTTTTCATTCATTATGGCCCATATAACTTGGGCCCTTTCCTGCCATGTCACTCGGTCCAAGTATCAACTAGCATCTCTGGATCAGCTTCATATTATATATTGTGATAACTGTTTGCTTTAATTGTTCTCTGCAGGAAGGCCAACCATAGCAATGTTGTTCGTGTTATTGGTGCTTGTGCAACGCAACCTCACTTGTGCATAATAACTGGTACTAAAGTTTGTTTCTCAATATTTTGATCTTACTCTTTAACAAACAATTTTGTATATTGATCTTGCAGAATCAGTGGCGGACATATAGTATTAGGAGGGGTAGCCTCCGCTACCCGCTACCCCTCAACGTCTTACTGGTAGTGTAAAAAAAAAAAAATTTTGGTCGGTTTTTCGTGTTTCGTTACCCCTGAACAAAAATAAGCCCAATCAATTTAATAATTAAACAACAAATAATACAATAATAAAAAAAATTAAAAAAAAAAAAAGAAACAGAAGCACTGTAGGTCTTGTAGGAGCCAAAGCAGATCAATCGCCACTGTAGCGCCCGATCCAGACGCCCAGACCAGGCGACCACCGACCAGCCACCAGTTTACCTCCGCCGCCACCCGCCAGTCCACCGCCACCGCCCACCAGTCCGCGGTCTGCCACTCTGCCACCTCTCCATCTTTGATTCTTCCTGGTAAGAACTAAGATAACTAAGATTTATTGTATATATATAGGGTTTATGTTTGGAATTAATTTGGGATTGAAGGTTTATGTTTAAATTGGAATTGATTAGGCATTTAGCTTTTAGTTTTATGTCTAAATTGGTATTGATATTAGGTTTTTGGTTCAAATTTTGTCTAGGGAACTTTGAAGAATTGAAGATGAGTAAACCATCTCTTATTAGCAACCTTTTTAAATGTCATAGAAAAGAAAACGATGACATCCGTTCCCCACCAAGTTTAAATATTCCAACTACAAGTTCAAATACGGTTAATGATTTGCAAGAAAATGAAGATATCGGTCCAAGTTCAAATATTCCTTCGGCTTCAAGTCCTTCAATACGTTCCAAAATCAATTTGGATGATTTCCTTCGGATCCCGCTGATAGACCATCTATTACTAGTTATCATCCTAATCAAATAGATGAATTAAGAAGAGCATATCTTGTTAAAAAGGTTTTTCAACCACGAGATCATGACTTCATTAGGACAAAATATTCTAGTGGCCGGAGACGTTTTAGTGTCAAATGGTTTGATACATATGATTGAAGTATATTTGTTTCGTTAGCATTGTATGAACTATGGGAAAAAAAAATTTTGAGCGCTACCCCTAAGTTTCAAGTCTAGATCCGCCACTGTGCAGAATACATGCCTGCAGGCAGTGTTTTTGAATACTTGCAAAATCACCATCGCAACTTAACTCTTGCTCAGTTGGGGAAGGTTGCAATAGACGTTTGTAGAGACTGGAGTTCTTACATCAGAACTATATTATTCATAGGGATCTCAAGGCTGCAAATTTGCTAATGGACGCTTTTAATGTAAGTATGTTGTTTTCTCTAACATAATAGAAATTAAGTCAAACTTCAATCTATTCACATTTCCTTTAGGTTGTAAAGGTGGCTGATTTTGTGGGCTCGCTTTCAGAATCCAGATGGAGTATGACAGCCGAAACGGGAACGTATAGATGGATGGCTCTTGAGGTTTGTCTTTGTTTTTTAAATAAAAAGTTCATCAATTACTGAATTATTATTATAATTTCTGATAATTTTCTATTGTTCTGGTTTATAGATTATAAATCATCAACCACTGGCTTGATATTTTCAGGTTCTAAAATTTTCATAATTGATCGGTTTGAGTTATAAACAGTTTGGTTGGTTAACCATTGGCGATGTTGATGCATTCAAGCTAATTTCTATAACTAAATGTGACACTTCCTTTTCAAATAAATTATTAACAAATTTTAATAATTTATAAAGAAGAAGAATATTTGATAACTAATGTTCTATTTATGATTGATTCTTAAAAAAAATGTTTACACACATGCCATAACCGAACCATATGAATAAGTTACAAAAAACACTAATTATCAAACCATCATTTTATCGATCTAGGTGGTTATGGTTCAGGTTATTCAGTTTTTCTTGTCATCATTAGTAAACTACACACGTGGGGTATCGGGTTGGACTAAGATAGAAACGGGCAAGCTATCTTGATCATACCGAAAAGGTCGGTACACATTCGATTGACCTGAGTGACCCACCAAATACCTTTCAGTAGATTTGTTTTGAACTTTTTGACCCGTATTCTTTCTAGTTTTAAATATTTTACCCACAGATGCCTTTTGCAGTTGTTGTGTATTCAAGAGGCGTTGACGATTTCGATTCACTTTTCAAGGTATCGAGGAGGACATACTGTTTTGGGGCCATCGAGACCACACATCTAAAGAGGTACCCAGTAAGTTGGAAAGCGAAACTGATACGAATCATGTTGGTCCAAAAGAGTTATTGGTTTATTCTAGAAGGGCTAAAGTGCAAAGTGGCTAGAGGATGTCTTGAGGAGAAAGTTAGTATAAATAGGAAGGGAATATTGTTGTTAGGCAGAGAAGAATTTTGTTAGAAAGTAGTGGCTCTTGCATCATGCAATGAGAGAGGGTGTAACCCTGGGTTATCTTTGATTTTCTTTCGTTCTCGTTCTTGTAATTCCTTTACACTTTCAATCAAATACATTCCCTTCCTACATTTAATTGTCCTTACAATTGATTAGTTGTTTCTGTTGATTCGCATCCACATCATTGGTCCGACCTTGCCTTGACCTGCCAATTGTTTTGTTTGTTCGGTTTACCATGGAAACCCGTACAAGTTCAACTCGGTCGGATGCTGAGGATTCTCAGATCAAACAGCTTCAATTCGATGTAGCTGATATTCGTAGTTCATTAAAATCTTTAGAAGAGGATCGGGCTGAGTCCAGTGAGTTACGGAAGGTCGTTTTAGCATGGATGGCGGCACAGGAGAAGAAGGCGGTGGATAATTCATCGGCCTCAAGGGTTTCTGGTTGGGGTCTTGTTTTTTCCGGTTCTAGATCTCGAGAAAGGCCTTCGGTCAACATCGATCCCGCTTCTCATCTTCCTTGGGCGGTTAAGAAGGTAAAACTCCCTGAATTTTCTGGTTTTGATCCGCAAGGGTGGATTCATAAAGCAAATTTGTACTTTGATTTGAATCACACGTCTGATGATGATCGATTGCAATTGGCTCGTGTGAGTATGATTGGGGTAGCTCAGCACTGGTTCACGATCATCACCCAGGTCCGTCCTACTATTTCATGGCCCGATTTTCAAGTTGAGCTGCTTCAGCGTTTCAGCGGCTTGGAAATCCAAAACCCATATGAACAGTTGGCTAATATCAAACAAGCAGATTCGATTTTTGATTACATTGATGATTTTGAGTATCTTCTCTCTTTGGTTCCTCGTTTACCAGAATCTCAGTCGATTGGGTACTTTGTGGCGGGATTAAAGGAAGATGTGAAGAAGTGGGTGCGTCTTCATCGCCCTCAATCTCGTCTGGATGCCATGTATTTGGCAAAGGACGTCGAGTTGTTGCTGCGACCAGATTCCGGTAACTCATCTTTGGGCCGTTTTCATTACTTAAACCCTACTGGGCTTCCTACGTTTGGGCCAAAGGATGGGCCCTCAGTGTTGGGTCGTTCTGACTTTAGGCCCAATTACTCTTCCAGATTTCCTGATAGGGTTTCTTCACCCAAATTGGACTCTCCTCGTTCTGCTTTACAACCTAAACCACCATTTCCGATGTCCGATAGCGGTCATCTTTCGCCACGAGATCGTGGTGTTCGTTCTATTTCTCGAACCGAATGGGATGACCGTCGTAAAAAGGGGTTGTGTTGTAACACCCCGGCTTAAGCGGAAACGCCCGAGTGTGACGTACAGATTGCTCAAACACACGTGGCACTATTAAGTGACCATAATAACATTAATTCATTTAATAAGTCAAGTAACACAAGTTCGAAAGTAACAATACAAGTTCAACCAAAACATAACCATAACAATAGTTCTTTAATTGAAATACCCTAAGTAATCTAAGTGTCTTCAATACTTCAACCTCTAACCACGGTACCTGTAACATATGTATAAAATATAGTCAGCTATAAATATAGCTGGTGAGTTTCCACAGTTTAAATACGTACATAAAAACCATACAATTCATAGACATGTGATAAACGAGCAAGTAAGTCCTTTCCAGTTGGTACAACCAACGTACTTGGATAATCGCGCAAGTAAGGTCCTTTCCAATTGGTAACAACCAACGTACTTGGATAATGAGGCCCTTTTCCACTCGATACAAATGGAGCGGAGTGCAAAGGGGGGCGTATGATCATACTTAATGAGGCTTCCAATCATGCAAGTAATATTCGAGCAAGTAATCAAGTAACACAAAAGTCCATATAGTGAATTGTAGTTTGTAAGCGAAATGGTAATACATTGAATTTGTAATAAGATACATATGCTACCCCAAAATATAAAAACGTTTAAAAGGGGGTTGTGAGAAACTCACCTTATGACTAAGGTAATAAAAGAAGCTTGAAAGCGTTGAAGAATGCAACAACCGAATATGTCACGAAAGCCGAAGCGTGTGATCAATACCAACTAAAATAGATAGAAACAAGACTCAATCGATAACCTTACGGGATTGTATTTATTGTAAAACTTGTAATGAACATTTTATATTATTTTCTATTCTTTGATTATAATAATATTATTATTTATGTCTTAACGGGACATTGGTTATTAACATAATTTAAGTATTCTAACGGCGGAAAAATGAAGTTTAACGTTCGATATATTTGAACTATTGTTTATAAGTCATAATTATAATTATTGCGTTAACGGAACGATTTCTAGGAATTTAAAGTTTACCTTACGTTTATTAAACGATTTTTAGTTACGGTTTACGAAAACGAAAAACTCGGTTTTTAAGTGTGAAATGGTGAGGTATATTTTATAGTTAGTTTACATAATTTTTATTTATTTTAAAAAGGTTTTTATAAATTTATTTTGATTTTTACTTGATTAAAAGGTTAATTAATATTAACAATATGAAATTAAATAATATATAAAAAATATCTAACCCGGGTTTCGAACCCGGGTCTTGGTGATGTAATATCATGTGTTAACCAGCTGAGCTAGACTGTATATTCGTTTATGTTTTGGTTCTTGACATTTAAATATAATAACTATTTCATATGGATTTTGTTAATAACAATAGTACACAGGTTCCTTAATAAGGAAAAACCATGACCCGGGTTTCGAACCCGGGTCTCATGGTTATGATGTAACAAGGTTAACCGGTTGAACCTTGAGAACATTTCAGTTTTAACATAAGAAAAGTTATATATAAAAACTTGTTAACTTCATCTTCTTCATCTCAAAACCCTAAGAATACAATCTCAGTTTCTGTTTCATGTGTGTTTAAATTAGTATAGGGTTTTTCTTTATTGGATCAAAACTAAACAAATGCATATAACAAATACCTTAATACGTGTTGAATTGACGAAGCACAAGGACTCGCCGGAGCCGAACTTGGGTTTAAGAACGCGACCAGAATAAAGAGAATTGAGAGTGATTGAGAGGTGTGCGCGAGTTTAGTTACAGGTTAGTGGTGTATTTATACTAGTCATAGGAGCGTATACGCGTTAATTGTATTAATTTTGATTCCCGTAAAATCCGGCGAGTGTCGTGGCATTTGATTCGCGAATAAGTTTGTTATGAGGTAATTAATATGCTGATTACCGTGTAATATTGATGATAAAACGCGTTAAACAACTTTTTCGGGTCAATTTTTAGAGTTTAGAGGCTGTTTGGGATTTGCCGGCGCCGCCACCGGTGGCTGGCCGGAAAAATGGGGCAGGAAGGAGGAGGGGTGGGTAGGGTTTGGGTTAATTTAATAATATAATTTAAATATTATTTACACTTTGGACCCTGCAGTTTCATAAACATTTTAAATGAAGTTTAATATATTTTAAGCTATAATAAGTTTTTAGAGTTTACACTTTTTGCCCAAACTTTATATTATAAAGTCTTCGGTTTTGGATTATTTACGCGTTTTACTCGCGTGGCTCGATTAACGTTAAGGTTCGGGAATTTATAAACATAACAACGAACAATGAATAAAGAACATTAAATGTCGGGAATCACTTTATTAAAATATATTTAATACATCGAAACGACCCAACGGGTCGGGTTTACAATACGAACACGAATCGAAAATTGACGAATGTCACATGTGCTTTCATTGTGGTCAACAGTATGGTCCAACTCATAAATGCCCAGAGGGTGAGTTGCGGGTGCTTTTGTTGGGGGATGATGAGGATGACATGCCCACCAGTGATCAGTGCTTGTTACAACCGGATCCTACTTCAACATTGGAAACCGAACCAGACTGTGTTGTGGATACATGTAATACGTTGGAATTCACGGGCACATTGACGGCTCTTGAGCTCTCTGCTACCATGAAATTGGAAGGCAATCTGTTGGGGTTTCCGATTTGTCTATTAGTGGATAGTGGGGCTTCACATAACTTCATCTCTCGTCGTTTGGTGGAGTCTTTGGGATTGCCTTCACGCCAATTCAAGGGCATCAAAATAAAATTAGGTGATGGTCACTTTGTTTTTGTCTATCAAATGTGTGTTGATCTTTCGGTTACTGTTGGTCCGTGTTCATTTTTGGTCGATGCTTTGGTGTTTGACACGGGTTCTTTGGATTTTATTTTGGTGTTGGAATGGTTGAAATCTTTGGGCGAGGTTGTTCATGATTGGCAACATTCTTGGATGCGCTTTACTTATCACGGTGCTCCGGTTCAATTACATGGGTTACAAGCAGGTCGTTCACCTCTTCCTGCCTTACATCAGTGGTTATCTATGGAGGGAACTTCGGTCTCTTCTTCGGGTATGGGGTCACCTATGGTTCCTCCTCCCCTGACCACTTCAAAACGCACTACTTTTTCTTCGCTTCTGCAGCAATTTGGAGGGATCTTTCAACCACCATCCTCTCTTCCTCCGATCCGTTCACACGATCATGGCATCCAACTGTCGACGTCTGATCCTATTAGTGTGCATCCATAACGCTACCCTCATGCTGCAGAAAACTGAAATTGAAAGACAGGTCCAAGAATTACTAAAAATGGGTATGATACGACCGAGTAAAAGTGCGTTTTCAAGCCCTAGTTATTCTGGTTCGTAAGGACAATTCTTGGCGTATGTGTGTTTATTACCGCGCTCTAAATAATGCTACCATTCCAAATAAATATCCTATTCCAGTGGTTGACGAGTTAATTGATGAGTTACATGGGTCTGCTTTCTTTTCTAAATTGGACCTTAAATCGGGTTACAATCAGATTCGAATGCGTCCTGATAGCATCGACAAGACAGCTTTTCGTACTCATGATGGACACGATGAGTACCTAGTGATGCCTTTTGGTCTTATGAATGCTCCGGCTACTTTTCAAGCGGTGATGAATGACATTTTCCGTCCTCTTTTACGGCGCAAAGTCGTCATATTTTTTGATGATATTCTAGTTCACAGTTCCACGTGGGAGGATCACTTGGCGGATTTGACAGAGGTTTTTAAAACCTTACTACATCATGACTCAGGGCCAATTCTGAAAAGTGTTGTTTCGGTCAACGATCCATTGATTATTTGGGCCATATCATTGACGCCGATGGTGTAGCCATGGATCCAAAAAAAATCTCAGCTGTGATGGAATGGCCGACTCCTAAGACTCTGAAGGCTCTTCGTGGGTTTTTGGATTTGACAGGGTATTATCGAAAGTTTGTTAAAAATTACGGGCACACCGCGCGCCCTTTAACAAATTTAACAAAAAAAGACTCTTTTTTTTGGACTCCGGAGGCTCATACTGCATTCGAGCAACTCAAACAAGCATTGATTTCGGCTCCGGTACTCGCTTTGCCTGATTTTTCTATTCCCTTTGTAGTTGAATGTGATGCTTCGGGGTGTGGTATAGGCGCGGTCTTATTTACATAAGAACCCCATTGCTTATTTTAGTAAAGCTTTAAGTGATCGAAGTCTGTCTAAATCAGCGTATGAAAGGGAATTAATGGCACTGGTCTTGGCAGTCCAACATTGGCGTCCCTATTTGTTGGGTTCTAAGTTCACCGTGTGCACCGATCAAAAGAGTTTAAAATTCCTTCTCCAACAGCGCGTCTCTTCTTATGATCAACAGAATTGGGTGGTTAAATTGCTTGGTTATGATTTTGACATTCAATATAAACCCGGTCGGGAAAACCGGGGCAGCCGATGCTTTACCCAGTCGTGCAGACTCAGGTCAACTTTTTCAAGCAATTTCCTCTCCTATTTGGCTACATGGTGCTTTATTACTTGAAGAAGCTAAGCAAGATACTGAAATTCAGAGATTAATTGCCAAGTGTACGGCTACCCTGGATCAATGCCCAGGGTATTTGGTCAAAAATAATGTCTTGTTTTATCAGAATAGGGTGGTCATTTCCCGCCATTCGAAATTCATTCCTGCTCTTTTGCACGAGTTCCATGTTACTGCTACGGGGGATCATTCTGGTTTTTATCGAACATACCGTCGTTTAGCAGCAAATGTCTATTGGCTGGGCATGACGTCTACTATTAAGAAGTATATTCGGGAGTGTGATATTTGTCAACGTTGTAAGGCTAGTTCGGTGTTACCTGGGGGCCTTTTACAACCTTTAGCCATTCCCGATTTGATTTGGGAGGACCTCTCTATGGATTTTATAGTTGGATTGCCACCTTCAAAAGGATTTACTGTTGTTTTAGTAGTGGTGGATCGGTATGCTCATTTCATCTTTTGAAACACCCTTTTACAGCAAAGTCGATAGCGGAAGTATTCGTTAAGGAAGTCATTCGTCACCACGGGATTCCTAAGTCTATAGTAAGCGATCGGGATCCTTTGTTTTTAAGTAACTTTTGGCAAGAAATATTTCGGTCCATGGGTACTAAACTCAACATGAGCTCTGCTTATCACCCGGAATCTGACGGTCAAACTGAAGTCATCAATCGATGTTTAGAAGCTTACTTGCGGTGCTTTGCGGTGGATCAGCCTAAGACGTGGTTGGTGTGGTTACCTTGGGCTGAATTTTGGTACAATTCCACATTCCATGCTTCTACGGGTATTACTCCTTTGAAATGGTTTATGGCAGACGCCCTCCTTCGGTTTTCCAATTTGTGCCGGGTGAAATTCGTGTTGAATCTGTTGCTCGAGAACTTCAGGACCGTGATGAAGCTTTGAAGCAACTTAAGCATCATCTTGCTGACGCCCAGGGGACTATGAAGTTACGAGCTGATAAGAAACGCCGAGATGTGCAATTGTCGATTGGTGAATGGGTGTATGTTAAGCTTAAGCCGTACCGCCAACTTTCGGTTACTAGTCGGATCCATCAGAAATTGGCAGCTAAGTTTTTTAGGCCGTTTCAGATTATTGACAAGATTGGGCCTGTGACGTATAAACTGCTTCTGCCTGCCACGTCTAAAGTTCACCCGGTTTTTCACGTTTCCCTTTTAAAAAAGGCTGTCTCGGGCTCAACTGAGACAGTTCTTCCTCCAGAATTGGATATGGCAGAGTCACCTCACCTATTTCCGCAAACTGTGTTGGCTACGCGTGATACAAAAAATGGATTGGATTTTGTGGAACAATGGTTGATCCATTGGCAAGGTCAAGCGATTGATGATGCTTCCTGGGAGGATGCCGAATGGGTTAAAAATCAGTTTCCTGACTTCAGTCTTGAGGACAAGACTGATATTGAAGGGGCGGGCAATGATACGAATCATGTTGGTCCAAAAGAGTTATTGGTTTATTCTAGAAGGGCTAAAGTGCAAAGTGGCTAGAGGATGTCTTGAGAAGAAAGTTAGTATAAATAGGAAGGGAATATTGTCGTTAGGCAGAGAAGAATTTTGTTAGAAAGTAGTGGCTCTTGCATCATGCAATGAGAGAGAGTGTAACCCTGGGTTATCTTTGATTTTCTTTCGTTCTCGTTCTTGTAATTCCTTTACACTTTCAATCAAATACATTCCCTTCCTACATTTAATTGTCCTTACAATTGATTAGTTGTTTCTGTTGATTCGCATCCACATCAGAAACTGATGTGTGGCTCGACAGCAACAATAGTATGCAACTGCAGGTGATCGTGAACCTTACAATGCGGTTTGTTGATGTGGCTTGTGGGCTCCCGGGACTCATGACTAAGGACTGCGACCTTCAAGAATCACAAATCTTTTGTTTGGCTCAAAAAGGAAAGACGATAAATGGGAATTGAATCGAGACTTAATTCAGAGCGAACAAAGATTACATAATATTTAGTCGGTGACTTGCGTTATCAGCTTCTTCCGTGGCTGAAGACCAAGCAGAATTCAACCAGAAGCATTCAACCAGTAACATTTCACTTTAGAAGTGAATTATGCAGTTCTCCAACATATTTTTCGTTCTGAAATCAGCGTGCCCCTTTTGGTATATAAACTAGTATTTAAGAACATGCAAGCACTCGACTGAACATGCACAAATGTAAATAAACAACCATGAAGATTGTTTGTGTTTGATCATTTAGTAATGAAGGGTATATTTTCACATCCATTTAAAAAATAAATGAGTACATTCGTTGAATGATTCACTAATCATTTGATTCATTTACACCATTTGTATGTGATTCATCATGATATAATCCTATAAGAAAAACTTGCTATATTTTTATGATTTCATTAAGAAATCCATTTTACACCAATTACCTATTGATTATGTTTGGTGTTGTTGCTGGTGAATATAAATACTTTTATTTCCATTGTTGCTTCATAGAATCTGCAACCAATTCATCTCCAAAAAGATCATTCCAAGTATCACCTGCAAAGTGCTAGGAATAACCCAATTATCTCAAAACTTGATTACTGACGTATTACTATATATTTTTCACTGACGTATTACTATATATTTTTCAGGTAATCATCAGTATTTATTCTGGGAGTTATATGTTCACTTCCTACGACACTTCGCACTTGTAGTTATCTTCGCACACCATGACATAAATGTAGCAATTGATGCATCCCATTAAGATCAACTTTATCCCGAGCCACGTACATACGCACTCTTGAAACTTGGTTCAGCGACAACATAACGATTGTTACTGATTCCATTCATTGAGACCATTTCAATATACAAAGCATAAGAGGTCAAAATTATCATTTGTCCAATCCAATTATTTAAGAACCACATTGTTGAAATACTCAGTTTAGATATCTTGTTGAGCTTACACTTCTTTGACGAGTCGTTATTTTCTTGAGCCTCCAAATGACCCTCGGCCGAATCTGGATCTGAATGGAACTCATCGTCTTCCTTCAAGCATTACCTAGCTTGTACATAACCGGGTTCGTGGTCTGGTTCTTCACGGTACAAATCAGTTATGGAGATATCTTGTGGAGATTTGTAAGTGGATTATTTCTTATATATGTCATTGTTTTCGTGTGTTGACTATATTCTTGATTTTGATCAGTGTTATCTTTTATCTGTCCTTGGCAAGGAACTATGTTGGCAGGATGTTGCTGTAAAGATTCTAAAATCTAGGCCCTAAATAAAACATTGGAGGATGACTTTTGTCATCAAATAGCCATTCTCAGGTAACTCTTTTGTTGCAACAAGAATATGAAAAAATACTTTATGTTTCGGTGTGAATTTGCAATCTTAATAATATTTTTATACTTAAATAAATTAAATATGGAGTGTTGAGGAAAATTATTTATAAAATGAGTTTTCGAAGGAAAAAATCGAAAACAAATTATGATAGTTGAAAATCCGGTGTGACCATCAGGTCCAGTTTCACTGGTTCAGCGATCCGATGTTTAATAGCTGGTTCAAATTTTCGGTTGTTAAAACACTGCTTGCTTATATGTGAATTGTGTGCATAATTATTAAATTGGCTCTTGAGGTTTGTCTTTGTCTTTTATTTAAAATGTTCATTAATTATTGAAATATTATAATTTCTGTTTGTTCTATATTGTTCTATTTTATAGATTATAAATCTTCAACCATTGGCTTGATATGTTTAGGTTTTAAAATTTTCATATTTGATCGGTTTGAGTTATCAACAGTTTGGTTGGTTAACCATGTTGGCTATAGATGTTGGTAAATTCAAGCTAATTTCTATAAGTAAATCTAACCCTTACCTTTTCAAATAAAATATTACAATATTTTGATTTATACAGAAAAAGGTTTACACGCATATTACCATAACAGAATCATATGAATAAGTTATAAAAAACATTACCAAACCATCAGTTTATCAATCTATTCAGTTATGGTTCGGTTATTTGATTTTTCTAGTCATCCGTAGTAAATTACACATGTCGGGTAACGGATTGAACTAAGATAGAAACGGGAAAGCTATCTTTATCATGTTGAAAAGGTCGGTTTACATTCGATTGACCTGAGTGACCGGCCAAATTCCTTTTAGTAAATTTGTTTTCAATTGTTTGACCTGTATTCTTCTAGTTTTAAATATTTGACCTTCATGTCTTTGTGGTTGTGTATTCAAAAGGGATTGACGATTTTGAGTCGCTTTTCAACTTATAAAGGAGGACATACTGTTTCTGGGCCATCGAGACCACACATCTAAAGATGTACCAAACAAGTCGGAAGGCGAAACCGATGTGTGGCTCTACAGCAACAATAATAATAGTATGCAACTGTAGGTGATCGTAGACCCTGCAATGCAACTTGTGAATGTGGTTTGAGGGCCCACAAGACGCATGACTAAAGACCGGATCCTTCAAGAATCACAAATCGATAGTTTGGCTCAAATGTTGGACTTTAATCTCCTGATCAAGAGTTAATATTTAATCTTTTGTTATGTTTATTGGGTCAAGACTTATATTATTTATGTTTGTATTATTGTAACGGGCCAGACATGTTTAAAAGCTCATATGGTCATATGTTGTACATAGGCGTGTCTTAAGTTTTAAGTTAGGTTTTATGTTGTCAGTTTGGATGAACGGTTACAAAAAACGGTTGTGCCGCTTAATATATTTAAGGGTCAATGTAAACAGATTTATGTACAGATTGTCTATGATCAGATCAATTCACTGAAATTACATTAGTTTGTTTGTTCATTCCTTGTTTCATTCACATTCGATTATCGTATCATATTGTTCCTGTGTTTGTTTAATCAAAAATCATGAAACCCTCCTGGAAATCGCTCCATAAAAAAGGAAAGAAGGTAAACGGGAATGCAATCGAGCTTTCAAAGCGAACAAGATTCCAAAAAGATTAGTTGGTGACTCAGGAAGGCCAAGCAGAATTTAACCAGTAGCGTTTCACTTATAAATCGGATATTTAGAAGTGAATTATGCGGTTCTCGAACATATTTTGTTCTAAAATCAACGTGCCCCTGTTAGTATATAAACTAGTATTTGAGAACGAGCACTCGATTGAACATGCACAAATGTAAATGAGCAACCACAAAGATTGGTCGTGTTCAATCATTTAGTAATGAACGTATTTTTTCCATATCCACTAAATAAATAAACGAGCATTCGTGGAATGATTCAACAAAGATTTGATTCATTTACACCATTTGTATGTGACTCCTCATGATATAATTCTATTTAAATTGTTGCTGACTAAAGCCCGGGTGGGGTCTATTGATTATGTTTGGTGTTGTTGATGGTGAACATAAATATTTTTTTTCCCATTGTTGCTTCATAGAATCTGCAATCAGTCATCCCTAATAAAAGCATTCCAAGTATCGCCTGCAGTGCTAAGAATAACCCAATTATCTCAAAATTTGATTACAATCTCTAATACCCAATCACGTACGACCTATCGCCTATCACGTTAAGCCTACAACTAGGATTGCTATATATTTTAATAATACCGTACATAATAAAATCTAGCCTTATTTAAAATATCTATAATTATCCACCCCTTAATAATGGATAATTCCTTGCCTTGCACGCAAAGGAACGTAATCAGAAATTGCCAACACCATAAATCTAAAAAACCATAATTAACAAATTAAATTTAACCATGTTTAAACTTATCTATAATTATCCACTCCTTAATAATGACCAATTCCTTGCCTTGCACGCAAGGGAACGTAATCGGAATTGCCAACACCATAACTCTAAAAAACCAAACAGCAAGTCAAACATAAAGTCAATCCGTGGTGTAAAAGCTATGGGAGTCACATTTACCAACTGATATCCATTATCTTGATCTTCTTCATTATCTTGCTTTTGTAAGAAATCATTAGAATTATGATCAAAACCTATTTGATCTCACTAGCCAAGTTAGCTTAGACCATCGCCAATAGACGGTGTTTTTATGGGTGTTTTTGAGTGCTTACATGGCACTTGGCCCCATAAGGCTGTGTGCTATGGTGGGGGGCTTCGAAACCCCTCCACAGTGCCACGTCAGCGCCACGTGGGCACTAGGGGCATCGAAGCCCCAGGGCATAATACCCCTCTATGGTGAGGGGGCTTTAAAGCCCAACATTTTTCTTTTTTTGTTAAAACAAAAAAGCCAATACAATAATACATAATACAATAATAAAAAAAATACAATAATACTAAAATACAAAATAAATTGAATAAAAAAACATATAAAAAAATTAAAACTATTTTTAGTCGTTGTCCTCGCCGTCACCTTGCTTATTACTCCAAAGATGTTCAACCAAATCCGATCGAAGGCTGAAATTCGTTTCCCTTTTTCGTGTTTTTAATAGATTAGCAAGTTTCTCATCTTCGTTTAGTGTACAGATCGGCTCTGGCTCATCGTTGTACTCGCCTTGGCAAACTGCTCTACCCGAGTCCTCCAATATCATATTATGCAAGATAATGCAAGTGTAAATTATGTTTCTTAACTTATCCATTTGTAGAAAACGAGCCGGTTGTCTAATGATAGACCAACGTTTCTTTAATACACCAAATGCCCTTTCGATGTCTTTTCTTGCCGACTCGTGTTTTTTCTTGAAATACTGACGTTTTTCGTCAGTCGGGCACGTAAAGCTATGAACCAACGTGGCCCACTCCGGATAAATACCGTCGACTAGATAATATCCGTATTCGTAGTTGACATCATTCGTGGAAAATGAGATGTCGGGCGAGACTCCGTCTGTGAGGCGGTCAAAAATAGGGGATGCATTAATCACAGCTATATCATTGTTTGCACCGGGCGTCCCAAAAACGCATGTCATATCCAAAGATCAAATGATGCAGCCGCCTCAAAAATAACTGTTGGGCCATCATGATCACCCCGATGATATTGACCTTGCCAAGCAACAGGACAGGCTTCCCATTCCCAATGCATGCAATCGAGGCTACCAAGCATCCGGGGAAAACCGTGTCTTTGATAATGCACCTCGTATATTTTTTGTACGTCGCTTTGAGTCGGCTTCCTCAAATATTTTTTATGATATAGTTGTGGAATACCTAAGTTTAAAAAATTTTATGAAATTCATGCTTAAAATGTTACGGTTTTGAAATAAATAATTAGAATATTAATACTCACATTCGCAGAATGTGTGAAGCGCTTCACGAGCCACTGTCACCGACATCTGTAAGTACTCTTCCATGGTGTCGCTTGCAGTCCCGTACGCTAGTTGACGAATTGCCGCCGTGCATTTTTGCATTGTTGAATATCCCGGTTTACCTCTCGCGTCCGCCCGTTGTTGGAAGAATGCATAAACGCTTTATAAATCACCAAGTATTTGTAAAAATAGTTGGCGACTCATTCGAAAACGGCGCCGAAATCGTTCCGAATCAAAAGTCGCGTCCGACGAAAAATAATCTTTCATCAACTGGTCATGCGCACCTACACGATCCCGTTGAAGATGAGGCCGTCTTTCTAGTGGTTGTGAGCTTCGTAATTCTGGACTACGAGTCGGGCAGCCTCTACAACGACACTAAATATCGCTTCATCCTCTGAATCCGAATTGGAAATATCGTCGATATCGGGTTGGAAGTCGAGTGTGAAAGATGAGTCGGAAGACATATTTGAGGAGAAAGATTTATAAAGTTTAAATAGGAGAATGGGATGTTTGTAGAGGTTGGATGATTAGTATATATATATATATAGTATTTTATATTATTTAATTTTTTTAAATGGTAATAATGTCGTTGGTGGTGGCCCCCACCTCACCCCCCCATTGCGCCCATCGTCCGCTCCACCCTTACCCCCTCCGCGCCCTATCTCCCCGCACCCCTCGGCGGTGTTTTCCCCCCACCACGCCCGTCTCCCCCTCCCTTCCGCATCCATAGTGCATAGTCTAAAAACACCATCTTTCTCCACTCCCCTCTCTCCTCTCTCATCCTTCTCCCTCACAAACACATTCTTCATGCATTCTTCCACAAGAATCTCTCAACACTCTCTCTCCTCCACATCATACCAACTATCTTCCACGTCACCATATTTTCCTCAAAAACACCATAAGAATTATTGTGGATGCTCTTACAAATTATCATTCATTAAACATGACATTTTCATGGTGTTTTGGCGTCTTGGATTTTGATCTACTTGGTATAAATCCTTGTGTAATGTATCTCTCAGCATCTTTAAGTGGTCGAAACTAGCATCCAGTTTCTTGATCATAGTAGCGCGTACTGCAAAATATTATAATTAAATGTTAAATACATGGGTGATGTTTAATTGAAATGATGTTAAACTGAATTCAAATTACCTTGTTAAAACCTTTTCCAGATTTACGTGGTACCGTCTTCACAAACCTGTCTTCAGGTAAAGTAAACTTTGTGGAGATGATTCACTTATTTCCTGGAGTCATCTGCAGCTAGCATTTTTACAAAATTTATACACTAAGCTACAAGATATACAAAATCCCTCTACTGATACTAAATCTTTGAAATAAATTTACATGTTTGATAGGTTTAGAGGCTGTAAGTAGGTGTGTAAACTAGTCAAGCCTTTTGTGAGCTACTTGAGACCGGATCAATAAAAGATCGAATTAAGCATAAAAGCAGAGCCGTCTTTGAGGATTTAAATACCTCAGCCAATGTTGTAAAAGTCGTTAGGCGGTCCTAGGCGGTCGACTGGGGAGTTGCGAGTACTCGGGAGTAGTCGGGGCTTACTCGGAAAATACCTAAGGAGTACTCGGCCGAGGCGGGGAGTACTCAATCTAGGCGGGGAGTAATCGGAGAGTACTTGGCCGCCTACTCGGGAGACCTTAGCTAAGCCGAAATAAAGATGTAACATCTTATTTTTATGAGATTTAAAATATGTATTTCTTTTATTCTACAAAGTATATAAATAACCTAAACTGAGATATTATTTAACGAGAGACTATAACTTGACGTTTTAAAAGAGGTTTTGGAAAATGCATATGACAAAACTAAATGTTTTAGAAATTTCCTCAAAGTTGTACTACCAACAATGTTATAGATTAAAAGTAAAAGTTTGTTATTTGAGCAAAGTAGAGTTATGGGGGTATTTAAGAAATAAACAAAACAAAATGAGGTGACACCTTCCAGCAGAGCAAAGAGGGAGAGAGACGAAAAGCAGAGGCCAAAGTCAACCCTTGTTGCGAGTTCGATGGATTCAAGGGTGATTTTGTTAGTTTCCATTGATCTCTACGGTTGCAGGTATGCAATTTCTATCTTTGTGTTAGCCAATTCATGGAGTAGGGTTCTTGAGTTTTGTGGCTCCAAACCTGCAAATTTTGGTTCGTGATGCTCGATTTTGAGGAGAAAAGCCTTAAGTTGAATGCTAGAATAATTGAATGTAACTTTTGAGTCAATAGTTTAATTGCATGTCAAGGATTAAGTGTTAATTTCATAAATTTGTAAGTATGGTGTGAATGCAAAGATGAGCTATGATAAGATTTTGTGAATTAACGCCTGTGTGGTGAAGTTTGACTTAATAAAGTGAGATTATGAATGTGTATTTAAACCTAACCGTATGAGATTGGAGAAAGCAAACATAATTGATATTAAAATGTGAATTATAGTTCATGCCCACAAGGTGCTCGATGAAGTCTAAACTACTAAATAGTGAAAATGTGTATGAGTCGTATTACTTGTGTGTCATAATTTGTTTAAAGAGTTAAAACTAGTGAGCATGAGGTTATGATAAACCTAATTATTGTCAACGAGTGATATCCCCCTAATTGATTAAGAGATTGACTTGTTGTCGAGATAGGCATGGCCATAGTCACATGGATTGTGGTTAGGGGTGTTCATCGAATCGATAACGAATTTTCAAGTTAAATCGAATCGAATAATCCGAATAATTGTTTTTTTTGCCGATATTCGTATTCGATTAAAAGTTGAACTATTTGATTCGTATTCGTATTATATGCCCGATTCGAAATTCGATTCGAATTCGAATAAATTCGATTTTAATTCGAATAAATACAATCTAACTCAAGTTTACCTATGCCAAAAATTCGAAAACCATAATCATAATTGCAAAAGAAACATATAAATTTAAAGTAGCTACAATACCACATGATAATAAATTCAAAACTAAACTACAAATAGTATAAATTCAAAATATTCAAAATGAGAAGTAAATAACACTCATATTAGTATAGGCTAGGAAACAATAATATGGCATATTGGGTTTAATAATTTGTAATGGACATTTATTATTTATGGATTTGACACAAATAAAAAAAATATTATATATATATATATACATACATATATGTATATATAATTTGAAATTGAATTTCGAATCGAATCGAATAATAAATCATAAATTCGTATTCGATTAATATTCTCAAATACGAATCAAATCGAATCAAATTCGAATTTTTTAAAACCGAATTCGAATCTTAATAATCGAATTTGAATCGAATTTCTAATGTTTCGAATGCGAATCGAAATCTGAACACCCCTAATCGTGGTTTTCTCCGGTACGGGAACGCAATTCGCTAGTGGAAGCGCATTCGGTACGTAGGGGGTAGGTTCATTTCGGTACGAACCAGTACGGTCCGGTACGTGTACCATAGAATCCGGGTCGATGTTCCCAATTTAAAACATAATGTACCTAATTAAATTTACCATAACATAAAATAAAATTTACCAAATTTCAAAATCCAAATTCTAATCCATAACAAAATTGAAATATGAATTGCTCTAATTGAATAAATAAATGTATAAATATAAAAGTTTCCATAACAAAATTGGCCTAGTTGATTTTGAAGCCAATAATTATTGAAACATAGGAGTTTCCTAAACTGCCTCCCAAAATTATAATATCTATTAAATTATGATTGGCATTATGAACTTATCGCAATAGGAGAAGTGGAGAACGACGAACCAGCAACTGAAATCGATCTCTCCATCGATTTGCAACAACGAACCAACCAATTGAATTCGCAATTTGGAACGCTAGCGATTCGTTTCGGTACAAAACGATCCAATACGGAAATCGTGGACTGCCTAGCGAATTATGTGACTATGGGCATGGCGCATCTTGGAAGGCAACGTGTCAAACGAGTAACAAGGCAAAGACATTCCTACGGTTAATGGTGAGTAACTTTAAATGCATTTTGTTGAAAATAGTAAGTAGCTTTCAATTGGAACTACAATTGTTAGTGTTATTGTGACTTGTAAATTCTTATGTTTAAGATGGACTAAAACATATCTCAACCATGGTTATAATACAAACCATTGACTATGGTTTCACTCAACAATAACGTGTTATTTTGATGGTGATTCGGTAGTTTAAATTCATTGAGAAAGAGTGCAAATTGATAATGGGCCGTGTGACCAAAGTGATGAAAATTCAGCGTATTTCCGTAATATGATCGGTTTTTTTAAAAATTCATAGTAAATTAACCGTAACTCTGTTTGGAGCATATTATATATCGATGGAAACCTTTATGAGTCTAGTTTACTCAGATTTTTAGTTTGAATTAAAAGACCTACTGTTAATGATGGAAAACAGTGAATTAAAACGGCTGCGCAAACCTGTTTTTCTAAACAGAAACTTAATCGCATTTACAAAAATCTTAGGCAATTGTTCAAGAACCCGTTGGGTATGATTTTTGTGGTTTGGATCCCTAAAGGTGTCTACTCTTACATGAGTTGAAATGATGAATATTTTCATATGTTGTATGTACGCTAAGTTAAGGAGTTATAGGAATCACGTCCCATATGTGCGAATACATGTGTTTCTTTGTGTGATGTTTGTAAATGAGTAGCATTTGCATTTATAAACATATGCAATCTAATCGATTTTATTATGAGTCATTCTTGTGGAGCTACATGTTCAAAGTGCTAAAAGTTTGTGTTAATGCACCATTCAATCATGAGTATGTGTTGTGATAATTCTTCCTTGATTTAGTGTATTTATAAGCTACTAATGTGTTTTCTTGATGTGTTAATCTATATCTATATCTATATTATTATTATTATTATCATTATTATTATTATTATTATAGACAACCTTTCACCTCCCAACCTTCTCTCTCTTAAGATGCTGTAATATTTATGGCTACTTCACCGGTACGGCGACTTACAACTTCTCATCTGCGGTTACAGATCTTCCTCCGGCGAGGTGTGATTGCTCCTTCAATTGGCACTGTAACATCCTTTAATGCATACTCTCAGAGTCACCCCTCATTAATAGCTTACGTTATTCGCCTGCAATCTCCATCTTTTAACTTACAGTATAGCATTTCTTCAGTTTTATATCCATTCAATGTTCATCTACATTACTTTCAAATTGGCAGTGGATTTCAAAAAGGTATTATATCGTTATTCCTTCAATTTTACATGATCCCCTTCAATATATGAAGCTATTGTGTCCCTAACATCCGCTATCCCTTCAATTTTGCAGTGTACCGATTTTCCCTGGTCATCGTTATTCCTTTAGCTGGTCAATGATTACATCGTTTTCCAAAAGGTATGGTAGATGGATTTTGTTATGTGTTTGTAGTTCTTAATTTAGTTTCATAGTGATTGTTCAATGCTTATTACATCCAGTTATATAATGTTATGGTTCATGCACGTTATGTGTACACGAATTAAAATCTTGTCTTGCATTTCTGTTTATGGTTACATTTTTCTTGTTTTCGATGAATCTTTGTTATGTTTACTTTGTTTGGTTTAGAAGAATCTTTGTTTCACCTCCTATCCATGAGACGCCGTTATTTATGAGGATTCACCGCCAACGAATTCAATACTTCCGTTTCAGGCGACTATCGACTTCACTCCAGCCTCCATTCGTTGCAACCGTTACAACCACCCTTGTTTATTATTTGTTGATTTGCTCAGTTACATTCAATCTTTAATTGAATGCTTTTGATCACTAAACGGTTTCAACTGAGCTCCCTCAAAATTATCTTTCCATCATTTGTTTACAATTGGCGAAATCATCTGTGCCCCCGCCGGCTCTGTATTCCAGTCAAAAAAGAGAAATTACTCGGTGAGAGATAATTATACGTCGGCAGCACAATGCTCGTGAATTCGTAAGATTTCACCAAATTGCATTTGTGGTTGTTACTGATAAGTTTTTTTGGAGGAAAACGAAAAAGAATTTTTTGATATTAATTATGACAGTATATTACAAGTTAAAAAGTGCAAAAGATTATAACTTGATTCCGATATATGGACATTTTATAACCGTTGCCTCTTTGAAAGAAAAAATATATGAATCAAAGCAGTTGGGCAGGGGCACTGATTATGATCTTGTCGTCACCAACGCCCAGACGAATGAAGGTGTGTTTGTTTTAATTTCTGGGCTTTGTCAATTTTATGTTCTTGAATTCATTCAACAGTGTTTTGGGAAATCTACAGTGAATTTTAAGTTATGTGGCATCTAAGGGATTTATTAACAATCATTATTTAAGTTGACATGATGTTTTTTTTATAAAGTTTGTTAATAATGTGCATTTTTTAGTAGCCTACAGGTTTAAGATTATGTGTTGGTTAATTTACATGTATTTTTAACTGCATTGATGAATATATTGGTTAAGGAGTGGTCAACTTTTGCTAAATGATAATATGTAGTTTTAAACTTTTAATATTTAGTTTGGGTTGGATTTAGTGGATTCACATTAATCCATGTAAAGGTGTTAATTGAGGTAGTATTTATGTTATACAGTGTGCAGATATGAGCTGTCATATTGGGTGAAATTTAGTATGATAGTGTAGTGTGAAATGGATCTATAATCTATTTATGGTGTTTCACAAAAGTGCTATTTTTTTTTTGGCAATTTCAGAATATCTTGATGAAGACATGTTGATACCAAAAAATACCTCTGTTTTAATCCTTCGAATTCCTGGACAGCCTCGAAAGCCTATAGTTGCAGCACCAATTACTGAACCTGCCGAGTATAGTTTCATAACCTTTAAATTTAAATTAATTAGTTAATATTTTGGTTACTGGATTGGATTTGTATATATCTTATTTGTTGGTGGCTTAGGTTTGACTGCTTGGCTTCAACCACTTCTTTTGGTCACGCGAACCAAACCATGGTTTATCAACCCTGCACATGGTTAATGGTCATGCTATGTGACTCAAGTTTAAGAACATTGGTTGAATTATTGTTTTTTATTTGAACTGCAGGACAAAAACGGTTAATGAGATGGAGAGTGCACAACATGCAAAAAGTAGCCTTTCAGGGGCTGGTTTTTCTGTTACTAACTATGTAAGTTTTGATTAGTAGTAATATTTTAGGAACTTGATTACTTATTCAGATTTAAGACTATACATTTAGCACATAACGATGATAACCCATCATATTTTTGGATTTTGTAGCTTGATGGTTCAGAATATGATGAATTTGGAAACGATTTGTATGAAATTCCGGAAGTTGTTCCGGTTATGTCTAACAATCAAGCTACATGCAGTTTTTGTCTACTTTGAGTTTCAATTTTTCCCTATTTTAGTGTTATTGTAACTACCTAATTTACGTGTTGTCACATTTAAGATATTTTGATGTGATTGCAGTTTTTAATTGTAGAGTTGTTAATTCGTTTGCAGGTTAAAATTTTGATTGTGATTTGTGTTTTATTGGATCATCCGGTGGGTTTTGGAAGCAGCTGATCGATACCGAATAATTTAACTGGTGAGGCGTAGGCGACGATTTTTGTATGGAGGTAGAGATGGATTTGGTAACGAGTTGCAAGGTAGTGTTTTGATTTTGTGCAGTTACGATTTTGATGTATTTGATGTTTTAATGTGTATTTGCTTTGGTATTATAGCTATAGGATGTATGCTCAATTACTTCATCTTTGTGTTTACCATTGACGTTCATATTAATCGTGACATGTTAGATATTAATAGTTCTTATTTGAACTAAAGTGCTTATTTGAACTTAATATGATTGGTACTAGATATTAATAGATATTAATAAGCACTAAAGTGCTTATTTGAACTTAATATGATTGGTACTAGATATTAATAGTTCTTTTTTTTTCCTGATGCCCAAACATATATGCAGTGCCACATCAGAGACCACGTCACACTCCACTTCACTCTCTTCCATAATACCAAGGAAATAGTCACTAATTTACCATTTTCATTCTTTTTTAAATAAAATAATAATTTTATACATTTAAAACTTAAAAAAAACGTACATAATATTACATATAAAGTATTAAATAAAAAAACATAACCTTATTAATATATTATTTAATATAATATTAGATGCAAATGGTTTCCCCAAAAGTCCAAAACCCATCTCCTCCGTCTTCCTCAAACTCACCCGCACCTCAATTAGTTCGTCACCACCGATCCTCCACCAACACACTATAGTCTCACAAATGTTGAAATAATGGTATATTTTTTTGAAAACTGTTGAAGTGGAGCGGGGTTTTGGGCGGCGAATTTTCTAGAGAAATCTTGCCGCTAGGTGGCCCCAACAACACGGGGGCGGTGATTGCCGCCAGCAACTCCCGCCATGTCATCAATTCAGTGGTAATCCGGCATCCACACCTATCAGCCTTAGTAATCTTATATTTTTTAACTATAAAACAATATGATTCTGTATAAAGTTTTACTTTTTAGTTTTTTTTTAATCTTATGATGTGGAATTAAAAAACAAAAAGCCAATACAATGCTATAAATTTTTTGTTGTTTTTGAAATATGTAATTATGCATATGTATTAAATTCATGAACCATCTAATCATTTTAAAGTTTTTAATATAAACTATTGATTTTGAAAAAAAAAAATAAGAACTAAAAAGTTGGTTTAAGTCTTCAAGACAATGTTGAAAGGATATTCTTTACGTGGTATGAAAAAAACAAATTAGATGATGGTATTTTAGACTTTAATTTGGATATGTACCTCTATTTTTAATTAGTTCTCATTTGTATTTGTTCACGTTGGTTCATCTTTAATTGTGTTTTTTTTACGTTTCTAGACCGTTTATTTAAATGACAAACATGACTAAGAACAACACTTTAGACATTCACTATATGCAGTCAAAAATGTTGGCGCCATAGCATACCGAAACACTAACAATCAAATTCCCAGCATAGACTTGTTTAGTTGAATTGTCACAGTCAAGTGTGTCAACTTTCTATAGCATATGGTGAGTAAGCAATATGTGGCACTTCAACTTAATTAGGTATTGGGATACACAACCAAATTGAACCTAACATTAGGCAACACCCGATCCTACTCACCTATTAAAACATCATAGAGTTGCTCAAAGTTAAATTGTTAGATCAAAGTCTAATCAAAATTTGTTCGTTTCTTATCTAACTATATTAATCATTTGCTCATTCACACAACCCACGAGTCTAATCAAACCCGATCAAATGCCCATCGGGCCCCGCCGCAACACGCGGACACTTCTACTAGTGACTTCTAATCATTTTGGGCTAATCAAGAGAAATGGATCGAGATATGCCGACAGTTGCGCTGATGGATTCGCCAGGTGACCGGCATATCTTACGCCGAATATGGCGTATCATACGCCGGGTGCATTTTTGTATATTAAGCGTGTCATGTGTTCTTGTGTTAACGGGATGGTTTCTTGGGGCTGATTTGTGATGTCTCATGGATAATAGTTCTTGTTGATTATAATTAAATATGTTCATGAGTCCTCACTTAGTTAAATCTAATGATTTATGATGTTAGCGTGTAGGTAACATAATTTGACTAAGGATCGATGTGGTCAAGTCATACGACATATGAGGTGGCACAAAACCGGTGGTGACAATCAAAGAAATGGGATTTGGATAGAGCATTCTCAACCGATCCCCTATCCCCATCTCTATAATTACAATTAAAAAAACTACATTTATCTCTCCTGTTTAATTAAATAATATTTTTTTTGTACTTTAATCATTACAGTTTTCTCTCTCCACCTATAATTTACAAAAAATCACTACCTTTTTCCCAAATTTACAAAAACTCACTACATTTTCTCTCTCCATCCTATAATTTACACTCACAACCACTCAAAACCTACCCTATAATTTACAAACTCCACTCACAAACTTTTGGGGAACCGGATGAGAATGCTCTAAGGCAAAAGTGATCAAAGTGTTGCAAGCGTATCAACGATTGGAAGGTTTTATGTTCATTAAATGCGTAGTTTTTCAAACGGGCCATGTGAGTTTATATGGTTTGAGTTAAGGTGTAGAACTCCAATGTTGTTCTAGCTAAGTGCTTGCGTGTAAATGTAGGAAATTACTTTTTTGTTTGTAAGTCACTTGATTGTTAAATGGGTTTACTTGATAAGGATGGACCTTTGTGTGAATGAGTCATGCCGAAATTTTTATAAAAACCATTCTTTTGAACCTTATGTTATAGGTTTAAATGAGGTGGGTAAACATCTGGATAAACTAACCTACTGTAGTTGTTTAAAAATAATTAAGTATATAAATCTTAGCATAATTTCTGCAATGTGTTTTAAATATGTGTTAATAAATTTTGGGTGTTACAAGCTAGTATCATAGCCATAGGTTGAGGGATTTGAATATGAAGTTATAATCAAACTCAACCTTAGTGCTCATGATGGGAGATGAGCGTTGACCCATGACTTGATCACGAAGCTAAAAACACGAGGTTAGTCTAATATATGGTTATTCGCTATACGTGCTATATCAACTAATGACTAGACCTTTATGGTTATGAGATAGTGTATAGAGAACGACTTGAGCATACAATATTAGTAATGAGTTGAGTAAATATTTCAAGTGAAATTATTTTTATGCGCAGTGATCAGATATGTAAACCGAAATTTAGTACTTTTGACATGTTGTGGTAATAATGACACACTTGGATAGTGTGTTGATTGGTGTACCTAGTTAGTGCATTAATTGACACACCACGCTTGAATGTTCTTATCATTATCATAATTGTGTTAGTCATAATTGTGTTAGAAGTACTGAAAAGTAGGTGAGCATACCTTACTGATCGAGTTGAGTTTTCTGTGTGGAAAGGATTGATAGGGATAACATATTGCTGATGAGCAACTTTCGAAGGGGATTGTAATTAGTGTTTGACTTTTAGATTGAGGCATGTTATGTGAGAATAACTGGTTGTAAGAGCCACCGGTGGTGACCATTCAGTTTATGCGGACTGATCATCCGCGGGGATACTATGAACTGATCACCCGTATGTGGCTACTGGGGGTCACAGAGATGTGATGAGAATCTAGTAATGGAGATAACTCTAAGTTGGTGTGATATTCGTGACAAAACCATGTACACCTTAGTATGCATTTACCGATTAATCGATAAACTGTTTATTATGTACCGAACAAACGAATAACCAAACGGGTCCGGTTATGACCCAGATATCCCGGGGGGGTCATCTGTAAGTGATATACGTTTAATATAAGCTAACATATTAGTATTATGGCCTTAGACACGAAAACATGCTCGTTTAACTACCCACTATGAACTTAAACACGAAAGATAGTTACGAAACAATTATTGTATCATCCGTGGCCAAAAAAGACTTACAAAACACTTATTTGAAATGTTTTAAGCGATCCGTGAAAATATTTTCGATTTTTACAAACAAATAATATGTTTTTCTAAATTTACAAGAAATTGGCCAACAAACACTCGTTTTCACGCTGTTTGTCGTACCCGATATATTTTTTGCGCTAAAAACCGAACCCGAAATAAATTTAGACTCGGGATTTCACATCGGGGCATGCAAAATGAGGCAATGGGAAAACATTAGGCCAGGGGGGCAAGAAACTTTCGGCCGCCACCCCATTATATTATTATACTATTATGTTTTCTTTATATCTAAGTTACACAAAGATATTTTAGCAAAGGTTTCCAGAAGTTAACACTAAAAATCTGCTATTCTTACAAAACTCAGCCAAGAACATAGGTAATTCATCACTATAATCAATTTTCTAACTTGTTTTAATTATGTTTAATTACATATAAACATAGTGTGATTGCCAAAAATTACTTCTAACCATGTAAAACCTCTAAAAATGATCCAAAAACATATTTTGATCTTGCACATGGTTAGTAACTGATCGATATCGAAAGGTCAATCAAAAATATTTATAAAAATTACTTTTACTAGCTAGGGCAAGTAAGGTGTCGAATCCACAGGGAATCAGTGGAAAGTGCTAATTAGGTTCAATACTTAGTAACTAACTATGCTAGGTGGACAGACGATGTCAAGCAGATTAAATATTGATTCAGTTGTAAAACAATTAAACGAAAAGTAACCAAACTCCAGGTTTCAGGTTGTGAAGCAACTAGACCAATTGATTAAACTTATTTGGAAAACTCGTTTGCTTACACCTATAATCAAAAGACTAGATATTTGACCACGCTGATCGTCAGAACGTAATCCGAACAATTGGCTTAGTTGAATAATAACCTAATTGATTACCAGTTTTAGGGTTTAATAAATGTAAGTGATTTAATGGCTAGAGATAAATGGGTCAATGACTCTAAGAACCTAATCCTAAAAGTTGATGACCACAAACCAATTAACTGATAAAATCACAAAACATTAAATTACGAAAAACTGTTGAATGCACAAACAAACATTCGATATTAAGATTCGAAATACCAAAAAGTTTTGCTTACAAACACAACCCTACTTCCGGAGATGGTCACAGAAGCTTTAGCCTTGCATCTTCATCTTGAATAGCTTGATTATGGTGTGGAAGGATGAAACCATGGATGATTATGGTGATTGATAGGTGTTAAGATGGTGAAGAATGGCCCCCCAAATCGCCCAAATATGTTAGGGTATGAAGCATAGGCGGCATAGGGTTGAACCGGGCTTAAATATGGAAGATAAAACCTAAAAATCGTGTTTTTCCGCCCAGAAGACCGTAGCCTACGGGCTCCCCACCGTAAGCTACGGTGGTGACCGTAGCCTATGGTCATCACTGTCTACTTTACGGTGATATAATTCCCCCGCACTGTTTTGCCCATAACTTCTTCGTTATAGCTCCATTTTACGCACCGTTTTCAGCCACGTCTTCGTCTTCAAATTATCTATCATTACATGCAATACAATCTTCATTTACACTCCATCTCATATGCGCCAATTTAGCTCCTTTAAGCTCCTTTAAGATCTACTAACCTGTGAACATAAAACCACTCAAAGTAATCGTGTCGAAGGCATATAAACGCACAAAACACACAATATAACTCACTTAACACACATTATTTTACCCACACATCAGTAACCTGGTTTGATAAGTTTTTTTGGCCATAAACACGGATTAAGGGGTTTAAATTGCGTTTTACGGTTTAAAAGTTTGGTTTAAAGCCCTAACCAAAACCCTAAGTTTCAAGGCTGATTTATTGATGGTACATGCTTGGTTTGTGATATAGGACATTTGTCTACCTTATTTAGAAGCACACGAACCCGGAAATTGGAATAAGAGACCAAAAACGAACGAAAACCGCTAAGGTAATGCCGAATTGCTCATTTACGGGCTGTTTAGGTTTAGATTGTGATGTGTATATTTTTAGCTTGTAATATTTTGCAGAGACATCAGGGACCATATGAATGAGTCCTTGTCCAAATTTGGTAATTTTTCGACCATTCGAGAATATTTGGCGAATTTATTACCGAATAGGGACGTTTATTTGGGAAAAATACTTAAAATGCTTGAAAAATTATGAAATTTTGTGGGGAACTCAGATTTGGTATAATATAATCACATATGAAATTTGGGGTCATTTGGAAAACCCTGGCTATTTTTGTGGATTCGCGTTTATTCGAGCTTTTATAGTCGTTTTTGGCTCGAAAATGTAATTTGGAAAAAAGTGTTAGGTTCTGAGAATTTTGCAGGGTGTTTTAGGAAGTGTTTGGATCACTTAGGAATTTTCGTTTGGTATAAACGGACGATTTTCGGACAACATATAGCATATAAAATGAATTTTTGTAAGTTAAAAAATTGGTAAATAATTCCAGAAATATTTTCTACAAAAACTACATATTTTAATTGATAAGTATCTAAATATTCATAATTTAATGATAAACAGATAATTAATTCTGCTAAACTGAAGATTAAACAAATTCAATTCTGATAAAAACCGATGAGTTCGTGAATAACGAACCTGTTGGAATATCATAACATCAAGAGTGATAAAAAAAATCATATTTTTTAATTAATTAAGTAAAACCGTACTTCTTGTGAAAAACTCAGACAATTCTGATGGATTGTGCACGTTTTTCTCTAAATCAAACTGAATAAACGGAAATAAGTCCCATAGCGAATCTAGACCCCTAATTTGTGATCTTTCTTTATAACTTAATCATTTTATCAACCAACACATTTACCCAAGTTTACATACTCATACCTGTTTTCTAAACGCATAAACGATCAACTTGGCTCAGCAGGTGAAACAGGGAAACTGAGCCAAGTTTGGTTTTAAGTATTAGACATTGAAAAACATCACAATCTAAGCCTATCGACACTTTTTGGGTGTAACAGTCATACCCAGACTAGATATACAGTCCACTTTAGTATGAAGATTATAAAAATATTAAAATATTAATATTACTATAATATTGATTATAGGGACTAAGTAAGAGCGAGTGAGACGAAACACGAGCCAATACAGCACCGAAAATCTACTAAACCATGAGTTTCATGACCCCACTTTCTGAACTGTTTTACAAACTTTTGGGGTGCAAAGCATGTTTGCTTATATCTATATACATACCTGAAACACGTGATGATGTGAATTATCTAAGTGTTAACACGTGAAAGTCCTCACTAACACAGTGATTAACTTCGAGCCGGTGGCTTGTGAATAGTACTATTGGTTTCACAAACCCAAACGGAGCCAACACGGTTTGCCTTTATCCATTTGCACATGTCCATAATTATACAAACAAGCTATTTAGTGTTAGGCATGGCTACTTGGGGCATGTTGTGGGCGGAAGGGGGGCCACATTGGTTGATTGCGCGTGGGAAATGGAGGCACGCAGCACGTACAAACAGTCAAGGCTCCACTGTAGGTTAGCATAATTACATCACATATACACATACATACATACTTACGTGCGTATTTACAAACTATGACTTGTGATTAAGCATACCTGATTTCTGCATATTATATATCGATGGAAACCTCTATGAGTCTAGTATACTCATATTTTTATTTTGAATTAAAAGACCTACTATTAATGATGGAAAACAATGAATTAAAACGGCTGCGCAAACCTGTTTTTCTAAACAGAAACTTTATCGCATTGACAAAAATCTTAGGCAATTGTTCAAGAATCCATTAGGTGTGATTTTTGTTGTTTGGATCCCTAAAGGTGTCTGTATAGATATTACCATCTACATCTAGAAAGCCGTATGCATTGGAAGAAGAATCATATTTAATATATTAGTAGTATATTGATAATCAATAACTTGTCCCGTCCACATACCCAGAATAATATCTAAAGATAATAGTGTACTCATATTCTAGACCGACTCAAGCTCAACAACTCACAGCACATACCATAAAACATGACCACATTTGCAAGTTCCTCTTCCTAAAGCCATAATAAAAGCAGGGGCTTAGCTTTGTGGAGACCCAGGGGTACCTCCGATTTTATTTTTAAAATAGTAGGTTTATTAAGAAAAAAGTGGTTTCTAGGTATCTGACAACAGACCAAATGGATTTTAGGTATCACTCCTAGTGGCGTTTCACGTAAGCGACGACGTGCATATTTGTGGTTACTGGATTGGCCATCCCAGATGGCTGGATCCAAGTTTATTTCCTGTAACATCCTAAAATTTATAATGTTGAATAAAGAAAGTTATGTTAGTGATTTCGCGTTTTAATTATTAATATCGAGTAGGAGCGGGTCATGGACTTGGATTAATTGAGATAGGATAAATGAGAATGGGATTTCAGGGATATAAATACCCCCAAAATCCCAAAATATCTCATTTCTCACCAAACTCCACACATACTCCACACACTCCTCAAAACACACATACTAACCGATCAAGATTCGAAGCCGAAACCCGAGATTTTGTTGATAGATCTGAGTTGGTAAGGTAAGAACAATCCAACAAAGCTATTATTACTGTAAATGGTTAGGATTGGATGGGTTAACCGGACCCGAAACCCAAACTGCCCAAATCGGACCCCTAAAACGTCGATTTTAGGCCGATTTGATGGTTGGGATTTGTAGGCGCCGATCATACGATTCCGTGGGTACCAAAATCGAGTTATTTGGCTAAGAAACGAAGGAGTTATGGGCAAACAGATCTGCAGCGCGATAACTTCGCCTGCAAGATTAAGTTCGCCTGATGAACTTCGCCTTCAAGCGTAACTTCGCCTTCAAGCGTAACTTCGCCTAAGGATAACTTCGCCTACGGCCAAGTTCGCCTAAGGATAACTTCGCCTGAAGCCAAGTTCGCCTAAGGATAACTTCGCCTGAAGCCAAGTTCGCCTAAGGTTTAACTTCGCCTGAAGCCAAGTTCGCCTAAGGATAACTTCGCCTGAATCCAAGTTCGCCTAAGGTTTAACTTCGCCTGAAGCCAAGTTCGCCTAAGGTGTAACTTCGCCTGAAGCCAAGTTCGCCTAAGGTTTAACTTCGCCTGAAGCCAAGTTCGCCCGAGGTTTAACTTCGCCTGAAGTGAAGTTCGTTTAGAAAATAAATTAAAAACCTAATGGAAAATGTGTTAAGGCAGTTATCGAAAATAAAATTTTTCCAAGCTGACCTGGCAGCTTAACCCCAGCCAGGGGCTCTGCCCCTTGGACCCCGCTAGGGGCTGCCGCCCCTAGAACCCCGCTGCCAGGGGCGCTGCCCCCGGACCCCCGTTCGTTGTGGGTCATATATAGATAGAAATACAAAACGAGTAGTAGTAGTCAATTGATATGTGTAAATATTATACAGTTAGCCGAGCCCAGTTAAAGAAAGGAATTACGATCAACGGCGAGCGTAACAGGATCCAGGTGAGTTTCTAGCCCCATTCCTTGTTATGTTTTCGGGGCTGTGTGCATACTTGATGTGTTGTTAATACATTTATCCTAAGTGATAAGTGTATGCTATATGTGATATATGTGATATGTATGAATGATTGCTTGACGGTTCGTGAACGATCTTCGGATATTGCACGTACTGTCAGGTTGTAACGTTATAAAGCCATATGTGATATATGTGATATGTATGAATGATTGCTTGATGGTTCGTGAACGATCTTCGGATATTGCACGTACTGTCAGGTTGTAACGTTATAAATATGGCAAGTATGATATGTATATTTATGTGTATGAACGTAATAAAGTTAATAAAAGAAGAAAATGACGGTTGTATGGTTGTATGGTTACGAAAAGGGTACCGAGCCCTAATAATACTCGAGGTATGATGTATGGTTGTATGGTAACGAAGAGGGAATCGAACCCTACTAATATTCGAAAACAAGGGACCAGACCCTTATAATATCTGTGATGTTAGGGACCAGACCCTTACAATATCTGTGAGGATAGGGACCAGACCCTCATAATATCTGTGATGTTAGGGACCAGACCCTTATAATATCTGTGATGTTAGGGACCAGACCCTTATAATATCTGTGAGGTTATAGGGCGAAAGGCTCTTAAAAACGTATGATTATGAATGTAAAGAAAGTATGTAAGTAAGAAAGAAAGTATGTAAGTAAGAATGAAGGTATGAGTACTTATGTGTGTATGAAAGAAAGTTATGAGGTTAAGTACGTATGTATGTAATAAGGTATTGTATGGTATTTTATGATTATCTAGAACTCACTCAGCGTAGCTGACTTTTAGTATGCACGCAGGTGAGTAGGATGAGACAGCTGGCTTGAGTGGAGGACACATGGCAGAAGACTAAAGCCTGGCATCTGAAGATCTGATATGTTTTATAAGTTATGTTTTGATTTTAAAGGACAAGAGGAATGTTTTAAGACATGATTATGAATTGATATGTAATGTTTTATGAAAGTTTTATATTCCGCGTAAAGTTTTTAATTAACTCTGATATTTAGAACTGTGTTTATGAGTAAATCCAACACGAAAGTAGGGTTACCGATAACGGGGCCTTACATTTCCTTACACATCATTCCGCCATGTGGCAGCACAAGATGCCAATCATCTAAGAAAGCTAGATTGAACTCTCTGCTTTCATTAATTGTTCTTCAAACCTATTCTACAAACAATGCTTTGTTAGAAGGACGGTAACTTTAAATTCAAGCATGTTTTTAGAACGTAAAATTCCAAGATTAATGGCTATGACACGATCGCACATGACCAAGTCTATCCAACCTAGAATTTTTTGACATTTGGGACCTTGTAAAATATTTGAAATTTAAGAAAATTGGCAAATGAAGATTAACAATGAAAATTTGGGTTCTTACAAATCGTGGGCATGAGTAGAATCTACGTCCTGGGTGCAATCGGTCAAAGATGTGCGAACAACATATTAACCACAAGTGCAAATCGCTATTAAAATTTTATGAACGTGAGGTAGTAATTTGAGAAAGATGGAAGACTTGTAAATGGAAATGTTGGATAAATATATAGGAAAAAAGTATTTTTGTGTGTGTGTGTGGAATCAAAATTATCAACTCCTATGACTTACTTTGCATAGAATACTTAATGAGAATAGCGTTCAAAAGATGTTACATTCCATCAACTAAAGATGTATTCTTTCAAATCATATTTGCATCTTTAAAGGAATACACCCATGAGTTTGAAGTGAATGAAAGTAGAAAGTTCAATCCAACTATCTCAATAGTTGTCATTATCTTTTGCTGCCACGTGGCGAAATTGTGTGAAAGGGAATAAAGGAGTTCAATCCAGCTATCTCAGATGGCTGGTCTCATCTTGTGCTACCACGTGGATCCAGTCATCTCAGATAGCCGATCCAGTCACCACATATGTACACGTCATCGCTTACATGGAAAGTCACTAGGAGAGATAAACCCAATCCAGCTATCTGATATCTCAGATAGCTGGATACCTAAAATCCATTTGGTCCAATGTCAGATACCTAAAGCCCACTTTTATCTTAATAAATCTACTACTTTAAGAAAAAAATGGGTACCTCCACCCCACTTGACGTTTTCGTCTAAACTTTGTCACTACATAGTACATACAAGTCTTTTAATATATTTTCAAAATACGAATATATATATATATATATATATATATATAATTCTTTGCTCAATTTAATCAAGAAACTTTATTCTGTTTAAAAAAGATTATGCCTGATTTAAAGGTATAGCATATCACATATGTTATTTTAGAATTGAATTTCTCGTTTTTTGAGGTGCTTTAACTTTCGATACACTAACTTGGTTCCTTATTATAAAATGCAAAAGCTTCAAGGTGTCTAAATAAGCCTTTCACATAGCTTGGGTTCCAAATATAATCTACAATATGTTATGGAAGGGTTGAAGACGGCAAGGTGAATGGTGCATCATATAAGTGCTTAATTGGCGAAAATGTTTTCACGTTTCATTAGAGAGTGTATGGGAGGGGTGAGGGAAAGAGACAAGATAATTATTGAGTGGAGTGAGTTGGAAATGTTTTATTGGTTTAATCACTAGTTAAATATTAAAAATAAAAAAAAAACACAAAAAGGGCATCTCCTGTGAAGCCGGTAGCGGTGGATTTTGTGGTGCCCGTTCCCCTTTCATGCGATATGGTGTTTCGATGTGGTGTGATTTCACATGGGTAGGCACCCCACTTTAGCATTGTCCTAACATACAGTCTTTGAATATGTGTAATGTTCTCATCAAAAAGTGAAAAACATCTCTTCACGTTACTGTCACATAGAGTATAGTGGTTTCACTAACCACTATTCATTAAAGTAAGAAAAACAATAGAAGAAAAAGAGTAATGTTGTTTATTATGATTTGATCAAAAGGCCAAATAAAATGCGGAGTTTCTGGTAATGTCATGGCTGGACTCACAAGCAAAGGGACAATACCCCCTTCACGTACCGTGATGCGTGGGCGTGATTGAAGCTAAGGTGGTAGGGGCGTTTGCTCATTACCCGTATCCTTAAAAGACGTAGCATTTTTTCTTTGGATAATTTTTCGGGTATAAATCCAAATATTATATTAATTTTAAAACTTTTTACGAGTTTGAAACAAGTATGGGATCATATAATACCCGACCTGATTATGCGGAAAATACATACATGTTTACCAAAACCATAACCGTAAACATTTTTTCTATAACTCCAGTTTTCATAAATAATAAAGTTATATAAAAATTAAAATAGTAAGAAACATATTTAGAAATTTTAACAAACTAACGTTATAATCAGATTGATTTTATAATCGGATATGAGACTCGGGATACAATTGAATATCTAATATAGTTGAGGGGGCGCAAGTGTGTAATCAATAACTTTGACGTTAAGTAAAACAGGATAGTTGTAAAGCAGTTCGAAACAGCCTGATTATTATTACTATTATTCTCAGTGGCAATCAAAGAGAATAATACTCCACACTGAAGCTCAAATCAACCCATAATTAATTATAATGTTCTCCGGTAACAGGCGATTGATTTTGGTTCTTTGACGGGTATATTTTAGTGCAATCAGTTTCCAGTTGCATCCTTAGAATTATTGAATTCATGGGGTGAGTGTTCGTCTCTTTCGTGTTTTTATATTCGTAGATTGTGAAATTGTGGTATCACTACTCTATCAAATACTGCATCAATATGTTTAAATCTGTTTGGGTCGGTTTTCAGCTATAAGGAACCAAAAACTGAAACTTCGGTTTTTTTTATTTTTAAAAGCTGTTTAGTTTCGGTTTGGTTTCAGTTTTTTTGGTTTTGCTATTTTAGCTTGAAAATTTGGGCCGGAGAAAAATATTTTTTTTGTCAAAACAATTAATTTGGGCTGGGAAAAAGTAAATTTTGGTTCAAAGTAATTAATTTGGCCCAAAATTATTTTGCTAATTAATAACAAATGGATTATTATACATTTAAACTAGATATTTGAGTTGCATATTTATTAAGTTTTTATAAATTATTTAAAATAAGAAATAAAATCATTGAATTCGGTTCAGTTTTTCGGTTTTGCTATTTAAGCTTGAAAATTTTAGGCTGAAAAAATTGTTTTGGCCCAAAGTAGTTATTTTGGAGATAAATCATTTCATTATTAATTATATACTAATGGATAGTGTGCATTTAGGCAAAAGTATAGAATTTAATATTTATTAAATTCTTATTAATCACTTAAAATAAAAAAATGAAAATCAATAAATGTGGTTTGTTCCCGTTTTTTCGGTTTTTATGACATGTAAAGCCATAACCGAACCATAAGTTTGGTTTTTACAAAAACATAAAACTAAACCATCGGTTTTTGTTTCCATTTAGTTTATTGAGTTTGATGCACACCCCTATTGCATCGAGGCACCATGATCACTTAGTTTTTGATCCATGAAATTAATTTGTGACATTTATCCTAAATCCTAATCATATTTATGGTTGTAAACCTTATTTGCAACAGAGCAGAGGGTGTCTTGGATGTTGTACTAAGCCTCCATTCGTAACTACTGATTATAAGCCGACAGGAAACGTAGGAAAAGGCCACGTCACCAATAAACATAGTATTCTGGAAGATTTTTGGAGTAGCACCACATATGGGATGGACAATAATAGTAATAGTATACCTCAGTCTCAGATAAGTGTTTCATCATCTAGCAATGTACCAGTGGATGCCCAATCTAGTTCTGGCAATAATCCTTCAGAATTTGTAAATCGCGGTATGTGTTTCTAGTTATTTATTGTTATAAGTTTATTAGTTGTATGATAAATAGTAAATTTTGGTTGGTTTTAGGTCTTCTTCTTTGGAACCAAACAAGGCAACAATGGATTGGAGATAAAGAACGAGATCACAATAAAAAAGCGCGACCTCCGGTTATAAGGTGAGTAATTAAGTGATTTTTTAGGCTGCAACTTTTATTTGGTCATAAAGTTAGAAGTTAGAGACAATATTGCTTGTTTTATTCTTGATACCTTAAGTAGCATATCTAATCTGAAGGGTTTATGTTGAATTTATGCGTGTAAATGAGTCCGGCTCGGCTAGGCTCAAGGTTGACTCGCTTAACTTATGAGAGCTCGAGCTTGAGCTCGGCTTGTTTGAGCTCTAATTCTAAAGCTTGAGCTCGGCTCGAGGATAGTTTTTCAAGCTTGAGCTCAGGCTCAGCTCGATTATTACATATTAATAACTAATATAATTTATTAATTGTTCTTATGTATATCTATAAGTATAATTTTTATATATAACATAATATATATTATTTACTGAATTTTATCATAGTTTTATACATAATAGCTAATATTATTATATAAGTATATATTTAATATAATAAATAAAAGTTACATAAGTATTGGGCTCGCAAACCATCTCCTCCTCGATAAGTGAAGCTCTGGCTCGGACTCGTTTATTAAACAAATTTATTTCTAGGCTCAAACTCGTTTAAACTCATCTGGACTCAATCTTTTAAATAAACCGATCTCAAGTAGCTCAGGAGACGGACCTTAACTGAATTCAACCAACTAACTTTACCCAATTTATCGGTTAGGTATCTAATTTATTAATTTATTTATTATTATTTTTTAGTTATTTATTTTTTTTGAGTGGTTTAGGTCCTAAATAATGTTTGTCTTATTCCAACATTGAAAAAATGGGCATATTTTTCAACAAGACTAGTAGACTTCACTGACTTAGTCAATAAGATAGGAAAAGAAGTCTACTTGGTTTATCTACTATGTTTGAATGAGTCAAAAGGAAATATAGCAACTAAACCACTAGAAACAACTTCAGGGGCTTAATCGGCTATTTTACATTTTTACCCTTATTGATACTTTGCTAATAGTTGCAATTATATCAATCAAGTTTAATAGTGTAACACTAAAACCTTACCTGACTATAAATGTCATTTGTTTTTTTGATAGTTGGAAGGCAGCCTATGATAATTTGCTTGGGACAAACAAGCCTTTTTCGTGGCCGATCCCTCTACCTGTAAGTCTCCCTATTTTATAAAAATAAAACTCGAATTTTGAAATTCAAAATATGAATTTGTTTTTTGTCAGGAAATGGTCAGTTTTCTTGTGGATGTTTGGGAACAAGAGGGGTTGTATGACTGAGCTGCTGCCAAACGTAACAATATTACACAGCCGGCATCTATCTATCAAGTATCGACTATCGTTATGTTCGTATCATGCGATTCTTGAAACATTGAATTATGTATGTTTTGATTTTTATTTGTTCTTTCACTTTTTTTGGGGTGGGGATTTCTAGAACTTCTAATATTGTTTTTGTAAGGTTAGTATAAATGGCACTTGAGAGTGTAGTATATATCTGTTGGGTCCTTGGTCTTTTTTTTTTTTGTATATTTTTTCCCTTGGAAAATCGTCTTTTAAGTGGATCGTGTTTAACTTTAACCGATGACCTAAAGCGCAACACATGGTCGTGTGAGGCACGATTAATATGTGTTGTGTTGGGTGTGTGAATACTAGTAACACCGAAATCAATAGGTCAACAAAACTGCACTTCTGAAATGTTTCAACCATAGTCCGAGTTTACTTGAAATACCAAATTAGACTTCTGTTTGACTCAGTCATGTACTAGTGTGCTACTATTGATGAACCATTGGATGAAAGTAGTTATTTTCTCGGATTTGTTATATCTCTATAGTTATATTAGAAAAATATGTGTGCTTATAATTATAGAGTACATGACCTGTTGTTGTGTATATGCTTTCGTTCATGAATAGCCTTTAGTTTATCGCCATTTGTTTGTGGGCAAATTGGAAATAAATAATCCCATATTTTGTGTATCAACTGATAATAATCGTAAATTTAAAAAATCACTACCAGCGGTCCCAACTTTTAACTATTTTTGTCTCAATGGACCTCCGTTAAAAAAACTTAACGCCGTTAAGTTATTTTCCAAGTTTCAAACCAATGTTTTAGGGATTTTGATCTGAAGAACGATACGATTCGACTTATGTCAAACTTATCATGAAACGGTGATCCAAGCGACGAAACAATGTTTCAATTCAGGTGTTTGAATTCCAATTAACAAAAATCAAGTCATTTGAATCACCGTTTCGTGATAAGTTTACATCACGAATCGTATCGTTCTTCCGATCAAAAGCCCTAAAACATCGGTTTAAAACTCGGAAAAAAACTTAACGGCGTTAAGTGTTTTTTAACGGATGTCCATTGAGACAAAAATATTTGAAAATTGAAACCGCTAGTGGTGATTTTTAAAGTTAGGATTCTTATTGGCCAATACACAAAAGTTGGGATTATTTATTTCCAATTTGTCTTATTTGTGAAACAAGTATCAACCAACAAAAAGTTAAAAACTTATGCCAACAAAAAGTTTAGAAAAACGTACGTTTGACCGACAAATTTCAATGCATATACAACAACAAACAGTGCAGATCACGTTTTATTCGCGTATGATACATAAAATGTAATTCACATGTGATACTTAACGCACACTTGGTAATGAATTCGTATATCGTATGGACCTAGATAAATATAATTTAATGTTATTAAAAACACCTCTATCATTCTCTTGCATATATAACACTAAACTTGAGTCTTTACAAAAATCTAAATATTATTATTTTGGATTTGAAATGAAAAGATATACGTGGATACAGCAACGTTGTATTTAAAATCGCAAATTGCAACTATACAAGTATACAACTCATTAAAAATAATTAAAACGGTTTAATAATGCACCGACCACCTGATGGCTTTATACAACTCATTAAAATAAGAATCAAATACAATTCACGTAATCTAGGATTTAATTTTAAATAGTTGCAAGTTGCAATGAGGAGCATGAGTTGGAATGTGTTAGATACTCGATGAGTTGGAATGTGTTGGATACTCAATAAACCATGAGGGCATGTTCTAAACTAAAAACCATATAATGTGTTGGATACTGAGTTGGTGACACATGTGCACTGCTACTGTATGTATAAAAAAGTAATACTTTAAATACGTTAAATAAAGAAAACCTCATTTTACGCTAAATAACTAACATACGACATGTAAGTTGTTATAGAAATAATTACACGGATGGTTTATGTAGTATGTCTATATTATGATCAGTCTTGGTTTCACCTTTTTGAAAGTTATGGATTTAGTCATAGCTATTTAACAAACCGCAAAACTTTCTTATATTTGTCGGTGCCTGGCACTAATTATTTTGCAACTTTTTATAAAATTGCGAATACACTTTTACTATTTATAATTTTATAGATGGAAGAAAACGTTTCAAAAATAAAATTAGTATGAAATGTGCGAGAACAAATCTATATCAATCATTATTTTTTGATCTTAAATTTTTAAATTAAGATGAAAAGTATATAAATGTAACTGATAAATGTAAATTTATTTTTATAATTTTATCTCTCCTCTCTTTTAAATGATTTTTGTAACATTTTAGTACGCTAATACAGGATCTGAACGATTCATACCTATGCATATGTATCTCTATCTGTATGTAATATGATTGAAACTCGCTAACTTACTAGATCTATAGTTGTATATTAATATTATGTTTATTCAAGAGAAGAGGGAAGGTTCCAAGTTCCGGGTAAATTATCTAAATGATCTTCAAAACTAGTGCATTTTCATGAAATAAGAATCACTTTTATATTTGTAGAATATAACATTTAGTTTGTAAAAAGTCAAGATTTCTAATCATTCGAACTAACAACGGTATTTCTTCAAATAAAGAAAATATTTTTTTAAATCATGCCAGCTCACAATAGTTGATCTATGTTCGTTTATTTATCGATCATTTATGGTTGTTTGTGTTCATCCGATTGTGACTATTTATGCTTGTTACTTTACCTTCTTTTTGCATTCATTCATTTACATATTCGTTTAAATATTTATGCCCATTATGGTATTATAGTTAGTATCAAGACATATTTAGACACCATTTATGTATACTTTTAACTGGTTTTAGTTTAGTTATGTTGGTTTATCTATGTTCAGTTATGTCCAGTTACGTCCGCGTTTAATCATTTGTTCAGTTAAAATATAATGAGCGAACACGAATATGCTTTATTCATGCTCATTCAATTCGTTTACAAGACTATTAAAAAATAACTATTAGATCGAGTAATCTTTAACCTTGCTACATATTCCCCTCTTTAATTTCCAATAAATATTATTCCCCTCTTTAATTTCCAATAAATATTATTATTGCCTTGTTGCTACATTATTAATAATAGTTTTATTATTATCTTAAATATATATAAACGAAACCTTTAAAAGCTTTCTAGTTGTTCCCTGCATTCTCTTAGGCCATCAGATTGTTTTATTTGTAAATGGAAGTTTCTCATGCAATTGATCCGAATTCATGGATATGGGTCTCACCAAATTATAAGTATAACGTCCCATTAAATTAAAAATTAATCTCATCAAATTATTATTTGATATGAAAATCCTAAAAAATAGAGATATACTAAAAATTAATACCCGATTTAAAAAAATATATATATTATTTATAATTAATTAATAATTTTATAGTAAAAAATAAGCGGATCATGGGTCTCATCAAACTCAGATAGCTTTTAAACCGGGTTATAACATCTCATTTATTTGTGAAATTCTTTCATCATCAAATTCTAAATATATTATTAAATTTATTACCGTAAATAAATTAAAATCCTAAAAAATATATAAATACGAATAATGTAAAACTAGTTTATTATATAATTTGATTGAATGTTCACGTGAGAATCCAAGTTGCATGAATATTCATTAACAAATTGTAATTAGAATATGTAAAGATAACCATGATGATCGTCTACTAAAAATAATATTGTTTCAAGTGGATTGATTAAATAATACTCCACTCATCTTTACAGATTAGACTCATAGACTTGACGGAAGACTTTGTTCATATGATTAGAATAATTGAACTTTTCTCTCCGATGTTTGAATTGACGAAAATATGTAGTTTATTAATTTTTTATGATTGTAATAGAAATAAAATATTAAAAATGACACTTAAGGTTGTGATAAACAACTTTTTTCTAACGGCAACTTAAGTAGAAAACAAACAATTAGTCTAACAAGAAACTGGACTATTAACATCTTACACACCATATAGCAAGCTCATTGCAGTTTCACACCTAGGAATATTACATTTAAAATGAAAATGAAAACCAATCTTCCGAGTCCACATCCCTAATTAAGTTTCCTTCTATTTTTACCCATGGGAAGTTATTTATCCAAATTTCCTCCTTTAGATGCTTAATTGAGACCTGTTTGCTATCAAAGAGAACCATGTTTCGCATCTTCCATATACACCAACATGCAGTGAGTGAGAACATAGTTTACAGTTTTTACATTTTACCAGTTTATGTCTTAAAGAGTTTACATGGTTTGCTATCAAAGAGAACCGTGTGTTACACTTATATATGTCTTAAAGAGTTTACATGGTTTACAGTTTTTACATTTTACCAGTTTACATGTACTATATCTGGAGAGACAAACACTACTACAAAAACTGGCATTTGCTTGGCCAAATCCGTAGCAAATTTGTAGCAAACACCTTGTTTGCTACCGATTTGCTACGGAATTGGTCCGTAGGTACAAGTCTCGTAGCTAACTTATTTGCTACGGATTTTTGCTACGGTATTAGAATTTTGCGACAATTTTAGCTACAAAAAGAGTCGTCGCTACTTTAGCTACATTAGCTATGGATTTTGCTATAAAAATGTTTGCTACGGATTTTCGGCTACAAATTGTTAGCTATAGAATTTTGCTACGTTTTTTTAGCTACCAACTTTTAGCTATGGAAGACTTAGCTACAACTTTGGCTACGAATTTCATTTAAACTTTTGCTACAAATTGGCTACGAAAATTTGCTATGGCTTTTCTTACCAATTTTTCTATGAAATTTAGCTACAAATTTTGGATGATTTTTTGCAACGAATGTAGCTACCTAAATCCGCATGATTTCGTTACAAATTATATTTAGCTACACATTTTGTATGGATTTTTTCAAAATTTCTTTATTTTTATATTCTTTCTACTTTTTCCGTGTAAACATTACATTCAAAATTCTATGAAATATCATACCAAAGATAAATATCTAAACCAAATAGCATAATATATCCAGATGTAATACAAGAAATATCTAAATCATCCAAAAGGTAATACAATAAATATTGAAATTTAGTTTACCAACATAAACCCACATATCTTGACTTGGTGAAAAGTTTTGTTGCTAGTTTCGTGACAACAACTGATGTTTCTCATTCATTTCAGCATACAGCCTCGCATTTTCTTCAAATTTCTCCAACATAGCATCTTTCTCAATTCCTTATTCAAGCTCCGCCAATTTTGCTCCGGTCCAACTTAGCTATTTTTACCTCAAGTTGCTGCACCTGTAATTCTCACTAACACAAATGTTTTGTAATTCTACCAGCGGGACCTTAAACTTCGTCGGTAGTTTTAATGCAATAGCATCAAACATACGGATAACTAAGTCATCATTTACAGGAACCAAAAGACCTGGAATCACGGAAAAACTGCATCAACATTTACTGGCCAAAAGTCCTAAAATCGTTGAAAACTTTTTACATCTAATAATTTTCAAATAGTTGTAAACTATTTACTATTTATCATGCATTTAAAATAATTTTCTACTAAAAAACATACAGATATATCATGTTTCTTTCACCACAAAATAAAGGAGTTTACCGAATAAAGCATGTCTACAACCCACAGCAGGACGCTAGACCAATTAGTAACATCATGCGTTTATTTTCTGAGATGAACATGCAGCAGCCATTGCACTTTCTGGTTGGCCCATAGCAGCCTCGCATTTTGTAACTAAACACATAAACAACTCAATAATTAAAAAGAAGCATTGTTAATCGCAGAGAGAAATAGGAAGCTGCCCTAAATCATACTCAAGTTTCTCCATCAAATTCACTTAAAAGTTTATAACATTTCTAACAAAACTCTTCATGAACTTCAATCTTGTAACAGATGAGAGTCCAGAAAGTTAATGAAGTTGACAGAAACAAAAAACAGGATTACAATAACTAGGAAACAAGCTTACATGATATGAAAAATTATGTCGAGTATGCCATTCTTACGACTTTGGTGACAGCTGCTCAAGCTTCCATTTACTCTATTAAGTATTAACACATTAAGTTATTCAGTTACTTTATAGGAAAAGAACTTTCAAACATAATTCTCTTAGGATAGTATTAACAGTTGGAGGCACATGTATGCACATATTTTTAGTCAATCTATTCCTAATTCCCTACTTAACTTATGCGTCCCTTTCTCCTAAAAAAATCTTACAGATACCTATAAAATAAATATATATGAAACACCTTTATTATTAAGGCTTGTAGGTATACAATTTCTAACAAGTAAACCTTGCAATGGTCTTCCGAGTGTTTGATCTGCGGTTTGAGACACGATTTTGGCGGCGGTTGATGATTTGTGAGATTAGTTTTAGGCTTTGAGGAGCCGGAAGTTTTGTGGGGGTTTGTTGACAAGGAAAAATTGGGCATTGGGCGGGGAATGATTTTGGTGAGGTTGAAAATCAAGTTCTGTCAAGGGAAAAGGAAAATTTTGAGAATTTTGAGGTTTGTAAAAATCAATATTGTGATTAAATATTGGCTTACACTAACGGTGCAAATGAGCCGAGCTGCTCGCGAGCTACTCAAGATCGGCTCGTTAAAAAGCTCGATCGAGCCGAGCTTATCGAGCCTGATTGCGAGCTCGAGCCTAAAAGCAAGCTCGTTTAATAAACGAGCCCGAGCTCGAGCCGGCTCGCGAGCATAAACAAGCCTGTAATTTATATAATTTTTTAAAATATATATTTAATAACTATTAATTAATATATATATATAATGTTAAAAAAATAAATAAAAATACCTATATTTATATAAAAAATAATTAATAAATAGTAAACGAGCCGAGTTCGAGCTTGAAAATCTACTGACGAGCTGAGCTCGAGCTTTGAAAATAGAGCTCGAAACGAGCTGAGCTCGAGCCTAGTCGAGCTCGGGCTCGACTTGGCTCGTTTGCACCCCTAGCTTACACCTAGGCCTTTGCGAGATTGTTAATTCGAATCCCGAGCCGAATGGCTTTTAGTCTAACGGTGTGTTACGTCAGTTTCTGCTCTTGTGGTGTCACAACGACTATCAAGTGCCAACTGACAGTATGGTTTCATGGGAAACGCCCAAGCCAAACTCTAAAGCCAGCGTGACTTGGTTAAGACAACATAGCTTGGCCGAATTATCGGTTTTTCCTATTATTGAATTATCGATTTTTCTCGTTATGGACTTATGGTGAAAATTATCTATTTGTTTTTAAAGCGGCCTGAACTATTTTTTTTCTTCACCATAATTATCACTATGCATGTCAACTTGTGTTAATGTATTCCAACACAAATTTATAATAATACTTGTTGACAAGGGTCTATGTTATTTTTCTACGTGACATATTGCAGATAATTAGTTTTAATTTTATTTTCTTTCAGTTTACAATGATTTTAAGTTAATACTTTTTAAATATTTTTATTTTCTCAAATTTGCTACGGATTTTATTAAACTTTATGTTATGAAGTTGTAAACATTATTTTTTTTATTTTGCTACGGATTTTTGCCATCAATTTTTTAGAATCATTTTTATGATACTTAATTTCTCAATTTTGCTATGGATTTTGCTACCAATTTTAGGATTTCAATTTTATAATACTTATTTTCTCAAGTTTGCTATGGATTTTGCTACCGATTTTATGAACTCATTTTTATAATACTTACTTTCTCAAGTTTGCTACGAATTTTGCTACCGATTTTACGAAGTTATTTTTATAATACTTATTTTCTCAAGTTTGCTACGGATTTTGGTACGGGTTTTTTATTGCAACGGGATATTCATAGCAAAGTCGTAGCAAAATGTGTCCCTAGCTAATTCGTAGCTGTCACACCCCGACCAATGAAGGCGGAAAGGTCGAGGCGCGACATGATTGTTCATTGCACAACGACACTATAAAGTGACAATATTTAAACAACTCATTTAAATCCATATCATCATAAATAACACAACAATTGTTCATTCGAAATGCCAAATAGATAGATAAACAAATAACTTGTTCTTTCATTTTCTAATATCCTAAAGCCAAGATGATAAGTTTCTTCAAGTAATCCAATCAAGCTAACATCAAACTTGTAATATTGCATAAAATAGAATTTGTCAACACAAAGGCTGGTGAGCAATTTTCATAGTTTTGGACAATAAGTATATAGTATGAAATCCACAACTAGTATATGAAAACAATAAATAATAGCAACAATTTAGATAATAAAACCGTCAATAAGAATACATTGACGTCAATAATGAAATCGTCAATAAGAACACATTGACGACACCTTTCTATATGGGGATACCATATATACTCGAAATTAACGTATGATGATACTTTGATGAGGCTACCCACCATAGCATTCAAGAGGCTACCCGCCTTAGCATTCAAGAATTTGCACATAATCATGTAAAGCATATAACACCAAATCGAGCATTTATTTAAGTAAACATATACAATAAGTGTTGTGGTTTAAGACTCAAGTATAAATCATTTGAATTTGAGTAAGTATGCAATGCCACCCCCAAACGAAAGATGGAAAATGGGAGATGAAAAAGTACTCACTTTAACAAGTAATTTAAAAGATAGTGTCGTGAATAATCAGAGAGATCGGTTTAACGAGCAAAACCTATATTAAACGGGTCTTGTGTTAGTAGGTAGTCTTGGAAGGGTTTAAAATAAAATACATGACAAATAAAGTAAATAAATAAAGTTTAGGGTTTAAAATGTAAATATTTGAGAAATTAAAGAAACGAGTTTTATAAAAATAAGTTTACTCGAAACCGGGTCTCGGTATTCTATTCATTAGTTTTTTTTACTCAACCTATGTTAAGTAATAATGTGGGTTAAAATGCAATATTGCAAAACCCTTGGTTATAAGAATACCAAAACGAGGTTTAAACCAGTGTTCGGGTTTGTCGGTTCGAGACTTGATAATTGACCAAGCTCAAAGTTAACTTCCCAAAATAATAAATGTTATGAGATAACTCAATAAAATCAAAATATAGTTAACTAAGTATGTAGTTCTATTGTGAAAAACCTTAACGTTCGTTAAGCGAGTATACGACTTTATCGGTCTGAACTTGTTATAAGATCAAGTTGGTTACCGACATGCCAAGTATGTTTAGAAATTAACTAAAATTGTTTTAAAATATAATCTTGAAGAAAATATGAGTTTTGGTGGCTAAAAACACACTTGTGTGTCTTAAGAATGAACTCGGTTTAGTTTGGTTTTTGGTTCGGTCCTTGACTCGGGATAAGACCGAGGATGGTTACCACATACCCAATTACCATGGAACTTGTAAAATAACTTATAAATAATAATACTCAAGTTTTACATTCAAAAAGTTAACAATAAAGCTTTTAAACGAAAGTTCGGTTTTTGGTTCGGTTCTCAACTCGGGATGAAACCGAGGCTAGTCACCACATACCCAATACCATGGAACTTGACAAATATGAACAATAAACTAAAATATGCCGAAGTTAAGCAAGTATAACAAGTTATATGGTTAGATTTGTTAAATATATAAACAAGGACTACAAAGTCCTCCATGTAACCTTGCCTTACTAGCCCAACATTTCAACCGGCTTAGACCGGAGAAATGAAAGACCGAAGGTAAACAAGGAGTGTATATTATATATATGTTGTATATGTTGTAACATCAAGCTTTAAGTATCGAGAAGTTAGTTAAAATGAAAGATTAGCTTAGTTTGACCTTGAGAGTCAAACTATGAAGAACAACATTAGAATTCAAGAATTTGAAAGAAAAATGAGGAAATGACCAAGCACAAATGAAGAAGATGGGTGTGTATATATAGGGTAAGTTGAATGGGTCTTTCATAAAGGGTGTTGCATGAAAATGGGTTGGTTATAGAACCAAGAAAGCACAAACTACAAATGGGTCCTTCAAGTCTCCATTTTGGTAGTTTTTGTCCCTGGAGTTCGTTTTGAGCTTTTTCGAGGCATTTTAAGAACCGAAAGGGTGGGTTTTTTTTTGAGATCCGACAACTATAAAACAAATATGTAACATAAAATTCATCATTTTGATAATATCGAAAGATTCGGGATACAAAACGGGTCGGGGTTACATTAAGAATACAAGTATAAAATAACCCGAAATTGACAAATGTCACTGTAGCAAAAATTGCTACCAATTTTTTTCGTAGCAAAAATTCATGGCAAATACCCATTTATGTAGTAGTGAAACCCAACAAACATCGAATTGCGTTGCCTACATCTTTTTGGAGAGAGAGTGTTTTGCACATTTACATTTACTAGTTTGCATGTTTTACGTTTTGTTTACATCTTTTATGTCTTCGTCAAGAGAGAGAAACACAATTTCCAATGTCAGCATTCAGCTTTTTAGAGAGAGAGAGTAAGTGGGAAACATGTCCCCACCTGCAAAAAGCACTCATATAGTCAATTACTAATTACAGAAGAATTGAAATTAAAATCTCATGACATAACGTGTTCGTTTCGTTGGAATTGAAATCTTAATTTCATTTTGGTGTGTTCGGTTGTCAAAGAATTTGAATTCAATTCCTTCAAATTCCATTATATAAAGAAATTCCAAACCCTTCCAAAACGTGAAGAAATTCAAGTAATTAATCATTGGAATATTTTCTTCTCAAGGTTTTTTTCTTTTTTAACGAGAACAACGAATAAAATATTTTAGTTTTTTTTTTCTTTTTTGTTGTGATTTATATTTTGAGATATGAATTTTTTATTATTGTCTTTTACGGGGTTTGTGATCTTAATAGAAAACCACTAAAAAAATCATAACGCAAAATATAAATAAAAAACAAAAAAATCTAAAAAAAACTAAAATGTTTCCATCGTTATATATCCTCATTAAAAAAAACCCCGAAACCCGTTCCGATCCAAACCAAAACAACCATTTTGTTAATTGACTCGTTCTGACCCAAACTCATCCCGACCCTAACATGTTTCGACCCATGGCCTGTTAGACCCAACCCATCTCCCACCCGTACCTGAAGGTGATGGGGTTGGCTGGAGATGCGGTGATATTTTTGATAATAGATTACAATTCATTTGTCAAATAACACATCAATAATGGAATTGGATTTTAATTCCTTTCAATTCTAATTCCTATTGGAATGTTCAAATTCAAAATCCAATTCTTTCCAATTCCAAATCCTATACAAATTTCAATTCCAATTCCATTTCATTATATGAAACAAATGCGCCCTACATGTTTTACATTTTCATCTGTAAGTCATTATTCGGCTTTTTGAAGAGAGAGAGAGAGAGAGAGAGAGTGAGTGGGAAATGTGTCCCCACCTGTAAAAAAATTGTCCTCACACTGTTGACAGGAAAAGAGAAGTAATATTATCAAATAAATTGTAATTTGTTAATTTACTAAACTACCATTCTGTCCACATTTGAAACATCTTTTACTTTTTAAGGTGTGGCCACTTTCTTATTTACATCTTAACCATTGATCATTAAGATCAATGGTTCAAAACAAGTTTTCAAAGTTTTCTCATATAAATGAGTTTTCATTTTAACCATTTCTGTATATATAATATTTATTAAGTGGGAAAAGTTAAAATGTAAAGGGAGACAAAAATGAGAAGTATAAAAACGATTTGTGTCACACAAAAAACCCCTCAAAAAAATTTAAAAATAATAATAAAAAAATCATAACTCAAAATGTAAATAACAAAAAACTAAAATGTTTCTTCTGTCATTGCCGTTCCAAAAAAACGCCAAAAATACACAATGCCGAAAATGCACAAAGAACACAATGATAAATAAAAAAAGACACAATATGTCGCAAAATATAACACAATACCGAACAAAATATAACACAACGTTGAGTAATATAACACAATATCAAAAAAAAAAGACACAATGTCAAGGAAAAGAAAACACAATCAATGAAGAAATAAACAAAAAAACTATGATAAATAGAAAGACAATGATTTTTTTTTTCTCAACATTTTTTTTTGTGAACAAGGAAGACGGTGAAAACATTTTGTGTTTTTACATTTTTCGTTTTCTTATTAAAATTTTAAGTTATGATTCTTTTTTATTAATTTTTCATTTTTTTTATTTAGGGTTTTTTCTCTTTCCTTTTTTTTTGCTACAAATCTTTCTCATACTTCTCATTTTTGTCCTCCTTTGTGTTAGTGCATGATTTGTTGTTCGCGGCTGCTCGAATAGGATAGGGCAGTTTAGTCTTTATCTTTAATGCAAAATTGCTCATTAGTTGAAGTAAGAGCTCGTTCGTTACTACAGTGTAACGAATAAAATCTCATTCGTTAAAGTATTGTCCATTCGCTAAGGGTGCTTAGCGAATGGAGGTCATTCGCTATTGGAAGCCTCATTCGTTAGTGATGTTAACGAATGAGGATGACTGGCTATGAATAGGCCTTCCCCAGTGAATGTGCATAGAGATTTCTGCCATATTTATCCCATAATGTAAAGTTACCATGCGGTATTCTCTCCAGGCCTAATGTATTGATCCCTATAACGTATCAATAAAGTATCATTCATCGTTTATAATTTGACTTATCTTATTGTGACTAGATCTCGGGCTCAATAGCGTATTTACAACTGGTATCAGAGCAGACAGTTGCTCGTGATACGTCATGTCTCTCTCTTCCTCAGACTCGTGGATTGGTTCCTCGGGGAGTACTTGGGTAACAGGTGGTCTACCACGTCGACTCGTGCGACTTCCTTGTCCAGTAGTCTTCTTAGTACCAGCTGTCAGGACCGTCTATCGGGTGCAACCTTAGCAAAGGTTTGACAACAACACACCGACTTAATTACTCAAACACCGATTGAGTATCCCGGCGGAATCAGGATATTCAATGATTGAGAATGAAAGCTTGTGGAGAATTATCAAACACAAAACAATAAATGATAATCGGTAAAGACTATTTCAACGACAAAGATTCACTATATTAAATGATACGTCAGTGATACAGTGAATGGAATGTCTAGGGTTTTGTGTGACGGCGTCTTTTGATGTTCGTCTGCAAAGATTGTCAGTATGCGTGCCAAAAACCGTCTCCTAGTCATACCCTAGGATGTCTATATATAGACCCTAACATTTCATGTATACGTCCTAGACATTACATAATGAAAGATAAATCTAATACAAGTGTTTCAGACCTCGAGCAAGGTATATAACTTGCTCGAGCAAGCTTCCTATACAAGGTGTGCTCGGAGAGTGTCCTCGAGCATACTTTACTTGGAATATATTCTCTTTCGGAGAATACATATTCTCTTCGAATAAGCTTCATTCCTCTTGACTTGTTCAAACTTTTCTCGAATAAGTCCATCGAGCAAGCTCATTCTTCTTGATGTCTTCAGCTTTTCTTATTCAGCAATCTTTATCATGCTCGGATGTAAATCTTGCTCGGTAACTGAACTGTGCTCGAAGTCTTTGCTTTGATTCACGTGACATCCTCTTATTGCATCCATGCTCGTCCCCATGTGCTCGATCATCCTGTGCTCGTAACACTTGGCTGGAACTTGTATGATCAAGCTGTTTGCTCGATTGGCAATCCATGCTCGATAGAAGAATACCCTTGTTCGTTGAAGTGTAGCTTGCTCGAAGTCTTCAACACTTAGAAGAATCAACCATTTAAGATTCAGAACCTTGCTCGAAGTAGTAAAAACCATGCTCGATCGTCTAGGCTTGCTCGTATTCCATACTTAGCCGTTTCTGAGGAGGTTGAGAAGATTCCAGTCTTCCTTATTAAGAAATCCGACCCAACACCAGCCATTCGTATTCTATAGGAAAACACAAACGTCATCACTTCAGGAATTGTTTAGTCTAGGAATAGTAAGGCTAACAGGTAATAACAATGGCCAGTTGTGATTAACTGATCACAGTACTCCCCGTGTCCTACACACTTCCCTTTGTGAGTCTACTTGTGCTAGTTTCTACGTATAATAGTTGGTTGATCACACGTTTCACATCTTCACACATAAACAAGCAATTCTATATCTAGCTATTAAGATAGCTTTCCTACTCATTCTTTACTATACACAAGATCATGATCAACTTACACAATATGATTACTTTCTAAGCTTTCTTGGGAGACACATGGCATTCTTGGGCTGGCATCTTCTTTCTTTTCTTCCTTAAGTCCCATTCTCTGTTCGAGTCTAAGCATGTGGGATGCTTATTTCTCTCGAACTTATGCTCTGATACCAACTTCTAGGGCCTCGTTCCCGGTAACCCTACTTTGGTGTTGGATTTACTCATAAATATAGTTCTAAAATCAGAGTTAATAAAAACTTTCACGGAATAATTAAAACTTCATGCATTACATTGCAAAACTTCAAATCATGTCTTAACATACAAGTTGTCTTTTCATAAATATTAACATAAAATAGTCACGACACTTCTACATGGATGCCAGTCTCTTTAGCTCATGCCATGTGTCCCTCCTCAAGCCAGCTGCCTCAACCTATTTGCCTGCGTGCATATTAAAAGTCAGCTACGCTGAGTGAATTCTAGTTAATCAATTAACATACATTACATTCATACCATACTCATACGTGTCCGGAGATACATATTCATACCTTATTTACTATCACTTCTTTCCTACATACTTTACATATATGCATACGTTCTTACATACTTTCTTTCATAAAACCCTATGGTATACCATAAGCTATTCTACCTTAAACATCACAGATATTATAAGAGTCTGGTCCCTAACATCACAGATATTATAAGGGTCTGGTCCCTAACATCATAGATATTATGAGGGTTTGGTCCCTATCATCTCAGATATTATGAGGGCCTGGTCCCTAACATCTCAGATATTATAAGGGTCTGGTCCCTTTTGTCTCGAATAACCATACCTTTATCATACGTGCATACTTTACATATCTTCTAGTTATAAATATATATACATACTCGTTCATACGATCATTATGTAACAATACATTCATTACACAATCATACACGTATCATACACTTACCAATCAAGTAAGTGTATTATCTACCATATAGGAGTATGCACACAGCCTCAAAAACATAACAGTTAAAGAGGGCTAGAACTCACCTGGAGTCGGTTTCTCTCGCCTTTAACGGGTAATGCCCTTCCTTAGTTGTGCACGGCTAACTGTATAATACATTATGCGTGTCAATTATCCATTACTACTACTTCCTACATCTAAGTTAATGAAACTCTCAACTAACGGGGATCCGGGGGCAGCGCCCCTGGTAGCGGGCTCTAGGGGCAGCAACCCCTAGCAGGTCCAAGGGGCAGAGCCCCTGGCTGGGGTTGAGCTGCCAGGTCAGCTTGAAAAAATTTTATTTTCGCTAATAGGGCTTTATCAAAAATGCATCAGAAAAATGAATCGGGTTTCGTTTTACAACAATTCGCATGAAAGGATTTCGCATGGAAACCCTTCGCTTCGCATGGACCATTCGCTTCGCATGGCTGTGCGATGCGAATTCTTTTTATTAACAGTCCTTTAACAAAAATGCATCAGAAAATGAATTTCATGAAGTTTCGCATGGAAGAATTTCACATGGAAGAATTTCACTTCGCATGGAATTTCGCTCCGCATGACTTTTCGCTCAACCCCAGTTTAACGTATGACTCATTCGTTCAAGGATAATGAATGAAGACCAGTTTAACGTATGAGGATAAAAAAAATAGTATTTTCAGAAAATTTTCTTAATCGAAATTTTTCTGGGATACTATTTTTTATTAATGAATAAGTCATTTGTTATTCGTATGACTCATTCGTTCAAGGATAATGAATGAAGACCAGTTTAACGTATGAGGATAAAAAAAATAGTATTTTCGGAAAATTTTCTTAATCGAAATTTTTCTGGGATACTATTTTTTATTAACGAATAAGTCATTCGTTATTCGTATGACTCATTCGTTCAAGGATAATGAATGAAGACCAGTTTAACCTATGAGGATAAAAAAAATAGTATTTTCGGGAAATTTTCTTAATCGAAATTTTTCTGGGATATTCCGAATATGCGGGATATTCTTCTTGAAAATATTGGCGATATATTTTCTTGACGACTTTTCACGCGTATCTACTGGCTGAGGGGGAGAACCTGATTAATTTAAAGAGGATTTTGTATGAAATAGTTGAAGATTTGTTCAAGACTTTGCTGAATTTGTCAAGAAAATGGGGAGATAAAAATTTCCAGGAATTTATTTGGCTGGACTCTTTCTATGTTTGCAAGGGTTTCTTGAAAAATTACTGCAAGTCGGGTGGTATACATGCTTTGAAGCTACGTTTGATTGAGGTCAATACTGTAATTATTCTTCGATTACTGATTTATTCGTTCGAGATTAAAACCTGAATATGTGGGATACGAGTGTCTGTCCGTTTACTTCTTTCTGAAGGACTTTGATCTTGACAATGTTGGCTATGAGTATTCAGCGGATTAGTTATGTTGAATGGGACAATTATTGAATGGACTGATCTTGTTGAGGAATATACGAGTCTTGTCATTAGATTGAAGAATCTAATCATTCAGGATTGACTAATGGAGGTTGGATCATATGCCCAAAACAATAGTGCATACAAGTGAATGGGATGTAGAAGAGCTTAGAAAGTTGATATTTTGGGAGGAACGTTATCAAGAGAGGGAAAACCAAAGTGAAAGATTGAGAATAATAGGGTTATTCATGTAAATGTGTGACGAAGTCAAATGCAAAGATATTTTTGCTTTACTGATGCTGACGAATAGCTGATGACTTGTTGTTGATGGTTTAAAGATTGAACCTTATCATATGCCAGTTAGATGATCGGGATGATCACCTAGAATTGCTTACTTGATGGGGAGATCTGATACGAGAAGTTACGAGTTGTTGGTTTGCTTACAAGACTTATATTTTTGTCTATCTGCACAAACCTTAGAATCATCAGTCAAGGGGGAGTTATAGTATTGCGGCTGATGATTTGCAGTTAAAGTATTCAACTTTAAAGTATTCGACGTTAACGTATTCGTCGTTAATGCATTCGGAGTTAAATTATTCGTCATAAAAGTATTCGTCGTTAACGTATTTGACGTTAACGTATTCAAAGCTAAAGTATTCAAAGATAAATTATTCAATAGCAAAGGAAAATTGTGAGTCTGTTAGTGCATGATTTGTTGTCCGCATCTATTCGAATAGGCTAGGGATAGTTTAGTCTTTATCTTTAATGAAAAATGGCTCATTCGCTAAGCATGTTCAGCAAATGAGGTCCATTCGTTATAGACTAAGCTCATTAGTTAAAGTAAGAGCTCATGCGTTACTACAGTGTAAGAATGAAAGCTTATTCATTAAAGTATTGTCCATTCGCTAAGGGTGTTTAGCGAATAGAGGTCATTCGCTATTGGAAGCCTCATTCATTAGTGCTGTTAAAGAATGAGTAGGACTGCATATAAATAGGCCTTCCCTAGTGAATGTGCTTAGAGATCTGTGACATATTTATCCCATAATGTAAAGTTACCATGCCGGATTCTCTCCAGGCCTAATATATTGATTCCTTTAACATATCAATAAATTATCATTCATCGTTTATGAATTGACGTATCTTATTGCGACTAGATCTCAGGCTCTATAACGTGTTCACACTTTGTAGAATAACATGACCCTTATTAAGTAATTATATATTATATTTATTGGGGTTAGATTCAAATAAGAAGTTTGATTTTCCTAAAAAGGCTAGGAATGAGGGTATTTTAGTTTACTACTTTAATATTAAAACTTACTTACTTTAATCTCAAAACCCACTTACATTAATCTCAAAAACCCACTTAAATAAAACCCACTTACATCTTCACTTATCTCCTACAACCACCACCACTCTATAGCCCACCGCCACCCACAGCCTACCGCCTCGCCGGGAAGTTTTTTGAAAATTTCGCCAGAAAATTTCACCGAAAAAGTCGTCGGATCACTGGAAAACAATCCCCGAGAAATTTCGCCTGAAAAATCGCCAAAAAAAGTCACCGAAAAGTCGCTGAAAAATTCATCGACAAGTTGCCGAAAAACAGTCAAAAGGTCACCGAAAAACGGCCGCCGAAAAAAACACAATGGAAAACACTATGAAAAAAAACACAATGGAGAAAACACTATAAAAAAAACACAATTGTATGACACAATGTTGAAAACAAAATGGAAAAAAACACAATGAAAAATACAATTGTATAACACAATTTTGTAAAACGCAATTTTGGTAAAACATAATTTGTAAAAAAAACCCACTATTTTTTTTTAATTTTTATATAACAATATGGTACTCATATAAAAGATAAAAAAAACATTCGTTATTATGGTGAATTTGTTTTTCAATAAAAATACTGTAAAAAAAAGTTATGGACGTTTTAAAATAATGAGGGAATTTGACATGTGCCTTCCATGTAGAGAGAGAAAGTCAACAAATGTGTTATTCCCAATGTTTTCAGACCCGGCCCGGACGTCGACCCGGACTCCTTACCGGGTCAAAGGTCGGACCGACCCGGCCCGGACGTCGACCCGGGAGGACGGACCGGTATTTGACCCGGATGACGTCATAAATAATTAATATATATAATTAAATATTCTATTTAATAGTAAGAGTAATATTAGAGTTTTACTTTTCTTTTTTACTCATGTTCTAGACAATGCTCTTCAATTCTTCATATTATTTGGGCCAACAAAAGCCCACCCAACTTGACTAAATGAAATGCTTATTAACATATGCTATAACCCTACCACTATTGTTATTGCTTCTTTACAGTTACACAACAGCAGCCGCATAATTTTCACGCTAGCCACCACAGTTTGCCAGTTGCTCTTAACCATTCATGTTTTAAAACCATCGCTTATTTTGTATACCTACTCTTAACCATCGCATTTTCGAGGGTCAATCCTAAAAATATGCATGCGATGCATGCGATTATCATAACAGAGTCATGGCCGGCCAGAGGGTCTGACCGAAGGTAGGCAACGATTAAGATATCGAATAGTTTGGCTGGATTTCACATGGATTTTGATTAAAAAAAAACTGTGTTTACCGGTTCACCCGGCGGGCCACCGGGTCCGGTCCGGCCGCTAACCGCAAAAACCGGCCGGGCTATTAGAAAACGGATCAAATAGTGCAACCCGGCCCGGTATGCTTAGCGGGTCCCGGTCCGACCGGCCTGTCCGGTCCGGGTTTCAAAACACTGGTTATTCCTTTTATGTCATTCCCCTTATTTCACACTTGATTTCTCCCTAAACTAATCCCAATCATCCATCTTCAAAATCAATGGACTAGATTACTTCTTATCCTTCCTATAAAAACCATACTTTCTATTATTATAACATAACTCATATTTTTTGTATAGATAATTTTGTACTTAGATAAATATTAGACTAATGAGGCTGATTAAACTCGGTGAATAAAGTTTAGATTCAAACGTATTTATTAAAAAAGTTTCTGATAACTTGTTTTAACTAACCTTAAAAAATAAACGATATCATATATTACAAACGCCAGGTCATGAATTCTAATATTTGTATATGCAAAGTAAAGTTGAAATTTTAACTGTTAAAAAAATTGCCTTTAGAAAAAAAGTTACAAATTTACGATTAACATCAACAAAAATCCGGTCATTTAATTAATCCACCTAAAACAAAACGTTAGTAAAAGGGTTTGATGGGTAGAAAATAGCTAATCAAAAAATACAAAACCAATTTCATGGAAAGAAGTGATTTTCTTTTTCTTCTTTGAAAGACAAAGATATTATATTATAAATGGCTTCTTAACATGTTGAATATATTAATCCACTTTGAGAATTGCAAATTGTAGATTTATAATACATGTAGATGATATGGAGATGATAGATCCAATGAACCATGCATCCACAATCATAGCTTAATTTGTAATTAAATAGAGCACACAGTTGTTTAGAACTAGCTAGATCTTTATTAATTTTATATATAGTGTAAACTTTATACAAAATTAATTAATAAATTACCATTTTTATATAGGAGATTAGCATAATCAGTGGTGGAGGCGGACAACGCTTGTGGTATGAGGGTTAGCCGTTCTTTATAAAAAAAATTTAGTATTATTAGCAAAAATTCCGACCTAAATATATAGCAATAAGCAATTGAGAAAATTTTTGATCTGAGAAAATTTTTTGAGTCCGTCACTAGCATAATTACCATAACATAGGTGACAACGTGGTTTTATCATAATGCTCTAACCTATTAACTGAAAGTATGCAAGTTGGCCATCCTTTTAGAGTTTGTTAATTATCAATTAAGGTTGATTAACCAACCTGGTGTTCATTAATTTTATTATTTTATGGATTGGTTAGACAGGATCTACACAACTTAGGCAAGTTGGCCATCTTTGTATTCAGGTTGGAATTTAATTAATAAATTAGCAACATGATTAAGACATTAATAATCCGATAGGGCTTTTTTCTAAATTAAGGCGTCAAGTATTCCACACTTGTGGTTTCGTGGTAGGAGGCTTGAGCTTACTAATGGAGACTCAAATTCGATCCCCACTTGTGGCACTTTGGGTTATTGACAATGAAAGATTTAAGCTAAGCCTTGCGAGGTTGTCAATTCGAATCCCGAGCCCACTCGGTTTTTAGTCCCATAATGTATTACGTCAGATAGTTATGCTCTTATGATGCACAACGACTGTCAAGTGACAGCCGGCGATATGGTTTCCTGGGGGAACAACCAAGCCAAACTCCGAAACTAGCATGAGCCCTGTTAAGGCAGTATAGTTTGGCCAGAGTTGTGCAGCGAGGCTCTCGAAATTGGAGAGTGTGATAGCCTAACACACAAGAAAGTCTTCGTTCTAAAAAAGTAAGGCATCAAGTATAAGGGGTGGACTCAGGCACGGTATCAAGGTCACTTGAGCAAGGAGAATCTTTTTTATTTTTTATTTTGATTTAATTGTAGTTTTGGTTCCTGTGGTGAAGCCTAAAACACATGATGCAACCCCGTGGTGGATTTTCGCAGTTATGGTCCCTCTAGTGGTACTTTTTTGTCCACATTCAAGTCACAATGTTAATTTTTTTTGTGAAAAGACACTAATACCCTTACAATTTGCAACCCTGTGGCTTTTTAATAAATGTAATTTGGACCCTCGTTCTGTTAAAAGATTACCCTCCAAACAAAAATAATAACAAAATCGTGCACCATGGATTTTGAACTCGGGTCTAGCCATACCAAGTACCGCACACGCAACCAACTGAACTAAAATGATTGTTGATAAAAGTTTAGTTATGTTTATTGAAATACACACACCACGTATTCATCCTAAAATTGCGTATTCATCTCAAAATAACTGAATAATATATATAAAAAAACAAGATTAATATAACAAAATGTAATATCCAGGAAAATGCCATAATTATATTGGGTCAAAGATTCCAACTTTGAAAGATGAGAGATCAATAATATTCTCCAAGATAAGAGATGGAAAAATAAGATAAGAAAAATAAAAGCATTTTCATGTTAAGAAAATAAGAAAGTTCATCCCATATGGATAGAAAGAAGAAAGTGGAAATATTTCATATGGGTGTAAATAGGAAAAAGAATTTCCTCCTACATTGGAAAATTATAAAATTTGAAAGCTCTTTATAAGTAAGAGAATTTCCATATTAATATTCTTATATGCCAAGATGCACCCAGTGGTTCTAGCGGAGGGTGCGAAGCACCCGACGCGCACGGACACAAGCTCGGGCACGGGCTCGAGCAATGGGGATAATATGGGGTTTTGATGGCGCACGCTTGCATCACCGCTTGAGAGACGCCCTAGTATTTTTGAACGATGGAAGTTAGATCAAGACGTGACGAGCTACCAAAGTCCAAGGACTAAAAATGAAAAATCTGAATTTTTATTCCTTCGCGCAACGCGAAGGAATTGGATACAATTACTTCGCGCTACGCGAAGTAACAATGAAGTAACAGTGTCTTTGAATGACACGTGGCAACACGTCATAGGACACGTGTCACCATGACACATGGCAAGCCTAGTTGTCAACTCATCAAACCTATAAGTCTACTTCACGCGACGCAAAGGGATGCTTCACGCTACGCGAAGGACAAAAGAAACCTGAGGCGGTTTATTAGCCGTTCACGCTACGCTAACGAACAAGATGATGGTTCTTCACGCTGCACGCAGGAACACTTTTTCTGCCTATAAATAGGTGGCCATAGGATGAAATCTCATTCGTCTAACCACAATCCGATCACACTTATAACCTCGGAATACGTGCCACGATCCCGACGTTCCAAGGTATTCGTTGTCTCGAAGTACGTGCAAGTAGCAGAACCTCTGTTTATTTATTCTTTTGATTCCTGACGATAAGTAGAAGTGTTGCCCACGTCAAGTTTAAGCATTTCATATAAACAAGCATACAAGGTAGGGGTTCTACTCGATTATTGAATTATACATGGCTTAGACCCTAGTATGGGATATAGCTCATACCTTGATCATATAATAAGTGAAATATAGATTTCATAAGACGAGGTTATAGATGGAATCATTGTTTATTTTATATAAAGATTTTATAAATATTTCTTATGAAAGAAGAAGCCTAGTATATGCGTTTCCTCATGAAGAAGAAACGCAGTGTATAAATGATGAACAAAGAAAGGACTAAAGGTCCTTATGTATTATAAAGAAATGAATATCAAAGTAAAGGTTATGCGAACAGACTAAAGGTCTGAAGCTAGATCGTTGATATAGTATTTATAAAAGGTTATTCTCGTACTATAGGTCCGAGGTAACAAGAAGCATAAATCAGTGAGACACACTGATTAAAGAAAAAATATGAGTACGTCCAAACTCTTTACAACTTTATAAATCGAGTCTTACAAATGTTACATGTGATTATGTATCCCTAAAACTTTATAAAGAAAGGTGATCGCTGGCACTCAGGCTATCGTATACGTTCGTCTGGATCCTTACATATGTGGGTAGACGGTGGGCACACTGCACCACACTTGCTAATGCCTCCGCCACGTTGGGCCGGACCTAAGTATTGTTCGAGAGGGGATTATCTTGTGTATATGGGTATTTGCTAAGTCCTCGAATGCTGCGGTGTTCGCTGAGTGGTTTCGAGTTGAGCTGGATGTTTATAATAGTAATTCAGTCTTTCAGAACTTGATTATTTCCTATGCCACGTTGGGCTGAGGCCTACGACGTCTCGAGGGGATAATTAAGTATCAAGATTATTTTGTGCCAAAGTGTTCACCAGCATATAGCTGACGTATTTTTCCAAACATTTCATGAAAAACAAGTATAATACAAGTAGGAAGGATTAGAATCACTCATGAAGATAAAAGTTCGCTATATGGAGATGGCTCAGTTTTAATTATTAAAACAATATGAATAGGTTATCAAAACTTTATAAATCAAATACTTGGATATTAATTATCCGAAAAGTGTTCGAAATAAATTAATATTTTATTCGCAAGCACTCGGATATTTAATGACCGAGAAGGTTTTTTCAAAATAAATAAATAATTTATTTTAAATAAAGTCTTCCGCTAAAAACCCGTAACTATGATATATTTACAAAACAAGTATCAACTATTGGTCACACGACTAGGCCCTAAAGTCGGGGTGTGACACAAAAAAAGATGGATTTTTTATTATTAAAATGACTGAATCTAACAGTCTTCAACCGATCTTAGAGCTAACCTACTAAGACCACATGTAGTGGCCGAGAATGAGAGGGAGAAGTGGTATGCGCACCGCCCCCTCCCCCCAGCGAGAAGAAGGGGAGATTGGTGAATGGAGAGAAATATTTCTCGATCAAAATTATGGGGCCTATCTGATTTTATTATTTTTTTTATTCATATAACATTGTGGCAGTTTTTCCCTCAAGCTCTCCCCCCACAACTACACCCTAAAATTAGGGTCGGCCATGGCATAGGGCTGAGTGGTCGACAGCCTAGGCCCAATATATATATATATATATATATATATATATATATATATATATATATATGGGATATGTATATTCAATGTTTAAACTCAATTACATAGTAACTAACTTGGTCGAGTGGCAAAGAGCTATGACTCCCAACCAAAAGGTTGTGGGTTCTGGTCTCATTTGAGACAAGCTTAAGTCTATTTTTATACATTAGTTTTTTACACAACCCAAATCATAACCAATGAAGCCAATTTAGCAGTTAAATTGTTTAAACCGAACAAAATATTCTTTTTACATAAGGCCCAAAATATTTTCGTCTTCAGCCTAAACATTATTTTCAATTCTCGAAACCGGCCTTGCTTAAAATACATTCCATCTTCTTACTGAATAGACGCCACGTGGCACACTTCTCCCCATTCTCACTGCATGTTAAACTAATTCTCTTTTTAATCTGTTACATATCATTATGATACATTCAGTGATACTAGTATTTATTTTGTTTTCAAAATTCGTTATTTAAAGTTAGTTTAATATTAAATACTAATAAATTTATATCTCGAAAGCCATATATATACGTATATCCGTTATTTCAAATGCGATATAAATAATTAAACCAAGTCAAATCAGTTAAACTGATTCTCTTTTTGTTCTGTTACATATGATTATCATTAATTCAGGATATACGAGTGCTTATCTTGTTTTCAAAAGTTTTTGATTTAAAATTAGTTCAATATCAAATACACATATTAAATAGTGAGGTTATTCTACATGAGGGGGACAAAAAGAGAAAGTTAGAATGATTTGTAGAAAAAAAAAATAATAATAAAAATAAATCATAATTCAAAATTTAATAAAAAAACAAAATGTTTTCATCGTATTTCTCGTTCTAAAAAAAAGACACAATGTTGAAAAAAAAATCATTGTCTTTTTTTATCATTGTGTTTTGTGTTTATTTTCGTCATTGATTGTTTCTTTTTTTAACTGTGTCCATTTTTTTAGAACGAGAAATACGATGAAAACATTGTGTTATATTTTGTGATTTATTGTGTCTTTTTTATTTATTATCATGTTTTTTGTTTATTTTCGTCATTGTGTCTTTTCGTCGTTCTTTTTGGAACGGGAATGACGGGGAAACATTTTAATTTTTTTTAATTTTTTTCGTTATTTATTTATTTTTTAAGTTATAGTATTTTTTTATTTTTTTGAGATTTTTTTTTACTATAAATTATTCTCACACGTCTCATTTTTCTCTTCATTTGTATTTTAACTTTTCCCTAAAATAAATATCCTGAAAATCGTATACTTACGTACATGCATCATTTCAAATATGATATATGACAACTAAATTGATTCAAAACAATTAAATTAATTCTCTTTTTGTTCTATTTTCAAAACTCGTTGGTTGAAACTAGTTAAATATTTAATACACCATAAATAAATATCCATTTATGTTTATCGGCTACTAATTCCTCCATGTCTTCCACAACAACAACCAAGTTTCCGAACCTTCTTTTACCTGCTATCCACTTTAACAAACAAGCAGCAACAACCAACCAGCCAATAAATCATCTCATTTTCCTGTAATTGTATCAACCATCAGGTGAAGGTTACTACTATGTACTTATATTTTGTTTTCAAAACTCAGTGAAATATTAAACACATTTTAATTAAATAACAAGTTTATATGCACGCGCTTTTCATCGCGCAGACATTTGTTAGTCATTAATCAAAAACAAAAGTAGTCAAAATACAAACCCTGAGTAATATCTTGTGACAAACAAACAACAAATAAGGGGGCGAAGGTGATGATTCGGGGCATTATGATGTTTGGTTAGGAGATGCATATTTGTAACTTTAAAAATGCCACTGCAAATTTTGGCAAGCTCGCCTTCAAGTTGGTTTGCAATAAGCTCTTAATTAGAAAAACTTTGCATTCATTTCCTTTTGATTATCCTTTTTTTTTTTTTTTGTTGCAATTGATGACATAATAAATGAGTGATCTAAATTTGATAGTTTGATAAATAGTGTATTTAGTGAGAGGAGAAAGTTTTGGTTTTAAATATATATATAATAATAATATTCATGTAAGTTTATGATTAATCATTCAAATATAGATATAGATGTAATAATAATATTATTTGGTTCTTTCATAGAAGTTTCTTTAATGCTATATAAACCCATCGGCCCACACCCGACAATAACATATGCACTCTTGTTCAACTCTCCCCCAATTTCTCCCCCTTTTTGCCCTAAATTATTATTATTAGGGTTTTCAATTTCTCATGATTTTTCAGCAATCCACATGCATTCATCACAAACCCATCAATTAATTATCTTATTATTGTCGCTGCTAGTGATCGTTTTTGCTCTCAATCGAGGGTTTTTTCGGCTTCTTTTTGCTGGGTTTTTGTTTCGATTTTCACCATCATCATCATCATCATCATGCAGAAGCTCGCCAGTTACAGTGGTAAGGATCTATACTGTGTCTTCAATTTTCCTAATTTTGTTGTGGGTATGTTTAATTTTTCGATTTTAGTCGTTTCTTTTATTGTAATTATGCAATTTGTGATTTTTGGATGTTAGTTTCTCTTGGTGATCTAGATCTTTATGTAATCGAGCTAAACTGCTCGTGAGTTACTCGAGATCGGCTTGTTATAAGCTAGAATGGAGCTGCTCGCGAGTTTAGACGAGCCTATTATTTATCTAGCTTTATTTAATATTTTTAGTGTATGTGCTTTTAGTAATCCTTATTATTACATACAAAATTGGGATAAAAATAATTAAATAATATGCATTATTTTATAAATAAAAAAGTCATAATTAAAATGTATACAGAAAGTAATTATACATATAAGTAAAATAATTAATAGATAATAAACGAGTTGGGCCCGAGCCCAGCTCGAGCTTGAAAAACTACTCACCGGCCAAGCTCGAGCTTTAGAAATAGAGCTTGAAACGAGCCAAGCTGGAGCTCGAGCCTAGACAAGCTCGGGCTCGGCTCAGCTAGTTTGCACCCTTAGTTTAAGATATGATTTCATAATTGGTTAGACTTTTGGTGGTTGCTTTTGAAAACATCATAATTTTTTGCAACACATGAGAATCGGATGAACAGATTATTAAATAAGGAAATGAATTATGATATGATCATTAACTTGGTTAAGCATGATGCATTAATGGAATTGCTTAAATCTTGAGGGATTTGTAATTGTGTTTTTATTATAATTCTAAATTTACGTATTCTTAACTTTTTTATGCGATTAATTTACAGGGGAGGGTCTTTTCTCGTCTCTTGGACACCATACCGAGGTGTACGCCTTACCTTGCAAACGATCCAGAATCAGTGCACCATTTGTATTCAATGAAGAGGTTTATACTAAGCAGAAAACCACCATTGAAGTACTTCCAGACGAATGCTTGTTCGAGATCTTCAGACGTGTTGATGGAAACCAAGAACGAAGCTCATGCGCTTCGGTTTCAAAGCGTTGGCTCATGCTTTTAAGCACAATCCACAAAGATGAAATCAGTCAAACTTCAAACCAGAAGTCAACCGTTCAAGATCCCGGGCATCTTTCAAGATCTCTGGAAGGAAAGAAAGCTACAGATATCAGACTCGCAGCAATTGCGGTTGGAGCCGCTAGCCGTGGCGGGCTCGGGAAACTTTCGATACGTGGAAACAATTCGGCCCGTGGTGTCACAAACTTTGGGCTTAAAGCGGTTGCTCGTGGGTGCCCATCTTTAACGTGTCTTTCATTATGGAATCTGTCATCTGTTTCTGATGATGGGCTTGTTGAAATCGCTAACGAGTGTCATAATTTGGAAAAACTTGATCTTTGTAAAATGTCGGGAATCTCCAACAAATCTTTAATCGCCATTGCAAATAACTGCCCGAACCTGACCGAACTTTCGATAGAACTCTGCCCAAACATCGGTGATGAAGGCCTTCAAGTGATCGGTCAAAAGTGCAGTAACTTGAAGTCGGTTTCTTTAAAAAACTGCCCGTTACTTGGAGATCAAGGAGTTGCAAGTTTATTGTCGTCAACAAGCCGCTCGTTAACAAAATTAAAGCTACATGGAATAAACATTAGTGACATGTTGGTTGCTGTTATTGGGCACTACGGGCTTGCAATAACCGACTTATCTTTGACCGGTCTTTGTAAGGTAACTGAGAAGGGGTTTTGGGTTATGGGTCACGGTCAAGGGTTGCAGAAGCTGAAATTGTTAACGGTTAACTCATGTTTCGGTCTGACCGATGTCGGGATCGAAGCGATCGGGAAAGGCTGCCCAAATCTGAAACAGTTTTCCATTCATAAATGCGCTTTCTTATCTGATAACGGGTTGTTTTCGTTTGCTAAGTCAGCAGTTTCGCTTGAGAACGTGCTTCTGGAAGAATGCCACCGTGTCACGCAATGTGGAATCTTTTCTATGCTCGTAAACCAAGACACGAAATTAAAGAGTCTTGCATTAAAAAACTGTCTCGGGTTTAAAGATTTGAATTTTAACAGCCCGTCATCTCGCTGCAACACCCTGAAAACATTGTCCGTTAACAACTGCCCAGGATTCGGAAACGGTAGTTTGATGTTGATCGGGCAGCTTTGCCCTGAGCTGCAACACGTTGAGTTAACCGGGCTGCACGGGATCACCGACAACGGGTTTACTCCACTCATTGAATCCTGTGAAGCTGGTCTAGTCAAAGTCAACATCAGTGGATGCATTAATATAACTGACAACACGGTTTGTGAAATGACAAAACTGCACGGTGGGACCCTCAAGGTGCTTAATCTTAACGGGTGCAGATCGGTTACCGATGCGAGCATGGTTTCAATTGCATCCAACTGCTTATTGCTCAACGAACTCGATGTTTCCGAATGCGCAATCACTGATTTTGGTGTTTCGGTATTGGCCCGTGCGGTGCAGTTGAATCTTAATGTTCTTTCGCTGTCGGGCTGTCGGTTAGTATCAGACAAGTGCTTAATGTTCCTGTTGAAAATTGGCGGGTCACTTGTCGGTTTGAATCTCCAGAACTGTCACGGGATCAGTAATTCTTCAGTTGGTCAACTTGTTGACCGTCTCTGGAACTGTGATATCCTTTCCTAAAATGGGTCTCGGGTCAAGTATGTTGTTATGTTTTAGTGGGTAAGGTACTTTTTACAGGGTCGAAGACGGGCGTGTCTGCAATTCGAAAGTCGGTTCTAGTTTTTCCGGGGTTTTTGGCTTATTTCTCTATTTTTTGCAGTTAATTGGTAATTAATTTAACTGCTACAAGATTTTTTTTGCCATATTTTCTCGAGAATTTTGAACTTTTTGGTTGTTGGAGATACCTTCTGTCAATGGTCCTAGTTGTGTTTTAGCTTCTTGTGAAGCTTTATTAGTGGGCGTGTTTTGTCGTTTCACCTGTGTGGTTCGGTTTCATGTTTCGTTCCATGTCATCCTAGTCTTGTTTTTGTGTTGGATCGGGTCGTGTTGGGTTGGGTTGGGTAGATATTGGTTCCTTGAAGCAAGTTTCGATGGAGGACAGCGACGCCTTGTTTCTGTGATGATAGCCAAATTGAGTGTTGGTTTTTTTCAAGGCTTCGCATGTTTGTAACCTGTTGATGATGTAACTGGAATCAATGTCTGTCACAGTTTGTTATGTACGTATGGTATGTGTTATGAATGAAATAATGTGTTTGTTTTATACAGTCTTTTGTTAGCCTGCGCTGTTTCTGTCTGCTCTTTTAAGGTAGCATATGCGATGATATTGGTATCAAGTGATACGAATATTGCATTATTGACAAAATGGTGGTGGCATTTCAAAACTGAACACAATACTCTCTGAGGAGGGTAATTGTTTATATTCATAACTCGTCGGGATCATGGCCCATCTTACCACATGCGAAACGTATTGCTGGTATATGGAACACCATTGCCAATCTCGAGAACCAATTGGCATGCTCCAGTTTTAACCTGTCAAACATGATCATAAACATGATCATTTGGGAAAGTGAGCGATGGTACGAGGATCTGGTTCTGAGTTAGACTCTTGGGTTAATGAGTCTTGCAAAACTGTTTCTTCATGATTGTTTCGAGCCATCTTCTCGATTGTAGACCAAGGACTCTTCGGATGCATTTTTGGTGGCTTCCATGAAGAAAGTTTTGTTAGTTTTGTTCAATGTCTACGGTAACGATGTTTCTTTTGTTATGGATTGGAAATGTTGTTGGGTGCCCAAAAAATTGAGCATCTTGGTTTGGAAGGCGGAGATGGATAGAATCCCCACCCGGGTTGGCCACATTCATCAGAATGTCCTTGTCAATACCACAATCTGTGGTAACTATGGGGACAGCCCAGAAAACGTTGAACGCTTATTCACGACTTGTCCTTTGGCGTTCATGTTTGCCAATCCATCAGTTCATGGTGTGAAGTCCCCCATATATACGTCTTCTCGGTGCGAGATCTTCTAGTACTACACAAAATAGCCCCTTTTTGAAGGAATAAAGAAGGCAACAAACATAAAGTACTTCATGGAATCACCTTGACAACGTGTTGATGATTTGAAAGGCGAGAAATGTGGTTTTCTCCAACACAGAAGTCTAATCTAGAAAGGTGTTAGAGGATGTTAAATCTTTGGGTTTTCTTTGGAATAAACATGTCTAAATTCAAATCTTTAAATCGGAAAGCTTGGTGTAACTTTTCTTTTTCGTTTGTTTCTTCTTTTGGCGTCTATAGCTCTAGAGGTGCACAAATCGGGTTTTTAAAATACCCGGGTTCGGGTATGACCGGGTAGTGGAAAATCGGGTATTGGTAATACCCGGGTCGGGTTTGGGTCCGGGTATTGTTTCTAAAAACCGTACCCTATGCATCGGGTTCAGGTCGGGTATAGAAGTATTCTAAAACCGGGTATTTGAATACCTTATTTCCAAGTATTGAAAAACCCTATTTTTGGGTTTTTTCCGGGTATAAATTGGATTTTTTTATGGGTGCAAACGAGCCGAGACCAGCCCGAGCTCGACTAGGCTCGAGCTCGGCTCGTTTAGCTTACATAGAGCTTGAGCTTGGCTCGTTTCGAGCTCTATTTTCAAAGCTCGAGCTCGGCTCGTGAGTAGATTTTCAAGATCGAGCTCGCTTCAGGCTCGGCTCGTTTACTATATATCAACTATATTTTATATAATTATAATTATTTTTATATATTTTTTCTATTATGCCTTTATGTATAAAATAATATATATTATTTAGTTATTTTTATTTATTTTTTCATAAGATTATATATATTAATTAATAATTATTAAATATATATTTTAACAAATTATATAAATGGCAGGCTTGTTTAGGCTCGCGAGCCAGCTCGAGCTCGATAAGTGAAGCTCGGGCTCGGGCTCGTTTATTAAACGAGCTTATTTTTAGGCTCGAGCTCGGGCTCGGGCTCGATTAAGCTCGGCTCGATCGAGCTTTTTAACGAGCCGATCTTGAGTAGCTCGGCTCATTTGCACCCCTAGATTTTTTTAAGGGGTATTTTCGAGTGTATTTTTCAGGTAATTTCGGGTATAGAGCGAGTATTTGAAAAACTCGGTTTCGGGTATTGGAAAAACCCGATTCCGGGTATGGAACCGGTTCCGGTTTTGGGGTATTACCGGGTATAAATCGGGTTCGGTTTCGGGTACGGGTTTTGGTACTGAAATGCATACCCTATCTGTACTCTACGGGTAGGGTCGGGTACGGGTATTAAAAACCCGGGTATAACAAAAACCGGTTCCGGGTATTTTTTTCGGGTCCGGTTCAGGTTTTTTATGCACCTCTATATAGCTCCTGGCTAGACAGGCCCGTTTTAATGAAATTTACCATTCGAGAAAAAAAAAACAAACTTGTCATCGAGAAAGTCGTTGGAGACAAAAGATTAAAGGTAAACACTTTCTTATGGATCAAAGACAAGAGGAGTTAATCGATCGCATTGGTGAAAAATGTTTTCCACCGCTTTGTAACACGTAATTTCTCTAGGCATCTTGTTAGTTGTTTAATTTAATATCTATCCACCGACTTCGAGAGCTTGTAGCCTAGTGGTATAAAAAACTGTAATAAAACGTTCCTCCTCGAGGGGTTGAGGGATTCTACTCCCATGGTCAGCATTGGCTTAGATATAGTAGTTAGTATGTTTAGTGCGTGTGTATTTAGCATTAAATAGAAAACCTAGACAGTTTGTACAAAGATGATATTTAAAATAACATCAAAGGGTGTAATATAATACAAATGAAGGACAAATTTAGCAATCTCATTTCAAGGGACACAAGTGTTGACAACCAAACACTGTTTGAACAGACTTCCCACAATTTTCTTGATAATTAGTAAAACTAAACCACGTTGCATAACAGTTCAAGTTCAGGAACCAAATGAGAAAGAAAACTAAACATCCAAGGGCAAAATGGTCACACCACCATTCTTGAAAAAAGCAGGACAAAAACACTTACCTCAGTGCAGTAGTACTTGACTTCACTATAAACAACAATTTAGACAAAACCCTTTAAACTTGCAACACAAGAAACCCTTCCAATCCCGTCTCCAGTTTCCAACCAATGCCATCGTTTATATACCGACACCCCAACATTCTCATCATTTCAATTGGCTTTCTCCTCGACCGCATGTGTATCTGCCCCCTGGACATGTGACAAATCCTTAACGGGTTCAATCTCATTTGTTTCATTTGACGATATTGTAACTTCACCGGTAGGGGCTTCTTTACCATCTTTAGAGTCTGCAGGCAATTTGACCTTTTCAGAGGGTAGTTTTGGAAGAGATTTCCTTGCGGGTTTTCTTGCAGGAACGGGTGAAAGAGGCTTAGTGACTGCTTTGTTGTTTAGCGCCGACTTCTTTGCATCCAAACTTAACCGAGGTCGAAAAGTGGCACCGCCATTTGCTTCCTTCTCAGGTGTTGATGAATCCTTTTTTCTTCCAAGTTTTGGAGATTTGGGTCGTGTGGTTGGTATCTACATAAACAAGAATCAATTGGTATCGGTTTTGAAACTGAAAGTAGTTGACATTTTAAAGGTCAAAGTTACCTTCTTTAACTCGGTTTTGGGAGGTGTTTCATGGTAGAAACTTGGCATAGGTGTCGCTTTGAACATAAGGCTCTTTCTTAACTGTTTAACCTCAGCTTCTTGTTGTTCCTATAACAGAAAAACATACAACGTATTGTTATATTCTATCATTAATGATGTGTACGACCTTAACATGTATAAAAAACTTAAATTTACCTTGGTTTTTGCTTGCAGGGTGTTTTTTTCCTCTTCTTTTGCATGAATCTTCTCCTCGAGCTTCGAATAGAACTGCCAAAAGCAAAATAAATTCAAGTTTTTGGACTAAATAGTTACAAAAAAAATAAGTCAATTTCCAACCTCTTTACGTTTTTCGGCTCTTTCGTTGCACCTAAAGCTAAAACTATAGGCGGGCAGGGTGCCATGTCTTTGTGACTTTTCATCTCCTGTTGTGGAGCTTCTAATAAAAAAAAGTTAAGGAAAATCTGAGTGTCATCATGTTCTACTTTGACTTTGAAAGTCACCACAGTAAACTTAATTTTGACTTTGATTTGAATAAGTTTAGTGTTTACAGAACATATTAGTAGCAACTAGCAAGATCAACTCACAAGTATTATAATGTTCCAACTGAACCTATATTAATGTTAAACGCGGAGTCACGGATATATTAGGTTTGACCTCAAAAGTCAAACGTATCAACGTAAACGTAATAAGAGCTAACACAAAAAGGATACTCAGGAGAATGTGCTCTTCCTTCTGTGGTGGTTCCATGAACTGCTTTCACTGGCTTCACTTTAATCTTCTCCCTAAATTAAAAACATAACGACTAAACAAATCTATGTTTCACTTTTTCATAAGAATACTATTTTTGTTCACATTATGTTTTCATTCTGACTTTGTCAAGCATTTAAAGAACTAATTCTCTGATTATTACAACTTTGAACAGCAAAAGCGTCTGCGAAGATTTAGTGATTTACTATAACTGTTTATCTGATCATGATTATTCAAAATCACATAATATCACTTTCTAAACACATATTGAAAAAACCAGCATTTTTTATAAAACATAAAGCTCAAATGGATAAAGAGAAACGTACTTGACACCTGCATTTGCAGTAGACGTTTGAGAATCTGACTTTCCAGGCTGCTGAAGTAAACAAATAACCAAATGCCACATTATTTATTATTACATATACATAACGAAATATTCAGATTTGAACCACAAATAACTTTTTGAACCCTTGAAAATACGTGTTAATTTATGTGCAACTATTGGTGGAGGTTCAAACGAGAACAAAAAAAAGTTAAAACCACAAAATGACAAAATTAGCTTTTAATTCAAATGTTATCTGATGTGTTCACATGTGCACTAGTGATTAGTGAACGATCCGAACAGATAGAAGCACATGCGTATTCACACACATTTTTTGTGGTTTTAAACCTTTTTTTGGATCTCACTTGAACCTCCCAACTATATTCACGCACAAATCGACTAAATGGCATGTGAATTAACACGAAACTACAAAAATCTCAAACCATTTTTATAGGGGATGGCTCTACGCAAAACACCAACTATTACGGGAAATCAGGAACATGCATAACAAATGAATCATTCATTATTTCAACCTTAATACTTTTTAAAATAAAGAATATGAGAGAGAGAGAGAGAGATTATGGGCACTTGTTATTCGAAAACCAAATGTAGAAGAAATGCTTTACTGTCTCCAAAATAACAACAAAAGTGTATAAATAAGCAAATGTACCTTAGTAATATGGGCCTTAGCTTGACCTATTGCAGGTTTCGAACCAACACTCTTCTTCTCACCAGGAACCAAACCACTTTTAACCAAAGTAGTTTTCTTTGCATTATTACCGTCTACTTTCTTTTTGGTATCATTTTGATGCGCCAAACTATTACCCATATCCGTTTCACACTTGGGTTGAACAGCCGAATCATCAACATCTTTTACTTGAAGTTCCTAATAATAATAATAAAACAACATGAGCCCTTTAAATTCATAACAAAAGGGTCAATCTCTAGCACAAAAACAGTCAGCTTCCACCGTTTATAGTACCTTAAAAGCATCAAGATCCTTGCTTTCTTCAACTTGCTCAGTAACCGACTCGTTTAAATTCCCATTTCCTTCCTTAGTTTCACAATCATAATTAGGAACCTTGGCTATTATTTCCATGGAGTCATCTTCTTCACTGTAGTTGGAAACCTGTTCTTGAGCAGCTTCATGAACCGTCTCGTTCCCAGAAACAACAACCGTATCATCAACTTCCGCCATTGCTACAAAATTCAAAACCTTTCTTATAATAATATTCTTTTCAGGTATGAACAATTAATGACAATGTCCATCAAATTTAACTAAACTTTCTCTGAGGCATTTATACAAACACTTGGTAGGCATATAATAATAACAATAACAATAATAACAACTAATCACAAAAACAGATAACAATAACAATAATAACAGCCCATTCAATAACTTTCTTTAGCAGGTATGACTATTTAATGGCAATGCCCTTCAAATTTATATGATTTTCCAGTGAGGCATTTTAACAAACACTTGGTGGGCATATACCAATTTGTGCAGATTTAAATACCCAATCACAAAAACATATAACAAACAACAGCAATAATAATAAATCCAAAACCCCAGTTCACTTTACAAACTGAATCTGAACAAAAACTAACCAACAGATCTTCAACGTTACAACCAGATCCAATGTCCAATCTGCAAGATTCAACACAAACCCAGAGATCAAACACCAAATTGAACAAAAAGACACAAAACCCATCATTAAAAAACCTGCATTTTAACAAATTAAGGGTTAAACCCCTCAAAAATGCTCACCAAGATTAGAATAAAAGATCAGAAGGCCATGAGAAGAAAAGGGGTTTTGCAAAGAACCCTAGAGATGGATCTTTGTTTGTGTGTGTGTGAAATCTTTTATTGTTTTTTAGATATTAAAAGAGAGAATATAGTGAAGAAGATGTATGTATAATACACAGTAGAGTGAAACTGTGTGAGGAGGAGGACGAATCTGGTGTGGCGTCAGTGTATATTTATGTCATGACACGTGGCATCGTACTTTTCATCTGAGTCGTCTATTTTAATCCAACGGTGGACAGAATCTCTTCAGAATTGGTGAGCATATGCCTTTCACGGGTTATTAGTTATTACTTGTTTTAGAATTACCTTTCTTTTAATCTTTTATTTATAGCATTTTATATTTTTATATATTATTAGAAGAAAAAACAATAAAAATTAAGTGAACCACGAGCTTTAGCTCAACTCCCATTATTGAGGAAATGAAGGGTTGTGTTAGAAATAAGAGAACGCAAGGTTTTAAGTTTGAATATAATTTTGTCTGGAATTTATTATGATAGGTTTTTGGAAAGTAGGTTTGTTTCGAAACAAGGTGGGTTAGGGCTATCTAGTGTTGTCTACTTTCGTAGTCGTATAAACATGGGCAAAGGAAATTGAGGGACAGGGGTGGCCACACCCCCCCCCCCCTTTCCTCACAATAATGTAATTTATTCGTTTTTTGCTATACGTAGTGTAAACTACCTATTTTTTTACCGTAATTTTGAGCCAGCCCTCCTCATTTATGAAATTTTATATACATTTTGACCTCATCATCGCGTGTCTTTGTTCAAGCTTTATCACTGCATATAAAGTCGTCTTTGTCGTTGAATTATTCTAGATAGCTGGGCTTTATTCGTTGTTGTTTAGGAAAGAAAAAAAAAAGACAAATTTTCAAATGTATTTTGAAGTTTACGTTGAAGAATCTATACCCTTAATATGTATATTTTAGTGTCGGATTGGTCAGTGTCACCTAATCGAAATATGTATTATTTTAAGCTTACCTAAAACGTTAGTATTCATATAATAAAATCATAAATGCAATACTTTTATTAGGTTAGTAACACGTTAGATTAAAGTATTACTTTTTATCGTAACAAGATACACTAAAATATGTTAAAGTTATTATACACTAAAATAAAAAATATTTTTAATATGTGTTTTATCTCCGTTTCAAGTATTGGGTCGTCTACTGGTCTTTGATATTTCAAATACTTATTATAAATGGACCCTCAAAATATTGTTTGGTTGAATTTGATTAATATTAGTTAAACCGGGTTGTTCAATACCGATCTGAATTGAATTTCGATTCGATTATTCAACTGTTAAATTCGGATTTCGATTATATTAGGAAAGGAAAAGAATCACAAAACTAAATAAATTAAATAAATCGTTAACCGAATTAATGAACACCATGGATAGTGCATCAAATTTAAAAAACAACCGAGGTTCCAAATCTAGAGCTTATGAACTCTATAATTTTGAGATAATCTTACCATCTCTTATATCCCAAGTTTTGTATTAATACTAGTATTTTTAACCCCCGCGTTGCGGGGGCGGGGGTTAACCTTTTATTCACTACAAAAAACTTGCTAACATAAATCAAATTACTTGACTCACTTCTTCTAAACGACGACTTCTAACCGGCTCGTGATGATAAAGCTACATGCTACAACACAAATTTTGGATTCCAGTTTCTTAAATATAAGTTGGTTATTGTGTCGGGTTGTTTCATGCACAAACAATTTGTCTCTCAGGATGCTCTACAAAACTTGCCATGGAATGGCCTTTAGTGCCGTTAATTTGGACCTTTGCCATTAGGTAATAACAATCCTTCACCATTCAATCCTTCGCCATTAGTTTGGACCTTTGGCATTAGGTTATAACAATCCTTCACCATTCAATCCTTCGCCATTTGCATCCCCACTGATCTCCTCTCTCTTCTCTATCACCCTTCTTAATTTCCGATTAGAATCTTTCTACCCTCCAAATTTAGTTCACCATGATAAGATTCTATCACCTACACATGACCAAAAAGAATACATGCAAATTATATCCTTACCTTCATTGCTTATCACCATAGTCTTCATTAATAATTTCCACAGTGCTTTTTTGACATATTTCGAATGTACCTATTTTTTTGTTTGACCCGTTTCAAAATTACCATTTTGCTGCTAACCCATTGAATCTAAGGATGGTTATATGTGAACAGCTCTGGGAGAAAATAAACAGTTCCAGGAAATAAAGGTGATTAAAAGTTTTGGCTTTATCAGTCCAGGGGGAGATTGTAGAGTCTTGAAAGAACTGATGGCCAATAACTTTAAATCATGGAACTAAAATGATCCAATAAGTTTCTAAGTATTTTGAAGAACAACTGAATGTGCAGAACAACTGTAGAATACAGAAGATTTTAAACAAGGAGTTCTTTCCCAAAGAAGCATTTAACCATTCTCCGATCTATGTCATATTAACCGATTCACCGACATTAGCCTCCGAAGACATGATCCATAGTAAAGAAGTAGACATGGTACGAATGGGATTGAGAAGGAGCTCTTCTAGGGCATAGTCCGTGACTACGTTTTTCCGTTGGTTGATGCTGCGTATTGCACACTTGTTACATTTGTTTATATAGTGTTAGTTCTATAACGAATTTCAAGCGCCTATGAATTAGTTCCAAGAAAGCGGCCGTTCACGTCAGGAATTAAGGTTGTTGATGTAGTTGCTATTCTTTCTTTTTTTCGTCTCGATTGGGGTTGGTGTTCAGTGTACCGCTCCGTGGGTAGAAGATCGAAAAGAATGCATTGGATGGATGCCCGGGCATTGAGAAGGAAGGATGCTTTCAAAGGCGAAAGGCCATGGGGAGATACCGTCTGTGATCCATGGATCTCCGATCGGGAAACCGTATCCAAGCTCCGTGGCTAGTCTGCGCTCTTTGGACTTTTCAAACTTAGCAAACTGAAACATCTGAGTAGCTAAAGGAAGGGAAATCAACCGAGACCCCGTTAGTAGCGGCGAGCGAGAGCGGATTGGGACTTTGAAGAAAAACAAAGACGAAGCTTTGTTCCTCAGCAAAGTGTTCATTTCTTTTTCGCCAGGTTTCATTCTCTTTCTTTTTAGATTGGATGATGGAAAAACCAGCAAGCTACAGCTTGAAAGCTTACATTCTTCTCTTCTGGAGAAAGGACTTTCTTTATAGATAAAGACGTTGAGTAAGGGGGCGGAGCTTGAAGAGCGAAGCGAGCTGTGCTAGCCTATTACGTTTTTCAGCAGCAGGCTACAGTCTAACGCTTGCCCCCGGTGGCTAACCTAGGTTGGGGCGAAACCTCCAAAACTAGGGTTCCAAACCTTTCTCTAATAATCAGGTAAGCTTTCAAGCCCCTTGACTTTCTATTAGATTAGTTTAGGTAAGGGCGCTGTTAATTGTAATTGTGAAAAGGTTGGAAGATCTAGCCAAAGAAGGTGATAGCCCTGTAGATTCGTTCCCATGGTTCGATCCTTCCCAGTAAAACGCGGCGTGTTCGAATTCTGATCACTTTTACGCGAGAAAAGGGGACCACCCTCTAAGCCTAAGTATTCCTCAATGACCGATAGCGTACAAGTACCGTGAGGGAAAGGTGAAAAGAACCCTATGTAGGGAGCCGTACGTGGACGTTACCGCTCATATAATTCCCAGCCAGCAAGTAGTTAGCCCCCCTCTACAAGGAATGGAAGTATGGGTGAATCGACATTAAATAGAGGAATTCGCTTTTTCTTTTCAACAATAACATGAGAAGAGCATCCCTTTCACAAAAACCTACAGACCCCCCTATCCTGTTCAGCACCTTGTGATCTTCTCAAAGATCTGTTCAGCACCTAGTAGGGATTCGGAATACAATCCCTACTAATGTCAGTAGGGATAGGAATACAATCCCTATTGCCAGTAGGGATTTGGGAATACAATCCCTACTATCAATAGGGATTAGAAATACAATCCCTACTAATGTAAGTAGGGATTTTACACCCCATTACGAACTTAATATCATCCTTTGAGTTAATGATTCAACATAAAATGAATTATTTGATCCGAAAACAATGAATACAGATAGCCAACATATGATTATACAATATGTGTCGGAATGAAAATGAATTAGAACCTACAAATCTTAAAGCATAAAATCAAGTGCGGAGCGGATAGCCCACTTTTGGTTACACAAGTATCATAGTTACACAAAAAACATGTTAATATAATAAGATGGGAGAATTTGATCTCTAACTTATGAATATGTTAATATTCATAAGTTAGAGATCTAGAACTAGAGGGAAGTTCAAGAGGCGCCTCCGTCCAACCTCGAGAGTCTTGAATGCTCCTTCCATCCAAGCATGATAGTAGATTTTATGGTCAGAGTTCAATCCCGGGATGATGAATTAGACTCACCCTATGCTGGCTTTATACATCCGTAAATATTCTTAAATAATAGGGCCACGGCCGTGGCGTTGGGCAGAAAGCCAATGATTTCGACGAGGCCCTTCCCTTTAACCCGAATAGCCAGATTCATTACAGGTCATCCCCTACGAATCCTTTGACGGACACCAGAGAATTTAGTTCTTCGCCTATCACATTGGTCGACATGAATTTCCCTCTAGTCCTATAATCACTACCTCGTTCCCAAGGACTAGCAGAATCGAAATAGCGAAATTCTTGGGGTCATCTCAATGGGTTCAGAAACCACACGTTTCTCTGGATCATCATAGCGTACTTCCACATATCCACTCAGAGGAAGGTCTTTTCGTAATGGATGACCCTCAAAACCATAATGTGTTGATATACGGCGTAGATCTGGATGATTGATGGAAGAAACACCAAACATATCCCAAACTTCTCGCTCCCACCGGCCGGCTGATGGAAATGGACTGCCTACCGGGGATATTCGTGTTACTTCGTCTGCACTGGTTTGTACACGAATGCGTGAGTTATACCGACCACTTCAAATCTTCGTTTTCAAGTGGGATGATCAACTCCGCAAATATCGATCAAAACTTGAACCCTTGTACAGGTATGCAATTGAAGAAAGCACAACATTTGAAATGGGCAGTCCGTATTGGTATCAGAGCTATTCCCATGTTCCGACCTTTACATTTTTTTATCCATTTCTTGGGTAAAGTCTCCCAACTATATTTGAAAATGAATTGGTTATCCATAAAGATAACCAACAGAATGATTCTTTTTCTGTTCCTATATATATGGGTCCGTGCAGCATTTCCACGATATCATTATGATCAATTAATGGGACTTGGCCGAAAAGTGTTCTTGCCTCTATCATTAGCTCGGGTAGTCCCTGTTTCTGGTGTTTTAGTCACCTTTCAATGGCTCCCTTAATGATGTGTGAGGAATTGCCCTATTGAGTAATGGGAAGCGGGCTACTCCACGAAAATGCCCCGCCCCTAGGTTCATTTGTCGTTGGGGCTAAAAAGATTCCTTGCTCGTTCCTAGGTCTTTTATTCCATATTTTGGATCGCCGTATTATTTCACTCACTGAGTTCTGTTGGATCCTCCCTATCTCTGAGTTCTGTTGGATCGCAGTATTATTTCACTCACTGAGTTCTGTTGATCGCCGTATTACTTCACTCACTTAGTTCTGTTGGATCGCCTTCTCTGAACAATCGGAATTTCGTACTTCTGTTGGATCCTCCTTATCTCCTGATCGAGCTTGTAAAGGTAGATCTCGTCTGGTAGGGCCGATAGTAATACACTGTGTGGGACTGAGTAAGGGCCCTTATCTACCCCTACGAGTCGTCCGGCAGAAAAGACTTTCTGAATGGAGTAAAAGAACTTGGGGTCGCCGATCTCTTCCTTAAAGATGGGGATGAGTCGATGTCGGTCGATGGTGTGAAAACACTTCCTGATGTCGAATTCCAAAAACCAGCGAGAGGTTCCCCACTCATCTTTGATCCGTCTTAGAGCCCGTCTCTGGAAACTCGGATTTGCCAGCTGGATTAAGACTTCATTCTGCTTTTTTTATCTTTGATGTCGTGAATATGGTTTGTTGCTGCACATGATACGCGATATGCAAAGCATGTCGCATTTTGAAATTTTGACTGCTTTAGGTTGCGTAATATGAAATTTTGTGACTTGCATGGTAGCGAAGCCTTTCGGTCGAGTATTGTTGTTAGTTTGATATTAATAAAGTTGTTGAAAGCTTAGTGTCGGTGTTTTGTTTTGTCAAAGCTTTCGTTGGAACCCGGTTGAGTACATAAGCGTGCATGCCATAGCCGAACACTATGTGTAATATGTCCTAACAAATGACCTTCGTTTTTTATAGTTTGGGTAAACTTAGGGCCTAACAATATTTCACTACCGCCCATTCCTTATGCATCAAACAATTCCTTATGCATCAAAAAATTCAAACTACTTGATAATTCAAGCAATTATTCATTAAAAGAACGATTTGCAAAAATGGTCAAATAAAGTAGAATTCGAATAAATGTAGTGACAATAAAAAAGTCATATTTTCATAAGAGAGTATTCAAAGAAACAAATAGTAAGGAGGCGGTCGAATTCTTCATTATAAACACCCAACGTATAATAATGTATAAAGTTTTATAAAATTTCAAATATACCATTGAGACGTCCTACTTTTTTCAAAGTGCCGACAAATATTATGGCTTATATATATAGTTTACTTGATTTTTATATATCAAAATATTAGTTTCTAAGTTATTATTATATATATATATATATGTATACGTATATGCTTACATATACGTATATACACGAACGAAAACGTAAGATAAACATGTTAGGATCAGTGTTGAGTGTTGGTGAATGTATGAACGATCTCCTAGCAACACAACTTTCAAGCTTTGTAAGAACACTTGTATTTTGAATACAAGTATATACTTAGAAGATAATCTTGCATATCATTTCATTGAGTACAAAAGTCTTTACAGTTTGTGAAATGAACCACACCTCAAACAGTACAAGAGGTATGGATTAATACAGCTAAAAAGTATGGTATAACTAAATTAATCTAAACACCATACCGTGCATTAAATGCACTGAACAACTAAACAAAAGTAAAACAACTGAAACTGTGTAATACAACTGAAACAACAGAAAGACTGAAACAATTGAAAACTACTGAGAATATAGAACAACTGAAAGTATTCAGTTGTTTCTCTTTAACTACTTGGTTTGAAGAGACCAAAGCTCATCAACCGTATAATAAGTAATGAAACTTTTTTGTTTAACCAAGTAATCACATTCCAACAAACTTAAAGACAACAATTAAAGGTGTGGTCATAAAGTAAATGGACTCACTTGCCGATTAGTAGTTTAGTCAAGTTTTATAGAGCCTAGAGTATTACTTAGTGTCTAGATTAGCGTTATTTAGTTAATAATTATTAGATTACTTTTAACACATCAAGTTTTTTGCGTCGTTGCCGGGGACTCTTGGTGATTGCGTTCATTAGCTTTGATTAAACTTGCTCGATACATAAGTGCTATTTGTATTTTGTTTTGAGTCGTAGGAGTTAGGTTAATATAGTTTAGTTTTGGTAGTTACTCGTATTGAGTCTTCATCAGCATATGGGTATTATTTAGATGAAGACTCAATTGTTAAAAAAAAGGTGGGATGACCAGTGCATTGTAACTGCCAAATACAGCCCGTCTCTGACTTATTCTCCTAGCAGTCCTAGACTGTCTCCTTCGAGCCCGTATAGCCCGACCTCACCTAGCTACATGTACCAATGCTAGTTTCTCTGTTTTGAAGCTTAATTTGTTTTTATAGGGTTTAATTATTAAAAGATTTTTCCTACTTCACTCCAATTTTAAATGTTGAATTTTTTGTAGCCCGACTTCGCCGTCATATTCTCCAACATCTCCCTCTTACTCGCCTTCAAGCCCAACCTACAGTCCCAGCAGGTATGTTTATCATATTGAATATCATTTGCAAGTACTGCAAACTCTTAATTTTCGGCAACCTAAAAAGAAGCCTGTATATTTAAAGTACTGCAAACTCTTAATTTATACATTGGGTGTTTATAATGAAGAATTCGACCCCCTCCTTATTATTTGTTTCTTTGAATACTCTCTTCTGAAAATATGACTTTTTTATTGTTACTACATTTCTTCGAATTCTACTTTATTTGACCATTTTTGCAAATCGTTCTTTTAATGAACAATTGCTTGAATTATCAAGTAGTTTGAATTGTTTGATGCATAACGAATTGTTTGATGCATAAGGAATGGGCGGTAGTGATATATTGTTAGGCCCTAAGTTTGCCCAAACTATAAAAAACGAAGGTCATTTGTTAGGACATATTACACATAGTGTTCGGCTATGGCACGCAACCAGGTTCCAACAAAAGCTTTGACAAAACAAAAACACCGACACGAAGTTTTCAACAACTTTATTAATATCAAACTAACAACAATCCTCGACCGAAAGGCTTCGCTACCATGCAAGTCACAAAATTTCATATTACGCTATCTAAAGCAGTCAAAATTTCAAAACGCGACATGCTTTGCATATCGCGTATCATGTGCAACAACAAACCATATTCACGACATCAAATATAAAAAAGGCTACCAGAATTTTAACAAATCTTGTATTTTTCGGCCAAAAGTCAAACTATGTACATTACTTACACCGGTAAATCATCCAACGCGTACCCGTCAAACCCAAACTCGTACTGACGAGCTCCACCCGAATAAGGAAGCTTGCCTTCTAATATGCTCGTCGTACTAGTTCGGGTATGAGGTTAATCCAGACCGATTAATCGAAAACTCGATTAGGAGGTCGAATGTAAACATTTTTCCTTTGTTCTTTCGCCTCGAGCATGTCCGCCATTTTAAAAGTCTCGAATTCGTGTATGTCCTCGGCCATGGCTTCTTTTCCTAATCTTGAAGATTCCCCACTTTTCTTGCGATTCGACCGTGTGGGTGTGAGTATGTCATTGGATCGTCTCTGGGAACATCATTCAAGTTCATGTCCGGCAACATCAAGGGAATCGGTTCCCACTTTGAGTGGTGTCTCGCAACCTCCCATGAAGGCATGTGGGGAAACCCACTTTGAGTGGTGTCTCGCACCCCAAACACTACTATCCACCAAACCTTGTACTACCGTCATTACCGGACCCCAGGAAACCCTGTAGCCGTCAATAACCGGCGAGACCACCATCAAACTCAACCCGACGAAGGCTCTAAGCTCCGTTCCTTCGACTGATTGTTCGCATCGGATCTCAGGTTATCTATTGCACTCCCTAAATAGGGTTCTTTTCACATTTCCCTCATGGTACTTGTACGCTATTGGTCATTGAGGAATACTTAGGCTTAGAGGGTGGTCCCCCTTTCTCGCGTAAAAGCGATTAGAATTCTAACACGCCGTGTTTTACTGGGAAGGATCGAACCATGGGAACGAATCTACAGGGCTATCACCTTCTTTGGCCAGATGTTCCAACCTTTTCACAATTAGAGTTCACAGCGCCCTTGACTAAACTAATCTAATAGAAAGTCAAGGGCTTGAAAGCTTACCGATTATTAGAGAAAGGTTTGGAACCCTAGTTTTGGAGTTTTCGCACCAACCTAGGTTAGCCACCGGGGGCAAGCGTTAGACTGTAGCTTGCTGCTGAAAAACGTAATAGGCTAGCGCAGCTCGCTTCGCTCTTCAAGCTCCGCCCCCTTACTCAATGTCTTTATCTATAAAGAAAGCCCTTTCTCCAGAAGAGAAGAAGGTAAGCTTTCAAGCCGTAGCTTGTTGGTTTTTCCATCATCCAATCAAAAAAGAAAGAGAATGAAACCTGGAGAAAAAGAAATGAACACTTTGCTGAGGAACGAAGCTTTGTCTTTGTTTTTCTTCAAAGCCCCAATTTGCTCTCGTTCGCCGCTACTAACAGGGTCTCGGTTGATTTCCCTTCCTTTAGCTACTCAGATGTTTCAGTTCGCTAAGTTTGAAAAGTCCAAAGAGCGCAGACTAGCCACGGAGCTTGGATACGGTTTCCCGATCGGAGATCCATGGATCACAGACGGTATCTCCCCATGGCCTTTCGCCTCTAAAAGCGTCCTTCCTTCTCAATGCCCGAGCATCCATCCAATGCATTCTTTTCGATCTTGTACCCATGGAGCGGTACACTGAACACCAACCCAATCGAGACGAAAAAAAGGAAAGAATAGCAACTACATCAACAACCTTGATTCCTGACGTGAACGGCCGCTTTCTTGGAACTAATTCATAGGCGCTTGAAATTCGTTATAGAACTAACACTATATAAACAAATATAACAAGTGTGCAATACGCAGCATCAACCAATGGAAAAACGTAGTCACGGACTGTGCCCAGAAGAGCTCCTTCTCAATCCCATTCGTACCATGTCTACTTCTTTACTATGGATCATGTCTTCGGAGGCTAATGTCGGTGAATCGGTTAATATGACATAGATCGGAGAATGGTTAAATGCTTCTTTGGGAAAGAACTCCTTGTTTAAAATCTTCTGTATTCTTCTGTTGTTCTGCACATTTAGTTGTTCTTCAAAATACTTAGAAACTTATTGGATCATTTTAGTTCCATGATTTAAAGTTATTGGCCATCAGTTCTTTCAAGACTCTACAATCTCCCCCTGAAATGATGAAGCCAAAACTTTTAATCACTTTTATTTCCTGGAACTGTTTATTTTCTCCCAGAGCTGTTCGCATATAACCATCCTTAGATTCATTGCAAGCTCTTGGAGACTTTTAGAAGCCTTTGACCCTTTATCATTCATGGGTAGAATGATGGTTTCAAATTGATCTTGGGCAGGCAGTCTTTGTAATGTAACTTTCTGCAATCTACACCACTCCAGGTATTACTCATCCGCTAGGAGAGTTTATAAATAAATATAGATCTTGGGTATCATCCAAGACAAGGATCGGGTCAGTTATAAGTCAAATCCAAAAGCTGTGAGTTAAATGTTTCTGATTCGACTTCACACTTTTAACAATTACAGTCGAATTTAACAAGCAGCCCCAAATACAAACAAAAGCAGTTCAGTTTAACATAATTAAAATGTCTAGAAACCCATTTCTTCCACACAAAAATGATGAAACAAAAAGAAGAAAGAATCTTACCAGACCGCGGGGAAGAAGTAGAGTATTGGCGGCGGATGAAACAAAGACACGACAGAGAAGTATGGTTTTGCAGAGTCTTTGAAATTAAAGTAAAATGAGACTCATTTTGTCGTATCTGGGGAACCGGAACCGAACTGCTAATTATGTGAGAGTTCTCTCTAAATTGTTTTGGGTAGGGGTGAGTAATTCGCGGTTCTGAACTGCCAGAACCGGGGAACCAGAACCAAACTGCTAGAACCGAACCGTATTATTGTATTTCGGGTCCGGTTCCGGTTCTTAAATTTGGCTGAAAATGGTTCCCGGTTCGGTTCCGGTTAGAACCGACGGTTCCAGTTATAGAACCACTAGAACCGGGTTTGGTTTAAACTTTGAAGATTATATTTAAAATCCTATTTATTTCGTAGGTTTTCACGGGTTTCACAGTTGATAAACTTAAACAGAAAAGGATCACGGGCTTATTCTCCTACCATGATCATATGATTTGCCAATATGATCTTAATGAGGTGGGGGGCTTTGCATCTGACACTCGTTGGGCTTCCCTCTTCGGGAGCCTGCGTCCCGGCGTTTTTGCGCAATAAACCCCTCCGGCCGAAGACTAGTGGTAGGTGGTCCCCCGGAGCTTTTGGAAAAGGGTAGCCTAGTGATGACCCTTTCACTCTTCCACGGACTGATACATGTACCGAATGCTCATACGAGAAAGTTGACTCCTGGGTCTGGAACCTGGGGGGTTGCTCCGATAAATCCTTTCTTTCTCGTCCACTCAGGGGGTGCGGACACACCTGTGCGGATTACAGGTGACAGTTACAAGAATGGTGGGGAAGTTAACAGTACCCGACGACATTCAGGGATGGATGTAGACCCATAGGGCAGGGATAATCATTCCGGTCCTGGGAAAGGTGGTGACCATTCTCAAGAACCAAAAACACTAAGCTGAGGGGAAGCCCTATGACTCACTGAACCAACTGCAGGAGGGCCCTTGATCTATCAATATAGGGAGTAAAAAAGGGCTTTGCTCCCCTTTACAATATAATATGAAGAAAGAAATAAGGGTCGAAGTTTAGACTGCTCACAACAGGTCTACCTATAGAAAGGATCATCATAATGGTACTCGAATCCATTTACGATCCCGAGTTTCCAGACACATCGCACTTCCGCTCGGGTCGAGGATGCCACTCGGCCCAAAGACGGATCAAAGATGAGTGGGGAACCTCTCGCTGGTTTTTGGAATTCGACATCAGGAAGTGTTTTCACACCATCGAGCGACATCGACTCATCCCCATCTTTAAAGAAGAGATTGGCGACCCCAAGTTCTTTTACTCCATTCAGAAAGTCTTTTTTGCCGGACGACTCGTAGGGGCGGATAAGGGCCCTTACTCAGTCCCACACAGTGTATTACTATCGGCCCTACCAGACAACATCTACCTACACAAGCTCGATCAGGAGATAGGTAGGATCTAACAGAAGTACGAAATTCCGATTGTTCAGAGAAGGCGATCCAACAGAACACAGTGAGTGAAATAATATGGCGATCCAACAGAACTCAGTGAGTGAAATAATACGGCGATCCAATAGAACTCAGAGATAGGGAGGATCCAACATAACTCAATGAGTGAAATAATACGGCGATCCAAAATAATGGAATAAAAGACCTAGGAACGAGCAAGGAATCTTTTTAGCCCCAACGACAAATGAACCTAGGGGCGGGGCATTTTCGGGGAGTAGCCCGCTTCCCATTACTCAATAGGCAATTCCTCTCACATCATTAAAGGAGCCATTGAAAGGTGACTAAAACACCAGAAACGAGGACTACCCGATCTAATGATAGAGGCAAGAACACTTTCCGGCCAAGTCCCATTAATTGATCATAACGATATCGTGGAAATGCTGCACGGACCCATATATATAGGAACAGAAAAAGAATCGTTCTGTTGGTTACCTTTATGGATAACCAATTCATTTTCAAATATAGTTGGGAGACTTTACTCAAGAAATGGGTAAAAAAATGGAAAGATCGGAACATGGGAATAGCTCTGATACCAATACGGACTGCCATTTCAAATGTTGTGCTTTCTTCAATTGCATACCTATACAAGGGTTCAAGTTTCGATCGATATTTGCGGAGTTGATCGTTGATGGTTGGGTAAAAGTTAGTTAGTATTATATATTAATTAGTTATATTTAGGTAAATAAATGAATGAACATTGGTACTTCAAGCATTGTTTACGTGTTTCAGGACATTGGAGGCTATGGAGCTTAACGAGGATATTTACGGGCTTGGAACGAAGATCGAGAAGTGAGAGATTGGACGTGCACGCATCACGAGGCATTCAAGAAAAGAAAAATGAAAAATATGAAGTTTTACATCTTCGTGATACGTGAAGATGCAAAGAAGGACAACTTCGCGATACGCGAAGTTGCAGGATGTCGGCCGCGACTATTTTGTCCTTCGCGATACGCGAAGAAGCATGCTGGGACATCTTTGCGATACGCAAAGATGCTTAAGTCGGCCAAAAATTTAGGTTTTGCCTTATATAAACCCTTTAACCTCCCCCATTCGGTTATAGATGACTTCCAGAGGCAAAAGAGGCTGCTTAGGACGATCTTCCATCATTCCAAGGCTTCCGGTTCATCTCGGGTTTGCATGTTCATTAAGATAAGTGATATAATCGATATGTCGATGCTTGGCTAAGTTCTTTGTTCTTTCTAGGCTAGGTTTTTGTGTATTTTAACTTCTGACCAGATTCTAATACTTAAGGTTTATGAGCTTGATTGAGTTATTGCTTTGGTCTTGCTTAATTATTGATTGATTATTTAAACAACTTGTGTTTGAGATTATTAATTGATGCATTATGTGTTTGGTTGTGTTCATCAACATTTAGGGTTTGAGCTCTTGTGTCATTGATTAGTTATCATCAAATATTGTTTCTTCATTGGTTTTAACAAACATAAGTTGGTAATTAGGTAAACCGAGTTCAATTGTGTCATCAATTCGGTTAAGGTATCGTTTGACATCACAATCAAACTATTAGGTTTAGCAATTACTGCGTACTCAAGGGAATCTGGGATTAAGTTGAATATCATTAACCGAACCTAGAATGAATGTTTTCATTAATATTGTTTGCAAAGTTTTTATAATTAAGTTTTAGTTAAATCTTTTCTAAAAACCGCTTGACATCGTCTGTCCACCGTAATTAATTAATTAATTTAGTCATATTAAAATTAGCACTTTCCTTGAGTCCCTGAGGAGACGACCTTACTTACCCGTACTAGTTTGTCACACCCCGTTAAGCGAATTGCGGAAGCGTAAAACGAAATGCAACAGATACAACTGGTATCAAATACGTTGTTCATAAAGAAACATTACTAACTAATTTACAATATATTACATCGTTCTAACATCTTTTACAAACTAGGTGATACAATCAAACCGGTTCTTCAATTACTTTACTTCTAACTCAAATGCCCACGACATCAATCATCAGTCAGACACGTAACGCACAGGAAATTACTTCTCATATCTGATTACCTGAAAAGCATGTTAAAACAGGTCAACTACGAATAGTTGGTGAGTTTCATAAGTTTAACAAAATCAGTTCTGCGTACCACACAGTCATAGTTTGTATGTACGCGTATGTAAAAATATGTATTTACGTTTGTATAAATATGTACAGCCATATCCTTGTGTGTGCATATGCACACATGTAAGTTTATAATATAAATTCGAAAATTTCGGTAAAATCGTGATTGTTTGTTCGTACTACCTGTTTCCAATTTCCGTGTTTAACCAACCACTGTGGACCCCCTTCCTCCCACAACGGTTCCACATAAACTCAAACATTATATAGTGTACACGCAAATAATTAGTATATTCTACACATAGTATTTCCTACGGCTAATCACATAGCATGTATATAGACACATATACACATATAGTATTTATCACGTATCACCAAATACTGTGGCTCCCCATCCGCCCACAATACGCATAATCACATTATTTTCTTAACATTCATGTCATAATCAAGTTAGTTAGTTTAATAAGTTGCAGCAGAACTTGGCTCATAGGCCATACTCAACTTTAGTTTATAAGTTGCAGCAGAACTTGGCTCATAGGCCATACTCAACTTTAGTTTAGTAAGTTGCAGCAGAACTTGGCTCATAGGCCATACTCAACTTTAGTTTAGTAAGTTGCAGCAGAACTTGGGAAGAAAATAGTTATGGGAAAATAAGCTTGGGTAAATGTATTGGTTAATAAAATGATTAAGTTATAAAGAAGGGTCACATACTGGGGTCCCGGATTAGCCACGGGGCCCGTTTCCATTTATTCAGTTTGATTTGAGAAGAAACGCGCACAATCCACCCGGATTGTCCAGGTTTCTCATAGAAAAGTTCGTTTTTACTTAATTAATCCAAAAATATGATTTTTGATCACTCTTGGTGTTTTGATATTCCCGCAGGTTCGCGAGTCGCGAACTTGCCGGTTTTTATAGAAACTGAATTTGTTTAATCTTTAAATTAGCATAATTAATTAACTGTTAATCATTAAATTATGAAAATTTAACCACTTATCAATTAAAATATTTATATTTTTATAAAAATATTTATGGAATTATTTACTGATTTATTAATTTATAAAAATTCATTTTATCAGCTATATTTCGACTGAAAATCGTCCGTTTACCCCAAACAATTTCCAAAAATTCCACAAAAATTCCTGAATACTCAAATCATGTCCCAAAACAATCTATATCAATTCCAGAATGTAAAAAGCTTGTTCAATATTCTTTTCGGCCTAAATTCGGCTATAAAAATTAGCACGAACGCATATGTACAAAACACCTTTAGACTTCTCCGAATGATCTCAAAATTCATATGTAATCAAAATAGATCAAATCTGAGTTTCCAGAAAAATTTCATAATTTTTGAAGTATTTTAGCTATTTTTCCCAAATAAACGTCCCAATTTGGTAATAAATTCGCCAAATATTCTCGAATGGTCGAAAAATTACCAAATTTGAACAGGGACTTATTGACATGGTCCCTGATGTCCCTGAAAAATTTCAAGTCCTAAAAATATTCACATCACAACCTTAACCTAAATAGCCCGTAAGCGAGTGTTTCGGTATTACCTTAGCGGGTTTGGCTCGTTTCCGACTTTTTAATCAAGTTGTCAGGTTCTTGTGCTTCTAAGCAAGCTAGGTACAAGTCCTATATCACAAAACAAGCAATTTTTCATCAACATAACAGCCCTTAAATTAGGGTTTCGGCTAGTGCACAAAAACGAACTTTTGAACCGTAAAAACACCGTTTCAACCCTTTCATCCGTGTTTATGGCCAAAAAAACTATCAAACAGGTTCCTTACCGTGTTTATGATCAAAACATGTTTATGGACCATTTTTAGGATTTTTACACGGTTAGGAATGATTTTTAGTAACCAAGACATGTTTTTATGGTATTAAACGACTTTAAACAAGTGCAAAAGCTACTTATTTAAACTCCCTACCTTAGGGTTTGAAGGTTTTCTGGCTGAAGCAGAACTTGTGTCGAGAATTCTCATGAAAAAGATATCACAAAATATCTTAGAACTTGTTTAAAGATGAAAAGGGTTTAAGGGGGGAAAAGTCTTCTTTGGCGGGCTGGGCTCGTTGGGTCTCCTTTTGGGCCCATTTGGCCCACTTTTCTCGATTTACGTGCCCGAACGTGAAATGCCGAGTCCAAATTTATTTCGGGTTCGGTTTCTGGCGACAAAAATATATCGGGTGCGACAAACGGAGCGAAAACGAGTGTTTTTCGGCTAGTTTTGTGTAAAATTATAAAAACATACTATATGTTTGTAAAAATCAAAAATATTTTCACGGATCGCTTAAAAAATTTCAAGTAAGTGTTTGGTAAGTCTTTTTTGGTTTAACGGATGATACAATGCTTGGTTTGTAACTATCTTTCGCGTTTAAGTCTATAGCGGGTAGTTAAACGAGCATGTTTTTGTTTAACTTGTTTGCTATCGAACTAAGGCCATATTACTAATATTTTAGCTTGCATAGATCGTATATCACTTATAGATGGCACCCTGGGATATCCGGACCATAACCAGACCCGTTTGGTTATTCGTTTGTTCGTTACGCAATAAGCGGTTAAACGCTTATTCAAGTTTGTAAGTACTAAGGTGTACTTGGTTTTGCCACGGATGTCACATAGTTATAGGTATTTAAGTCTTTAATTAATTGTTTTTTAGTAGACCACGACAACCTACGTCAATCGTCCCTCTCGAAAACGAAGATTTGAAGTGGTCGGTATAACACACGCATTCGTGTACAAACCAGTGCAGACGAAGTAACACGAATATCCCCGGTAGTGAGTGTTTTGGTTTAAAATCGGTGAGGATCAATGAACCAAATTCGTAAGTGAGGATTGGTGCTAGTATGGATTAATGCGATGATATTAACAGTTATAAACGATGAACACATAGATTTATACGAGGAAAAGCCCTTGGTAACTAGTATCCCGCCGGCACAAAAACCTCGGGTAGTGAAAACTATCACTACCAATTATATTAAGCTTAAAAAGGTTACAAATGGTGGAATAATAGCTGATCGTGAATACAAGTGTTTGCTAGGAACTCTCAATGCTAAAGTGTTGTGTGTTGTGATCAGCTATCACTCGATATATATATACAATGAAATACAACGGCTAATTAACTACTTATGCTATAATCTCGGCCACGTTTGGTTTACTCTTTCAACTCGACCGTTTAGGAGCGTGGACGAGAAGAGAAGACCAGGTAAAATATTCCTTCCGTAATAATAGGAATTCTGGTAAGCACGTGTTATACCTGCAAAAAATAGATTAGAATATAACTGAAATTGACCGTTAAGGATCCTTGAACCATTGAGGATCCTTAGTCCTGCTAACAGTTGCCAACGATACTTGAATTTCGAGGATCAAAGATCCTGGTCCCAACAATTGCCCCCAAACATGATAGGTGTGAAAGGGGAACAGCTGTCATGTTTATCCCGAGAAGAGTGCACCGTAACTGTCGATTAAAAGTAGATGTGACCGTCGCCTGCCATCAAATAATTGCGCCTACTTAATAGGCTCAAACCCGTATATCTTCCTTCTTCATCGGATTATAAGCATAGTTCCGGCATAACCACTAGGTATCCTCCTTTCTTTTTTCTATTATCTCCTATATCTTTCTCATCCTTCTATCACAATGCCTAGAAGAGACCAGAAAGCTTCCTTTAGTTCGAGTCCTAAGGATATTACTCCCGTGCTCCAGAAGCAACATCTTCTTAAAGATCCAGCTTCCGAGATCTGCAAATTCACCAACGAAGAGATCCAGAGAAACTCCAAACGATTCTCCGAAGGAACGGTGTTTAGAGCGTACGACTCCCGATTAAGGAGAGATTGTGTTTCTTCTAACTGGGTTTGTTTTCCGGCACTCCCATTCCTTCTCGGGCTCTCGTATCCGTTTCCCGACCTTACAACTACCTTCTTTTCCTTCACCGGTCTTAGCTATATTCAAGCTATGCCAATGATGTGGAGGACTTTGCATACCTTTGAGAGACTGATTGCAGAGCAGGATCTCGACTTCAATCTTCCAGCCCTTTCTTACTTGTACAGCCTCGTAACTCATGGTTCTAGCAGATTTCTCTTCAAGAGTAAACCCTTCCGGCCTTTGCCGATCAACAAGACTACTCATAACAACCAAAGTTGGAAGAACCAGTTCTTTTTCGTTTTAAGAGACAGTATCCCCAAAGGGAATTCCTTACCGTCTTGCTGGATCCTGAAGGGTAGGATAGTGGATCCAGAGGATAGGTGATGCTTATTTTATTAATTGGCTAACTGTGGGTTTGTTGTTTTTTGTGTAGTATCCAATTTTTCTGATCTTGCCGCTGACCCGGAAGGTATTGAAAGGTGTTCCTGTCTCTGGATCCTTTTGATAGGACCTTCAAAGCTATCGTTGAAGAAGCAGAGGATTCAGACGATAAGACCGCCAGCTCCTCGGAAACAATGTCAAGTAAGTTAGAATCCATCCACATAAATTGCCTGATGACTTAGATCTCCGGCGCCGCCATAAACTGCCGGATATGGCCAATATTTGGCAAAATCCGTTGAAACCACTGCCGGCAATGCAGGTGAATACCCCCTCTTTCTACACACATAATCCAAGAACAAATGCGGGCGACGATGGTCCATACCCCCCACCAGACCACTACGACACCACACCACCGCCACCTAGGGTTCTGAAATTGAACCCGGCAATAGTAGGTAATGACCGTTGACTGGAAAGAAAGAAGATGAATGTGTGGCGCAGTAGCGGTGATAGCAGACCCATATCTTACCATTCTTATCTTGAAGAAAATACACTTGGCTAAAACACACGGGTGACGCGTGTAAGGCAGAGGAACAAATCAAAGCCAAAAGCAAGGCCAAATTGTACAACCAAAACAACTTGAAATACAACACATCATTGCCAAGTTCACCAGAATTTGTTATATTAATATTACTAGTATTACAACCCCACGCGTTGCGGCGGGGGCGTAAACTGCGTAAAAACTAAAGTTGAAACTTTACAATGAACCCGCAGAGACCCAATTCTCCATCATGGTGAAGTTCTTCATACCATGCAATGCCAAAGTAGCAAATCGGATTGTTGTCATTGGAGAGTTTAAACCTTGTTTTCTTGCCAATTAAGATTGGTGCCTTATGTGAACCATTGACATATATCTTGTTGATGCAATTGAGATGTGTTCATGACATTGTAGCATGATTTCACCTTGATGATATTGTCAAAGTATTCCTGATCCTCTAGATCAGCTATAACCTCGATGGCGTCAGCCTGCGTTGAAAACCTGATACACACGTTCACTTTCTCATCAAAGGTTCCTTACAATATAAAAAGTTCACTTTCACGAAACAAAAATGGTAACCTGGATGCCAACATAAACGCCTAAGCCCTGAGTTGGGAACTTCCCATGCTGCAAGCATTGGCAAAGGTTTCCTATTTCAAAGACTCATTTCTTGCATCGGATACATGAATTCTAGTACCAAGAGTTGTTGCTGTCGATAATGAATTTTGTTATGGTTGCTTGACAGTGAACGGTTTCCTGCTTGTCAGTCGTTTAATTTCTGTTAACAATGTTGCATTTTTTAAAGGTGTAAAGAGTGATAAGGAAAATAAATTACTTCATAGTTGTGCTACCGACTTACCGTTGTAGTGTGAGAGAACTTGTGAATTGCTTATGCGATTGCCAAGTGCTCTCTGTGCATCGAGTGGTCTTCTAGGGACTGAAGAGGTAGTGTTGCTGAGGCGTTGAGGAATCTGAAAGAAAGTTGACATATATATTCCTAGTGAGTTTAAAATGCAATCTTAGATGTTGGGTTATGACATAAATACCATGGCAAAGAGTAAATACGGTATTTTGAAAAGTTTTGAGGACGGATAAGTGTAGATTTAAAATGACGTTTACTAATTAAGAATTAAACAGAATCTGTTAAAAAGCTTAATACGCATACATATCAAAGATAGCTTTCGAGTCTACCTGTAATGTCAAGTAGCTTAAATAACCAGAATTGCCCTTGGTTATAAAGCTTCTGTTGTAAGTTGTAACACCAACTATATATTAGAAAGTCTTATCAGATTGCCAACAAACATTTGCCTTAATAAAAGACAATTTATCATTTGAAAGTTTCTTATGTAACACACACATAAAAAGTTAAATGACTGCTGCAAGAAATTTACTTTGTAGTTCTGCACAAGCACCTTAGAAGTATTTGGTAAAGGCTTTCTTTAGTGAAAGTTCATTAGCTCAATAACACACAAAGTAGTTTTCATGAGTCGATGAATGTATATAAAGGCTATATTAAGCAGTAGCTAATATATTACAACCCGAATTCTAATTGGTAGACTATAAGGATAAATCAAGTTGTTTAAACAAAATGTCAGGCTGTATGTTCAGCAGAATCGACTAATTAAACAAAAGTATGTGTTTTGGGCTTTGTTTTGTCAAAGGGCAAAAGTGAGCACATTACTTCTTTTTGCAATTCAATATAATCCAGTGTAAAAAATAAATTTCATTAAGCAGGACTTATATTGTCATTTAGCTAACATGTGAGTCCTAAATATGTTTGACAGTGGTGTTTCATATTGGGAATTAGATAAGCTGAAGGCTATTATTGACGTTATACTAAAAGGATAACCAAGATCGGTGGAAGAATATGACCGCAAACACAACCGATGTCACAAAAAACGGTGGTTATGCGATGATAGTCGAGGAAGAGGGAACGATCGCCATCTCTCTCTCACCATAGTTTAAGAAAGAAAATCAGAGACAGTGACGTCGGTGGTGAGAATGCCGGTGGTTCGGTATTAAAAGTGGAAGTCGATGGTGACCCACATGTGCACTGGAGTTTGAAACACGTACCTGATGAGTGACAAACCCTTTTATATTCCAATGTACAAAAGTTGATACATGAAGTACAACCCTTTTACACCACTGACCCCCACAAATGTTATATTATAAATTATAAATATTGGATATAATAATAAGGGTTAGGTTCAAATAAGAAGTTTGATTTTTATAAGAATGATAGAAAGAAAGATATTTAAGTCTAACACTTTAATATCAAAACCCACTTACTTTAATCTCAAAACTCACTTACATAAAACCCAATTACATCTTCACTCATCTCCTACAACTATCACCACTCCACCATCCACCGCCACCACCTCGCCAGAAAAATCCGAAAAAACACAATGAAAAAAGACACTATGAAAAAATAAAAAACACAATGATAAAAACACAATAAAAAAACATAATTGCATGACACAATGGAAAAAACACAATGAAAAAAAAACACAATAAAAAATACTATTGTAAAACACAATTTAGTAAAACCCACTAATTTTTTTTATTTTATATTACAATATGGTACTCATATAAAAGATAAAAAAAACACTTGTTATTATGGTGAATTTGTTTTTCAATAAAAACGTTGTAAAAAAAGTTATGGACGTTTTAAAATGATGGAGAATTTGGCATGTGCTTTGCATGTGGAGAGAGAAAGTCAACAAATGTGTTATTCCTTTTATACCCTTCCTCTTCTTTCACACTTGATTTCCCCAAAAACTAATCTCAACCCTCCATATTCAAAATCAATGGATAAGATTGTTTCTTATCATTCCTACAAAAACTATACTTCCTATTATAACTTAACCCATAATAATAATAATAATAATAATAATAATTAGAAAATAACTAAATATTGTTATAACGTGTGGGTAAAACATCCATGTGAATGGATGGAAACATTTGCATGTGAAAGTCTTCAACTAACGTGTGGGTAAAACATCCATGTGAATGGATGGAAACATTTGCATGTGAAAGTCTTCAACTAACGTGTGGGTAAAAATGTGGATGGTGAAAGTCTTCAATCAAATTATTAGCTTATGTCCCCCAAATAGTGAATGTAAAGTGTGTATATATATCTTATATTTGTAACAATAAGTGATACAGACAATCAAAAGGAGTTACGAAATATATATGTATATCTCTTATGTTCTTGTTTGTTTTGTCATCTTCAACTCTTCAAGTTTAAGGAATAATTGCTAATCTTGTAGTAATATTATAACACGTTATCAGCACGAGCCGCTTATATCCTAACCAAGAAAGGTAATAGACACAAAGGTATCTACATAAGCATCATAAACACTTCTTTAATTATGTACATTAGATATATATCTATACATATACATATACTAACTAATATACTGAGTAATAGCAATAATGTGTATAAACATTGTTATTAAAATTTGATAACTATTCTAACTTTTATTTATATATACACACTAATATCTCATTTAGAAGTTAGATTTATTTACACTAACAATTCTATTCTTATTATTGTGCATACTAATTATATATATTTTATAAAATAAACTGTATTTAATATCTTATTTATTATCTTACCTTAAAATAATTAATATTATATATTATATATATACACACACACAAACGGCAATGTTACCGTTATAAACGGTAATATAACCGTTATAAATGGGTTATAAACTTCCACTATAAATAACCAATCATTAACCCCATTTCATTTACAACAAACATTCTTCTTATTAAATTTATCCAAGATAAAATTCTCAAAATGATTCACCCGGTTTTGATGTTGGTCACTATAATGCTTATACTACTTCTCATTCTAATCTTTAATCTCCCATCTGAAGATTTCGGCATTTTCTTTTTCTTTTATATGTTTATAGCTCTACCAATGTATTGTATCTCATTGTTGATTGATATATATGGATTCTAATATTTATCTTATTATTTGCTCTATAATGTTTAGCAACAAAATGTCAAATATAGCAAAACTCGAATTCCCAGCACTCAACATTTCTGGAGAAAATTATATGTCTTGGACAGCAAATGTCAAAAGACATTTAAAATCTATGGATGTGTTAGACGCAATCCAAGAATACAATGATTGCTCTGACCAGGATAAAGCAAGAGCTGATGTTTTCATCCATAAACATATTGATGAATTACTACAGCATGAGTATTTTAATTATGATAACCCATATATGATATGGGAAGATTTGAAAAGCAGATTCGGTCATTTAAAGGAAGTTTTACTTCCTACTTCTAGAGATGAATGAAACAGTCGTAGGTTCCAAGATTTTAAGAGGGTAAATGATTACACCTCTGCTTTATACCGAATTTGTTCAAAGCTAGAATTTTGTGGGTATCCCGTAACAGAGGAAGAAAGGTTAGAGAAAACTTTCTCCACGTTTCATGCATCAAATATAAACTTGCAAACACATTATCGTTTGCAGAATTTTAAGAGATACTCTGATCTAAATGCATTACTCCTTGTAGCCGAGAAAAATAATGAATTATTGATGAAAAATCATCAATCCCGTCCCACGGGTTCATTAGCATTACCAGAAGCACATGTTGCTCACAAAAGTTCTCATAAAAATTCTGATCATAAATGGGAACAAAGTCGAGGACGAGGCCGTGGACGTGGACGTGGTCATTTTGACAAAAGGCATTTTAATGATCGTAAGCATCCATTCAAATGGAACAATAACTCTTACAGTCGTGGTCGTGGCCGTGGTCGTGGTCGTAACCAGAGAGCCAATAATTATCATGTCCCACACAATACCAATTCCAACCACCAAAATAAATGGAATGAAGCTGGTAGGTCCGAAAACAATGGCACTTCATGTTTTAGATGTGGAAGTACAAACCACTGGGCAAAGGCTTGTCGCACAGCTCCACATCTGTGTGAACTGTACCAAGCCTCTCTAAAAGGAAAAGAGAAAGAAGTGAACCATGTTGATAACTTTAATAATATCAATGCTGAGCTGAGCGTTGAAGACTTTGGGATGGAACTTTGAAACAAAGTTGCTTGACTACTATAATTAGATGCAATTATTAAGTGTGTTCTCATTATCTTTAATTATGTAGTTTCTCTTTCATGTACTACTTGTGTTTCAATTAAAGTTCTTATTAAAATATCATATGTCTTCGTTATACACTTATTTTTTTTCTCTTAATATATTTCAAGATTTAAAATGAAAATCACCGGAGCACAAGATCAAACAAACGAAGAAGATATATGTATAGCGGATAGTGGAGCCACGCATACTATACTTAGATCTAAAAAATATTTTTATAAACTGAAACCAACAAAAGGGATCATCAATACAATATCAGGTCCTACAAACTTGATAGAAGGAGTGGGAAAAGCTAATTTAGCATTACCAAATGGTACAAAGCTCAAAATAGAAAATGCTTTATTTTCCCCAAAATCAACAAGAAATTTGTTAAGTTTCAGAAACATATATCATAATGGATATGATACTCAGTCAAGGACTGTTAGTAATGAAAAATATTTGCATATCATAAGCAAAGATCAAATATTGGAAAAATTGCCAATGCTCCATTCTGGTTTGCATTATACATATATAAATGTGCCTCAAGCACATATGGCAGTCAAAGAAAATTGTTGCGACTCTGGTATCATAAACTTATGGCATGACAGATTAGGCCATCCAGGATCCACAATGATGAAAAGGATCATTGAAAATACACATGGGCATCCACTGAAAGGTCAAAAGATCCATAAAATAGATAAAATGCCTCAATGTACATCTTGTTCTCTTGGAAAATTAATTACAAGGCCTTCGCCATTAAAAGTCGATAAAGAAACACCAATGTTTCTTGAAAGAATTCAAGGTGACATATGTGGACCAATTCATCCACCATGTGGACCATTTAGATACTTCATGGTCTTAATAGACGCATCCAGCAGATGGTCTAATATCTCTTTATTATCGACTCGTAATGTTGCTTTTGCAAAATTCCTTGCTCAAATTATCAAATTACGTGCACATTTTCCGGATTATACCATTAAAAGAGTAAGGCTTGATAATGCGGGAGAATTTACATCACATGCTTTTGATGATTATTGCATGTCTGTGGGGATTGTTGTAGAACACCCTGTTGCTCATGTACACACACAAAATGGCTTAGCCGAGTCGTTGATCAAACGCCTACAGCTAATAGCTAGACCATTAATAATGAGGACAAAACTCCCTGTTTCTATTTGGGGTCATGCAATTATGCATGCTGGATCATTAATCCGCGTGAGACCAAGTGCAAATCATAAATACTCTCCCACACAACTTGTTTCTGGAAATGAGCCAAATATCTCTCATCTTAGAATTTTTGGTTGTGCTGTGTATGTTCCTATTGCACCACCACAACGCACAAAAATGGGTCCCCAAAGAAGGTTGGGAATATATGTTGGATATGAAACATCTTCCATCATAAGATACCTTGAACCTTTAACAGGTGATGTATTTACAGCACGTTTTGCTGATTGTCATTTTAACGAGACAATGTTCCCAGCATTAGGGAGAGAAATGAAAAAGCAAGAAAGAGATATATCATGGTGTGTACCATCATTGTTACACCTAGACCCAAGATCAAAACAAAGTGAGACAGAGGTTCAAAAAAATAATACATCTACAAGAAATTGCAAATCAGTTACCTGATGCATTTACTGATATAAACAGGGTCACTAAATCTCATATACCAGCTGCTAATGCTCCAGCTCGAGTTGAGATTCCAAGCAAGCAAAATAATAATAATGCACCTCATGAATCCCAAAAACGTTTAAAACGTGGAAGGCCAATCGGTTCAAAGGATAAAAATCCTCGAAAAAGAAAGGGTTCTGAGAAGGATACTGACCCTAAGGAAGGAATGATTGACAAAACCTTCCCTCAGGAAAGAATAAATGATATAACATTTCCTCAGGAAGAAATAAATGATTCCAATAAAGAATTGTCAATAAACTATGGTAAATCACATATAATGTGGGATCGAGATGAAATGGAAAATATTGATGATATATTTTCTTATTCTGTGGCAAGCGATATCATGGAAGAAAACGATGACCCTGAACCAAAATCTGTAGATGATTGTAAAAATCGATAAGATTGGAACAAATGGAAAGATGCTATGCAAGCTGAATTAAACTCACTAAACAATCGAAAGGTTTTTGGACCTATTGTCATTACACCAAAGTCAATGAAACCTGTAGGATATAAATGGGTTTTTGTGAGAAAACGAAATGAGAAAAATGAAGTTACAAGATATAAAGCAAGACTTGTAGCTCAAGGTTTTTCTCAGAGGCCAGGAATTGACTATGAAGAAACGTATTCTCCTGTCATGGATGCTATTACGTTTAGATATTTAATCAGCTTAGCAGTATCTAAAAATTTAGAGATGCGCCTTATGGATGTTGTCACAGCTTACTTGTATGGATCACTAGATAGTGACATCTATATGAAAATTCCCGAAGGATTTAAACTCCCCGGTGCAATAAGCTCAAAGCCTAAGGAAATGTATTCCATCAAATTACAAAGATCCTTGTATGGACTGAAACAATCTGGAAGGATGTGGTACAATCGTTTGAGTGATTATTTGATAAGCAAAGGATACACAAATAATCTTATTTGTCCATGTGTCTTCATCAAGAAGACAACATCAGGATATGTGATCATAGCTGTGTATGTTGACGATCTAAATTTAATTGGGACACAAAAAGAAATTAATGAAGCAATTGCTCTTTTAAAGAAAGAATTCGAAATGAAAGATCTTGGAAAAACCAAATATTGTCTTGGTTTACAAATTGAGCATATGCATAATGGGATACTTGTGCATCAGTCAACTTATACTGAGAAACTCTTAAAACGTTTCAATATGGACAAAGCAAATCCTTTAAGCACACCGATGGTTGTTAGATCACTCAATGTTGACAATGATCCATTTCGTCCTTGCGAAGATAATGAAGAGATTCTTGGTCCCGAAGTACCATACCTCAGTGCAATTGGAGCACTTATGTATCTTACTAACTATACAAGACCTGACATTTCTTTTGCAGTTAATTTATTGCAAGATTCAGTTCATCCCCTACTAAAAAACATTGGAATGGCATTAAACATATTTTTCGGTATTTAAAAGGAACTGTTGATTTAGGTTTATTTTATCCTAACGATTCAAAAGAAGGGTTAGTTGGTTATGCAGATGCAGGTTATTTATCTGATCCCCATAAAGCAAAATCTCAAACTGGATATGTATTTAAGAATGGAGGAACTGCGATTTCATGGCGTTCTCAGAAACAAACACTCATTGCAACATCTTCAAATCATGCTGAAGTCATTGCATTGCATGAAGCTTCAAGAGAATGTGTATGGTTAAGATCTATGTCACGACACATATTGATTTCTTGTGGACTAGAGAAAGATCGAATTCCAACTCCTATCTATGAAGATAATGCAGCTTGTGTCTCGCAAATGAAGGAAGGATATATCAAAAGTGACAGAACAAAGCATATACCACCAAGATACTTTGAGTATACTCGAGACCTTATTAAAGACAATCAGGTTGAAATGAGATATGTCCAGTCCAGCAACAACTCAGCTGATCTTTTCACAAAAGCACTTCCCACAACAACATTCAGGAAACATGTTCATGATATTGGCATGCGCCATGTACGAACAATGTAACGACCTGCAATTTGAGGGGGAGCTATATACTGCACTCTTTTTCCCTTAGCTAAAGTTTTTTTCCCATTGGGTTTTTCTTTAGCAAGGTTTTTAATGAGGCAGTAATTCAATATCCCGAAGTTTGAAAATGTTTCATCCAAGGGGGAGTGTTATAACGTGTGGGTAAAACATCCATGTGAATGGATGGAAACATTTGCATGTGAAAGTCTTCAACTAACGTGTGGGTAAAACATCCATGTGAATGGATGGAAACATTTGCATGTGAAAGTCTTCAACTAACGTGTGGGTAAAAATGTGGATGGTGAAAGTCTTCAATCAAATTATTAGCTTATGTCCCCCAAATAGTGAATGTAAAGTGTGTATATATATCTTATATTTGTAACAATAAGTGATACAGACAATCAAAAGGAGTTACGAAATATATATGTATATCTCTTATGTTCTTGTTTGTTTTGTCATCTTCAACTCTTCAAGTTTAAGGAATAATTGCTAATCTTGTAGTAATATTATAACAAATATCTTTTTATACATGAAAAACGAGTGAACTTTTTTCTTCTTCTTCTTTTTTTTTGGTTTCTTGAAATTTTGGACCATGTATGATCGCACCTCTTGTACATGCCTAAATCTAAACTTGTATAAGTGCAAACAATGTCATGTATCCTATTAAATTCTAGGCGTTATATTAAAATTTTCACGTATTCTTTATTTTCATGTAACCTATAAATATAAATATCTTCATATTTTATGTCATGTTTTTCATATGGTTTATATTTTCACTTATCATCTTTAAAATTACATGGATATTGACAAAAAGAAATAACTAATCAATTTCAAAACAATGAAAGTCGACCAAGTACCAAACTAAATATCTGTTATATTTCTACCATCCAAATCATATTGTTTAACGATTTATGTCTTTTAAAATATATATATATTGTTTAATGGTTTATATACGATTTTTAGATAGATAATTTAGTTCAAACTGATTGAAAACTTTGTCCTCCAAGGTTAATTTAGATCATTTAGGAGGATGAAAAAGAATACGTATCTTTCAAAGAAGTATCATTCAAAGAAACAGTTGCTTAATCTTACACAATTTGCGAGGACCTAAAACCAGTCATGAAAGTCCTAGTGAATGATAAAGGGTGGCATGGAGTCAGCGGTCGTTCATGAGAATGTTTGGGCTTTTAGGGACCTTGTTGCGGGTAAAGATGTGTGATAAACTTTTTAGAATTCTATTGATTGAGGCGGCAGTGCGGCGGTGGCTATGGAGAAAATACTTAGGGTTTGAAGTTATACAGGGGAGAGGAAGATGCTCCACGTGAGTTTTGATGTTTAGGTCATTTAGTCTTCTTCTTTTTTTTTTTTTAAGTTACACTCTTTCCCCCTTAAACTTATAGATTTACAAAAGTTAATCCTAAATTTGTTGTAATGTGTGTAGTTGTTTTATTTTCTTGTTTTTAACTTTTATTTTTGTACAAAACTTGATTAAATATGTCTACTTAAAAATAAACTACATATCAATGTTTTAAAACTAAGATTGAGATGAATGTTTTGGATTTTTGGATTATAATGTATGTTTTTTTTTTGTAGTTTCATACTTCCATGTGAGCTGGGTATTTGATATATATATATATATATATTAATTATTATATATATTGACGTCATCCGGGTCAATGTCTGGGCCGACCTTCCGGGTCGGTCAGACCTGTGACCCAGTAAGTCGCCCGGGTTGATGTCCGGTCCGGGTCTAAAAACATTGCAACTACATGTACATGTAGCATGTATAAAAATATGGTTTGTCAACATGAATATTAGAATACATAGGTTAAGTTGAGATATATATAGATAAAAATCACAATTCATATGTTAATAATGAGTATTACAATTCTTATGAAAATGTAAACAATTAAATAGATGTGGACGCGTTCCCATTGATACAAAATCAATGTACTTGGGTAATGTATGATCATACTAGATGAGGATAAGATAACAAACCACCAAACATAAAATAAACACTTAAGCACACATAACATAGTCATAGATCATGCAATCATCACACATAGACGTAATTTGAATTGTGTTTGAAAAGGCATGGTTAAAAACATAAGTAACGAAAATAAGGTATACATGCTACCCCCAAAATATATGAAAGATGAAAAAGGGGTATGCAAACTCACTTGTTAAGTAAGCGAGTCGAGAGCAAAAAATGCCTTTAAGCGACTGAAAGACAAAGTTCGGTTCAACAAACGGCCCTAGATAAATAAATAGCTAGGCATAAAAAGAAGTTACATAAAGAAAATAACTTGGCGAGGACGCTCGGTTTATGACAAAACAATTTATAAAGAAAAAATATTTTGGATTTACTAAAAAGGTTTTTGGTTATTTGATTTGTTAAGTTAATTTATGTTAATCATAGAAAAATTGGGTTTTAAAATAATTATTAGTTAATTTAGGTGAGTCCGGTTTGTTCTAACCAAACAATTAATTAAGAAAACTAGTTTAACTAGTGGTTCATTTTTTTGGTCGGACATGAACCCGGTTTTGAGTTGGGTTTGTGCCTAATATCATTTGAAAAAGATGAAGTATTATGATAAAAAAAATTTGTTCTTGATTATTAGTTTGCAAAAATAAAAATTGACTTTTAAACATAAAATTCATAAATCGAACATAAGCGAGCCGATTACGAAGAATGATACGCCTCCATGATTGTCGTTTGTGATGTCATCATGGAAACAATCATTATGCTTAACGACAAGAAATAAACATTACCCGGGGAATGAATCCCAAAAGAAAAATAAAATTATAATTCATGAGCAGTTAATTTTTGAAAGTCAAACTTGAGACTTAAGAGAAATTGACAAGCTTGGATGATTTTGAGTGTAAATTGGTTGTGCAAATAAATTGTAGACAAAGTGTGAACTTTATATAGGCTCAAAATCGTCAATAACAAGGTCAAAGTGAGTTAATTTGATGGCTAGTCAAGAGGCTAGTCATAAGGCTTAAAATCATGGATTTTGATTAACTAATCAATTATTATGATTAATTAAATGCCTTTGACTCAATTAATGATAGAAAAATAATATAATACTTAGAATTAAATTTGTAACATCATAAATAATAAAACAACATTATAAATATAAAAACATCATGAACATAAATACAAAAACATTCATCGTTTTATTAATATATGAAGATCCGAAAGGTGTCGAAATTTTGAAATGAGTCGGGTTTTCGGATTTTAAAATTAACGAATGTTAAAGTGAATATGTTTATGAATGGAATAATATATGTACCTAAGAAGGTGGGTATTTTAGCGGGCGAGCAGAAATGGAGCGCAATCCCTCTTTGTTATCCTTGGCTAAAAGGAATATTCCGTTTCCTTCGGTCGTGTGTCCGAATTGCGAAGACGAGCTAGAAACAACAAAACATCTTTTTCTGTCATGTCAACGTTCCCAATCGGTGTGAAGTATAATTTCTTGTTGGTGTAAGGCCCCGTCAATTTATGCATTTTCGACTCGTGATTTGTTGGAGCTTTACAAGTATTCGTCTTTGCCATCCTGAAAAGCTAAGGCATTTCATGCGGTTTGTCTCACGGTAATTTGGTGCCTTTGAAAGGTAAGAAATTATTTGGTGTTCGAAATGAAGCCGACACCGTTAAATCATATAATACGTGAGATTAAAGCGTTAAGCTTCTTATGGGTGAAGAGTAGATCCAAGAGAACGACACTGACGTGTGAGAAATGACGTAGCTTTAATCTCAATTCCTATTTCTAAAAGGGGGGGGGGGGGGTAGTTTTATCCTCTATGGAATTTGGTTGTATTTGGGTGGATGCCATGGTGTATGTCTGCTTCTTGCAAGCTGTTTTTTTTTTTAATTTATAAATTGTTTTCTTTGTTGTTAAAAAAAAATACATGACCTAGACTTATATTTTTATAGGCTTTTCATTATTTTAGATTATTATAATATAAAATCTCATGTTCATTATTTCTAATGCACTTCCGCTGTGTTCTCTAGCTCCATTTAAGGAGAGAAAGGAAAAGAAAAAAATGAAAAAATAGAAGTGGGTGTGTTTCCCAAGTTTTTTTTTTTTGTGAAAGAGGAATGAAAAGTTAAAAACTTGTGATCTCTAGTTTCATTTAAGAAGAGAAATGAAAGAAAAGGAAGAAAAATATAAGGTTTTAGAAGGTAAAATCTTTCTTTCCAATATGGAAAGAATTGAAAGGAAAGGTGATTGGAATACATGAAGGGAAAAGAAAGGAATGGAAAAAAGAAACTTTTCTTTTCTTTTATTTTCTTTCGTTATGTTAACTCGGGAACACAACGTTCATCTTCTTCAAACATCATCTCCATTTGCAGATATCCATAGATTCGATTTCCGATACAGCTTTTTTACATTTTCTTCTTTTACTTCGCATATCTTTGCTACTGCCACTCTTCAACTGACAATTTGGGGGGTCAGCCATCGTTATTTAGTCAAACCTTCAACGAAGAGAAAGATTTTGAACCCCCGGTGAAGATGGGCCGTGAGCAGTGGCACACCGTGCACACCTCAGGGTCGGCCATGCATGGAGTGTAGCGAGCATGTGGTGATATTAAGCTTTGCCATTATACATAATAATCGTTGAAGAGTGTGATGAAGTTTTAGGGTGTGTTGCTAGAGACTCATGTAAAGAAGCGATGTAATTGGTTTCTAGGATGGACCCAACACCGGTCATGGAAGTCATAGTGGATCGTTTATGGTGAACTCGAAGAGCAATAGATGCTTATCTAGGTGGAGGCCTTCGTGAAATGTTACATTTTATCATATTACATAATCATGTGTTTAAGTGCATGGGAGAGTTTTAGGGTGTATTTTCGTCGGAGTTTTAAGTATTTATAGATTTTGAGTTTTAATTGTTAATAAACTGTTAATTGTATAAATTCGTTTGTTTACTATTTACAACATATATATATATATGGTCCGATAAGACAAATTTTGTTTGTTTAATAGACGTTTTTTTTTCTCTTTTTTTGCAAGACGATAGTTGTTAACTTGTTAGCATAGATCTAAGCATTAAGCATAGGATTTTAGAGTTATACAAATGTAAAAGATCATTGGACGCATTTTGTATGGAATTGTATGTGTTATTTATAATTTACTAGCTTTAGAGTGCGTGTTACACGCGACATAATTCAAATTATAAAATTACAACTAAAGCAAATAATTACATATCGTATATGAAAAAATGTATTACATCTATATTTGTATCTACATTATGTGTACATAAATGAATTTTATTTATATCACAAAATGATTTTTTTAAATGAACTTAATAAAAAAATGCACGCACAGAAACATACCCAAAAACGCTATTTCCGTTGAATATTTCATTCTCAGTGTTACCTTTATTGATATATTTATCAATTTATCACCCATCGAAGAAAAGGAGAACACTAACTTATAATGACGGATGTTCTTCAAGAACTATGTTTTTCTGAGCTACTCCATGAAAAAGATTTTGATAAGTTTCAGGAAGCTTGTCGACTTTGTCATAATGACAACATAAAAAATAGCATGCTAACTCATTCAATTTTTTGAATATTTTGCTTCATTTGAGGATAGTTTTGCAGGGCATGTTTCCCATACGACGTTCTGATCACAATTGAAGGAAAAGTTAATGCTTACACAAATATTTCAAATTTGATAAAGGTTAGAAACATTGATACGTCTGGGGGGCGGCATGTCGAAAGTGTTCACAATCTTTTCTTAAATTTTAATAGTTGAGGAAAAATAGTCAATTTGTCAAATCCCAAACCTTTTGATTATTTCCAAAAATGCATTTGAAAATAATTTTGAAACCCGAATCATGTTTAAAATTCTAACTTTCATCTGTTTAACATTTTCATGTCAACACTTTTAACTCGTAACAAATTTGATGATAAATCTATTTGCATTCTCAAAACTTTTAAAAAATACTCAGATTTCTCATTTTTGACCCGTAACAAATTTTGATCTAAATGTAGTTATCTTGTACCAAACAATCTATTTACCAACTTTTAACCCATAAAAATTAAATTTAAGTTCCACAAAAAACCAGAAACAATCCTTGATAAAAAACTAAGAAATTAAATATGATAAAACTTTCTTATACATGAAAGTAATTGGTATATACTATCCTTACATTTTAACATATATATAGTTTACTAAATTAACCAAAAAATAAATTAATAGGTTTAAAGCATAAATTTATAATTTATAAATTTACATGACAAGTTACAAAAATAATAATAATAATAATAATAATAATAATAATAGATAAATTGATTGATTTTAAAAAAATGGATCGACTTTTAAACATATATTTATAATTTAATGATTAAAAAAATTACTTTGTTAAATAAAAACATATTCGAGTTCTGTTTTTCTTTACAATCTTCTACAATATACATAGTACAATATGTTAATGATAACATTTGAAATTATATTTTTTTTTAATATTTGAAACATGATTTGTTGTTGATTTTTGAATTTCACAAAGTATTTTGGAATATATAGTAAAAAAGTATGTTAATATTTAGTTTTATAAAAATGTATAGATATAATATAAATAGAGTATAAAAGGAAAGTGAATAATATTGATCTATTACATATATTATGGTTAATTAAGATCTTAGTTTTAAAGATAAAAGAATTTAAAAATTAATTAAAAGATAACAAGTGTCTATAATTATTTTATTTTATTAGAATATTGGTAGATTTATAGACGTTGTATAATTTATGAATACTGTACAAGGCAAACAGAATGACTAGACTTAGATATATCCTTCTTACATTGAGTAAATGGACAATAATGAAGAGTGAAAGATTTGGATGCCAGCAAAACACGTGAGAGTATTCAATTCTAAATTCTACACGATGCATGCATGGTGGTACAAGTGTTCATGATTCGGTTTGAAACCGTAAAACCGTTCAAACTGGTCATCGGTTTGGTTTCATGGTTGGTTTTTTCTCTTAATTTTCGGCCGGTCGGTTTCAAAAATTTCAAACCGTATCGAATGGTTTGGTTTGCGGTTTATACCAAAAACCAACCGTAAAAAACCGGACCGTATAATTTGATTATATATAATCTTTTAGATACTTTATATGCTATATATATACACACATATATTATTAGACATAACTAAATCAAAATTGAATGATTTGTAAATGAAATACATTAATATCTTTATGCAATTTCTTTAAAATTAAAATCTAAAAAAACAATTTTCAATCCTGGTATCGAAGCTTACTTTTCTACAAATTGGGGCAACATACACTTTGATTAACTTGTGGATAACATTTTTACCTTTTTAACAACTTGTTTGGACAACTTGTGTTTAACAACTTGTTAAGAACTGCAAATTTTTGAAAGCTTTACTAATATGTACCATATCTTATTTGAACATATTGCATAAAAGGCTAATGGGCCTAAACCGTGATACCAAACCGGAATCAAACCGTTAGTAACGGTTTGGTTTGGTTTGGTTTGGTTTGATTTGGTTTGGTTTGGTTCGGTTTAAGAATTCAACGGTTTGGTTTCAACCAAAAACCGTTACTAACGGTTCGGTTCACGGTTTAATATAAAAACCGCGAAAACCGGACCGTGAACACCCCTACATGGTGGGACTGGGGTCCAAACACGACTCTAAACCCTCATCTAAGGTCGATGTAAACATGATACGTCTTAATCTATCATCTTGTATGGAAGAAGCAAAAACCAAGTTGAATTGGTGTTAGAGGTAGAGATATTGAAATGGAAACATCACCTAAAAAGTACAATGCCACCAAATTAAGGTTGAATGGCTAGTTCAAAGGCAGAGGTACAAACAAAAAATATGTTGATGCGCAACAAACTCTTTTAACTCCACCACAAATTCACAATTTGTAATGGAGGGATGCATGGCAAATCCACATGCACACAAAAATAATACTAGGTCTTACACTTGAGTTAAAAAAACGCATTACATAATCAGCGCCGAGATTGCTGTGTCATTTGTTTAAAATTTTATCTAAAAAACTTCATACAATTTATATGAAATCTTTTAAATGAAATATTCATCATACACCACCGGCCCACCGCCGTCGCTGCCACCACTGTCATGTGATTTATTTATTTTGAGGTAGAGGAATTTTTGTCATTTGTATTTTATTTTGTTTTGTTCTGCCTATCAAATAACACAGAGTCATAATTCATTATATTCTCATAAGTTAACCAAGTATGACGATGGAATGTTAATAATTCATTTCAATCTCTTGCCCATTTTATTTTCCCGTTCATTTCATTCTCTCGTATATTTCATTAACAACCTCTAGATAGCGCTTATTATGCAGGAATGAGAGGAGAAATGGAATGAATCAATGTGATGAAATGAAAAAAAAATGGGTGTTTGGTAGGTCAACGAAAGAAATCTCATTCCACAACACCCCCCCCCCCCCCACCCCCTTTTCATTCCATTCCCCATTCACCCTACTTTCTAGACAACACAACCCGAAAACCACCACCACCACTTGATTGCAAACACTGTCGCCCCCACCACCACCACCTGAGCCCCGCCATCAGAACCACCACCTGATCACACGCCACCACAATCACCGTCACCACAGCCGCTACCACCACCGCCACCATCAACGTCGCGCCACCACCACCGCATGTACCACCACCATCGTTGTCTCCACCATTGTCACCACCCCCGCCACCGCCACCTTTGCCACTGCCATTTTTTTTGTTGTTAATTTTATTTAAGTTTTTTATTTTGAGGTATGTATCTTTGTCATTTGTATTTCATTCATGTAAGTTTTTTTCCTAACAAACAACATAAAGTATTATTTCATTCCATCTTATATGTTAACCAGAATAAATGTTTGCAGGAGAAAAGTTTAATAATCTTAAGTATTTATGCAACTAATGTAGTTTTAAAAAGTTACATATTAATTTTACCCAGTGTTTTTAAACCCGGCCCGGCCGGTCGGACCGGTCCGACCGGGACCCGGTCCCTATACCGGCCCGGGTCAGCGTATTTTGGATGTTTCTAAAAACCCGGCCGGGTTTTACGGGTGGCGGTCGGCCCGGACCGCTCGGACCAGTTGACCCGGCGGGTGGACCGGTAAAACCCATTTTTTATTAAATCCAAAATGAAATGTGCATGCCGGAATTCAAACTTGGGTCATTTCAGAGATAGAAGCTTTAATAATTACCCCATAAGCCAACCAACCAAGCTTCATTGATGTCTCTATTGATCAAACATAAGTCAAATATATTTAAAAAACAATGTATAAAACATAAATAAACATTAAAGTTCGTTGTTATTATTATTTTTGGTTATATTATTTTTTATATGTATATGAATTATATATATATATGTGTAAATATATATTTAAATTATTTATGACGTCATCCGGGTCAAACACCGGTCCGCCCTCCCGAGTCGGTCCGACCTTTGACCCAGTAAGACGTCCGGGTCGATATCCGGACCGGGTCTGAAAACATTGATTTTACCTTTATAAAATACACACATATTTTTTTGTACTTAATATAAATTCCGTGATAGAATACAATTCAGAATGCAGCAGGTAAGTTTACAAAGTATCCTAAAAACATACTTTTTTAAGATAAACTAAAATAGAAAAACAAAAAAAATAAAAAATGCTTGTGGTATGAAAACTTAAATAATAAAAAAAAGCACTTATAGGAAGTCCTTGATGGAAAAGACAATGTGAAGTAAGTAGGGCAGGAAACAATCTGGGCCAAATCTTAACATTGAAAGAAAGCTTTTTATTAACTCATAAATAGAGGTCCTTTTACATCATGTGAACCCTTATCATATTATCATGGCCCATCAAATCCACACACACACACAGAAAAAAAAAAAAGAAATATAATATCTTTTTACCAATTTCCATAAAGGGGCAACCCTCTTATTATATTAAAATGTTGTTACTTTTATCATGCAATTCACTGAATTCAGTATGAAACTAACAAAATAATCATGATCATTCTTAAGGGTGTAGTGTCATGACTTAATTTTATATGTCTATAGGCCAAGTCATAAACAAAGTGTGCAAATTGTATAAAGTTTATGTGAAGTAGCACATCACAATAATTTAACGACCCATGTCCTTTTTATTAATGATGCAGAGTGGTAGTGTGGTAATTTACATGTTTTAAGTTTTATATTTTAAGAGCATTCACATCCTGTCCATCATATCCGGTAAGTGGTGTTTTAATAATACAGAAAGTAGTTTACGGTGTTGTGAATGGAGAAGAGAGAAAAACAGTGAATTTTCTGTAAATTGGAAAAGTTATTGTTAACCCCGTATATTTTTTTAATATTTTGCTGAAAGTGGTTGTGAGTGAGTGAGAAAATTTAATGATAAAAATATGAAAAATATTATTTAATTGAAAAGGAAAAAAAATGTAATGTTATTAGTGTAATTTTGGATTTGAAGATAGAAAAAGAGATGAGAATCCTCTAACAAGGTTTATTATTTCGTAAGTGATACTTTTTTTTACTTTGTTGGTTGATTATGAATTATTTTTTAAAAGGTCACATCATTATTACATGAATATTTTGTTTAAAGGTTGTTATATTGTATAATATTTTTAGAAATACTGTTTATGCATATAGGGCCGTCTTCGAAAATCTTTTAAAATTTTGGGACCTAGGACGAGTAAAAAAACATGCCCCTAAAATTACGTTCTCAGTTATGTAATAGATAATTTGTCATTTTTACCAATATGATTGTCTTTCAAAAGCCCAAAACGAACAAACAATAATACACATGCTATTAAAATGATTCATATAAAACACAAATGAAAGTTTCTTTATATTAAAAAAAACACTAATTGTGGGAATTGAACCTCTAACCTTTGTTTCCATGGTGTAGAACATTTTTCATTCAACCAAAAAGTCATTTTGTACACTTTTATGTTAAAACAAAATTCTATATAAAATATATTTATTTTTTAACAATTATAAGCCTCTTGAAAGAATGGGTCCGGGTCTGTCACCCTCCCTTTGGGGCGGGCCTGTATGCATATCATTCAATTGTTTTTGTTATATAACTTGCATGATTATATAACATTTAGATGGTGAATGTATTATTATTATTATTATTATTATTATTAATTTGTAGATTTCTCACTAAACTCAAAATGATTGCAATAAAATGGCAGGAAAACGGACAACAAACTGTGCCACAACCTCCTTTTGAATAACAAAGTCAATCCTATTAAAAGCGAAACTTTGAACTTATGAGCCGAAAAAGTACCATGCACGACAAGCTGAACCCTGCTCAGAAAATTCACAGCCTCGGGGGCCAGAAAACCAAATGTATCAAAAGCAAATGGGAAGAGCAACACATGTTGATTCTCTAAACAATCTTTCTCGTGTTTAACAACTTTGCCCGATTCGGCCTTCAACACAGCCTAATCCACAACAAACCACGGTCCTTGCGCCCAACAAGAGGAGACCGTGGGTAATAAAATGCATTCAAATGTTAAACACAGAAAGAACTAAAGAAAACCAAAGATCACTCCGTCGTTTTCTTTAGTTCTAAAGAAAATGATATAATGTTTAAAAAAGCGTAGAATATGACACCCATATTTAACAGGGTGGTAACCAGGGTTCTCACTATCTATTTGATTAAAAAACTGGTCTCATATTTTACATGTTTTTAAACATTATATCATTTTCCTAAGGCAAGTAAAATAAAGAAAAATTTACCAAAACATGTCCCAAAAATATATTGATATTGTTGTTGAAAACATGTTTCAGTATTGACAAAATCTATACATATTGGAACATTATGAATCCCTTCTCCATTTTGCACCAGAATTCACAAGTTTAATATAAGCATTCTTGAAATCTTCAAAGAACAAATCTTGATCATCAGCATATTCTGAGATCCATCTGCAAATACTAAAGAGTGTAAATAATTCCGTTCGCTTTGATTTTATTAACCAAAACCAAACCATATTTTCCATTTTCAAAATTTTGTCAGCGTTGGTAGTCAAAGTAGCAAGGCGCACTACGTTTAGTAGTCAAAGGCGCAAAAATGCGCAATAATAGAAAAATATGTCAAAGGCACAAAAAATCAATCCTACTCTCCAAATATAATAAAACCTAGGGCAGTTGCATATATCCTTTGTAAACTTCATTAATCGCATATTTATCCAATCCAATACCAAAATTGCATATATCCCCTCCCTTACTGAAAACAATATCAAATTTAGCCATTTTGCTTTATTTTATTAAAAATAAACTATATAATGACTATTTTACTTATTTTTACCGTTATTTTTACTAAAACTTTAAAATTTCCCAAATTTTCATATTTTAACCCAGTTTTAAGTAGTTTTATTTTTGTCTTTTTCACACCTCTTTACTGTTTTTTCTATGTAAGTTTCTTTTAATCTGTTATATCTTTTTTTGCATTTAACTAAGGTTGTATTTTGCGTTTTTTGTTATTTTCTTTCGTCTATGCATAATCTTCTCTTCTTTATCACGAGTTTTTCAAGTAATAGTCATAAAAAATACAGGTGACAATCATCAAAATGAAATCGGTATTTTTAAAAAGGTTTTTTTAAAGGGTATTTTTGTCATTATTTGAAATTAGCATGGAAAATATATGCAAATTTAGTGAGTTGGCAAAATATGCACTGAGTTTACAAGGGGAAATATGCAATTCTCCCTAAAACCTAATGTTAAAAATTTTAAGAACTTTCTAAAAGCACATGACTAAAAAAAATCTAACATAACTAGTGCAGTTTGTACCTCAAGCATTCAGCATCCTCGATTAGAGCACGATCTGAAGGAAGACCGACCATACTTGTCATTCCACCTGAACACAAAATATCAGAAAAAGAATTAGAATTAAATAAAAATATTATTGTCAAGTCAACAAGTCAAAGGCATGTGACAAACCTGAAGATAACCATGGTTTCTCCAACAATACTTTGTAATATGCATTATCAAAAGTAACTGGATTTCCAAAGCCTTTGCTTCCAAGAGTATGTGCACCAGATAATGCTACAAGTTCTTGTGTTCTGCCAAAATGTTTCCATTTGCTTTATGATTAAAATAGAGGAATATAATGGTTTAGTCAAACATGGTCAACATATTCTCATATTCACTTACGAAAAACCTTTTCGTTGAAAACTCTGTCTCAATCCAAAGGCGTCTAATGTTTCTTCCGGAAGCTTTCCCTCAGGATCAGGCGTACTACGAGGAAATAGAAAACATCATAGCAATTATTTGAATCTTGTTGTCTTGTTTTATAAACCTTATCTCACCTTATTTTATAAAAACTTGTGAGAAAAAAATAGTCCCTTACATCGAGTCTAATCGGCCTAAACGAACTGGAATTTTTGGACCTCCACATAAAGAAACGGCTTCGGCTCCAGCCACGGCAATAATATCAGCCATTGACACTGTAATTGCAGATAAAAAATATCACAAAAGTATAAAGATTAAGTTACCAACGGCTTGTTTATGTTCGTTGAACATGAACACATATCTCATTGTGTTTATTTATGTCTGTTTATTTAAAATTGTTTGTGTTTGTTTACGTTTATATATGTTTGTTCGTTTACGTTTGTAAATATATTCATTAAAACTTTTAGGCCCATTAAAATTTAGTCTAGCTTATTAAATTTTTTGGTCCAACACACTATTGTTCACATTTAATTTTAGTTGGTTTTAAGTAGGTTATGTTCATTCATCTATTTCAGCAATGTTCATTCGTTTATGTTTTTTCATACTGTTCATGTTCAATCGTTTGTTCGGATAAAGTTAAACCAATGAACACGAGAATCGCTGTTCGTGTTCATTCGATTTGCTTACAAGCCTAGTAAAAACTACTCAATAATGATGAAAAGAAACTATAGTTCCAAAGACTGCTATAACCTGGCTGTTTCTCATCCACTATCTTTTTAGCTTCCACCAGAATCTAATAATAAAGTTAGTTTCATTTCAGTTAAAAAAGAACGCATGCATATGCATAAAAGATTGCAAACAAGTGTGAGTGAAAGTAACCTTCAATGGTTTCTTAAGACCTTTATTTTCAGGTCTATCGAGTTCAAGAGATATGGACCCATTCATGCCACCTGAAATAACCATTCAAAGATATAATCACAATCAAAGTGTTACCTAAATATTTTTAAAATTTTTAAATTTTCTATTAATTATTAATAACTATAATAATAATAATAATAATAATAATAATAATAATACCTGACTTGCCATATGTATCATATGTTCCTGCATCGTGAAAAACCAAGCGAAGAACACCAGCAGACTTGCTCTTGGACAATACTTTTCTTATCTCTTCCTGTACCAAGACTAGATCACTGACCACAAACATTCATCTTGTTAAATCATGTGTTATGAAACAATGCATTTGATATATAGAATTACCATTTTGAAACATGAGTCTAGTTATAGACTTACTCTGCAGCAGCAGCATAAGCATTAGCAGCAACATGTAGCACTGATTTAGGCAGAGGCGAAAGAAATGTGAGCATAAAAGTCATCAATCTCCGGCTACAAGAAGTGGTAACACGATTCTCATCTGCATAACATAAACATATAATAATAAAACTTATAGTTTATCAGAATATGAAAGCACCTAGGGTTTATCTAATTCTAATTGCTATACTAAATTATGAGGCCATATTATTTAGGGTTTAGGGTTTTTAGAGTAATGAGGCCATATTCTACTCATGGCATAAAATAATAATAACAGTAGGGCTTAATTGGATTGAAATGATGATTAAACTATCAGACAGTTTTAAGTTACCTGAATCAGTAAAGGATGATGACGTGGAACAAAGGACTAGGAGGAGTGCGAGTGTAGGTGTAGAGTCGCCGGAATGATATTGATAGGTCCACGCCGGTGAGTGACATATAAATATCTTTAACCAACGGATGGGTTACATTACATTACAATCTATCCTTGTTGCATAAAATCTGCAAGTTACAAGTTTAGTCCAATTGTTTAATTTTTTGTTATTTTACTTCTAAATAAATAGTTTTCTTTCGAGTTGCAAAACATAACTGTAAAAATGAATGCCTTGCAGATTAGATGATTCTTTTAGCTCTTTATGCAACTTAAAAACCAAGATTTACAAGAAACTTTTTATTTATAAAATCATAACAAAATCTATAAAATTTACAGAGTTTATAAACTATAATCATATATACAAGTCTATCTAGGCCCAGAAAGTCTCATATCTGATAAACAAGCATCGCTATTACCATCCGACGGCCCGGATGAAGTACCATATTCGCTAAACGATTTATACAAACTCGAATAGAACCCGGGTTGACCACCCGCAGGCGGTGCAGGCACCGCACACAGCCCTTCAAGCATCTGCACCACTTTCGTCATCGACGGCCTTAAATTCATATCATCCTGTATGCACCATAGCGCGACACGTGTCGCCACCACCGCCCGTTCGTCATCCTCTGCCACCTTCATCTTCCCATCCAAAAGCATCTCAACTTTCCCCTCTTCCATCATCCGAAAAGCATACGCTGGAAAGTGCGACATCTCTGACGACCTGTAGTTTTTTCGACCGCTAATAATCTCAAGCAACACCATCCCGTAGCTATAAACGTCACTCTTTTCTGATATCGCATAGTTAGTGATCCATTCGGGCGCAAGGTACCCGCGGGTCCCACGTAATGTAGTAAACACATGGCTTTGTTCGCGTGTCATAAGCTTAGCTAACCCAAAATCAGAAACTTTCGCCGAGAAATTATCGTCTAGTAACACATTTTCGGGCTTTATGTCGCAATGCACGATTTTAACGTCGCAGTCCTCGTGAAGATATGCGAGCCCTTTAGCCGTACCGATCACAATATTGTATCTCGTGTCCCAATCCAATAAATTTGATCCGAATATCCATCGATCTAACGACCCGTTTTTCATGAATTCATAAACGAGAAGACGATGTTTTCCTTCCGCACAAAACCTTTTATTTTGACCAAATGGTGGTGATGGATGTTGCCGATAATGCTCACTTCGGCTCGGAATTGTTTCTTTCCTTGACCGATTCCCTCGAGCCGTTTGACCGCGAGTTCAGTACCGTCTTTTGACACCCCTTGGTAGACCGAACCGAACCCGCCTTGACCTAGCTTTGTGGCGAACCCATTCGTTGCTTCTTGAAGCTCTTTGTAGGTGAACCGGACTGGCATCCCAGAAATGTTCTCCAAGAACGTATCCTCTTCGGATATTTCATCAGGAACTTCAATTAATTCGTTCTTCGTCGTCTTATTATACCAAATACCCATTATTATTAGTCCGAGGATGATAGCGAATGCTACGAAAGTTACTACGACAACGACAATAACCCCCTGGTGATTATTGTTTTTCGAATCGTGAGAACTGTCAGACTGAGTACCCGAAACCTTAATGTATGATTCGATACTCACACCGTTTTTCGCGTCTTCAAAGCTCCCAATATGATCAAACAGATAACAATTTCCCGAACCGTTATCAAAGAACATAGCTGCACAAGTGCAGTTATCCAAACACAAAGATTTGCACCCATCTAAATTGGTTTTATTAGACGGTGAAACAAACACGAGTCCAGCATAGCTCAAATTCTCCCCTGCGTTGACCAGACTCGACGAACCCTTTGACTTTTTACATAAACTCCCAACTTGTGGTTTGCAGTTAACCCGACCCAAACCCGAAGGACACTGACACGTGTTCCCATCATGACAAACATAATACTGCGAGCACGCGTTCGGTCTGCTACAAGAATCATCAGGTATTCGGACAGCAGCGATATTTTCATCTTCAAGATCATAAAACTTAATGAACCCATCATCTTCCAAAACCGCAATCCACGTGGCATTACCATCCAATCCATCCGCAAACACAAACTGCCATAGCAACACCTTGTTATCATCGTAAAACCTCCACGAATTCGCTTCAATTGTAGCATAACTAATATCTACTCCACTTTTATTTATAATCCTTCTTTTGTCTGTCCCCATAGACCAATACGTTTGCGGGTTACTAAACTCCGCCATCAAAACCACATCTCCGGTCTTGATTTGTAACGAAAACGTTACATTTCGATCATGATCACTCGTAAGCCTCATCCCTTTACCAAAATCTTGTTCGGGCATTAGCGTGTTTGTCGGATAACCAAAGCTTTCCCACACAACACTACCATTATTATTAACCAAAACCAAGTTTCCTGAATCAAGCAACTGTAATGAGACAACACCTTTATTAGATGTATTTGTTGACCAAACTACCCTCCCATTGTTAAGTAAATAAGCATTGCCATCATCATCAAACACAAAGTTATCCGAATTACCGACCGGGGCGTCTCGGTTTGCAGACCAAATGATTCTTGAAGTGGCTATGTGAACAATGACTAAAGTGAATGAAGTTATGTCACTAGTGGGATTAAAGCCGAACCCGAAACCGGACGAGTTTGATTCCAGGAACAACCCATTGTTGTCTATGAATTGCATTGGGGAGCCTTGGAATCCCGGGTTCAGTTTGGCTTTTCGTCGAACACTTGATAGGCATGTTTGAGGTAGTGACAAAAAACAGCATGAAATGAATATGAAGTACAAGAATACTTGAATCTTCATCATCTATATGTTAATGATATTGTAACAAAGTGGGTTGAATTGGGTATGAAACATTTGATAGAAAGACAAAGGAATGATAATATTAATATTTGCAGGTTGAAAAGATGAGGACAAATGAAAGATAGAATTTGCAGCTGATGATATGATGAAGTCAAAGAAATGAGAGCATTGTTTCATGTTTCAACCTATATAAAGACATGTTCCTTAAACTAGAAAACATTAAATATGATAAAGATATGTAAAGTATTATTATTATTATTATTGAATGAATATAAAAATAACAAACTAAAAAAAATGATACAAGTTAGAGACGGAGTCAATATTTGCTGAACCAACTTGGTTTCACTTGTATAACAAGTCCTCACCGTCATGCAATTTGAGATAAAACAAAAGATGCTGAAGGAAAATCAATGATTCAACACGTTTTCTTATATTTTGATCAACTTTGTGGTTGTTTGGATGCTTTTTTTAACTAGAATTCTAAATATTCGATTCGGGTTTGGGTGGGTAACATTAAGGGTGTTCTTCTGGTTAGTTTTTCGGGTTTCTGGTTCTCGGGTTTCAAAATTTTAAATCCAGACCCAAAACCCAACCAAATCTCTAACGGTTTACCCCGCACTCTATTTACTAGGCCCACTTGTTGCAAAACTTAATATTTTTTTATTTAAAATTATGTTTTAAAATATTTTCTTGACAAAACTTGGTAGATTGTCATCCCTGTAAGCATTTTTAAAATCAGCAGTTTAGTGTAAGTTATGTCAATAGCAATTTGCAGATAGAAGTCCAAATGCATTAAATTATGTATTCTTGTGACAATTTTTTTTTCATCAATTAAACATTAAATATAGTTAATTTATAAATATTTAGATTACATGGAAACAGAAGGCAAGCGGGCAAAAAGCTGCGCCGCTACCCCTTTTTGAATTGCAAAACCCAATCTTTTAAAAACTACATTTGCTGATCTTGAAGTCATAACAAAAGATTATACTCTGATTTTGTACTTATATATTCTATGCATGTGTTGTCAGTTCAAAACCCTCGAGTCCACTCGGGTTTTCGTCCTACCGTTTGCTAAGCCAGACAGTTCTGTTCTTGTGGCGGCACACGATATGGTTACACGGGGGAACATCCAAGTCAAACTCCGAAGTTAGCCTGAGCCCGGTTAAGAAAAGATAATCTGGCCAAAGTGGGGCAACGTGGCTCTCCAATTTGAAAAGTGCGGTAACCTAAGCACAAAAAATTCGTCGTTCCAAAAAAAAATTCTAAATACAAGTAAAAAAGGGTGAGGCAGTTTTAGGCTTTTAGCAGCTATATTTTAAAAATCATTATATAAATGTATCATCAAAATAACATGTGATTCTTTGAAAGAGTCTTGATTGGTCTAACAAAATCAAATGTTTTAGTCAAGGAGATGTGGATGTGCCCGCTTGCACAAGGCATATAAAGCTCACTCTTTCGAAGAACATACTATTCTTCGGTAGTCATTATGAGGAAACGACTCTACTTTAGCCCGGCTGAACTACTACCCAAATGTGGACCTACCATGCTGAAACATTGCTTTAAGTTTATAAAGAGGTGGTCCAAATAATTATACATGTTTTTATTATATTATATTATATTATGTTGCTCATGCTTAACTATTGTTATTGCATTAAAACATGATTAGGCACTGAATATGTTTTTTCTGTTTTGAATTAGCAAGAGTGAAATGCCCTTTGATAGATAAAGAGTATAAACGGAATGAAAAACGAATAAATCCACCAAGAATGGTCAAGCATGGTCATGCACACCCTTGAGCATGATCGTGCCACTCCAAGATTTCTGAACCAAAGATTGAAGCACAGGTCATGCCATGCCAAAAACGGATCACACAAATCGGCACGACCGTAAAGATTCAGGAGCATAGATGGTCCGACACGATTTTAAGAGAATGCATCGACCAAAAGCACAATTAACAAGTCATAGAAAGCACAACAGTGCTTTTACATCTACACATATGGGCCAACACGAGTTATATATGCTATGGCCGTACCTTTGCGACTACACGGTTGGGACACCAAGGTTGCAAAAATCACTAGGCGCACCTTAGACGGCTGACTAGAGAGTTAGGTGTACTCGGAGTATTCAGGGAGTACTCAGACATATAAAGAAAATAATTTTTGGCTATTATATACATGTCAAAATAAGCATAGTTCACGTCATAAAGGTACCCTAGCCGACTCAGCGCCTCCTAGCCAGACTTTTGAAAGTCACATCGGCACCACACCTTGTAACGATTACTCGGTGAGTACTCGGCCTTGTAGACCTACTTTTATAGCCATGGCTGACACGATCTAAAGATATCATGATTGTGCCTCTAGGTCAGCATGATTAGGCTAACAAGATTCCTAAAAGTCATGGTTGTGCATCATAAAGTGTAAACCCGTGCAGACATAAGCTGACAAATCGTACAAGATTTAGATTTGCCAGCACGGCTGTGTTTCGCTAGAAAATTCCTTATACATAGAGGGAGAAATTTTGCATTTGAGGCATCAATCCACACATTCCACACCCCACTTTCAGATAATAGTAGTCGGTTGTGGTTGTTTGAGAGCGTTTCATCCTTCACCGAGCATCAAGAAGTAAAACATACAATAGCAGGGACAAGGTAGAGGGATGCAATTACATTTGCTTCAGCGGCTATTGTGTGATTACGAGTCCAACCAAAGTCTTGAAGACAAAAAAAATGTTGCATTTTCAGGAGGCAACCATGTGTTGATTTTTTCTTTTCTTCTATTCTATTTTACGCTGTATTTCTGGGTTAATTTATTGATGGAAAAGAAATGAAATTGATGGAAATAAAAAAAAAATGCTGTGTTCCAAGGTTTTTTTTAAAGAAAGAAAAGAAAGGAAATTGGAGAAAATTGTGTTTCTTGGTTTCATTAAACGAAAGAAAATAAAACAGATGAGAAGAAAATAAGGAAAAATAAAGAGTAAGTTGGATGCAAATATTTTATTTTCAATTTGAAAAAAATAAAAAGAAAGAAAGGAAAGAGAAAAAGAAAAGAGGTAAAGAAAAATTTTTTCGTTTATTTTTTTCTCTTATTTAATTGAACTCGAAAGCAGAGCGTTAGGTTAGATTACTTTTTATGTACTAAAGTTATAAAAAGTTGTTGCCTAATAAAAACTCCAAATTTTGACCTACCTATGCACCGCACGTGTGACTCACTGACTCCATAAGTGCATGAGGACGCCTGTGCCGGCTCTTGTGTCTTCGGATGCACGAGTGTTATCAACTGGACACGTCCCTGCACACCAACTTTCCATTTATTTGGTTATTCTTAATAGTTTCAATCTAAGGCATGATGAAAATGTTCCTAAGTTTCAATTTATATTTTATAACGTGATGAAAATGTTCCTGAAAATTATGTTCCTTAGTTTCAATCTATATTCTATAGCCAGATGAAAATGTTTCAATCGTAACCGCCGTTAGCATTTAGACTTTAGTGCAAGAACTAATACACAAATCCAAAAAACATGACGGCATCCTTATCATATTGCAATCTTTTCAATCATACAAATGCTAATAATATTAATTAGTTAGTTTGTTTTGTTTTTAGAGAAAATTTCCAAAATAGTCTCTTTTAGAGAGAGAGCCTAAAATAGCTCTTTTTTCCTGAAAATTGTTTAAAATTTGAACTCTTAAAACGTATTGGAAAAATTAATAAATATGAGGGAGCAGACTAAATCTTTAAAGAAAGTAAAGTAGCACTGTAGCAGGCCAAATCTTTAAAGAAAGTTAGGGAGCAGACCAAATTTGAGAAAATATTCAAGGTAAAGTCCAAATTATTTTGAAATGTTTTAGCAAAAGTTTAAATTTTCCCTAACTTTTTTTCTCAAAAAAACAAGACTGTTTTTTTGTGTTTCATACTTTTTCCGTCCATATTTTCAAATTCTAGGAAAAGAGATTTTTAAATCTCGTCTTGAGAGACGAGATTCTACCACCACCACCACCCACCGTTCACCTTCTACGACCACCACTACCGCCACCATCCACCACCACTACCACCAACCGTTCGCGACGGTAGGTGGTAGACGGTGGTGGTGGAGGACGGTGGGTGATGGTGATAGATGATGGTGGCGGGTGGTGATCGATGGTAGTGGCGGACGGTGGGTAGGGTGGTGGTGGTGGATGGTGGTGGTTGTAGAAGGCGAACAGTGGGTGGTGATGGTGGAATCTCGTCTCTCAAGACAAGATTTAAAAATCTCTTTTTCCTGGAATCTGAAAATATGGACGGGAAATGTATGAATCATAAAAAAACAGTCTTGGGAAACTGTTTTTTGAGAAAAAAAGTTTAGGAAAAATTTGAACTTTCGCTCCAATATTTCAAAATAATTTGGAATTTACCTTGAATATTTTCCCAAATTTGGTCTACTCTCTAACTTTCTTTAAAGATTTGGCCTGCTCCCTCATATTTATTATGTAACACCGTGAAAATACCCCGTTTGATTTTGGGATAAAAATGTCAAATCTGTAAGTTAAGGGGCTGAAAATGAAAATTCTGGTTTTTATGCATCTTCGCGCGACGCGAAGATGAGACTGTTATACTTCACGCTACGCGAAGTTGCTGGCTCACAATTCAAGAAAGGCTGATCTTGGCGCGATGCGAAGATGCACAAATCGCAACTATAAATAGGCAGCTACGGGTTCAAGCCTCATTCATCCCAAAACACTTCCATTTTCACATAGTTTACTTAGGAAAGCATTCCAAGGTGTTCCGACGTTTCGAGGGCTTGTTTTCGTGAAGAAACGAGGTACAGAGATGCTGCTAACAACCCGCTGTTCTATTTAATGAAGCACTGACTAACGAGCTACCGAATTTCCTTGTTCTTGTTTCCGAATAGCCGATTAAGGTAGGAGTTATGCTATAGTTACTTTATTATATAGTTACTTAGAACCTAGTTTTGATTATAGTCGTTAAAATGTAAATGTTTTCCAATTTTATAAAGTAAAGATGTTACTTCCACAAGAAGTAATGTTATTAAAACTATTATTTTGACGGGCATGTAGTAACTGGAAGGGGGATATCATTAGTAGACTCTTCTTGCCTAAGGTAAGTAATTCGTATACATCGCAATCAACCGCGTGACCCGTTTACTTACCTGGAGAAGTTTGCCAACGTAATAGACTCTATTAGGCCAAAGCGTGTCATACCAAACGTCATATGTAAATACAAAGTATTTTCATAAAACGACTATGACTCTACTAAGGTTAGGTCAGACCTAAGAGTCTGCTGATCAGGCCTCGAGTCTGCTGAACTGAATCAGACTTGAAGTCTGCTGATCAGACCTCAAGTCTGCTGAACTGAAACGGACTTAAAGTCTGCTGAATAGTCAAAATATACCATCTAGGTACTTATGCATACCTATTACAAATATAGGTTAATAGTATACTGAGGAAAAGGATTCTGATATCACCGAACTGACAACACAAGGTGAACACGTTAACCTTTTATGGTCCGAACTGATTTTACTCTTGTAATGGATAGGTTGTTTATTGCAAAGAGTCTGATAAATGTTGCATGAGTTATCTCTAAAATCGTTATAATACAAAACTAATAGGGTGCCCGCGCGATGCTGCGGGAAACACATACTTTAGTAATCATGTAACAAATTTATAGTTGTTCATTGTTTCGCTTGAAACTAGAAACCGTTGGCTGGTTCGGTTTCACGATTGAACTAAAGTGAACCGTAAATATTGAAGCATTTTGAAATTTTAAATATTTACTTATGCATTTTGAAACTTTATTTAAGCTGGTTCGGTTTCATGGTTGAACTAAGAAAATTTTATTTAATACGAGTAAGCCTGTTTATTATAACTTTAATTTAGCCTAAATTCTGGTATGATTTTTGTCGGTTTTGTTCTTGTTATAATTTTGTCTTCTATTTATTTCTATAAGATTTATCATTTACGTGACCAAAATTATCTTTGTTTGTATTATGATTCTCTAAAATAGCTTATTAGTTGGTGCTTAATTTGAAATGAATGTATAGATAGATTAATAATTCTTATTTTAAACTCAATTTATTATCAAAGTACAAACCAAATCGGAACCTAACTATTGGTAATGGCTTGCCTTGGTTGGGTTTCAAATTCCAACGGTTCAATTTTGATTTCTGATGAGAAAAAACGTTACTAACGGTTTGGCTCATGGTTTAATTTAAAACCATCAAAATCGGACCACAACACACCCCAATGCAATTTTTTTAACTTCGGAAACTATAGCAATATGGTAATCAAATTAAAGAGAATAGAATGCTCGTTTTTATGGTGCAATTTTTTTAAAAAAATATTGACGTATGAAAAAGTTATGCCTGTTTAATAATCGTGGGGGAAGTTGGGTTAAAAATGAAATTATAAGAATATATAGGTAAAAGATAAAGAACCAATGTTGTAGCTATTATTTAAATTTACAAAATTTGAGGAATTAAAGTTGTAACTATTTTGAAGAAACAAAAAATGCATGTGAGATTTAAGATTAAAATGACACCTATACCATTAATGAAGATGGTACCATATGCTTTAATGGTTGTAAAATACTTAAAATAACCGTCTTAATTTACCCTTTAGTTATATATTATATATAGTATAGATAGATAATAAAAAGCAACTCAAACCGAATACACATGTGTCTGGATCCATACATAACTGATAATTGGCATACAAAACAAAGTCAGTCATAACCAATTCTCCAACAGGGTCACATAGCCTAGGGGAAGGTTGTCTCCGAACAGGGGCTATGTACTCGAGGAACCTTTGAATTGTGTGTGTAGGGTAGTGGTACAAATCCCGGGAATGACAGGCGTTCCCGCTGAGTTTGTGAAACAGAAAACTATATTTGTATTTAACAACTGTTATAAATTGTTTTATCGAGTCACCGTTTGCTGATAATAATATACAAGGATATGGAGTCATGATGTTAGAAGATCGCACGAGATGGCTCTATTTTGATTATATAATCCTTGTAATAGTAATAACACTGTTTTGTAACCGAAAACTTGGGTATTTAATTCCCAAGAAATTTTACAATGTAAATTAATATTTTAATAATATAAGACTTCCGCTAAAATGAACCCACTACTTTGATATATTTACAAAACATGTACCAACTCGGGACATCGCACCCAGGTCTTGGACCAGGGTGTGAAAGGTTGGTATCAGATACATCGGTTACAGCAAATTAGGTATTAACATAACTAGTACCTAAGCTTTAACCATTTATTTGATAAGTAGGGATAAGCTATGTGGTAGTCTAACTATCCCTAAATATATATCTGTGCAGATTTCGTATACGAACTACTACGGGCAGAAGCGTCGGGTAGCGAGGTGATCGAATCCTGCACCTTAGTCTGAGCCATCTGATAAGGCCAGCACTAACTTTGGTCCTAAGCAACCAACTGTATCGCTACATCCGACTGATCCGGTGAATTCAAATCCGGTTGATATGAATAATCTGAACAACCAGTTGAATCCAATTCCGATGAATCCAATGAACCAAATGTATCCAATTGATCAAATAGATCCATATTTGGCTTACGGAAGCCAATTGATATATGCTCGTGGTAGCCCTGAAATGTCGATAGAAATATCGAGCGACACTTCGGAAGGTATTCTGCTGACCGATACTCCAACCTACTATCCTTCTGGGGACATGGAGGTTCAAAGTAGAATTAAACAGGAAACTAGTACAGAATCATCCAGTTGGATGGACTGTCACTCCAACCAGAGTATGTGGCTGTAACACCGCGAAATTTTACGATCAAATTTTGGGCTAAAAATGCTAAATTTGAAAGCCAAAGGACTAAAAATGACAATTTTGGAAGCAGAGGGACTGAAAAAGAAATTCTGCATCTTCGCGTATCGCGAAGATGCAAGGCAGAACATCTTCACGTATCGCTAACTTGTTGGCACACACTTCAACGTTATCTAGTGACGTGGTGACACGTGTCAGCACGGGGTTAATTTTGTGGCGCCGTACATGCAACTTCGCGTATCGCGAACCGCCATAGGCTGCATCTTCGCGATACGCGAAGATGCACAAAAACGGCTATAAGTAGGGCCGCCACGAACTCAGTCCATTCATCCCATTTTCACTTTCATTTACACACACTTAACCTAGGGAATCGTGCCAAGGACGTTCCAAAGTGTCGAGAGCTGTTTTCGTGAAAAAACGAGGTGTCGTTACGCTGTTTAACGAGCTGTTGATCCTATAAACGAAGCACAGGCTGAAGTGCTGCCGATTTTCTTAGTTATAGCATCCGACTAGCCGCTTAAGGTAGGATTAAGGTTAAGTTACGCTACTATGTAGTTATTCGAACCTAATTGTGATTATAGTCGTTAATTTGTAAACGTTTTTCAACTAATATTTTACAAAGTGAGACATTACTTCCAAGTGAAGTAATGATACCAAAATTATTATTATTTTGACGGGCACGTAGTAACTGGAAGGGGAATCTCATTAGTAGACTCTTCTTGCCTAAGAAAAGTAATTCGTACAAATCCCAATCAACCGCGGGACCCGTTTACTTACCTGGAGAAGTTTACCAACGTGATATTCCTTATTAGGCCAAAGCGTGCTATTCCAAACGTCATATATAAATCCAAAGTATTTTCATAAAACGACTATAACTCTAGGTCAGACCTAAGAATCTGCTGATCAGACCTCGAGTCTGTTGAACTGAAACAGACTTAAAGTCTGGTGAATATTATCAACTAGATACTTATACATACCTATTATGAATATAGGTCAATAAGCATACTGAGGAAAAAGTTCTGATATCACTGAACCGATAAAATAAGGTGAATACGTTAAACCTTTTTACAGTCAGATAAACGGGTGGTTTATCTTAAACAGTCAGTCAAATATGAGATTACGTGATCTCTACAGTTTAAAGGGATTACGTGATTCCTAAGTCACAAGGTAGATAATAAAAGTAACTCAGACCGAGTACACATGTGTCTGGATCTAAACATATCTGTTAACCATACAATCAAGGCTACGTGGCCGCAGGCTAACAGACATAACGAAAGTTCTCCAATGGGCAACAATTATTGGAGAACCATAATTGTGTGTGTATGGCAGTTGCGCAAGTTCCCAGAAATAAGAGACGTTTCTGCTGGGTTTGTCCCAAAACTATCTTGTCAGTCAAATGTTTTCAGAGTAAACGATTCACCAGCATATCGCTGACGTATTTTTCCCCTTATTACAGGAAAGCAAGTATAGCACAGATAACAAGGCATTAGAGTCACTCTTGGAGATAGATGCTTGCCGACAGAGATGGCGCAGTTTTTAATAAATAAAATATTGTAAACAATAGTAAACAAAGGTTTGTAAAACAAATACTTGGATATTTATTATTCAAGAGGTTTTCAAAATAAATTAATATTTTATTTTAATCAAAAGACTTCCGCTAATAACCTGCAACTCTGATATATTTTCAAAACATGTACCAACTACGGGTGTCACGCCTAGGCCCTAAGTCGAGGTGTGACAGGTTGGTATCAGAGCCATCGGTCTTAGCGAATTAGGTATACTTATTACCTAGGCTTTGACTAGAAACAAGGGAATTGTTGAAAACATTGGTATTCAATACCAACTTATATAATCACTGAATGATTAAATATGATACAGATAGGATTTAATCCTACACGGGTACTAATTCAAACAAAATAGGTACTTAACTATAAGTATCTCAAATACAATCACTGAATAGATAAAACTATTACGGATAAGATAGGAACGCGATCCTATTCCAATCTGACATCGTACAGATGTCTGATCTTCAATCCAGCCAAGGATCATATCAACCTCGGTCAGGTAAAGGAAAAGGGTGCATATGGACAGCTTTACTTCCAATCCCTATATCTAGTAGTGAAGACTCATATCGGACCTTAATGGAAGAAAATTCAGATTCATTTGATTCCAACATCCCGCTAGCCCATATCATTCAAAGACAAGGTGTGCAAGGAATAGGATCAAGTGGATCAAGTAGATCCCAGAAATCAATAAAGTCAAAGGGAAAAGGAATCATGACTGATCCAGAAGAAAATCCTCAGGGGCAGGAATATTTTAGTTACCCAACAAATCAGGATCAATACTTTGCTCATCCTCGCAATGAAGGCTGGAACACAGATTATGAAGGACTATACATCAGAGATGACTCAACATGTTATGGAGTCGATGTTGCAAGAATAGTAGAATCAATGCTCAACGAAATAGAAATGAAAGAAGAGAAGGAGAAAGAAAGAGAAAAAGGAAATTAAAAGAAGACCACCAAGAATATCAAGAAGGATAGCAAGATCAAGAAATTGATTATCCGTTGGAAGAAATAAATAATAAGAAGAGTAGTAGCTATAAAAAAGTGTAGCTATAATAATTTTGTGCGCTCTTGTAACTACAATAAGATGAATAAAGATATGTTTTAAATTTCCCCGAAAATTGAATTTGTCTTTAAAATTCTATTGTAGTATATCAAGAATAGAAAGCACAAACTCTTTGAGTAATACTTCTAATATATTTGGAGAGGGAAAGAAGATCTAGGTCCAGGCGGATAAATTCCAAAAGATGATTAGCTTTAAAAGTCAACGCCATATGAAATAATCTAATAAGAATAGACTTAGAAATGCAGAGAAATTCTCAAAGTCTGCTGATTCAAGAACAGAGATAATCAGAAAATCACAAAGTGGTGATGAGATACATGAATTTGTCAGTCACACGATTATCTTAACATCATCCTTCAAATCAAAGAGAAAGCATTGAGATTGTGCCTTATGTGATATAAATAATCTCAAGAAAGAGATATCGGAGATCAAAGAAAAGAAAGATTCAACAAGAGATCTTTTATAATTTTTCTCGAGATACGATAAAATCATTAAACATAGCATAAATAGAATATTTCATACCCATATTGTCTATTTAAGTATCACAAAATTATTACAAACGTTTATTATCAATAATATATTTCTTTCATACTAAATTATGTTTACAGAAATGTCAAATCCAATCAATTAAGGGAACAATGATGAGGCTTCAAATCAAAGAAGCAACAAAGTATCCGAGCATGCCCAGGAGATTCCTGAGCAATTTATGGTCAAAATACAAGAAATTATTAATAATGCAATCACTCCTCTCGTCGATGCAATGAAAGGAGGATCACATAAAAGTAAATGTTTGTATTCAAACAAAACTGTTAGACCTCATCCATACCGAAATCCTGCTGGCCATAAAAGTAAATCCGTACTTTCCTCCATATCATGGTCCCGTATCTGCGATATCTGACAGGCGAATGAAATACGGGAAGAAGCCCGTCTGGTTGAGGAATTTTATACTACAAACATCTCTGACGAGGAGATGCAAGCCTACGTGGCAAATCCTCACCTATACCCAAAGAAAACTGCTTATCTTTTTCCATCTACATCTGCACCAGTGGGGTATCCAAATCAACCCAACTCGGTGACAGACGAGCTGAGGAATGAAAAGATTAAGAAGAAAAAGATAGGTGACAAGATTATAAAGAAATGTGGTAAGATGAAAAGTCTCGTCAAGAAATGGTCTAGGGATTAGGAATATATAAATGTTATTTTCCGTCCCTCTATAATAAACTTATGAAAGAAATAAAAGACTGTGTACTGTGTTTTGAATCTGTGTATTTTATTGAATTACAGAATGTCTGAACAAAGAAATCATGAGAGCCAGGGGAGTAGTCAAGCTGATAAAGCCAAAACTCCTGAAAACAATAATAAAACAATATCAGAAGAATATGTTGGGGGTATCCACGAGATGATAAAAGAAGCGATTACGCCACTGATTAAGGAAGTTGTAACTCCTCTAATTAAAATGGTTCAAGACCATACTGCAAACTCTAAAAGCTTGGAAAAATCAATGAAACAACCGAGCCATAGCATATCTGTGCACTCTAAAAGAAAAGAATCCAAAATGACAAAAGATGATAAAAAGAGAGACGAGGGCTATGAAAGCTCTACTGCTGATCACGTACCAAGCAAAGTGAAAAGAATTAATGTCAGCACGGGTTGCACGTATAGAGATTTTCAAGTATACAAGACAAAAGAGTTCTATGGTGACAAAGGGGCAATAGTTACACTCCGTTGGCTGGAAGAAATGGAGTCTATTGTTATCATCAACAAATGTAATAAGGAGGAGAGCATCCAGTATTCATCCCAGATGTTTTAAGGGAGAAGCACTGGAATGGTGGAACACACTGATCGAGGTCAAAGGGAGAAATAATATGTACAATCTCGAGTGGAAAACTTTTAAAGAATTGATCAAGAAAAAGTTCTGCCCTGTTCATGAAATTGATCAGATCCAGACGAAGCTCTGGAATCACAAGGTTGTTGGCACGAACATCAAGGAATACAACACCAAGTTCCTTTAGTACTATAGACTTGTACCTCATTTGGTCACCCCTGAGTATAACAAAGTGACCAGATACATTTATGGACTGCCTAAAGAAATTTGTGATCATGTACGATCATACATGCCCGCAACAACTGAATCTGCTACTGAACTTGCTGGGTATCTAATGGAGAGTATGATAAGAAACTGAGATGAGGAAAGGAAGAATGTGATTGAGAAGAAGCGAGAAGGTGATGGTAAAAAGAAGTTTGAAAGGGGAAAGGAAGGGTCGGTTGTGTTTAACCGACCAATATGTAAGAATTGTGGCAAGAGACATGAGAGGAGGTGTTTGAGGCCTACACTTAAAACTGATGTTTGCAAGTTTTTGACCTGTTTTCGACCTGCAACTTTTGTAAAAGGCCTGGTCATAAAGAGGAGGATTGTAGAAAGAAGTTAATTGTGTGTTTTGATTGTGGAGAACGATGGCATTTTAGTGCTGAGTGCACTAAGAAGAAACCGGTAGCAGGAGGCGCCAGTGGAAGTGGTGCCAAAAATGATGGGAAGTGATGCCAGAAATGATGGGAAGAAGGGAAACGCCCGCGCGTTTATGCTGAATACTCAAAAGGCGAGAGAATTGCCAGATGTGATTACTGGTACGCTTCCTATTAATAATGTTTATGCTAGAGTATTATTTTATTCGGGAGCCAATCGAGTTTCATAGATTATAAGTTTTCTAGCTTGATGAATGAACCTCTAACTAAACTAAATAACCATTATGAAGTAGAAACAGCTAATGGGAATTTAATCTGAATATCTGAAGTATTAAATACTTATATTTCCTTAGCTGGGTATGACATGCCAGTATAGTTGTTACCTATGGAGTTAGCAAGATTTGATATAATATTAGGAATGGATTGGCTATCCGCCAACCAAGCCCGTATTCTATGTAATGAGAAAGCTATTGACATACTAACTCCGAATAAGAAAATTATCCGAATCGCTGGTGATAAAGAGGCTGGTAGAATTAGAATAATTTCTAAGATTAAGGCAAGTCATTGCTTAGGAAAAGGTTGCCTATCATTCATGGCATATGTAACTAAGGAACCTGAACCTAAGAAGATGGATGAAGTTCCAATTGTTTCCGAATTCAAAGATGTATTTCCCGACGAATTATCTTGAATCCCACCTGATCGACAGGTTGAATTCAAAATAGATTTAATTCCGGGAACAGCTCCGATTGCTAAGTCTCTTTACCGATTAGCAACGACCGAAATGAAAGAATTAAAGAAGCAAATAGATGAATTGCTGGAAAAGGGATTCATACGACCGAGTTCTTTACCGTAGGGAGCTCCAATACTGTTTGTAAAGAAGAAAGATGGATCGATGAGGATGTGCATCGATTATCATGAATTGAATAAAGTTACGATCAAGAACCAATATCCATTCCCGATAATCGATGATTTATTCGATCAGCTCCAAGGGGTAAGTTGTTTTTTTAAGATTGACCTTAGATCCGGGTATCATCAGTTGAAGGTGCAAGAAGACGATATATCAAAGACTGCATTTAGAACTCGATACAGACATTATGAGTTCACTGTTATGCCTTTTGGACTCACTAATGCTCCGGCAGCATTTATGGATATGATGAACCGAATCAGCAAGCCCTACTTGGATAAATTTGTTATTGTCTTTATTGATGACATAAGGAAGATCATCAAGCCTATCTTAGAGTCGTACTGGAAACGTTGAGGAAGGAGAAACTTTATGCAAAATTTTTGAAGTGTGAGTTCTGGATGTCTGAAGTGCAATTCCTCGGACACATCGTAAACGTTAAAGGAATTCAAGTTGATCCAGCCAAAATTGAAGCTCTAACAAAATGGGAGAAGCCAAAAACTCCGACGCAAGTTAGAAGTTTTCTAAGGTTAGCTAGTTATTATCGAAGATCTATTCAGAACTTCTCAAGAATAGCGGTTACTTTGACTTCACTTACTCGAAAATCTGTTAAGTTTGAATGGGGACCGAAATAAGAAGAAGCTTTTGAAACCCTGAAGCAGAAATTGACAAATGCACCTATCTTAGCCTTACCCGAAGGACAAGATAACTTTACTGTATAGTGTTATGCTTCACACATAGGAATGGGTTGCGTTTTGATGCAAGACAAGAAGGTTATTGCTTATGCTTCAAGATAATTGAAAGTTGATGAGAAGAATTACACCACTCATGCTCTCGAATTGGAAGCTATAATCTTCGCGTTAAAATTATGGCGACATTATTTGTATGGTGTAAGGTTTACTGTCTACACTGATCACAAGAGCTTGAAGCACATATTTGATCAAAAAGAGTTGAATATGAGGCAAAGACGATGGATGGAGACGCTTAATGATTATGACTGTGAGATCGTCTATCATGAAGGAAAAGCCAATGTTGTGGCTGATGCCTTGAGTAGAAAGGAACATGAAAAGTCGAAAAGGGTGTGAGCTTTGAGATTAGAACCTAAGAGTGATCTACTTACCGAAATCAAATAAGCTCTGAAGTTGGAACTAGAATAAAATAACATAAAGGCCGAAAAAGAAAACGCTACTATAGATCAATTAGTTAAAGGTGATGATGAAATACTCAGGTTAGGTAAAAGAATCTGAGTACCGATGGTTGGGAGCTTACGAGAGAAAATTTTAGAAGAAGCTCATAAATCGAAGTATATGATGCATCCTGGAAGTGACAAGATGTTTCATAATCTTAAATATGATTACTGGTGGATCGGAATTAAGAAAGAAATAGCCTTGTATGTGGCAAAATGTCTAACATGTTCAAAAGTCAATGCGGAGCACCAAAAGCCATTGGGTTTATTGCAACAACCTGAGATACCAATCTGGAAATGGGATATGATAACTATGGATTTCATTTTGAAATTGCCAAAGACTTCTGAAAAAAATGATGCAATGTGGGTTATCGTAGATAGACTGACCAAATCTGCTCATTTCATTCCTATTCAAGAAACATTCAGCATGGATAAGTTAGCACAACTGTATGTAGAAAACGTTGTATCATTACACGTCGTGCAATTATCCATTATTTCTGATAGAGACAGTCGTTTCACCTCCAACTTTTGGAGAAGTTTTCAAAAAGCAATGGGTACACGCTTAAATTTAAGTACAACTTATCACCCACAAACTGATGGACAAAGTGAAAGGACGATTCAAACTTTGGAAGATATGCTTCGTGCTTGTGTTATAGACTTAGGTGGGAGTTGGGATACTCACCTATCTTTAATGGAATTTTCGTACAATAACAGTTATCACACAAATATACAAATGGCACCATATGAAGCATTATACGGACGAAAATGTAGAACGCCTGAATGCTGGTCCAAGATTGGTGATAATCAACTGTCAGGGCCTGAAATTGTCCAAAGAACGACTGATCAAGTTATTCATATCCAAGAACGACTGAAAGAAGCACGAGATAGACAAAAGAGTTATGCTGACGTACGGCGGAAACCGTTAGAATTTAAAGAATGAGAGAAAGTGTTGCTTAAAGTATCACCTTGGAAGGGTGTTGTACGTTTTGGTAAAAAAAGGGAAGTTGAGTGCGCGATTTTTGGGCCATTCAAAATTATTGAAAGAATAGGTCCTGTTGCCTATCGTCTGGAACTACATGACGAGATGCAAGGAATCCATGATGTGTTTCACATATCCAATTTGCGAAAATGTTTAGCTGATAAAACACTCGCAATGCCTTTGAAAGACGTACAAGTGAATGAAAAGCTTAAGTTCGTGGAGGAACCAATACAAATCAAGGATAGCCAAACCAAGTTCCTTAAACGTAAAATATTGAAGCTAGTAAAAGTTAGATGGAATTCCCGATGGGGTTCGGAATTCACTTGGGAACTTGAATCTGAGATGAAAAGGAGTATCCACACCTCTTCACATAAATCTCGAGGACGAGATTTTTCTAAAGGTGGGGAGGATGTAACACCGTGAAAATGCCCTGTTTGATTTTGGGATAAAAATGTCAAATCTGTAAGTTAAGGGGCAGAAAATGAAAATTCTGGTTTTTATGCATCTCCGTGCGACGCGAAGTTGAGACCGTTATACTTCGCGCTACGCGAAGTTGCTGGCACACAATTCAAGAAAGGTTGATCTTCGCGCGACGCGAAACAAGGCTATGTAATCGAATCCACATGTCCTACCACATGTTGACACGTGGCAGCACGTGATTGACATGCATGGATTGCGGCGCTAAAGCAGTTCGTGCGATGCGAAGCATATTCGCGCGACGCGAAGATGCACAAATCGCAACTATAAATAGGCAGCTACGGGTTCAAGCCTCATTCATCCCAAAAACACTTCCATTTTCACATAGTTTACTTAGGAAAGCGTTCCAAGGTGTTTCGACGTTCCAAGGGCTTGTTTTCGTGAAGAAACGAGGTGCCGAGACACTGCTAACAACCTGCTGTTCTATTTAACGAAGTACTGACTGATGAGTTACCGAATTTCCTTGTTTTTGTTTCCGAATAGCCGATTAAGGTAGGAGTTATGCTATAGTTACTTTATTATATAGTTACTTAGAACCTAGTTATGATTATAGTCGTCAAAATGTAAATGTTTTCCAAGTAATGTTTTATAAAGTAAAGATGTTGCTTCCACAAGTAATAATGTTATTAAAACTATTATTTTGACGTGCATGTAGTAACTGGAAGGGGGATATCATTAGTAGACTCTTCTTGCCTAAGGTAAGTAATTCGTACACATCCCAATCAACCGCGACCCATTTACTTACCTGGAGAAGTTTACCAATGTGATAGACTCTATTAGGCCAAAGCATGCCATACCAAAAGTCATATGTAAATACAAAGTATTTTCATAAAACAACTATAACTCTACTAAGGTTATGTCAGACCTAAGAGTTGCTGATCAGACCTCGAGTCTGCTGAACTGAATCAGACTTAAAGTCTGCTGATCAGACCTCAAGTCTGTTGAACTGAAATGGACTTAAAGCATGCTGAATAGTCAAAAGATACCATCTAGGTACTTATGCATAACTATTTCAAATATAGGTTAATAGCATACTCAGGAAAAGGATTCTGATATCGCCGAACTGACAACACAAGGTGAACACGTTAACCTTTTATGGTCTGAACTGATTTTACTCTTGTAATAGACAGGTTGTTATAATGCAAAATAGATAATAAAAAGCAACTCAGACCAAATACACATGTGTCTGGATCCATACGTAACTGATAATTGGCATACAAACCAAGTCAGTAATAACCAGTTCTCCAACAGGGTCACATAGCCTAGGGGAAGGTTGTCTCCGAACAGAGGCTATGTGCTTGGGGAACCTTTGAATTGTGTGTGTAGGGCAGTGGTACAAATCCTGAGAATGACAGGCGTTCCCGCTGAGTTTGTGAAACAGAATACTATATTTGTATTTAACGACTGTTATAAACTGTTTTATCGTGTCAACGTTTCACCAGCATATAGCTGACGTGTTTTTCTCACCCATGCAGATAACTAGATGCTGACATTAATGAAAAATTATTAAAAAAAATCATCACTCAAAATTAAACAAAAAAGCAAAAAAAGTATTAACACAAAAAATATTTTCACCGTCTTCCTTGTTCTTAAAAAAAAGACACAATGTTGAGGAAAAAATTTTGTCTTATTATTTATTATTGTGTTTTTTTTAATTTTTGCCATTGATTGTGTCTTTTTATTTGACATTGTGCCATTTTTTCTTGATATTGTGTTATATTACTCAACACTGTATTATATTTTGTTAGGCATTGTGCTATATTATTACGATCTATTGTGTCTTTTTTTATTTATCATTGTGGTTTTTTTGTTTATTTTCGTCATTGTGTTTTTTTTAAGCATTGTGTCTTTTCTCTCCTTTGTTTTTTGGAACGGGAATGATGAGGGAAACATTTTAATTATTTTTATTTATATTTTGGATTATGATTTTTTTATGATTTTCTAGAATTTTCTTTTGAAGGTTTTTTTTTACACAAATCATTCTCACATTTCTCATTTTTGTCTCACTTTGCATGAAATTCCCTAAATAAGCATTTATGAAAACAAATTTCTAGTTTTAGATATAATTTGTAAAAAATTTCAGAAATAGGTATTATAAATTAGTCGTGACGAGTAGTTTATAGAAACAATTAAAGCATGTCGCATGTCCTTAAACTAGCCGTAACAAGCACGCTCACTAATCATTTACTTGTCACGACTAAATAAGTTTCATGCCTCATAATCAACGTCCACGAGTAATTCATAAGTCCTTTAGTCGCGACGACTAGTTTACCCGGTTTATAATCCCTACACGAGTAGTTTATTAGTAGTTAACTCGTCACGACTAGTTTAACCTTATAATCTACTCGCCACGACTAAATGACTTATGAATTACTCGTATGTGTTGATTACGAGGCATGAAACTTATTTAGTCATAACGAGTAAATAATTAGTGAACGTACTCGTTACGGTTAGTTTAAGGACACGTGACAAGTTCTAATTGGTTTCTACAAACTACTAGTCACGACTAATTTATAATACCTATTTCTGAAATTTTTTACAAATGTTACCTAAAACTAGAAATTTGTTTTAATAATGCTTATTTTAGAATTTTCCCGTTAAATTTTCATTAGTCTAAAATATGGATATACGTTAAATTTAGGTTTTTGTGTTTCAAAAATTAAACTGTATATATATCTGTTTTTTATAAAGGTGTACGTAAAATACAAAATTTCAAATAAATTCATTTTATTCGTAGCAATAATAACTGTGAAGCAATGCGAAAAAGCTTGAGGTCATGGATGAAGTAATGATGACGGAACAATGACGGATGGACCATTCTTGAAATCTTTTCTTCCCCTAATTCAGAATCTGATTTTTATATTGAAAAATATAAAAATTTAGAATTTAAAATTAGGTTATTTGACAAATAAAATGCTTAGTTTTATAAACAAATATAGATAAGGCTGAGGGGTGTGGGGCTTCAACGGGGGCGCTAGAGCCCCTCCGCTCGCGCCCCCAGGCGCTAACACCACACCACCGGGGCGCTAACGGGGGCGCTAACGGGGCGCTAATGCGAAAAACCATGCAGGCGTGAGCCTGTTAGCGGGAGAAGAGAGAGAAAAGCTTGTCTTGGTTTTAGAAAAAGAGCCGTTGGGCTCTTATTAAATTAAAAAAAAAATTTTTTTTCCTATATAATACCCCATTTAACCCATTTTTATACCACAACTTTAAACCTTCACCCAAAATCAATTCATCTTCTCAGCTTTTTTTAAAAAAAATGGCTGGAAATTGGTACCCAAACCTTGATTCAGATTATATTGACGACGATTTATGGTCGTCACCGCACCAACCGATGTTTTATTCGGAGCCGCAAGAATCATCCGGCTTTCAACCATCCAACACATAACCGTCTCCTAACTTTGTTGTTCCGGAGACACAAGAATCACACGGTTAAGCTACGGGACCAAAAAGACGCGTCCACCGGAAAAAACAACTTGCAACGGACGGGTCGGGACAGGCTTCGACTCCGATGACGAAACGGAAAGCCACTCCGTGGTTATCGGATGAGAAGGAAGCCTTGTGTCGGGCTTGGATAGTCATTTCTGAGGATCGGCGTTGCGGTAATTGTTTTAACGTTTTTAAAAATGATTTTTAATAAAAAAGTTAAATAAAAAAGTTAAATGGAAATCTAATTTATTTATTCATTTTGCAGCCGACTACCAAAAGAGCAAGATTTTTTGGACAAAGGTTAGGGAGACGTTCTACATGCTCGTTGGGAGTACAGAGCGGAACGCCGATATGATTTCGGGTCGGTGGTCCGAAATCAGAAAATTTGCCGGCTTGTTTACTAATCTTTTCAACAGGAACAGCGGTCGTATGAGACCAAGTGGCAGTGATGATTTGGCGGTTTACAATTTCACGGTCGAAGAGTGGAAGCAGGAGTGTTTGCAGAGGTATGGGATGGTGAAGACGTGGGACGATTTAAAGTTGTGGGATATGTTGAAAAGGTGTTTCAAGTGGGTTGAGCTGGTGGCGCCAGACGTTGATGCGGAAGTAGGGCCGAAACGGACTAAAACTAGTTCGTCTGGAGCGTATAGCACTTCAACCGGGTCGGATTGCCGCGTTGGATTCGACCTAAACATTGCGAAGGAGGAAACGTCTTCACCGCCGAGGAGGCGGCCATTGGGAAGGGACACCAAGGGGAAAAAACCGGCTGAGGGGGAAGCCGTAAACATCGCCAATCTTGTTGAATCCCTCAATAAATTCAACAAAACCATGGAGGTGGTCTCTTATAGAAAAAAGGAAAAAAGTCGAATGAGAGATTTTGACTTTCTTACTAGAGACTTCAGTAACCTAAATCCGGTCGATCAAATGCTAATGGAAAAGCAAAAGGAACGTATCCGAAAGAGGTTGATTGAAGAAGACCAAGCCGAAGAATAAGAATAATGTTTTTTTTAGTACTTTAATTTTTATTTTATTTTTAGATATTAATGTGTTTTTTTATTAATGTGTGTTTTTTTTAATAATTTATGAGTTTTTTTAATAATACGTTGTTTGAATATATTTATAAAAAAATAAAAAAAAAATCGCTGGAGTCCCTGCTGGAGCCCCTCCACACCAGGGCCAGGGGCTCCAACGTGGGCTCCAACACCCCCCTTATCCAGTTTCTCTCTCTGCCACACGTCATAATATTATTGGTTGGAGCCCCCATTAAAACCCCATTAAAGCCCCCACACCCTCAGCCTAACAAGTTAGTGGGGCTTCCTTTGTATTTGGTAACAATTCAATACATGTTTTTCAACAAAGGAACATCCTTTTTCTATTTCGTAACTAAATATCAATCTTTTTTCTTTTAAAAAAATACAGGCTTTTCTGCAACTTATTAGAACTAATATTTTTTAATTAGTTAAAAGTCAAACTGCATCTTGAAACATAATATTTTTTTTTCTGAGAGTTGATAGACTTTCTTCTCCACATATAAAAGAAAGTAAAGTAAAAAAAAAAGAAACCTAAGTATGAGGCTTGTGTTTGCTTTTTATGTAGAAAAATTACTAAAATACCCTGAGACAGCATGTATGCATCTGGCTCTTTCCAAATAAATTGATTCATCATGTTTCATTAAACCTTCTCAGCCAAACAAGGCCAAAGAAGAAAATTCCATAGATGTTTAGCAATGCCCCGAATAAATTAATGAACTTATATTTTAAATTAGTGATTATTAGTTGTTTTCTAGGAATCTAGAATATAACTACTAATGTACAAACATAAAACAATAATCTTAGTCCACCATTTATTTATCTACTTAAGTTGAGTGTTTTATATTTCTAAAATAATTTCACTCATAGTTTAGTTAAACACTGTGTATAGCGTTTCGTTGTGAATCGCTTTCTAAGATGATAAAATAATATGAAACGACAAGTGTAAATTCTTTGTCAACGCTGCAATTCTTGATGATATGCCAATTGAACTAATGAGTTATCAAGGATTTCAAGTTAACTAATTATATTTGGATTCTAACATTATAGTTTGGCAACCAACCATACATACAAAGCATACGCTTTTGTTGACTTCACTGAATTTTGATCCGAGTCTACATACCGTCATGTGAATTGTCACATTAAACTGTAGTATTTGACATTATGGTCGAAAGGTTCCATGGAAATTTTATAAAATTATTGACTTATTTACGGTTTTGATGCTCAACATATTTCATAATAAGTGCACTTTAAAGCGTGCAAATATAATTTAACACCGTTTTAACGAAATCTTTAAATTTGCTTGGTTATCTATGCCATAAGGCCCATAATGGAGTCTATTGGGCTACGAGATAGCACGAGCCCAAACCAAGAAAAAACCAGTGCTTTTATAAATGGGAGCCCAATACGCAAGCCCAACCCACAAAGAGGGTAGTGATTAATTAAATATTTTGCAACATAAGTCATAAAAAGTGTCCTAATTATAATTTATTTATTCTTTAACCACCTATAGCATGTCCTGTTTTGTATCTTTAACTCATGTACTCTTCTTGTAGTTGACTTTACCCACCACTTGACTTATAGATTCCGATGCATATATATATATACAAGTATAACATGTATCTATTAACGTTTTGAAAACCAGTATGTTATGATTATGGTGTTGGATTATAGTTGTTTTTACTCATAAATTGAAACATTAATAAGCAATAAACAATCGATTCAAAATAGGTGGAATGAGAACAGTCGATTTGAACTAAATTCCGATAGCGTCAGCGACTAAGGCTTAGCCAATAATACCTAAAAATATATATGGCTTTTAAACTAAAATTTTATCGGGTTGACCCGAAACCTAGAATTCGGACCCAAGAACCAACCCGAAATACTTCGGTTTGGGTTAGCCTTTTCTCGAGTCCGGTTAGTTCGAGTTCGAGTATGGCTCTTCTCTGATTAAGTTTTGAGTTTTAGATAAAAATGACGGCCCTCCCTTTTAGTGACTTCCTTGAATCACGTGGTATTAAAATCAATATAACTATGCAATATTAAATACAAGCCATATGGTTGAATTAAAATAAAAAATTAATCTCTTGTATATATGCATGATAAAATACTAAAATATTTGGTCAAACAGTGACGACCATCCCAACGGACTTTCCAGGCTTATCATTCCACTCTGTTTGACTCAACTCACTTTGACTTTGTTTCAAAAGACTAGTACATGACAAACAAGGCCATACATCTTTGACTATTTTTCATACATACGACAAAAGTCAACTAACAAAGTCAAAAGATATCAAACTGATTGTTCAATAGACAGGTCAACTTTGAGTTTGGATCATTATTCTTATTGTTTGAATTTCGGTATTGCAACACGGACAAATAAATGAACACGACACACGAGAATTTATATGGTTCGGTCTAAGCTGACATACGTCCAGGCTACAGTCATGCCATAATAAGAGATATAGGCCGCCGCCCCAAAGGCCTTCCGTGTCTTCAATCTTCAGCAAACCTAATAAACATGTTTTCAAGATCTTCAACTAACCGAGCCCAAGCCTCGGCAAACCCAACAATTATTTTGTTTTCTTTTCTTGAATTTAAAGTGATCTGATTCTTTTACTTTTCTAGGGTAAATTAATAACATTCATAGTTGGTTTTTTTTTTTTTTTTCGTGTTTGTTTTTCCTGTTCCTTTTTTTTTCGGTCTCAACCGGACCTTCAAGCATTAGTAGAGTTATTAGAACAATTAGAAGCTATGGATCAAAATTAAACCATGGATAATTGGTAACAAAGGCATAAAAGTACAGTTATAGCTATTACTGTGAGATATATTTCTATAAAAACGAATGGTTTATGAATGATGCTTATTTAGCACTTTAAGAGAGAAACAACATTTCACTAAATATTAAGTCATTACTTCCAATAACTTCAAGGAAACAAGTATCCAATGCTACTTCACCTTTTAACCATAAGTATGAGACAATATTAAACAGAACAAAGCTTACTACCAAGTGTCACAAAACAAATAGTTTCATTTAATTACATATAGTTAGCTACTCATTGGTTCTAATACAACAAAAATGAATGGTACAAGATATGATCAAAACAACAAATACCCATCATCAATAAGTAGGATAGTAGAACCCGGATCCATGTACAGGCGGAGTCCCATAAGGCATCATGGGCGGTTGACCCGGTGCAACATAACCACCTCCGTTAATCCTGCCCAAACTAACTTGACCTTGCATTCCTTCTCTAGCATACTGTTGCCAAACCATCTGTTCTTGAACCAACAACTGTTGTTTCTTTTCAATATCCGCCATTTGAACGTACGAGGGTGGCGGCACGCTTAATGAGGCAGCAAATGGATCTCCGCCAACGGGCTGAACCGACCCGTCAGGCGCTGGCAGTGCCAAAACAGGTGTAGCTGTTTTTCCTGGTAGCGCTACACTGCTAGCACTGCCACCGGTTAATTGAGCGGTGCTCACATGTTGCCTCACCATTCCTTGATCATACATCCCGTTTAGCAATAACGGGTCGAGCCCACCGCCCATTGTCGCCTTCTGTTTTTCCAGATTACTAGCGGTCTCCACCAACGCAAGCTCCCAATCGGCTTTTCCAGCCTCAGCAGCCGGATTCTGCCAGGCGGAAGTCACCTCAGCCCCATCATTGGACCCAAATGCTTCCCATTTCCTGTTCCCGTTTGCAGGCGGGCCTGCAAACAATGCCAAAGCAAACCTATTTTCTTGATCATCAGCTGTCACCGCTTCCTCTCTTAAATCAACTAAATCACCAGTGTGCTGCGGTTTAGGCGGCGGCGGTGGCGGCTCAACTACTGGCTCTGGAGGCGGCGGCGGCGCTGTCTCCGGTGCCGGCAACGCCTTAATCTCATTCATATCAGGAACCGGTTCTACTTCCTTAACCTCGGGTTTCTTATCCGGGCTTTTCATAGCTTTGGCTCTATCTCTCACAAACTCCTCCAACGTCTCGAGTAACTTCCCGGATATTTTCTGAACTTCTGGATACTCGGATGATCGTGCAATTCCCATATCTTTACACCAGCCATAAAACCCTGCAAGCTCATCAATCTGTTTTGCAGCACTCGCATACGCATCAAACGCCTTCACACAATCATGATGCTCCATATCAAAGAATCTATCAAGCAAAACAGCCAACACTTCACAAATATCTGCATAAAGTTTAAAACTTTCTTGCACTATAGGATACAATGCAACCAAAACCATCCTATTGTTTCTTGCAAGACCAGTCGGTCTGCACGACAATAACCGATCCAACAGTCGTTGTAAATACCCCATTTTACCGAATATCCTCTCAGGTTTCATATCCCGTAACGGAGTAGTATCCTTATTTTCTTGAGATGATCCACTAGACCCCTCTCTTACATCCCCATAAGACCTTGTTTTTCTCATATCACCATACCCCGGTTCATCACGAAACCCGTTGTAATCATCATATCCGCGGTTTTGTGGTGATCTCCAGCGATCTTCCCCGGATTTATCCGTATCTCCACGGGTCCCACTGCTCTGCTTCCGCTCATACGCGATTAAATCGAGCTTCTGGTCCAAGTAAAACCCATAAGTCCTAACAAAACCCGAGTGATCCCACGAATTACTATGCGCCTCATCACGAAAATCCGACATGTTAAGCAATCGAGTGCCCCGTCTAGTGGCATGCATAATTTCCATCTGAAAAACCGAGTCGCCATCGTTCAACAACCGGTGGACGAGAACCAAACATTTTAGGGCAACGATCCAATCGCGGGTTTTGCTTAACCGTTTCGATACAGCGTGAACGCAGGCGCTCACGTAGCCTCGCGAGTAAGACGTAAGCTGCAGAATCTCCCGAATGTACTTCTCACTCGCGGGATCATCGTCATGACTTGTGGCTTTGACTATGGCGACTTTCAGCTCCGGTGCCATATCGCTAGCTACCTTAGCGATTCCGATGCTTGTTTGATCCTTCACCGCTCCGATCGCCTTCCGAAGAGTTGTCGGCATTGTTATAAGCTTCTAACTGTTGTTCTTGACACAAAACCCTAACAAATAATAAAAAAAATCAGATCTGAAATAATAATGTATCAACACTACAGAATTAGATGTATAGAAAGCGAAACCAAGCATAATAATATATATTCACACAAATTCAAAATCAGATCTATAGAAATCTAAACCAGCACAATAATGAATTCACACAAAATGAAAAAAATTGTTAACCAATATATAATTTTGTATTAAATTCAATTAATTTACAATAAAGTGGCCGGCTGGTTTTGAATATCCTGCTAAAAACGAAGCTCTTGGAAAATCAAAATGAGATGTGTAGAATTAAAATGAGATCTCAAAAGTTGAATAAAACAAATTAACAAGAGTGTTGTAAATTTCTGGCTTAAAAGACTCATAATAATAATAATATGATAAAGCACGTTTGATTAATTAATATTGATATTGAAGTTGATATAATAACGGAAATGCATTGAAGCAACTACTAATCAGAAATGTTGCGATTGATTAATTATTATGAAAGTTAAAGAAGCCGATGATTTAAGTATCGGATAGAGGTGAGGTTTGAATGAATAATAATATGAATATGAATATGAATATGAATATGAATATGAATATGAATAATACCGTGGCGTTATGATCTGGAACAGAAAAGAAAAGAGAAAGATTAGATCTGAGGTATGTCTGAAGGTGTGTGTACAGTTGAATGTTGATTGATAATCGGTGGATGTTGTGGTTGGCTGGCTGACTGAGATCTAGAGAGAGAGAGAATACCGGACGGACCGTGTCGGAAATAAATTGGCGTGCGTCGGTTGGATGTTCACTACACGTCTTCTTTTAGCGGGCATTTTCATGTTATAGGTTTGGATCAAATACAAATAAAATTAACGTGCTAAACGTGAGAATCAAATAGAGTAATTATATATACAAGTAGAGTAATCACATCATAGAGTAATTACTATACAATAAAGTAATTACTCTATGATGTGATTACTCTACTTGTATATATAATTACTCTATTTGATTCTCACGTTGAACATGTTAATTTCATTTATACGTTAACCCTCCCCTACATATTATTTCCCCTTACTAAATAAATTAATTACAAATTTCTCCAATTTAAAAAATGATAATTATATATATCTTCTTTCTTAATCATATATATATTTTACCCAATTCAGTAAAATTAATCAATTACTTGACAAATATACCTTAAAAAAAAACAACCACCTAGAAAGCACATAACGTGGTCTCGTCTCTGGTGCACCACACAAAGAAGTTAGTCACCTTCACACCGGTCTTCTTGCATATCCAGGTTCCGAACTCTCTCTCTCTCTCTCTCTAACCAAACCACCACTTCATACAGTCCACCACTATCTCGTTTTAACTGCTTGCTCGACCCCATCTCCGACGAAAACCACCACACCCATGTTTTCCATATCTGAAGCGATGGGGCTAGATATAAACGTGGCTGAAAGCTTCGGGGTGGGGGAATCGGAGTCGCGGAAGCGATTTGGTGGAGGATTACGATGGAATTAAGGTTGGAAGCATGCTGGTGGTTTGCGACGGTGATGTAGTGGCCGGAACCTTTACTGGGCATGTTGAAGATGATAGATGATGTTGGTTAACTTTACAATTATTAATATAATTTTGTATTTTTTTAATCTTTTTAATTAAATAAGGGTAATTGAGTAATTTGTTAGAAAAAGGGAAATATGTAATTTGATTTTCTTGATTGAGGAAATATGTAATTTATGATGTTTAGTAAGAAGAAGTATGTAAAAATTCCTTATTTAGTTATTTATTTTTATAAAGTGTGTGGGTGTGAATGAAAATGAGCGATTGTCACGCCATTACTAAGGAAGGAATTGCATGCTTTTTCACCTTTTTTCCTTCTTCCTTTGGGGTCTTGAAACTGAAATGGCGTGGAGAATTGCTATAGAGATTTGATAGGGGTGCTACGTGATCGGCACCAACCCAACCTAAGACAAAATAGATGGGTCGTTTATAGATAAAACAAAATCAATCAGAATCTTGTTTTCTCTCTTTGTTGACTGGTTGATGTTTCAGACGGGACTAGCTGGTTGAAATGATAAAATGTCACACCCCGACTCAGGGCCTAAGTGCGACACCCGTTAGTTGGTATCCAGTTTTGAAAATATATCAGAGTTGCGGGTTATTAGCGGAAGTATTTAATATTTAATATTCATTTATAAAATGTCGGGTTAGAATACCCATTGAATATTGTATAATAAAATATCAGCGGAAGTCTCTTCAGAAAAATATTATTATATTGAAACCTTATGATTTGAATACCCGTTTGATAATTTAAATACTTGTCTTTTTAAAAATATAATTCTTTATAATTTTCTAAATAAAATGTCTGAGCCATTAGATCACCTCTAATGACTATATCTACAATCTTCTATCAGTCTTGCCTGTCAGTTTTACAGTTTCCCTGAAATGGGGGAAAATACGTCAGCACACAGCCGGTCAATGACGCTGACTTAATAATACCATTGCATAAACAATAATAATACCTTTGTGACAATACTCATTAGGCACCCAACTCAATTGGGTTAAAATTACCCTAAGTACATGTACAATTAATCATATACACAATATCATTTCTCCGAACAGTCCTGTAGACTTCCAGAGGCATGTTTGATGATATTTTCATGGCCTCGGGGAACTCCGAGTCACCATGTATGAATGGATCTAGACACGTGTATACTCTTAATCTGAGTATGCCCGTTTCTTATTATTGTACACAAAGTTTTAAGGATTCGTAAATCCTTTGTAAACAGTTCAGACTCTAAAAGAGTTGTAAAAGTTTGGGACGTATTCACCTTTCTGACACTGATCCCTGTATATTGATCAGTTTCTGTTACTGACCCCTGTATGTAAATCAGTTTATGTTACTGATTCCTGTTTCTGTTTTCAGCTTTCTGATTGATTGATTGATTGTTATCTCGAACCTATAGTACGAGAATAACATTTGTATAAATATCTATATCTACGATCTAGCTTCAGACCTCGTAGTCTGTTTTGTATAGCTGTAACTTTGATAATTTATTTGTTTGTACAAAACATGTGGACATTCAGTCCCTTTGTTTATTTATTAATTATAGATCAAGTTTCCTTTTTTTTAGGAAGAAGCATTTATACCAAGTTTCTTCTTCAAGAAGAAAGAAACATTATTTTAACTATAACATGTGTGAATAAGTAGTATATTTCTTAATCATTAAGAAATACTATTTTTAACTATACCCTTTGTATATAAATGATTACATTTCTTAATCATGAAGAAGCTATAATTAACTATAATCTTTGCTTATGAAAAGTTATATTATACTTATAGTAATCAAGGTTCGGGCTATACCCCCGACTATGGTCTAAGCTATTATAATAATAAAACAATATTAACTTTATCAGAACCCCTACCTCATACGGGTACTTGGTGTTAAATACTTTTGATTGATCGAGCAGTACTTCTACTCTACTTCGCGTACTACTACTTAAATCGTCAGAGCTTCGGAGCTCGGCGCGTTCCACAAAACCGACACGCAAACCGAGGCTAACTATGTGAAAATGTGTGTGTTTGAGGCTTGAGTTGTGAATGCAGTTAACCCTCCCTTTTATAGCCGAAATGTTGCAACTTCGCGTATCGGGAAGATGCAAGCCATGACGGTTCGCGATACGCGAAGGTGCTCTAGGTTTGCTGAGTCAGCAGTAGGGTTGCCACGCGTCACCAGATGCTGCCACGTGTCTCCACGTGTCACACATGCAGACATACAACTTCGTGTATCGCGAAGATGCTCCAAAGTCGGTTCAAGTCTTTTGTCTTTCGCGTGGCGCTAAGATGTTGATGCGTGATCCTTCGCAACGCGCGAAGATGCAAGTTTCAGATTTTTCATTTTTAGTTCTTGTACTATCCAAAAATACTAAAGCGACCCTTATGCGGCTCGTGCAAAGTGTGCCATCAAAACGCCACATTACGCCCATCGTCCGAGTCCGAGTCCGAGCGAGTGCGCGTTGGGTGCTTCGAACCCTACGCTAGGACTATGGAGAGTGGTTAGCCACATTAAAACATTTCTATGGAAACTTGCTTCCTTATAAAGAGCTTTTGCTTATTGTTTGTTTTCATGTTGGATTGAAATTCCATTCCTTATTTATACTCATAGGGATGTTTCCCTTTTTCTTCCATCTATCCATGTGAGATGGATTTTTTCTTATTTCCTTAACATAAGAATGCTTTGTTTTTCTTATCTCATTCTTCCAATTACTTGCCTTTGAGATTATTTTTAATCCTTCAACTTTCAAAGTTGACATATTTGGTCCAAAATAAATATGGGTTTTTCCTAGATGTTACATAAAACATAGTTGTGACTTAATAGATGATTTAGGGGGTGTTTGGGATCGCTTATTTTTACCAACTTATAACTTATTAATTTTTTGAAAAGTAATAAGGTGTTTGGGATTGTTTATACTGTAAGACAAAAAAGTTCCATAAGTTATATTTTTGTAATTTATTAACTTAATGAAAAGTTATAAGGAGGTAAAATAAGGAATCCCAAACACCCCCTTAGTTTTTGCAACGCTTTAAATCCATCTGTTTATTTTTTCGCTTAATTTAGTATTTTATATATATATATATATATATATATATTAAAATGTAACGATAGTATATATCAATCAATTTCATATATAACAAAGTTTATCATATTTAATTTCTTGTTTTTTTTATCAAGAATTGTTTTGGGTTTTTTGTGGAACTTAAATTAGATTTTTACGGGTCAAAAGTTGGTAAATAGATTGTTTGGTACAAGTTAACTATATTTGGGTCAAAATATGTTACGGTCAAAAATGGGAAATTTAAGTATTTTTAAAAATTTGAGAACGTAAATAGATTTATCCTCAAATTTGTTACGGGTTCAAAGTATTGACTTAAAAATGTTAACAGATGAACGTTAGAATTTTAAACATGATTTAGGTTCAGATTTATTTTCAAGGGCATTTTTGGAAATAATCAAAAGGTTAGGATTTAGCAAATTGACTTTTTTCCCTAAACTATTAAAATTTAAGAAAAGATAGCGAACATTTCCGATATGCCACCCCCAGGCCTATCAATGCTTCTAACTTTTATCAATTTTGAAATATTTTTGTCAGCGTTAACTTTTCCTTCAATGGCGGTCAGAACGTTGTATGGAAAGCAGGTCATGCAAAACTATGCTCAAATGAAGCAAAACATTCAAAAAATTTAATGAGTTAACATGATATTTTTTTATATTGTCATCATGACAAAGCCGAGAAGCCTTCTGAAAATTATCAAAATCTTTTTCATGGTGTAGCTCAAAAAAAACATAGTTTTCTTAGAACATCCGTCGTTACAATTTAATGTTCTTTTCTTCTGTGGGGTGAAAAACTGATAAATATATCAATAAAAGTAATGCTCTTTTTGTATTTATGCTGAGCGGTTAGAACTATTATTGTATGAAAAGTCTTCTTCTCGAAATTGATTTAAACCAAAATTCTTTATATTATACATAGATGATACTAAGAATGAAATTTCAATAGGATGAGCGTTCTCGGGTACGTTTTTGCACATGCATTTTTTTAGTAAGTTCATTAAAAAAACTACTTTGTGATATAAATAAAAGCAATTTATGTAAACATAGTATAGATACAAGCATAGATGTAATACATTTTTTTATATACGTTATGTAATCATTTGCTTATTTATTCTTTTATAATTTGAATCATCTCGTATGTACTATAAACTTTCTATACATATGAAAAGGTTGGGAAACACGTGAAGGCATATTACTACATTAGATTATTAGCTAAGTCATAAACGAACAACGCTTAATACGTCTAAAATAATATTTAACAAGTCATGTTTACTCATGCTATTTGAATAGAAGTAACTTATAAAATAATATATCGCATGTTATTTATTATTATAATTAGGAATTAGATTCTTCTCTCAAAAGTGTATTAATGAATTATTGTTTTGTTGGGTTTGGGAAGGATTTAGACCAGTTTTGGGTTTAGGCTCAACTTAGTGACATGGTGAATAAGGGCTCGAGCCCATAATTGTTTTTTAGTTAATTAAGTTGTTAACTCTCGTTTTATATCTATATATACATCTGATATGTAATTGTAATTTTAACACCTTATCAATAAAATAACCTAGTTGCAACTTATAGATGTAGATCTCTTACTGGACCGAATCATGAAAAATTCTTGTGTCGTTTATCATTTATTATTTTCTATCTACTGCTTAATATCGTGTGTGCGTTGTGTGTTTTCGCTTCCGCCTCGCCACTTTGTTTTAACAGCCTCAGTGTAGGATAATTTTGATTGTATGGATAGCCTTGTTTTATGGCTCAGTCTAAAGATCACGATCGACTTACCAAATTTGGTATAGACCTTACTGGAGTATCCCCCATTGTCGGGCTTAGTGACACCTGATTTGTTATTAGGTAGGCCGTGTTGAAGGCGGAGTCACGAAAAACTGTTAAGCATGAGAAAGCATCTATCGAGAATCATCATGCATTCATTCCTTTTGCCTTTGATACATTTGGGTCCCTTGCCCCAGAAGCCATTACGTTTCTGAAAAAAGTTCAGCGGGTCGTGCACAGTAACTTATCGAGCCAAAGAACTATAACTTTGTTTTCAGCAGGATCGGGCTTGCCATTTAAAAGGCGGTGATGACAGTGCAACTTATTGCCCGCTTACCCACCTCTTTATTGTAATTGGATATTTTGTTCAATATAAAAAAATATTATTATTGAAAAAAAACGGGATACAGGTTAATGTTATATTAATTTCTCTTTATAAAATGGTCCTAGTATTTTTCTGCTTATGATTCTAGTAGAATAATTAGAATGGATGTCGAGATGGCCGGTTAATATGTATGCTCATACTATGTCTCTCATTAGTTCACATGTAATTTGTATTTAACCTACACATGTTCGGATGATCTTACTACTTTCGTTATGTATAGCTTGGAGTTCGGTGTTCTTCGTATGTTTTGTATTTTATATTTGATTGGAACAACTTGATAGGTTAATTCTTATATTTCTAAGGACGTCTTTGATTATGAGATTTGATGTTTGTGCAAACTCTCTTTTGCATTAAGGTACGTTGTTATATGTGATTTCAAGGGTGTTTGGGATTCCTTATTTTCCTCTTCTTACGACTTATGAAGGATGAATAGATTGTTTTTATGTTTATTTAGTGTTTGGGAACTAATAAGTCCTTTTAACTTTCTCCTTATTGATAAGGCTAAAAACTGGGTTTTCAAAAAGTTGGGATATGATAACTTATCTTCTTATAGGTTTAGAATTCTTATTCCACCCTTCCATTCCACCCATCTCCTAATAGGTTTTCAATAGGTTTAGAATAATTTGGGGTGTTTGGTCATTTTATATCAATAAGTTAAACCGAATACTTTTTAAAAAACAACTTATTGACTTATGGTAATCCAAACACTTTTTTAGAAAATCATAATTCCTTTTCCACTTATCACAAAAAGACCTTTTCAACTTATTTATAAATAAGGTATCCCAAATTATATCTAACAAGTATACTTCATATATGTTACTTTATTCTTTTGTGATCTCATTGGGGGATTTTACTTAGGCGTGCTTTTACCTTTTTTTCTTTTGTGCACGCCACTATTAAGGAGTACTTATAAGAGTCATCGAGGGTTGACCGTTGTATTAATAATTGTAAATGAAGAAAGTTTATAATTCCTTGAAAATGATGGAATGATTTGAGTACTAATGGAATTATATTCGACTCTGATTTTGTATAACTGGCATGCCATCTTTAGTCAGGTTGGAGTTTATACACCCGACACTAATAAGGAAATTCAATTCACTATGTGGGACAATATGTTGCCTGTCACAACCCAAAATCGTTAATTTAACAACAAAATACTTAATCACGTGATGCGACAGACGCTGTTTTTGTCAAATATATTTTTACTCAAGTTTGACATTTATTTCTAACATAAAATCATTGTATATGAGTTTAGTACACATTTATTAAATACATGTTTTTGTCCAACTTTTTGAGTTTGAACACGACACCCGTTTTTCCCATATTACTTCATGAAACTTTCATCCCAGTTACTTGAAAAATACGTTTAGAATTTTATCAACATAAAGGTTGGTGAGTTCTCAATTTATAAAACCATATTTTGAAACCGGTAGCTACCAATATACATAATCCCCTTTGAATAGGAAGGTAATCCATAATTCAAACTTTATCCAATGATTTAAAACAAACATTTTATTATTATAACAAGTGTATTAGTAATAAGCTTACAAGAAATATGACATATGCAAGGAATCGAATGGGTGATGAGTATTTGAACAATACTTTAATTTGTGCGGTCGAAAGAGAAATACTTGATAAAGTAAAAGAAGAGGATATAAATGCTCGATGTCAAGCTTTCAAAAACCGAAGAGGAGAAATCTGCAGCCCATGTGTTTAAATGTATTTATTATTGTGTTTCCATTTTTGATTAGTTTATATCGCATAAAATACGGTAAAAAAAAATTGAACGTTACCCCTGACATTTTGTTCTAGATCCGTCACTAATCCCGGACCTTCTCACCAGCCTGATATGGCATAAAAGGATTAGCTGAGGGACCATCCTGTAGCGCACCGAACTATTAAGTCCAACATAGCGAATGTAGACACCGTCTCCATACCCTGAGGGCAAGAACTTATATTGTTCTAACAATGTTGGTACTAGTATCGGTATTTGCCTTTTCTTTTTCTTTCAATTGTTATACCGAGTGTCAGTGTTGTGCTTGCATCATAATTAACCGAACCGATATTCATCATATCAAATTTCACCATATCAAATTCAGAAAAAAAACAAAATTGAGATACTCATTTCACCATATCAAATTTAAAATTAAGGTTATTACATATTTTATACATAATCATCACACTTTAAACTTCTTGTATTTATTTTTTTCACCCATTACTTGTATGTGTTTCTTATAGGCATTTTACACACAATTTCCTAATTAACACAAAAGACAAACTAGACAACATGCAGAAGATCAAACATGCTAGGAACACAAGTTTTGGTTAAGTTTACAAAAAAAACTACCTAAACAGAAGATAGGTTTTTCTTTGGAGAATCGGTACCGACGCGCATATGTTCGGGTGTCTTCTTTACCCACCATAAGTAAAAAACAGATGCTATAATAAACATCCCCGCGACAACTCCAAGTGTTATCCCAACAATTCTTCCGACTTGCTTCTTGTTATCGTTGGATGAACCCGAAATAGACACTAGAAAATGAAACAAGATTATATTGTAAGAAAAACTTACCATCAAACAAAGGGTGTAACATAAAACTGAAATAACCTACCCATAACCAAAATAACTTATTCAAGCCCAAAACCGATTGCTTGGTTTTATGTTTTTTTTTTTTTTTTTTCAAAAACTGAATTTTTTTTGTTCAGTTTTGCATGCACCAAAAACCGAAAAAAATGATTTAAGCCGGTAAAAATTGAAAAATGACTTTTGTTATTAAATTAACGGATTATAATTTTTATTTTTCACTGAAGTAATCCACCTATTCTAATAAAGTAAAATAATTGTGAACACTTGTCATCTTTTGGTTAATTCTTACAATTCTTTTCTCTTCAAAACTAATGTAATAGATTAATAATTATTCACTTTCCTTTAATACAGTATTTATATTATATCTATACATTTTTATAAAAATAAATACTAACATATTCTTTTACTATATATTCCAAAATACTTGGTGAAATCCAAAAATCAACAACAAACCATGTTTGCCAAATATTGAAAAAAATATAATTTCAAATATTATCATTAACATATTGTACTTTGTACTATGTATATTGTAGAAGATTGTAAAGAAAAACAAAACTCGAATATGCTCATTTTACAAAGTTATTTTTTTAATCATTAAATTATAAATATATGCTTAAAAGTCGATCCATTTTTTAAAAATCAATCATTTTATCTATTATTATTACTATTATTATTATTATCATATAAATTTATAAATTGTAAATCTATGCTTTAAATCTATACAATGCCACCCCTAGACATATCAATACTAAGAATATCCGTCGTTACAATTTAATGTTCTCTTTTCATTCAATGGATGGTAAATTGATAAATATATCAATAAAGGTAACACTTATTTTGTATTTAAGCTGAGTGGTTAGAACTACTATTGTATGAGAAGCTTATTCCTGAAATTGGGTAATAACCAAAATTATTTCAATTATACATATATGACACTGAGAATGAAATTTTCAATAGAAAGAGCATTCTTGGGTACATGTCTGCACGTAATTTTTTTATTAAGTTCATTTAAAAAAATCATTTTATGATATAAATAAAATTAATTTATGTACACATAGCATATATACAAGTATAGATGTAATATATTTTTTATATACGTTATTTAATTATTTGCTTTACTTGTAACTTTAATTTGGATAATCCCGTGTGTGACTCGGGCACTAAAACTAGTTAATAAATATATAACAAATGGTGTAGTCAAAAGTCTTAGGCCCAGATGTTTAATAAACAATTAATGATTAACTAAAAAAATATATAGGCGCAGAGTTTCAGGCCTAAATTCATATTTTGGGCCATTTTTTCGGCCCAAAATTTCAAGCCCAAACGACAAAACCGAACCCATTGTGAAAACTGAAAAAAACAAAATCTAAGGTTTTCACAACAGAAAAACCGAATTTTCGTTTTTTGGTTAGGTTTGAGCCCGAAACCGACCCATGCACAAAGGTGGCAAAATTGGAGAGGACATGACGGGTTGGGTTGGGCGGGTTGGTGGTATTAACGATACATTGGTTCCCGCTCAAGGGCTTGAATAACAAGTCAAGTTATTATTTATAGATAATATTTCATAGTTATTAACTTCCTTTTATGTTGTATATCTATTCCTAGAATTATGGGATTGCTCCTTGTATATATGCAGTAATATGAGAAAAGTAATTCGGTTGACCCTCTCTTAGTAGGTGGAAACACGTAACTTTTTGTACAAGTTGAAACGGGCCGAGTCGACCCAAAACACTTTTCTCTGACGCTTGTAGTTTTTCTTAACGATTAGTAAGACAAATATTATCATAAAAAGTATATTATTTCGACAAGTAACTAAAGTCTGAACAGTTGACAAACCTTGAGAAACATGTATAGCCGAGACCAACGGGCCGAATGTGCTTTGAAACGGAATGCAGCAAGTTCCTTTCCCAGCCCATTTAAAATGAATGTCGATGTTCGTATTTGTTACATTGGTTTCAAACAATTTCACCAAAGCTCGTTTCGACCCGTGTGCTTCTTTCTTTATGTTGAAATCTTGAACAACTCTTTCACCCTTTGTAATCAAATTTTTAACAATAAAACAAGTAAATAATGTATTCGGATATGATATGATCACCAGCAGCCCGTATCTAACCCATTCAAGAAGGAAAGATTTTTGGCTCATAGTAGAGTGGCAACGTTGACCCATTTGGGTTGATTCGGTTATGGTTTATTTCTAACGAGTCAAAGCTGTTACAAATTTGCTTATAAAAAAACAAGTTAAACGGGTTGAAACATGTATTTTTAATGCATAAACCTAGTAAATAATTTTTTGTTACTTTTTTTTATTATTATTGAAATTTGTACATTTTTTTAATTATATTTGAAAGCTAATTATTATAAGACATTTAACGGGCCAAACGTCACCAAACTTGCACTTTTAATGCATAAAACATTAAATGTTTTTAAACTTTTTGTTTGATTATTAATAAAATCATACAATTTCTTTAAGTATAATTGACTTTCTAATTATTAGAAGAAATTTGAACCAAATATGTTTCAAGCCAAGCAGGTCAAACGGGCCAAACGTCACCAAACTTGTACGTTTAAGGCATAAATCATTTCTAAACTAAATTTTTTGTTTGATATTGATGAAAGTATAAAACCTTTTGAAATTATGTTTGACTCGCTAATTATTATACCAAATTTGAACAAAACGTGTTTCAAGTCAAACGGGCCAAATGCCACCAAGCCTGTATTTTAACGCATAAAACCTCAAATCTTTTTTAAAATTTTGTTGATTATAGAAATAAATATTCAACTTTTATGTAATTATAATTTGACTCGCTAATTATTATAAGAAATTTGAGCAAAATGTGTTTCAAGTCAACCTGACCTATTTTGACCCGTACAAAAAAGTACCCGTTTTGGCCCGCCCATTTTGCCACAACTATTTTATACCATATAATACGTACCTGAATATAAATATCGAATAGACGCTTTCCAAGGCCTTTCCACGACTCGTTATCATCCATTTGAATTTCAGCAAAATGGAGTTCAACATTATATCTTCCATTTCTCAAGCCCAACCCGTAATACCTTAACGAGTTCGGTGAGACTCTTGCTGTTTTATATAATTCAGAATCTAAAGTTCCGGTTATTTGAGAATCAGTTTGTGTTGTATATTGAGGCCCGTTCGGGTTGGATATGAAACTGCCCGTGCTGCTGACCACCCAATTATTATTAGAACCCGTGTACATCGATGAAGCCCCTAAGGTCTCTGAATCATCATCAAATCTAACACCATCTGAAGATGTTTGTTGTGGGCCACCACATTTGATAGCAAAAGAATCTACATAGTAATGTCAAAGTCATGAAGTCAAACAAGCTGATTTTTAATTTGAATATTGACATGAATTCTTCAAAGTTATATGTTTAGGTGGTTAAATTTAAATTTATAACAATATAAACATTTGGGAAAGTGATATTATTAAAAAAAAACTATAGCAGAATGTGCATCAAATTTGACTGTAAATATTGTACCGTTTGACCTTGAAAGTCAACCTATCTAATATGAATCATTGAACACGCTATCTTTAATAGAACTTACTGACTGGAACCTTTTTGGTGCATTTGCTATCACTTAGAAGGCAACTTGAGATATCGGATGCCTTCCTGCATCGGTTTTTAAATAAAAATGCAAAAATTTTGACCAAAAAAAAAAGAAAATTAGAACATCATGACCATTAATAATAAAAGGCGGTTTACCCATCTATTAAGCCATCCCCATTCACCAAAGTTCCCACAGCATTCCTGTAAAAAAGTAATATTTATTTATGTTTTTAATAATTTTGATTTATTCAAACCAGTAAAATGCTAATCAACTCACAATGATCTTTCAAGTTTGGCAAAATTAGCAGGCAAATTCCCAGTGATGGAGTTAAATGATATATCTCTGTTGCAGTAACATTAAAAAAATATATATAAGAAAAAGAAAAGGTAACCGAAAACACGAGTTGGGAGCTTACAATGCCCGGAGCTGTGGAGTTATGATATTTGATGGGATCTCCCCAGTTAACATATTGCTTCCAAGATACCTGGAAAAACATAAATTTTTATAAATTAGTGTTTAAGATTTGAAATGTTATAATGTGAAAAACATTACTAGACTTACAAGAAATGCAACGCTTGCGAGTCTTGGAAAGTGTTCGGTATGCTGCCTGTTAGTTTGTTGAAGCTCAAGTCCCTTCAAAAGGTTCTCAATATCATGAACGGGTATAAAAAATAGGTAAAATGGGAACGTGTCAAACACTCCAACGGGTTGAAAGCCGTCTAAAAGTCTAACACTATAAGTCTATAACTTAAGCGCATTCAATGTCCTAAATCGTTTTATTCAAATATTGAGATTATTGTATAGAAGGAAACTTACAGGGATTGTAAGTTAGGAAACGTGCCAATTTGTGATGGGATTTCACCACTTACTCGGGCACTTCTCAAGGAACTATACACAAACATCAAATATTCCTTAAACTTTCACTAAATTAGTTCAAAAATGTTGTTAAAAAAACACCACTTTTTGTCATTTTATGCAGTGAAAACATACAGAATCGAAAGGCTTCTCATGTTAACCAAGAAATCAAGGGTCGAATCTTCACCCGTCAGATCACCAATTCGCCTATACGGAAAAATTAATGAATTAAGTTAATTGACATATTTTCTGAGTCTTACAAAATTGCTGAATAATAATAATCTTACAGGTCCTCTAGTTTAGTCAAACCAGCATAACTGGCGGGAAACGGGCCTTCTAGAGCTGTTCCTTCAAGTCTCCTGAAGAACACTATCAAAAATCAGTATCATGAAACTAAACTTTTATAATAAAAAGAATTATATATTATAATCATGCTTACAATGTTGTAAGATTTGTAAAAGTTCCAAAAAACTCGGGTAGCTGTCCAGTAAAACCGTTATCTGATGCCCATCTGTTGTAGAAAAGAATATTAAACAAAATATAAGTTTTCATGCTAAAAAGACACAGTTTTTTATTATGGAATGATTATGTTACACAGTGTGAAGTGATTTCAAGTTTGATAGTTCTTGAGGAATCGGCCCGCTAACTCCACTGCTGTCTATGTACCTAATTGACCAATGAAATAAAGTTAAACAAGTTGAAGAAGTGATATGTGTGGATTACAAATTTACAAGATATGCATACAGTTGCTCTAATGAAGTCAACTTTCCTAAGTCAACAGGCAACGGTCCATTGAAGTTGTTTGAACTGAAGCTTCTGAACGACAGTAAAAGTACATAAGCGAAAAGAAATAGATATACAAAATATAATGTGTCAAAAATTAAATATTTTTACTAACAAGGACTTCAGCTTGGTAAGTTTGCCAAACTCCGCAGGCACGAGGCCGCTAAAGTTGTTAATGCCAAGACTCCTGTAGATTAAAATTACTCAACATTAAGTTGAATTCTAAATTTAGAATTAGAATAATTTATATAAGATTAAGATTTACTAACAAATATTGCATTTTCAGTAAGTTTCCGATTTCTGGAGGGATCGAGCCACTTAGTATGTTCTGTCCAAGGTTCCTGCACCGAGTTAAAGTTCAAAGGTAGTCAAAGCTTGACTTTTTGAGGTCAAACTTAATTATTAGTCTCTTACAAGTCCATAAGCTCTGTCAGTTGAAACAGTTCTTGTGGGAGTTCACCAGAAATATCCAAAGCATATATCTTCCTGCAAAAAATTAGATAAGCAAAACATATATAAATAAATAAATAAATGAATACTCTCAAAGTGAAAAGGTTGTCAAACTAACAAGTGAGTTATGTGGCAGATGTTGGGAGAACAATCACACACCACGCGCGGGTTTGCTAACTCTGCAGCCCATGGTGCACCAGGTGTGCACGGGTCAATGGTCAAATTCAGCTTTGACTTCAAACTCCAGTAATCTATCAGCTTGTTGATAGCAGCCACTATGATCAAGAAACAGATAATTAGATTAGAAAAAAAAATTGTTAACACTTAATATTATCAACCAAAAACTTAACACGAACGGACCTTCACTCGGTTCGGTTGTCATTTGAGCAGAAACTAGTTCATTAGCGAATAGAACCAAGAAACAGAAGCTCAGAATTCCCATAATAAACTCAACTTCAAATTCTATATATGCACACACACACATACATACATATATATAGAGAGAGACATATTAGTGTTTGACTTGGTCAAAGTTTGCATCATCATCAGCATCTTGTTTAATAATTCAGTCATTTTTCAAGAGCAAGTGGCTAACAAGGAGCCACTGAAATGAAAGTTAAGTGTGAAATCTTAAAATTTATATAGACTGTATTATTCTTCATATGAATTATGGTTCTTTTGATTACCTAAAACATTTCACCCCTACACTTTTACTAATGTGCAGGTTCAGCCCCTTAAGAATTTGTTTTTGCTCTTTTGGTCAAAACTCAACTACTTGATATACACTTGAGACAAATTTAACAAATCTTAAGTATTGCCGGCCTGTGAGAAGACTAGACTACAAGATTAAATAAACTAGAGGTCATGGTCATGGTTGTTTCTATTAGAATTAAAGATCAGATATTATAGAACAAGTGTTGCTTTTATAACATCTTTGTATAAGTTTATTAAAACTTGACGACAGGAAACCGGATTGTCTGCATTATTTTGATTGATTGTCTTCAAAAGTCACCAGAAACTCTCATCGGATACTTTAGTCAAATAGTTGGATGGTGACTTAACACTCGGGTCCTTGAAAAACCTCCCGGATCTAGCTCACTTGAAAAAAGGCTTGTTCAGAATAGTCTCGATTGTGAATGAACCAACGCCCAAGCCAAGGTAACCTCACCCCCCCAAAAAAAAAAGGCTTGTTCAAAATTGTCTCGATCGTAAATGAGCCAAGGAAAGCTCACTAGAAAAAAAGCCTTGTTCAAAATCGTCTCAATTGTAAATGAACTGTGCCAAAGCCAAGTTAACCACACTCATTAGCTGACTCATTTAAATTAAAGCCCAAATTTTAATATATGTAAACTATAACCCAAAATTATAATACAAATTTTCATATATATAAATTATAGATTAAATTACAATTTTTGTCCTTTAAACATAGCTAATTTAATATTATTTTTCAGTTTTTTATATCAACGTGTATGAAGTATAAACTAAATATTAAGCCGGCTCGATAAGTCACGACCTGTCTCTAGCTTTTGATGAACAGAGTTAGAGCTTAACATTTTAGCCTGTTAAGGCCCCAGCTTGACTCGTTTACACCCAAACTTAACCCAAAATTCGCATGTTAGAGCTTACTATATACTGGGCCAAACAGGTCGAACCCGGATAGTATACTACCTAAACCATTATCATCTTCTTTTATACTTAATTTCTAATCTGTACAATAATACAACTTAAACCAAAACCGATTAGGCATTTTATATCTACTTATGAAAAGGTATCAACCAAAATAAAAATATTATTTAACAATTAACAACTTCATTACAAATATAATCCGAATCCAAAACCGAACCCGAACCTTATAAACAAGTATTTGGCTAATTACGTAAATCACTTAACCGGAAGGACCTTGTTGACAATCTCCTGACTGAGAGCCGCAATCTGCGAATCAAGTGACTTGATCGTATCCTCTTTCTGCTTCTCCAAACTCGCCAACGCCTCCGCCAGCTCCGCCTCCACCTTCTTTCGTCCTTCTGCCAACTTCGCATCCACGTCCGCCGCTGTCTCCTTCTTCATCTTATTCAACGCCGCCGATATCTCTGCCCGAGCCGCCCTCATCACCGCCGCTGCCTGCTCCTCCAACGCCTTCACCTCCGCTGACGTGTCCTTCACGCTGCTCAATTTCTCCTTGATTTCCGCATCTCGTTTGTCCATAAAGTTACCTAAGATGAGAGAAAAAAACGAATTAACCGAACTGTAACCGAAAAACCAAACATTTTATATTTTTTGGAAAACCGAATTTTCTACGGGTATTTATTTTTATTTTTATACCCGATTTAACCGAACCCAACTGATTTAACCATTCATATTTTCATTTAAACAATTGACCCAAATTCATGATTAAAGATCAAACTTCCTAGCCTAATAAAAATTTGTAAATTTAAATTATATTTTTAAAGGGGTTGCCCGTTTACCCACTTCTCCATTGTAATTGGATCCTTTTTATTTTAATAGATTTGCATATTTTAAATTAAAAAAAAAAAAAAACTCCAAGCAAAATACATTGGTTAATTAACCGAACTAATCCTTCGGTCGGTGGCAAGTGGCAAAGAATACACCTAAACATCCTGAGTTCGAGTCTCGAAAATACAAGAAATTTGCATTTCAAAAAAAGAAATTAACCAAACTAATCCATAACCGACGGTTAACTGAACATGTCAGTTTTAGTTGTGGCGAAAGCCCATAACATGGATGTAAAAATCCCAACTAGGCGCCGATTAATCCGGTACCCCACCAATTAGTAGCTACTTTGTCGAAATCGGTCAAAACTGAAAATTTAAAATTTGGTATATATATATGTGTGTATATTTGAAAAGTTAGATATAAATTCAAATCCAATTAATCCTACCACTCTGCCGCCTAGCGATTTCTACAATAACCGAGCCGAATGGTGGTCGTTCACCCCTAAAGTAAGTTAAGTTTACCTAAGGGAGAGTAATATAACTTGTCGAGAGCGAACATGAGGAACAAGAACTCAGCTGCGATGATAGGGAGAGTGAGGTCAAAGTCAAAGAGCTGAGCTTTCTCGAACTCTTCGGCGAGTGAAGGGAGTGGGGTGGCGGCGAGGGCGGTGGTGATGGTGGCGGCCAGTGTTAGTGTTTTGGGGGTGATGGAGAAGAGGAGTTTGGGTTTGGTGGTGGTGGTGGTGAGGGGGGTGGATTTGGGGGTGGGTGGAGTGGTGATAAGGGTTTTGGAGGAGGCTGTGATCATGTTGGCCATGAGGATGGTGGGTTGAGAATGCAGAGATGGTGCTGGGAGTGAGTGTAGAGATTGGAAGATGATGAGAGGAAGGAATGTGGGCTTATCTTGTTTGTTTTTGTGCCACACAAAATGATATCAGATTATGTGATGTGAGGTTTTCAATTGCCAACAAACAAAAATCAAAGCTAGTTTTCCTGTCCCAAATTGTCATTTACATTTCTGTTACAAGTTACAATTCATAAACCGGTTTTGACTTTTGTTGATCAAACCAAACCGGTTTTAACCAAAACCGGTTTTGAGTTTTAAACCGGTTTGTGCACCTCTAATGCCAACACTCGAACTTTGGTCATTTCAGAGATAGAAGCTTTAATAATTACTTCAGGAGTTAACCAACCAAGCTTCATAGATGTCTCTTTTGATCAAACATAAATCATATATATTTAAAAAGCAATGTATAAAGCATAAATAAACATTCAAGTTTGTTATTATTATTATATTGGTTATTATTATTTTTTATATGTATATGAATTATATATAAATGTAAATATATATTTAAATTATTTATGACGTCATCCGGGTGAAACACCGGTCCTCCCTTTCGGGTCGGTCCGACCTTTGACCCGGTAAGGTGTCTGGGTCGGGTTTGAAAACATTGGTCCCAACTATATTTTTTTGTTGTTATTGTCGGTTCTAACTAACGAATAAACTGTTAGCGGTCCCATCTTTTAATGTATTTGTAACCTTGGATGGATTTTTAGGAACAAACTACAATTATTGAAGTCGCCGAAACCTTAGAATTATCGTTGGAATCGGTTGGTAGTGTTCAAGTGGTGGTTGGTTGGTGGTGAGTCAGTTAGTGGTGGTGGCGTTCAGGTTGAGTGTTCCATTAACAAATGTGACTTTTTCGGTCAAAAACGTTTTTCCGGCAACTTAAAACTAACGGCGTTAGGACTCTGATAGTCGCGAACCGTTGGGAACAAATACATTAAAAGATGGGACCGTCAGTTGCCAATTCGTTAGTGCGGTCAACAACCAAAAAATGATAGTTAAGATTAACAAAAGAGTTAATTGCAATTATAGTCCCTGCTGTAAAACCTCGGATTTTCGTATTTGAATTCGTTTATGTTTAACCCGTCTTGGAATGTAATTCAGATCTTTCGAATTATTTAAAATTTTATATTTATCAGTATTTAATTTGGTTTAACTTATTTTATATTCTCATAACTTTTAACTTAGAAACTTTTAAAATCGCTTAAAATGGCTAAAAATGCATTTATGAAGTTGCAGGGACTAAAATTGACATTTTTGAAACTTGTTAAAAAATCTTCCACGCCTCGCCACACGGGGAGACCCCTCTATCCCAGCCTCTTGACGCCTAGAGCCCCTTTATGGCTTTATGCAGCTGGTTGGCTTTAGTTTGTTTTTTGTTCGTTTTGAATGCAAAATCGGGTTATTTTTGGCCTAAATCGAGTGTATTGAGCTACAAGAAACCCCCTTGACCCTGATTCATGTCCATATTCATTCTCTCTACTGTAAAAACGAATTTGATGTTTTACATAAGTAGATTTCGTCGTTAAATGAATATTTTATTACCTATACAAGTTAATTGCCTAATAAACAAATTTAAGCCTTTAATATTTAAACCAACTATTCTTTAAGTTTAAACCCTAATTCCTACTGCAAAATTCATCCACCATCCTAAATTTCGTCACCTTGGTCTCCACCATTGATTTCTCCAAGTTCTTCTAGCTTTTCAAGACAGTTGACTTTTCAAAGTTCAAGCATTAATCGTTTGACTCGTGTTCTAGCTTTATCTATTGTGAGTCCAGGTAAGTTATCTAAACAAAAAACCTTTGTTTCATCATAATACATCAAAGCCCTTTAACAATTTCATAAATTAAAAGGGTTTTGATGGTCAATTTGATCCCGGCCCATTTTAGGGCATAATAGTCAAAATATTTGACTATTCGATTTCTCTATTTTCTGTTCAAAACTAGCTTTCGGGCCAGAAGACTTTTATGTTTATTTTGAAATTTGGAGTGTAATGGTCAGAATCCAACTTCCGAATCAAAGTTCGGATTCTGAACAATACCAGCTCGTTTAAATCTTTAAAATCACATAACTTGAGTTTTACACACCTGTATAATTCTGATTCCAGTTGCATCATTCTCAGTTTTAATTCTAGTTTACTATACCAAATTTTCAGGTTATTTTGTATTAGGATCAGTCAGCACATTAATTTCCTTGTTTTCTATTCTTTTATTATTTTGTGTCAGGATTAGTCAGCCACTGAGGTGTCGTCAAGTGTCCCAATAAGGGCCCTTACGGCACCAAAGGTGCCTTTTATACTATATAATAATATCAAATTATTTGTAAATTTAAATTTTATACTTTTCTTTTAGAAAACCGAACCAAAATCAATATTTTAATTCGACAAGTGGTTTTGGTTTTACAATTTCTTTTAATAAGACAACTCACAAAATCTCAAACTTTACTCTTTAATTTCACATTTTTAACAACGGGGTATTTAAGCTCTCACAAGTCACAATTTGAAAAGACATGATTTTTATTAAACACTTTGGTTAGTCTAATCTTAGACTAAATACTTTATTTAAAATTGTTAGAATTAAAAAGTTGCTAGACATTCAAGAAGTGAAAAACAAAAAAACTTGATTTTAGAACTTTTCCTTTCAACAACTTTATCTATTACTCAATACTACACACTCTTCCATTAGTTAGTCTGAGCTCAAGCTAGATTTATATAACCACTTTGTTAATAAAAGATGAGTAACAAAGCAATGAAAAGGAAACTAATTACAAAAGAAAGTCAATTAGGGTTGTAATTATTGCTTAAAATGGGACCAAAAACACATATTATTACTCATCCTTAACCTATGGTAAAGCTTGGACAGAAACACGACGGATGGTTCCCTTGGGCATACCCATGGGCCATGGCCATCCATATAGATATATAGTACCGAGACACCCATAATAAAGGTTACGCATCAAATAATATTAGATGCTTGTCTTTATGTATTATTATTATTTACATATCCTACATTTGAGTAACACCAATTCACCGAACATTCTCATAGAGTGATACTCATAATAAAAGCTATAAAGTTGATATTGCACGTTGTGATCACATTTCTTTATTCAAACTAAAAGCTAATCTTCGTTTCGTGCAGTGAGAAATCCGCAACATTACTTCAAACAATAACCCGTTGGATAACCAAAACCTCCAACATAATCACAAAACGAGCCGGATGGATACATATCCAATCTGCGTAAAACCTCTCTCCTTTCATTACTTTTTGCATCTTCACTTGGCAACGGGTGGCCGAGTCTTACAACATGATAATTCCTCTTTGTCGGGCCTTCTTGTCTTTGGTCCGAAAGCAATCCTCTCATTGTGCAAACAAAATTGGATCGGTATTTCTTACTTGCACCAAACCCTTTATAACCTTCACTAACTTCACTTTTCACAAGACTTTGCTTGTTTTTCATGTCTCTACACAAATCTGATTTGCTTGATGACCTATTAAAAATTTTTAATTAAACTTTATTCATTTTATTTGACAAATATGTACATCTTGTGTTAAAATGAGTTATCTTTAAATTCTAGTTAACATGAGGCTTCAAAGCATTTAAATGGATTTAAGACAACTATCAACTGGTTTAAACTACTTGACCCATTTGACCCGCTTCCTTTATATATTGCATCCTTTGGACACATAATCGATAAAATACAAGGCGAAGAGTATTAAGATTTAATCGATAGAAAGCTTACCCTTCGAACTCATCTTGGCTGTAAGCAAGTTCCACTGGTGTTTCTCCTGCAATCTTGTAGAAGGGTGTATGTCGAACAAACTGAAGCTGTTCAATAAAACCAAATTTGATGCTTAGAAGATTAAGTTCATCTTTAACTATATAAGTTTCAGTATATAAGTGAAGGGGTATGCACCCGCCTTAACATCGAGCGGGGCGGGTCAACCCATAAGATATAGACAAGAGGCTTGAAATCAGTATGTCATGAAGACACAAAGCCAAAACCTATGCGCGTGGCGCATATATATGCTCACGCATATCACATATGCTCACGCATCACATATGCTCACGCATCACACATGCTTGCGCATATCACATGCTCACGCATATCACATCTGCGCATGAAACATCTGCGCGTGAGAATAAAGAGAAGACCTTGCGCATCCCCGGGATAGGCGCATAAAGGACAACACAACAAATGAGACAATAGTCTAATCCAAATCAGGATAAGGACAACCATGATTGTACTTATCAGACAACCTTCCAGAAGGTATCTTTTAAGGAATAAAGAATGTGCTGATGTTGACAGCTGCCAATGAAGGGTGGACAACTCAGCAAAACCCATGTGCCACCACGTGATGGCACATGGGTCAGGTAAAATACCTTGGTCAGAGAATAATCAATGAAAAAGCACCAGGTGTCCTAAGTACACGTGGCGCGAAGCAATAGGAGGAGGCCAAAAGGCCCTAATTGGGTCTGAGCCCAATCATTGGAAACCCTAATACTATAAATACCACACCACCTCCACAGTTGGGGTCGGGCAAGAAATATATTCTGAATCCTTTACTCATTTTCACATTCTTATCTTCTCCCGCAATATCTTATTCTCACACCGGAGGGTTACCCCAAAGAGGACCCCTCTGTCCCTTTCTGAGGGGTAAGCTCACGATGCTGTTCGTTTTGTAGGTGGAAGAACTCGTATCTCGGAAAACCATCGGTGATATAGCACACTCATACCCGAGGAATGTAGATCGAATACAAGTAAGTCGATCCACGCTTCTTCAATAAGAATTAAGAGCATATGAATATCTGGTATCTTATATGCACACCATATGAATAACCTCACCTGATCACCATTCTTGATCCCATAACGCGCAATAGGATCTCGGTCACGAAGGAGCTTCATATGCTCAAAGCATAGGCAAAAATGCCCCCATACACGTGGCCTGCAAACAAAAGCTTTACAAACTATTATCCTATACAATTATCCTACACAATTTCACTTTCAGATCCAATAGATATTAGCAGTAGACCATGAATAATGAGTGCTTTAAATAGGATAAACATGCATACCATGAAATCTTCCAATCTCCTTGTCTAGGTATATGATTGAAAGCAGCCTCCACTGCTTGTTTCAGTTTAGCAACCGTTAATTTCTTCGTAACCGTAATATCTGAATCACACATATCACCCATTATTTCTTTAATTTCTATACTAGAAAAACATAAACTTGCATTAACCGGTACACGCGCAACTGACCCTGGTTACTCATGCAGAGAACTGGGTTAAACACGCGTAACTGACACATAGCCAGCTCTGCATGCGTAACTGGCATTTAAACATGCACAACCAACACCACTGCCCACGTGCGTAACCAGCACTGAAAACCATAAGTAAAGCTGAAACGTAAAGCACTTAAAAAAGCATTCTTTAAATTTAAACCAACCCATTTTGATTTTTGACACGACCCCTTTCGACCTAAACACGTACCATACCAAACCAAACCAAACTAGCCCTCCCCTAATTAATAAGGGAAATTTCTTAAAATAACCCAAGTGATGAGACATATTCCAAAAAATGACCCACCCTTTTGAAAAATTCCCAAAATGGTCCGTCTCAATCACATCTGCACAATGAGATTTAACGGTGAATGAGAAACTGCCACGTGGTTTCAAATCTGCTCGCGACGATGAGATTTGAGCTCGGTCTCATCATAGAGATTTGAAGCCACATGGAAGTTCCTCATTCGCCGTTGAATCTCATCATGAAGATGAGATTGACACGGGTCTTCCTTGGAAATTTTCAAAATGGTGGATTATTTTAGGAATCTCTCTCATCACCGGCCAGGGTTATTTTGGGAATAAAAAAATTCCAAATTAATAATGATGCAATTCATGTAACAAATTAATCAATCCATAGACATTACCAAACGTTGATCCGTCTAATTTGAGAATAGAGAGTCTGATCGGTTGCGAAGAAAATCTTCCAAACAAAACTCGCTTCCAATAGCTTCTTTTTTCATGCAAGAATGGCGGGAAAGAACATGGAGTTGTTCCGATGGTAAACGGTGATGATCGACTCATCTCAAGCTGAACGTTACGATTATAATCATCTTCCTGCGCCTGGTTCGATGAATGCAACATCTTTTAATAATCTTTTAAGTATGAGAAAGTCACCAACAGAAGTACGTGATGGTTGTTATAATTTGATTGAAACAGATTATGGATTGGATGATGAATGCATTAATCTATTTATGATAAGGATATATGCGGAAACTGGTTAGGGTTTGAAGTTTGGATTTGGATTTGGAGGGAGGAAGCGTTTGCTTCTGCGAATTTAATGACAAGGTAATTTGACACTTTCTTAAAATAGCTGTGGATGAGCCATATGTTGTCTTGGTATTAATCATGGAATGTTATGTATGTATGGTAATAGGATCCAAAATCACGTTTCCTAACTTATTAAGTATATATTGGCCATAAATATATATATCACTAGAAATTATCAATCACAAGTTATCACTTGTAAGGATTAAAGGACGTTTTCGTCGAAAAGTTACCGCTAATGAAGATAAAAAAAGTTGTTAGCCTGTTGATAAAGATTGATTGTGACAATCTCACTCTTATCCTTAATCGAAGAAAGTAATGATGCCACAGTAGTTAGATATTTCATAAAACCCGACATAAAACATCAGAAGAGGTATTTGGTAATGGGATTTTAACAAAAAAAAGAAAAAAAAATGTTCGTGGGGCGGCGTAGACAACTCCAAACATATATATCATTTCCCCTTGGATCATACCGGTAAATCTTTTTTATTATTCTTTGTTCTAGGTAATAGAATAGTTTGCTAATCCACCAACTTTTTGTCTTTATATTTCCAAATTTATGAAGAATAAAATTACATAAAGGTTAAAATAGTAAAGAGAGGGAGAGAGAAACTCCAATGGTAATTTTTAATAAACTAATAAATACACATGTCCTCTCTGATATCCACAAATAAAAGGTAATTTGATACACATAAGGTGTGTTTGGCAAAACTAGCTAGAAGCTGGTAGCGTTTTAGATATATTCAAATGTTTGGCAGAGTAGCTGGAGCTTTTAATAAAATGCATAAAATGATCAAAATGGGCATAACTAAAAAAAATAATATTAAATGTACTTATTTTGAAAGGTTATTTAAGTAATTAAAATACTAAAAGCTTGTAGCTCTTTCTAAACGCTACTAGTTGGAGCTTTAAGCTTTTTCTCATTATCTAAAAGCTTCAAGCTCCTTCAACCAAATAAGGCTTTTAATTGAGTATGAGCGTTTTCTTAAAAAACTTGAAGCCACTAAAAACTCCTTGCCAAACATACCTATGGTATAAGACCAAATTTCATTTAAAATCAAGTTAAGTTCGTTTCAAACTATTATTAAACAAACCTACAATTAGAGGTGTGGAAAAACACCCGTTAACCTGACCCACTACTCCAAGAACCTGGTTAGAACCCAACCCAACCCAACCCAACCCAACCCAACCCAACCCAACCCAAGCTGCCAGTTCGTATACTAGTCGCAGTCCCATTCCCTCAAACTGGTTAGAGCTTCACCCGATTTGAAAAGGATGCCCTCCACAGCTTTGATGCATGAATTTGCCGATACTTCAAACACTCTTTCTTATTAACAATCAATTGATTACTTCTTCGTCATCACTCTTTCGGTATTACTCTGATTCAGTTCACGATTCAAGTTAATTATAAACAACTTTCATCATCGATATATGATGATCGCCATCAGTTTCTTAACCTCTTGTTTGATTAATAGCTCAATCGTAAACCCTAATCTGCTATGCAATTATTACTTGTTCACTAATCTATGCTTATAGTTCTGAAATTACTCTCTCTTATTAGTTAAGTTAGGGCACAAATTGTAAAAAAATTGAATAAGTTATGAATTTATAGTTATAATAATTTGTTGCTTTCACTAGTGTATGTAAATCTGTGTTTACTGTTTAGGATGATTATTATTTTGTGTATTTGTTTAAAATTAAGAGGTATAGACTTCATCGGATTATGCTCGGAATATTATCTTCATGCAATTAGAGCACAGACTAATGAATTTATTATATTTGTAGTTATAGTTTGTTGTTTCACCGGTGTAGTTCTTTCTGTAAATCTGTATTTAGTATTATTTGTTTACCTTGATATTAAGTGAAAGTAGAGCGATATCAGACGTTTTGGGAGCTAATTGTACAAGATTAAGCTTTATACTAGGGGTGAGCACGGTTCGGTTTGCGTCAAAACTGAACCAAAAACCAAAATTTCAGTTAATCGTTCGTTTTGTTTTTTTTGGTTTCGTCCATTCGAGCTTAAAAATTTTGGACCGAAAAAGAAAAAATTGGCCCAAATTTATAAATTTGGGACTAAATCATTTTGTTAAATTAATAAATAATTGATTTTTATATATTTGGGTTACAAATTACTTATAATAAAAAATAAGAAATGAAAATCAATAAGCGCGATTCGGTTTTTATTACATGTAAAACCAAAACCGAACCATAAGTTTGGTTTTAATAAAACGTAAAACCAAACCATCAGTTTTCGTTTCGGTTCCGTTTGGTTTGGTTATTTGGGTTTCATGCACACTTCTACTTCTACCTTATACATCTTTTAAATAGCCCATTGTATTAGGAGTTTATGACTTATTGTTGCTTAAAAATGATATCTGATCAGTTTGTCTTCCATCAAGAATACATGGCTGCAAAAGTTGTTGAAAATCAACCCTCAACCTCCTTTGACTTTGAGATTGTTGATAAGGATTATGATCAGCTTACAACTACTGATGCATCTGCTAACCATATCAATCCATGGATAAACCCTGCATCTATTAAACTTAGACATCGACTCGGAAGGGGCCCGTTTGGTGATGTCTGGTTAGCAACTCGTCATCAAGTCACTGAAGATCATGAAAAGTATCATGAAGTGGCCGTTAAGATGTTACATCATATTAAGGAAGATAACATTAAAGCTGTGCTGGATAAATGTAATGTTTTGTTTTCCAAATCTCAAGGATTACAAGGTGCTTGTTGGTTACATGGTGTTTCAGTTATTAATGGAAAGGTAAATAAGCATATTCTTCCTTTAATGTAATTATATTTCCTCTGTCTTAACTCTCAAAATAAATACAATGTTTGACTTCCCGTAGTTTATTAAGAGTGTTTAATTAGGCTTGTAAACAAACTGAACCGAGCGGACACGAATAGAGCATGTTCATGTTCATTTGTTTAACTTCAACTGAAGAAACAATCAAACACGAACAATTGAACTAACTGGGCTTCTTATTCATGTTCGTCTGTTAAGAAAATGAAGTGTTCGTGTTTGTTTTTGTTCGTGTTCTTTTTTGTTCGTTCGTTAATGGTAAACGGTAAATGAAAAGTTCATGAAGGTAAACTAACGAACCTAACTGAACATAGGTGAACAAACATAAATGAGCTAGCCTAAAACCAATATATAGTAAATGTGAAACAACAATGTGTTGGGCATAAAAAGATATTAAACCCAGACAAAATTGTAACGGGCCTAAAAAACTAAAATGAATATATTAATGAATGTAAACGAACGAACTTACAAAAATGTATAGTAACGAACATAAATTAACAAATGGGACATGTGTTCATGTTCTTAATAAACGAACATAAACAAACTTCCGGCTGAATGGTTCACTAAACGTTTGGTTCGTTTACAGGCCTATGTTTGATGACAGTATTTTGTATTGATTACTAATGTGTGAATGACAGAATGAGTAAATATGATTATGAAGTTTTTAGTTACCATTGTTAAAAGATTTCATTTATTTCAGATATGCATTATTATGAAGTTTTATGAGGGGTCAATTGGTGACCAGATGGCCCGTCTTAAAGAAGGAAAGTTTTCTTTGAGTGATGTTCTGAGGTATATTGTTATATTATGATGGAATAATATTATGTTACTTTGTTTAGTTATTGATCAATATGATAATATTTACAGGTATGGAATTGATCTAACACAGGGAATTATGGAAATGCATTCAAAAGAGATTTTAGTTCTTAATCTTAAACCGTTCAATATCCTCATAAACGAAGACAACAAAGCAATTTTGGGTGATTTGGGAATTCCTTATATTCTTTTAGGGGTACCGTTACCTAGTTCAGATATGACCAGAAGACTCGGTACACCGAACTATATGGCCCCTGAACAATGGCAACCTGATGTTAGAGGTCCTTTGGCTTTTGAAACTGATTCATGGGGTTTCGGCTGCACCATTCTGGAAATGTTGACCGGTCAACAACCTTGGTGTGGTAAGTCTATTGACGAGATATATGACTTGGTTGTTAGAAAGCAAGAAAAACCACAAGTTCCAAATGGTCTTCCACCCAATGTCAAAAGTGTAATTCTTGGTTGTTTTGAGTATGACTTCCGGAGTCGTCCTTTAATGTCAGATATATTGCGTGTCTTCGAAAGGTATGTATATATACATATATGTTTCATATTGTAAATCTACTGCTTTACCCGAACTAACTGAACCGATGTAACCAAATCTAACCAGAAACTGATGGGTTGGTTTTGACTTTTTTTAAAAACCAACAAAACTGAAGTTTTACCTCTGTCAAATGGTAAAGCTCAAATTATTCAAGCCCAAATGTCTGTTAACCATTTCTTAAGTGGTTAAAAATTTCAAGCCCAAATTTTCAGGCCCAGTACTTTGTTTCGGGCTACTTTAGTTAGGCCCAACATTTCGTGACTGATTCTTGTTCATGGTTAACAAACCCAAAACCGAACCAAATCAACTTGTACAAGCGGTTATCCATTACCGATCATCATTCTCCTGTTAACCAATAGTTCGGTTATGGTTATGGTTTCGGCCTTCGGGCCACAAGAGACCTAAACCAACCCATGCACACCCCTACTGCTTTCTATTTTATACTCTAATCTGTTTTATACAATTTTTTTACAGCTCAAAAAATGCAGTTTACCAAGATGGGAATTGGATAAATATTGGTAGTAGGGGTATTTTAGACAAATCAAACTGGAATGGGTACACAGAATGGTTTTTATCAAAAGACCATCTTCAAGTGAGCGATACGGTTCGATCCAGAAAACCGCTAAACTCGTGCAAGCTGGAAAACATGCTGGTCCCAGAAGGGACAATCGTCGGTTTAATCACTGACAATGATCAAAACGGTTATGTTTTGGTGCGGGTACATGGCATACATGATCCTGTCAGGGTCCACGGATCAACATTGGAGCGGGTCACATTTGGGCTAGCAGCAGGGGATTGGGTCCGTTTAACGAAAGAAAATAAGAAACACTCTCCTGTTGGTGTCATTCATTCGATTACCCGTGATGGAAATGTATCCGTTGGTGTTATCGGGTTTGAAACAGCTTGGAAAGGCGTTTATTCTGATCTCCAGATGGCGGAAACTTATTGTCCAGGCCAGTTTGTAAGGCTAAAATGTTACGTTTTTAGCCCGAGATTTCAGTGGTTAGGAAAACGAGGGTGTGAGTGGGCCACGGGTCGGGTTTCTCACGTGTTACCGAACGGGTGTCTAGTTGTTAAGTTTCCGGGAAAACTCACGTTTGGCGATGAAACAAGTTGTTTTTTGGCTGATCCGGCGGAAGTTGAATTGGTGTCGTTTAGTACGAGTGATAATATGATGAAAAAGTATCAGCATCTTGAGGATTTTCATTGGGCTGTAAGACCGGTATTGGTTTCTTTAGGGTTGTTGACTGTGGTTAAGTTGGGGGTTTCTGTCCCGAAGAAATTAGGGAAATCAAGAAATAATAAGTCTGAAACCGCGGAGGCTCAGCGGGCCGGTGATATGGGGAATGCAAAATGGCTTCCTCCAAATATGGCTAATATTATTTTCAAAGAAGGGGTTACTACAACCTACTAATTCCAGGTAATTCTTGAAAGTCAAACCTAAAGTTATGGTTGATTTTATTTGGTGTTTGCAGTCTTGAATCTTTATGTAAATAGCTGACTGCTTTGTTTTACATATATTTAATGGTGTTGAATATATATCGACTTTCATAGTTTGTGAATATTCTAGTGAATTGAATATCTATACTATATATAATATACCGGGTAAATTAAGACGCTTATTTTAAGTAATTTACAACATTTAATGCAGAACATATAATAGGGGCAAAAATGTCTGTTATATAGAATCCTCAATGCAATTGTAAATATTTCTTCAAAATATTTACAATTTTAATTAAGTTACAACATTGGTCCTAATCTTTTACTTATATATTCTTTTATTTCCACTTTTAAGCCAATTACCCTCACGATTTTTAAACGATCATTACATTTTAATACGTTAATATTTTTTAAAATAAATGACATCATAAAAACGAGCATTTTATTATCTTTAATTTGAGTATGATATTGCTATAGTTTTCGAAGTAAAGAAAAACATTTTATGCATATATGTTGCGGTTAGGTTTTGATGGCTTTATATTAAACCATGAGCCAACTTTACACGTTTTTTTTTGTCGCCGAAAACCAAAACTAAACTGTTTAAAATTATAACCCAACTACGCCGAACCATTACCAACGACTTGGTTTTCCAATAGAGTTTGTACTTCGATAATAAATTGAGTTTAAAATAAGAATTATTAATCTATCTATACATTCACTTCAAACTAAACACCAACTAATATGTTATTTAAGAGAAACATAATATGCAAAGATTACTTTGGTCATATAAATGATAAATCTTATTGCAACAAATAGAAGGCGGATTCATAACAAAAACAAATATTACAAAAAAATCATATTGGAAATTGGGTTAAGTTAAAGTTGTAATAGACGAGTTTACTCATATCAAATAAAACTTTGTTTAACTATATTTTAACTATATCTATTATATATATTATAAAACATATCTAATATTAAATATGTAAATAATTAACATTTCAATATGTACGATCAGCTTCGTTTCAATCGTGAAATCAAATTGATGAACGGTCTCATAATTTACGGAAGAATGAACACCCATAAATTTATTACATGATTATCAAAGTATGTGTTTTCCACTGCATCGCGCGGGCACTCTTCTAGCGTTATAAGATGTAGCAGTAGACCATAGATGCAATGCAAAGCAACAAAATAGAAGCAATATTGTAACATCCATATAGGAGGGGATCAATAAATTATATAAGTTCATATATATATTTAATAAAAGAAGCAATATTGTAACATCCGTATTCGGATGAATTCTGTTTGGTTGAGAATTTTGAATTTGGATCGGTTTGGTTTTTTAGGATACAAGAAGAAAATTTTCAAATCTGACCCAAACAAACCCGAATAACCTTTATCCGATATGATGATCGCCCCTAGTGATGAGGGTAAAAATTAATTTACCTTAAAAGTAAGACGTTACTTACCGGTTATTAGACATGTATTTTTAGTAGTTACTGTTGGGAACATTCATGTGGTAGATTAGATGGAAATCGTACACAACAGGGTCCCTATATTCGATTCATGACTACACTTAACTTTAAACATCAAATTGTGTGTTGTCCACATCGTTGCTCTTCGCCCTCTAAAGGACATCATGATCCGTGTAAATGTGGGACTTGAAATTTAGAGATTAGGTCATTTGGGGCCTAGTTGGGCCTCGCCAAAGAGTAGATTGGGGCCTAGCTAAAATGATTAAAAAAGTTTTACCCAAAATTATTGGGCCGTACGGGCTTCAACCTCTCTGTTACATTTCATCCTTTCACCATTTCTATTATGTTTCCTTGGTGGTTTCAGTTGTGTCATGCCACTTGCCAGTATAAAGGATTTTGGGTTGGCGTGTTGAATATGTGAATATGAAGTTGACCCATGTATTTATTCATGTTGTGTCGTCACTCGCCACACACACTCTTAAAATTGTGTCATGTTTCGGTCAACTCGCTTAATGTTCATTTGCAAAGATGATTAGCACCTAGTAATTAAAACAATTCAAACAACAAATAACTCAACCTCAAATGATCAATATTTTAATTGGTGTCTTTAATCATTATCTTTCATTCCTAACTCTTAATGCATTATGTACTAGTCTTCACTTGTGAGTAGTTATCGAGCAACTTCACCAGCGTTGTCTCCGGCGATTCCCTCTGCTCCGACGGCGGGGACTCCAGTAGTCCAACTCTTCATACTTCGTCGTCATGTTTATACCTGTCCATCTCCATTTGCAACCGGCAAACCCCTAAAACCGTGAATGTAATCGGTGTTTTCTGTTTCGATTTGGGTTTTTTGTTCTAGCATGTTATTACTCCGGTAATTAACTAAACTATTAATCGAAAAAATGTTTACTGCTAATCGTATTTGCTTTTCCATTTTGAAATTTGAGAACTAACTGCTAAAATCGGTCTTCAATTAACTGCCAACCAATCATCGGTCAAAGATTAAGGTAACCACAGTACTTTAATTATTGTTATGGTGTTAAAATCCCATTTCTCTATAGAATGTTCATTTACAATTTACACACACATGAATTTTACATTATAGGCCTTCACTCATGCATATATGTGGATTAGCATATTACGTTTCGGGATTACATGCATGGATCCCGTGGGTATGATTCCCAAACTGATGGGTCCGCTTGGTTAGCAATAGATAACAACTGCAAAAGTAGAGACACCGGGTTTTCAGTTACAACAATGAAACAAACATGGTGTTGATTGACGGCAGTTTAGCAAAGCGATTCTTTAACCCGGTTTTTGGATATTAAAAATTATCTCTTCTTTCCTTTAAATAAGTATAAAACGGGCTAAGTTGGGACAGTCATTGGCTAGATTCGAAGGAATTGGCAAAAAGGAATTAAAAAAAAAGAGACATTGAATTGACTGTTTTAATTGCCAGCCTTTCTTTGAAGGTCATAATAGTATCAATATGCCTCTTTTAATAGAAGCCTAATACAAGGAGGTGTTAAGTAGTCTTGATATGGTTTAGAACATTGGTTATGAGTACTTTGAATGTTGGTCGGTTTGAAATTTGTTTTACTAACGGGTCACTTTGACTTACTTTCAGGTTTCGGGTATCGATCACAACAAATATATTATTTTTTTTTTCATACAGATACTTGTTTTACTTGGTAAAAATACTGGTTACCATTCCATGGATACATGGTAAAAGGAGTGCGTTGAAAAATATGGCTGCATGACAAGATTCTCACAAGGTATAAATTATCATTGGAAAATTTCTTTTTATTTATGATTATATATATATATATATATATTTTTTTTTCTACATATAATTCTGCTTCACTTTGAGCCTTGAGCAAGTAACATGACGAATATAAAGTGCCTTAAGCATGTTTAGTCTGCTGTCATGAGGCTGTAGCGAGTCAAGTCAAGATCGTTTATTAGGCATGACATAATCAGAGGACGACAAGTGCGATGTTTTCCACTTGCAACATCTATTGCAGCCATGGCGTTCTAATGAACAGATTTGAGCCAAATGGGTAAAGAGGCTGCATGTCCGGAAATCAATTGTATTAATATATTTTTATTTTTATTTTTTTTATCTTATATGTTTCTTTATACAATACAAACAGTTTTGTATTTTTCATAGATTTAAATTAAAGGCAGTTTATAAGTCGTTTCGACTTAGTTTTTCGTTTCTATGTTTTATGTTTCGGTCTAATTTTTACGAATTCAAGTATGTGCGTGGTTCAATTTTTTACATCTATTATTGTTCGGGTCAACAGTCCCGGCGCAACGCGCGGGTCTTAGATACTAGTTCTACAGTCTAATTATGAGTTTTTTTTAATACGGCAACCTATTTATTAAACAATTGTGTTTAGGCCAACCCGTTTATTAAACGAGTGGTGTTTATATTGACCTGTTTAACAAATGGGTCCAAATGGGTCGTGTTAACTAACCCAAATCCTGTTTATCATGTCATGAATTACTACCTCGAAAACAAAAAAGCCATTATTAGCCTTTTTTTTTTTTATCAATTTACACTTCTCATTTTACTTATTTAGGAGCAAAAAAGTTGATCGATGTCATTCTTATTTTAGTGGGGTGGTAAGATGATTAAGGTGTGAAATTGAAGGTCATGAGTTCAAACCATATAGAGTGTAAAAGTTTAGTCGTTCAAAAAAAAAAAAAAACTTGATTGATGATCTTCTTTCCCTTCAAATAAGCCGTTATCGTTGTCTCTTGTGGTTGCAGCGATTGAGATTATGCAGAAAGTTGAATAATATGGTGATAATTTATCTAGCGAATAGTATGGTGAGAATTTAGGCCCCTAAGGTACATTTCATTATTAAGAATAATATCAAAAAAAAAAAAAGGAAATGCTTAAGAAACAAATTGGACCCATTCTCTTTTATACAGACGCATGTTTGTATGTTTACAGTTTTATAGTGTGTTTTTAGTCTTTTTAATTTTAGTTATAGACTTATAGTTATATTTTAAAATTTATAACACAACCCCATTCATACATAAGACTTTTTAGAAATATGAATGCAATATTTGTATTTGTTGTACTAATAATAAATGTATATAATTATATATTATTTCCAATCTTTATATAATATAATTAATATAGAAGAATTGCATTATGTTAAATTTTAATAAGATGTGTGAGCTAGAGGTTGGAAAGTGAAGTTGTATAAACATAGGATGCAAATGCTTTAAATTCTCTAGTATATGCACTATTAATATTGTAAAAGTTGCATGATCTACGAAGACTGGAAAGTGAAGTTGTATAAGCATAGGATGCAAATGCATTTATTTCTCTAGCCATTGCATTATTATTGCTCTGCAACATGAGGATCTAATCATGATAAGGAAAAAATGAAGATAAACTTGTCATCTACTGTTATAATAAACAAAAATTCATTGTGTCACATAGCCTATTGTTAAACCATCATATTTAATATCTAATTGTGCCACATGGCCTACATATTTGAAATCAAGTGATTAATTTGGTATTTGGAAATTCTCTTTTGCCCGGTATTGTTTCATTCAAGCCGCCTCTTTCTCACTTTCCAATTTCACTTCCCTAATTAACGCATCCTTTGATGGTGTGCTCATAAGTGTGCAGGTTTCTAAAAAATGTTGAAATAGAAATTAGAAGAAGTTACCATACTAGATATATATTATTAATCAATAGTTTATAGTATAGAATTTCAAATAGTTATGAACATTATCCACAAAATCTAAACATGGATATACTAATGTGCTTTTTTTCTTTACTGTGATTTAACATTTATACTTTCTTGCAAATCGTATATACCATGACATCATGTTTAGAAAACAATTCAATGCATATTAAACAGATTGGAACTATGAATTATGTGTTGTACATGTTATCTTGCAAGAATTTTATATAGGCGTTGAACCCTTATAACATATATACTCATGGTCCTTTCCATTTACATGTGTTAAAAGTCCAAAGTTCTAACTGCTCTAGAGTACAAACCCAAGTTTGGCACACTGAAAGAAACCCTATACGACACATTTAATTTAACTAATTTATATATATATCTTTTAATATTTTGTATTTTGAAATGATAGTTGGTGGAACTGAAAGAGACCGAAAAGAAATCTCCCAAGGATGAAGTTTTACAGATTATTTGTATACTCTTAATATGGGATGAAGTTTTTACAGATTTATTTTGCACTTTCTAAGGTTAAAAACCAAAGATGGAGTAAAACTTTTAATATTCAGTGAAGAGGGTAAACTTTCAAATAAAGCTAACAATCTTTTTATACAAAAATTTTCCATCTATTTTGTCCTTCATTTATTTAATTTTTAATATATTGAACGTCATAATACATATTCATATTCATTCAATATCAAATTAAAATTATTTTAAGTATTTTACATTGTTTTGTTCTTTTTATATATATATTTTATCCAGCCCGTGTTTACACGGATATTTAACCTAGTTATATTATATACTAAGATAGAGCCTGTGTGATATACGAATGGTTAAAAAATACAACAAAAAAGTTAACTTTAATAATATACATAATAATTAATAACATATCTTATGGATTCATAAGATATAAATAAGACAAATAGGAAATAGATAATCTCACATTTTGTACATTAGCCGATAATAATCTCACATTTAAAAAACACTGCCAACGGTCCAACCTTTCCACTATGTTTCTCTCAATGGACCTCAGTTAAAAATATTTAACGTATTGTTAAGTTGTTTTAAATCAATCGACTCGTGTTATTCTTCAGATCAAAAGCCCTAAAACAACGATTTTGAAATTTGGAAAACAACTTAACAATACGTTAAGTGTTTTTTAACTGAGGTCCTTTGAGAGAAATATAGTGGAAAGGTTGGACCGTTGGCAGAGACTTTTAAATGTGAGATTATTATCGGCCAATACACAAAATGTAAGATTATTTATTTCCAGCCTGTCTTATTTATATTTTATTAATCCATAAGATATGCTATTATGTATATTATTAGTCATCTGTGTATCACACGGGCTCTATATAATATAATGACAAGTTTATCTTCATTTTTTCCTTATCATGATGTGATCCTTATGTTGCAGAGCAATAATAATGCAAATGGCTAGAGAAATAAATGCATTTGCATCCTATGCTTATACAGCTTCACTTTCCAGTCTTCGTAGATCATGCAACTTTTACAATATTAATAGTGCATATACTAGAGAATTTAAAGCATTTGCATCCTATGTTTATACAACTTCACTTTCCAACCTCTAGCTCACACATCTTATTAAAATTTAACATAATGCAATTCTTCTATATTAATTATATTATATAAAGATTGGAAATAATATATAATTATATACATTTATTATTAGTACAACAAATTAATACAAATGCAAATATTGCATTGATATTTATGAAAAGTCTTACATATATGAATGGAGGTATGTGTTATAAATTTCAAAATATAACTATGTCTATAACTAAAATTAAAAAAACTAAAACACGTTATAAAAACCGTAAACATACAAACATGCGTCTTTATAAAAGAGAATGGGTCCAATTTGTTTCTTAAGCATTTATATTTTTATTTGTTATTATTCTTACTAATGAGATGTAACTTAGGGCCTACTAAAGATTCTCTATCATCTACTATGAACCGCTTCATTCCTTCACGTGTAATCTCATATTTTTGTACTGCGTAATAACATATACAATGACATCTTATTTTTATGTAAGTATTAATTATTTAGTTTGTATTTATATCAATAATTATAAAAAAATTCTAGGTGTTCTAGATTTATCACTACCATTACCAAGTACCTAATCTATCCACATTTGAACCCCTCCATGCGTGTCATGAACCACCACCAAATCAAACCACCCTGAACAAAACGAACCCATGAGGGCTTGTCGCAAAAACGACTTGCAGTCTCTCCTGCAGCCGCGGGAGAGTGATGGTCCCGCTCAGATGGGCAACTCGTTCTCATCGAGAGCACGAGTACCCATCCGAGCGGGACCATCACTCTCCCGCGGCTGCAGGAGAGACTGCAAGTCGTTCCCCTTTGAAATAAAAGAAACAATTAGAAGACAAACCTATATAAACAAATAAGACAAAGCATATCGTAAGGGACAGAGTTCAAACCGTATTCGAGGACGATGAGAACCTGTGACGCCTCCTTCCACACCCGGCTCATCCCAAGCATCACCATCCCAGACTCCGCAAAGCGGTACACCGGAGTCTGGATCCGGGAGATCTTGGCGAACCATTCCGCCTCCTGGTAGTTTGGGGCGTGAAGGGCGGGGAGTGCTATCCCATTCTTAAACGTCATCGCTATCGGGACGACGCGAGCGGAGATATAAAAAAACTCCCTCTTCCACGACCGAAGACTGCGCTCGGTTGCGCAGATCTTCAGCCCCTTGATCCGGTTGACCAAGGTGTACCACCCCTGGATGCACCTCCAAGAATAGAAGGTCATCAACCGGTCAACATGGGGCTCCACGCCCAGAATGAGGCACACCCACTCAAAGTGGCAGATCTTGGCGATCGCCATCAGGTGTACCTCCGTCAAATGCACCCCGTGCCTCTCCAAGACACGGTCTACAAACTTCGTTAATGGGAACCTGAGATTCCCATAAACGAAGAATGCAGCGTACACCCCTATCTTGCCCTTGGGGGCATCGTACACCGTCTGGTGTGGCTCCGGAAACTCAGGCTCGAACGGCTCGAGCATGAACTTCCGGACGATGTACTGAAAAAGCTCAATGGGAAGAGCACACTGGCATTCGCCAGCAGTGCTCTTATCGTCTTTATCAGACGTAGACGTCGGGATCTCGACGTGCACGTCAGATTCCTCGGCAGCAGCTTCGAAATCGTGAGTAGAAGACATGGTTTGGAGGTAAAGGAATGATTTCAGGAGAATGCTTGGCAGAAAGTATTCGCCGGAAATCGTTTACAAGAAGAGGAGTGAAAGTGTGAATTACAAAGGACCCTCTCCCCCTTTATATACTCATCGCAATTAATGCGATGAATTTAATGCGGAAGAGAGAGAAATCACAGGTGCAATGAAACTATGACACGTGGCAAAGTGCAAGCTGACAACAGCTGTGTAACATCCCGAAATTTCAAGATAATATTAATTATATTACTTAATAATAGAGGGAAAGTTTACTCGGGTTATCGGGAAATAAATAAAAGAATAGGAGTTGGTATGGGTCGGGCTAGTGTCGGGTAATGGACGTTGGTTATGTGTTAAGACGGTTAATGGAAATAAAATTTTTCCAAGCTAACCTGGCAGCTCGACCCCAGCCAGAGGCTCTGCCCCTTGGACCCTGCTAGGGGCTGCCGCCCCTAGACCCCGCTGCCAGGGGCGCTGCCCCCGGACCCCCGTTCGTGGTGGGTAGTAATTAAGATTAGAAAGATGTTATAAGTAGTGATAGTTAAATTGATATGTATACTTGTTATACAGTCAGCCGTGCACAACTGAAGAAAGGGATTACGATCAACGGAGAACGTAACCGTGTTCAGGTGAGTTTCTAGCCCCATTTATGTGTTACGTTTTCAGGGCTGTGTGCATACTCAATATGTTTGTTAATACACTTATCCTAAGAGATAAGTGTATGCCTTATATGGATAATGTGAAATATATGAATGATTGCTTGATGGTTCGTGAACGATCTTCGGATATTGCACGTACTGTCAGGTTGCAGCGCTAGGAATAAGGTAAGTATGTTATGTATGTTTATGGGTATGAACATGATAGAGATAATAGAAGAAAGAAATGATAACGTATGGTTGTATGGTTACGAAGAGGGTACCGAGCCCTAGTAATACTCGAGGAATGTAGGGCGTAATGCTCTTTATAACGTAAGATATGAAAGTAAGATAATACAAAAGAAAGTAAGAAAGTACGAACGAAAGGATATAATTTTATGTGTATGCCGTGTATGGTATATGTGATCGATATGATTGATTGCTTGACGATACGTGAACGATCTTCGGATATTGCACGTATCGTCAAGGGAAGTGACTAGCTCCTTACATGGATATTAAATAATTAAGTATAGTGTTCCTTTTATGGAAGGTATAGTGTTCCTTTTATGGATAGTAAAGTGTTCCTTCTATGGATAGTATAGTGTTCCTCCTATGGAAATTATATATGGTATGGTAATGGTAATGGTTCTTTTAATAAATATTACGTGACGATCCTCCTATGGATATTTATACAAGGTTAAGGTAGTAATATGTGTCTTCGGATACGGGAAGTAATATATGGGAATAAATTGTATGATACCTGATTAACTAGAACTCACTCAGCGTAGCTGACTTTTAGTATGCACGCAGGTGAGCCGATTACAGAGCTAGTAAGAGGATGACGCATGGCATGGATTGAACGGCTGGCATCTGAAGAAAGAAGTAAAGATGTTTTGAATATAAAGTTTTGTGTTATGGTATCAAAGAAAAGATTTAATGTTTTGTAACAAATGATTGATGTTTTATATTCCGCGAAAAGTTTTAATAAACTCTGATTTGAAGGACTGTGTTTATGAGTAAATCCGACGCTAAAGTAGGGCTATCGGGTTCGGGGCCTTACAAGCTGTTGAAAGGACGCGTGCCATTAATTCCGCGGCCACGCGCCCGAAAAATCGCGCCCACGCGCCTGAAAAAGCGTCTGGAATGACCATGTACTGTCACGTCGCCATAACTTCCTGCACGTCCTGACACAGTCAGAAGAAACCGTCGGACGACGTTTCAACAGTTTGAACTGTTCTTATCCTTTCACAAACTCTTCGAATTTCAAAATTTCAAAAAGATTCAAAGTAAGCGGGAATATACCCCTTACCTTGGCAACCAAGTAACTATAAGACAGGTGCGAGTACAGTGTTAAGGCAAAACCCTTCACATACTTAGCACCTGCAGGGAATTGAAGCCAATAATACATGGGCAACCAAGTAACCATAAGACGGGTGCGGGTACAGTGTCAAGGCAAAACCCTTCACATACTGAGCACCCGCAGGGAATTGACGCCAGGAATACCTTGGAAGTAAAGTAACCGTAAGACGAGTGCGGGTACAGTGTCAAGGCAAAACCCTTCACATACCTAGCGCTCCGCAGGGAATTGAAACCAAGAAGGATCTTCTGGACAATGCTTGCGGAAACGGGATTAACATCCCCGCATAGCGGGAACGTCGAGAACTACATTGTTTGAAGCTCCAAGATGGAATTGGTGGTTTTAACATAATTGATCACTATGTTCAAAACTACCAAAACCTCATGGAGAATCTACACAAGTGGGACTCAACGCTCCTGACTTGCGAGGAGGTTACAGACCTACCCGCATCATACCCAAAGATCAAGCAGGAAAGTCGGGAATTTCTGCAAGTGACATTAGGACTTCCGCGGGAAGAATCCCCATGGAAAACCTTAAAACTAAACCCTTTTCAAAACCCTTTGCTTAAGTCCAAAAGTTCACCTCACTTATTAAACATTCATGAGAAGAACATTGGACTGGGGGGACTTGAAGAGGTAGGTCCCAGCAGAGCCCAGTTGGACCCGCAGGACTCACCTTAAAGAGAGACTTCTGCGCGGAAACCAACTGGATCCGCAGGACCCACCATGCTCAGAGACGTGACGTCCTTACGCGCAGTACGCAAGCTGTTCCCGCAGGAAATGCCTCCCAATGGTGAAGTACTCCGCCTGTTCCCGCAGCTGCGGATACAAGCCATCAGGGAAGGCCACCCGCGCAGCAAGGCTGCACACATAAGGCACTTAGCTCAAAATAATTCAGTAATGTCACCTGAAGAAGGAATGAGCAAAGCCGGGAACAATCCCGCACAAAGGCGGGAGGGGGAATACTCCCGCCCAAATGAGCCAGTCCGTACGATACTGGAGGATCTTTTGTACTGTACCTGACGAGGTATGGGCAAAAGATCTGACCAGAGATACGACAGCTCATTGACAACAGTATGGCGAGCAGCATGCTCTTGTACTGTATGTCACTATTAGCCGCTGCCTACTCACCAACTCCTGTCATACCACGTGCATAGCCTGCAGTTGGTGGAAAAGGAATAGTACACAGCAGGCCTGGTCACTGTCAGCCGCTGCCTACCCACCAACTACCAGCATGGCACGTGCGTAGGCCACAGTTGGTAGAACAGGAATACTATTCAGCCGGCTATACCTTCTTGGAAACCTACCTTCGGCTATAAATACCCCAAATGGTATGATCATCTCATCTTATCTTGTATCTTATATCTTATACCTGATATCTGCTCTAGCAATCTCTTAATATACACTTATATTCAAGAGCAATCTAGTCTGATTCTCACGCCGGAGGGTGGTCACAAGGAGGTACCCCCCTTCTCAGTGACGAGCTCACGGTGTCTGTTTTGCAGGTTATCAGAAGAACCATCTTTGCCGGATCTAACCCCTCGTGGGAAACATCTATTTAACCCCCAGATTATCCGTAATCTGCCCGGGGTCGATTAGTGTTTCTTCACTTACTAATGAGATGTAACTTAGGGCCTACTAAAGATTCTCTATCATCTACTATGAACCGCTTCATTCCTTCACGTGTAATCTCATATTTTTGTACTGCGTAATAACATATACAATGACATCTTATTTTTATGTAAGTATTAATTATTTAGTTTGTATTTATATCAATAATTATAAAAAAATTCTAGGTGTTCTAGATTTATCACTACCATTACCAAGTACCTAATCTATCCACATTTGAACCCCTCCATGCGTGTCATGAACCACCACCAAATCAAACCACCCTGAACAAAACGAACCCATGAGGGCTTGTCGCAAAAACGATTTTGAAGCAACTACCAAATTGCGGATAATGATAAAATCTTAGAGATACAAATTGAATAACCCTTGAAAACCTAAATTAATTGTAGAGGAGGAAAGAATAGATAGTGGTAGGATCAAAATCTCCGGAGGTCTGGAATAAATTGTTATTAAAGATAGTAAAAAACTAATCTATTTCTTGGAGAAAGATCATAACATGGAATCATAAATACGAACGCTTCGCGCTTTGGTTTTAGACTTCATCACCTTTGTTCACTTCTCGCTTTTGTAAACCAAGCCACCACCTACCTTTCACTGCCGCCGTTGCCACCACTAATACCACCTGACCGCCATCGTCTCCGCCACCTCTACCTGACCACCTACGCCACCATCATTGCCATACCACCACCACCTAACCGTCGCCATCACCACAGCTACCACCACTATCGCTGCCACCGCAATCACTATCGCCACCACCATTGTCCACTACCGCTGCCACCACCGCCGTCGCCGCTGCCACCACCAAACCTCCACCACCACCATCACCACCACCACCACCATTGTTGCCATTGCCATTTCTAGTTTTGTAATTTTCTTTATTTTGAGGTATGTATTTTATTTCTACAATTTTTTTTATACCAAACAACGTAACGTAATAATTCATTTTATTCACATAGTAGATGAATGGTAATGATCAATTTCATTCCTTGTCCATTCCACCTCTGATCTATTACCTGCTACCAAACAAACCATAATGGAATGAGATATGGTTAAGGGATGATCATGGAGTGATCCTACGTTGACAACAAAATGCGCCTTGACATCATCGAAACACCACCCCATATCCATCATCTCTCTAGTGTGTGAGGGGAGTGGGCATTTTTTTTACTCTTTCTCTCTCTCTTTACATTTTGGAAGGAGGAAAGGAGGTGGTTGAAGGTGGTGTCTGGTGTATGGATTGGTGATGATGGTAGGGAGGTGGGTTTTTAGGTCGAAGAAGATGGATGTTTATATTAATTTCTTTATTTTTGTTTTAATTAATAACATCAAATAATTATTAATGGTATAAAAATATTAAATATAAATCGATTAAAAAATAAAAAATAGAGAATGATGGAGAAATGATTCCGTATGCCGTATAGAAAAATATGTTAAGCGATGAAGAAAAAACTAATATAACGACTGATATAGAGAATAAGAGGAATAAACCATATCATAGCATAATTGTTAAACTTAATCATTCTTGATTTAATATATTCCTTACAATTTTTCATACTGGTTGGAGGATAAGATCGGAATAACGTTGTATAATTGGGAACCGAACAGGTTGTAACTTTTGTAAGATTGTGTAAGTTGCTTTTCATATTTATCAAAAAATTAATACATATTGGCATTTCCTGACAATTAAATGTTAGATGGTTGAATAGTCGTTATTAAAATGTTATTCATAATTTGTCTTCAAAGAGTACATTTTTATACCAGAGTTTACATGCAAACGTTTACAAATTTAATTAAAACGTGTTGGAAAACATTTTTATAACATTGTCTACCTTTAGGCTTTAGGTATGTTAGCAGTAGCGAAGCTGGGGCTTAATCAAAGGGTGACCGAAATCATGAAAAATATTTTAGAGTTGTTCGGACTAAATACCTATAAATTTTCAGAGGAAATCACGAATATTTACATTATTGAACGAAAAAACGGGGGTGACTGGGTCTGGAGACACCCTGGGTTCTTCATAACCTTCGCCCCTATAAGCTAGACATCTCAACAGAACATATATATTAACATGAAATATAACTTTTTATACTTTTATATGTGGTTACACTTCTAGCTAGCAATATAAGTAGAAACGTATGCTCATCGTCAAGTTATGTTAGGATGATGAACTACGTATTAAAAACAATTCTAAAAGTATATCCTAGCATAAATACTTCTTGAAAAATACATTTAGTGTCTATACCTTGTACATACTCTTATGTTCTTGTTTTCTCGTTTTGCTAATAAAAGAATAAAAATAATCCAACTTAACAAAAATGTATAGAAAAAACATACATATGATCATGCGCTCTTCTTCTACATATATATGCCAAAGAATGAATGCTTGTGGATTGGTAAAAATCTTCATATATTGACTACGCATTTCGTTTAAAAAATAATGTCATATGCAGATTTAGAAGTAGGATTAATCGGTGAGTATGTTGGCCATTAAAAGTATGATTTATTACTAACAATTGTTTTTCTATAAAATTTAAATAGCAATCAAATGACATGACTCTGAGTATGTACACAAGATATTAGCTGAGAATTGTTTACAATCATTTATCATTAATAATATATGACGTGGATATGTTTTATTTATAATTACCCCGATGAATAATTCATGAAGAAGAAGGCAAAAGCATTTTACATGGTGTGTGACGTGTGTCTCGTTGCATTATAATGCATGCATATGGAAAGCTAGAAATGATATATGGTATACAGCGGGTTATCGGTTACGATTGGGAAGTGTTGTAGATGTTATTAAAGCTCTTAGCTTTCTTTAGTGACAAAAATAGGTCGGGTGGTTTGACGTTATTGTGGAATGATTGGGTGAGATTTATTGTGTAGTTAGGTGGGGTACGTGGTTGTTTTACTGATGATGTTGGTTTCTTTGTATTGGCTGTAGTCTAGTTGCTTGCTAGGCTTGTCCCGTTGTTTTTGTTTGGTTTTATCTATAAATTGTTTTACGTTAGCCGTTCAATAAAAGGAAGATTTTAATACCTAGCAGAAATATATATTTATGCATGATTTTAATGGTTCGGTAATAAATAAAACTCAGATAATCATAATAAAATCTAATATGGGAATAGCATGTCGAATCGTGGAAGCATCTTGTACATGCGTGTTTGAAAAATAACTGTCATCTAGCTATTTGTTTTTACTTTTGTAATATAAGGATTATATTCTACCACACGTTGATCAGACCTCCAATAAGCCACACACTTCTCGTACCAATAGTTTTCATGTTTTAACCTTACAATCAAGTTTTTATTATTATTAAAAAAAACGGTTTAAACGTATAAAATTTAGTTATCATTAAAACAAGGCCAAAAAAAGGGAAATTATCACCTAAAATTACTACATATTTCATCCCACAAAAGAATTAAACTATTACATCAATAGTATATGTGATATGTTAAAAGAAACACCAATAGAGATATGTAATTGTGTATTTGTAACCTTTTTGAGGTCTAAAACTAATTTTTCACTAAACGCACGCGTTACTTTTAATGAATCAAAAACTACTCGCATTATTTACTTAGAAACTATCTCTAACGAGGAGGGCTAGCAGACATCTCCACTCACCCACTTCACAAGTCGTGCGTCTTACCTAGCACCTCTCTCTCTCTCCATTTTCATGGATTTGGATGATTCAGACCTTATGCCCTTAGTTTTTCTTGTATTTGAGTAATCAAGATTTACTTGATTAAAGAATTATAATAAACAATGACACGAGGTAGGAGATATAGAATGCAGGCTCTATCGATACTATTAATTATGATTTCGAGTATGATGGATCCTCAACTGTTCTTATAGGTGAAGACCTTTAACCATGGAGGTTTCTAAGGGGCGCCACTCCATTGGTGTTCAAAGGGCAACACTCATGACAGCTCCATGGATATAACTGCCAAACTGTCAACTATTATAACCGATAACCATCAACCGTCATCTAAAACATTGTGATGGCTCATCCTAATCATTGTGATGTTTCGGCTTCTTTTTAGAACGGCTGTAATGTCTGTTTTAAAAAGTAAATTAACAATTTTTGATTCAATAATAATAATAATCTCGTTCTTGCATTACATTTTTGTCTTATTCGATCATTGATCTCGTATACAGACTAATACTTTAATCCAAAAGTAATTTACATGACTCATAAACCTTAAATACTAAACCTAAACCTCGCCTTTCTCCCTATCTCACAGGTCTCGTCAATCCAAACGCATCCTTCACCACAGGCTTCACGACCGCCCTCCACCAATCCTTGTCATCCATCAAACCCGAATGTGTCGTTATAGATGGTCTAAGGAAATTAGAAACACGTATACCAAAACTAAATAGAATTTAAAATCGTGAGTGGACATTGAAAAGGAAACGCGTAAGATATTTTCTCTAAAAAAATAGAAAAGAAATTTGTAGACCACATAGAGATTGATGCATGTGATGTTGCAATTAATGGAGGGAAACATCCAAAGGCTCCACAATAAACCAGTGGCACGAGGGCCCCTCACATATTACAACCCGTGATCGAGTACCCCTAACTAATAGCAGTAGCTTATCTGGTCGATATGGGTTAAATCTCAATCAAACTTCTACAAAACAAAACAAAACAATATATATGTGACGTGTATGTATGTCGGACACCATACAAGTTTAAAGAGTTACTGGATTACAATACTCTCTGTTTTCACCTGCTAGCTGAGAATACTTTCAACTAAAAGATATTTTTTACTACTCTCGGCTTTATCGTATTTTCTTTGGACTCCCTCAAACTAACGAGAAACTAACTCTGTTGGGCTTTTTTATGGACGTAACATTTTTTTAAACGACGTAACATGCTTATGAATTAAAAAAAAGAAAAGCTTGTCCCACGTAACCACTTCATTTTTCTTCTCCATAAAACCCTAACATTCATCCATAACCACCAACACCACCCACCAGTGGCGAACCTTGGACGAGTTTGTCGGAGGGGGGCTCAAAGTTTAAGTAGAAAACGGGTAAATTTACATTACGAAAAAAAAGTTTCGGACGAAAACAGGTAACTTTACACAGCTGCGAAAAAAATAGGGGGGGCCCGGGCCACCCCAGGCCTTAGCTAACCTTCTCCCCTGAAGCCTCCACCACCACCACCACCACGTACCCACCCCCATCGCCTGCAACTATGGTAACACCACTGCCCCACAAGTTATTCTTAAAAAAAATTGCCCACAAGTTCATGTCCTCGTTAGTTTAGGAGTGCTAAAAGAAAATAAAGTGAAAGTTGAAAGTTGTAGAAAACATTTTGTTAGCTGGAATGTTCCTAGCCAATAGGTGAAAGTTAAGAGTATTTAAATCTAATAACCCTTTAGAAAACATGTATGTAAATGCAACCTCCAAATGAATCAAAAGGATAGCAATAGCTGTCCGCTTGAGTTGCTGTGCTTCTTTTTGAACCGTAGGCCTACTCGTATAAATTTCAAACCTGCTGAATTGTTTGTTTTGGTTTGATTAGCTGCAGCAAAGAATCACTATCTAGAAGATATGATGTTCTAGTTCTTTGGAGTGTTGATGAGGTTGTTTGTAAGTCCGTCTAAGGAAGTCAATGCTTGTGTTTATTGAGTGGTGAGGGTGTTTTAAGTTTCTTTTTGTTTTGTATTAAATAGCAATAATAAAATATAATAATTATTATAAATATAAAGAGCATTATTATTATTTTTTAAATTATAGCTGACGGGATACTAATTATTCAAATTATAACTGGTAATAATCCGTAAATATAGTATGACTAATGACAATCTTTACTTTCAATTTCATTCCAAAGGCAATGATGCTTTACGAAAATGTAACATCACTTGTCTCTAACTTTTAATTGTGTTGTTTCAAAATAATTCAACATTATGATTGTAATAAAAATGTTCATTAGGAGCAACAGAAGTTGCTTTTTCATTAGAGTGGGAATTGTTTTTTTATAACTACAAAAGTAAAAAGTAATTGCCAGAGCATTCCCATCCTATCCATCACAATATGTGAGTGGAATTTTTATAATTCAAGGAATGGTTTAGGATGTTGTGACTTGTGGTGGATAAAAATAAAAATATTAAAAAATATTATTTAATAGAAAATAAGAAAGAAAGTATGATTTTTAGTGTCATTTTAGACTTTAAAACAGGGAAATGGATGATGCTCTAAGTGTGTTCACGTTGATAGTACGAGTTATTCTTATTCTTGATCAATGAATGGTACTTTGGATATTAAAATTTAGTTTTTGCATTTAAAATGACCGGCTATCAACAGTTTATATGTCACATTAGCCCGACTATAAAACATGTATGGTACATGATCTTTTGCTTGTAATTTAGCCTAAAAAGTTGAGCTGGAAGAGGGGCCAACAAAAATCACAAGACTAGAAGGTTGTGGCAAAACCTAGGGTGCTAGAAGGATGACTGTGACATTGTATTGTACAAACTTATATGCATTAGTTTGATATTGGAAAAGCTATATTAAATTTTGATAAATTCATAAGTTTGTTAATTATCATTAACACCATTAAATCTCATTTAATGTTTTAAGTTATAACATACGTTTTTCTTTTTAACTATTAATACCCGGCTAAAACATTAAAAATGATTACATTTTTATGTATAAAATATTATTAATAAACTTCAAAATTATATATGGTAAATAACATGCCTGATAACCCGCCAAACCCGTTATCAAACAACTACAACGTCATTGGCGTGACTCTTAATACTACTCGGCCAGCTATGTTCAATGATATCTTTCCAATATAAAATCTATGCTAAAATCGAACCAAATGAATCAATTTCAAGCTTCATACTAGTAACATTTTATACGAGCGTTGGATATTAAAGTACTAAATCATTTTAGAAAAGATTTGCAGGTTTGGACGGTATGATGTTAGGTAATATCCAACTGATTGTTCACGTAGAATATGTAAACATATTATATATTTTTAAAATATAACAAATAACATGATAAAATAGTTAGAAATATGTTACTAAAATTCTTAAATCGTTAAAAGTATAGTTGAATATTTTATACTTTTAAGGCGAGTTCAGGTTCGGATTTTGTGTCACGACATACTAAATGGTAACTTTAACCACATAAGACCATAAACAAGTATACCTGATACCTACAGGCTTACAAGTGAACTTGTGTGTATGCCATAACGCTTACCCGATGGGTACCGGATATTAAACACCAATTTCATAATCGTGTACGTAACTGAAATTACTAATATTTTTCCAATGCCCACCCAACTATCTTCGATATTCAATTGTTGTAATATTTACAAGACATAATTTGCAGCTTAGGACTTGGTTTTATCTGTCCCTCGTCTTCAGGTGTTAACTAAATCGGCAGGCCGAACTCGACACACACATGAAAATCATGTTATGCATATAATTAATCTCGAACACGATACGGTTTTCCGGTTTGAAACAAATACCACTCATTCAATCCAATGTTTTTTTCTCTTCTTCTTCTTCTTTTTTTTTTTTTTTTTTGTAATTCTCTTATTAATAGTCTATATTACAGAAATTGAGAAAAAACAAGAAAATACAAATGCAGCTAAAGTAATTACGATTAAATTGTAAAACCATTTTAAATTTTGACATAACATATTAACATACCGAATCTGTTGATCGAAGTTATTACTACACAACACAAAATCTTTTTAAAAGAATTGAAATAAACGGCTTAAACAAGTCAACCTGTGAAACCATCAAATCGACCCGACATGACCTGTTTAGCTAAACATGTCGCGAGTTACAGCCAACTTATTTAGATTAAACCAAACCTGTGAATTCGCTTCATTTTGAAATTCTGATTCATATGCTGTCTTAATAACTTCTAATACTTACAGTTTTGTGTCTCAGTATAAACTGTTTTACATGTTCGTTTTCTACTCCTACATTTTCATTTAGCTTTATATTTTTCAATAATTTCTCTACACTAATTTAGGATGCTTCATTAACAGGCCAGGGCCGGCCCAACGATTTTGGTGGCCCAAAGCGAGTTCTAAACCGAGGTGTTTTCGTGAAAAATAATTAATAATTTTGCTAAAAATCTAACAAGTTGAAACGTGGATCAATATTGGACAATGACCTGGGTTTGAGAGGGGAGGTCTTGGTTTCAAGTCCCACAAACGATCGACAAGACTTAAAAAGAAATTCGTGTTAAACAAAAATAATAAAATCCACAAAATATAGTCCTGTTTTTCATTAACGGAAACATGAAAGTTGTTAGCATTCTAAATGATCATCATTAGAATGTTGATAAATCAATTCCTCTACTATAAAAACTATAAATAATTATATAGAAGATCCCAGTAAAAGACTATAAATAATGATGCTGATCTTTAAAGCTTAAAAATATATCAATAATGAATTATGGAAAACATCATGTACCATATATACATGCACTACTCTTATCAATACTAGACAAGGATTGAACTAAAAAGAGATGAATATTTATAGTTTTTGAGGCCTTAAAAAAGTGGTGGCCCCAAGCTAGTGCTTGAGTTGGTAAAGCATAAGGCCGGCATTGTACCAGGCTAAGTTTAGTAGTTACGCTTCTTAAATTGCAAGGTCCATAAAAGAAAGTAAAGAAACCGTTAAGTTAGTTAGTTGGGCCAACGGGTTTTTCATTTATGGTGAGTTTCCTCCTGGCTCATGGAATTGATTAGGTGGGTCAATGGTCCGTCAGTAAGGCAAATGACTGTTAAAATAGAAAAATAGTTAGTTGGTCATAACCTTTTCGGCATGGCGAGCAGTGTTCGGGTTGGGCCCTTTTTCATGTTTCTATGGTAAATGTTGGTAATATATAATTAAAGGATGCCTTCGAAAGTTTATGCCATTTCCTTATATTAGCAGTGACACGAGTGCATATTGGGAGTGAATCCTATTAATTCAAATTATTGTTTAGCTAGGTTCTAACTTATCACCCATACGGAGTTGTGACATAATCCCAAATTTTTACTCGTTAGTAGCATTTGTGTTACTGTTTATTCTGGTTGAATTAAACCGGCCCTTAATGTTTTATCATATTTGTTGAAAGCAAAAGTGTAATATCAGTACCTGGACTGAACCAGCGAGTAGTATTCATGGGTTTGGCAGGTCGGTTTTGCTCACCTCTAATCATAATTATAAATGTTGATATCTATTATTGATTTATGATTAATGGTTTTGCAGATTAGCAAATGGCCGTGAAATGTAGATCAATTCAATGTATGGAGTCGGATTGCCGACAAAAGTAATATATTTGTTTAAAGGGTTCTATTGGTATGTTAAATCAGACACCCAGATTAAGTGTGAGAACCCAATTGCGAGTATCTTATTCTAATAGAACTCGTGTTGGTACTGGCTAGAGAGGTAAAATATCTTCTAGATTTGTTTGCTCAATATATTTTCTATTTTCCTGTTAGTGGGAAAATGAGTGGGTCCGAAAACGGGTCACAATTAACTCTAATCAAAACGGGTCATTTTCAGTTTGCTGGGTTGACGCGTCTTGGTCATGGTTATGCGAATGCAATTGATATACATATATGCGTAGATAAATTTATGTGTACGTGTTCATATAATGCAACAATAACAGAAGAATCTACAAGTGTAGATTCATTAGATTCATTAGAATTCGAATTCTATTAACAAAACTATAATTGTACATGTAATTATTTTGGTTGTAAGACATGAACTTTAGAAGAGTTCAATGAAATCACATTAAACATATTAATAGTTAAGAATAATTATGAAATAAGTAATCATGTGCTAAATAACATTCAATAATATATAACCATAGCTATTTAACTAACATAACAGCAAAACAGTACCAATGGTCAATCTAGATTACCCTTTACAAAAGATTGTTCAGTAAGCTCCGCCCTAACATGATAAACATCATCAATGAAATACAGACTATCTTCCCGAATAAAACGAGTCCATGGAATTGAATTCAAACATAGGAATCTGGTCTCCTTACCACCCGTAAGCGTAAAACTCTTTTTGAATATGCTAACAAACTCTTGAGTGGGCTTTGAATATCTTACTGCAAACTCACAGTCAAACGCAAGAGTACCCGCCTCTTTTACAATAGCTAAAAGAAGCCTGAATCGGTCCATGTAACGTCGGGCCTTAAAATAAATACGTTGACTACCCAAGTAAAATGATCGAGAATAAACATTTCCGGATGTAAACAAATTCGCACACTGATCACGCTTTAATTCTAAGTACACCACACAACGTGGACGTGGTTGTAGAAATTCAACCATCTTAATGGGTCGTAACTTGTAGGCCCGCTCCACGAATCTACAGTTAAGATTAGAGGTTTCATCCCGGATATATGCGTGGTGCCTGTCTGGGACCTCAGCTTGAAAAGAAATTGCTTCGGTTACTACCTTTAGGGCAAATTTTAGGTCAAACTCACCACAAGTGAGGACACTTGTAAGCATTGCACGAGCCATGTAAGGGTAACGAATAAACTTGGCAAGGCGGGTCGCGATGATTTGACGACACTCCTCTATTTTAGGGTACTGGGCTCGGGCTCATTTAATGACAAAATGGAAAACTTCATCTTCTAACACCACTTGGAGATCATCACTCGCTATAATCGCCTCTACACCATCAAGTGGCAAGCCAAGAATTACATCCGGAAACCTGCCATTATTCATAAAAATTTTAGATAATTCACGAAACATTAATCGCTTTGGATGCGGTTTTGATGAAGCTATACCTGGTTATTTCTTTGAAATGGACAGCATAGAACCGCTTGACAGCAATAGTTAGTGGCTGGAATGCTTCAGATACTAAAATGGTTGAAGGAAGATCAAGATAAACTAATACAGATTCAGGTGTCATCGGTAGATTTCTTAATAAACGGCCGCAATATCTTATGCATGAAGCAACATCAAACTTGTCAGCAAGTGTTAGTACATCAAGCACGGCAGAAGCAGTTGTAACTTTCAAATTATTGCTATACATAAACTCTAATAGTTTCATGAGACCAGTTTCCTCTGATAGTAAAACAATAATTAAACTAAAAATTAGACATGAACGTAAAGCATAAATAAGAAATTACTACAAACCCGTGGCTTGATTCGCAAGGTTGCATGACATTATTTGGACTCTCTCATCCCATTTGAAAACAACTACATGTATGAAAAAACAAGAATAACAATACTATAGGGAAAATACTATAAAAATCAATCTATTTTCTGGTTTTTCTCATTAAAAATCCCTCAACAATTTTTTGTAAGTCAAGTCTCTTCACATGTTAAATTTGAACAAAAATGTGACATATTATGTACCAAAATAAAAATATGATTAATGTAGGGTCAATATTATATATTGTTTTTAGGATTGTATATGTCGTTTTAGTTTGCTTTAGTCGGTGTAGTACGTACTCGGTACGTTTATTTTGTAAGTTTATTGTGTAAACTTTGGAGAAATAGGGACCCTATATAAATGCCACTTAACCCATTTCTCCATAAGAACTCAACACAATTCAAAAAAAACTTTTGGAAATAAACTCTTTCTCTCTCTCTCTCTCTTCATCTTTTCTCTCTTTTAGAATAACAAAACTAAGATCCGAGATCCGAGTGTCGTTGGTGATTTCCGTTAATCAATAACATGGATTGATCTGAGTCAAGTTGTGAGATCCATCAAGAGGACCTATAAGTGGTATCAGAGCTTTCGGCTCAACTTTTTGTGGATTTTGGGTCAAACTTTTCAGGTTTTGATCTTAGTTTTTGTTGGATTTGAGATTGATTTCGTGTTACTCACCTCTTTTGGAGTCCCTTACACCTTGGAAATACACGAGAATCACCAAATCTAAGTTTTTAGTGTTTTAAGTTTTAGTGTCCGAGCTCAGATTCGGTTTAAAACTCAGATCTAGGCCGATTTATTGATTTTTAGAATAAAGTCTTTTTGACTCTTTGGAAGTTGAGGTGCTATATTCTAAAAAAAAAAAAATCGCATCAGGTACTGTAGCAGTCGCATCGCCGAGGTACTGTAGCAATAACGGGTACTGTAGCAGTGGCATCTCCGAGGTACTGTAGCAAAAAGATTTCGCATAACTGTAGCAACTCATGCGTCGCATGCACTGTAGCAACTCGGTACTGTAGCAAAAAAAAAAAAAACTTAATTTTTTTTTTCTCTTTCTCTACAAAAAAAAAAAAAAATGTCTTACGAACTTAAACTTGGAGGAATCTGGATATGGGAGAAAGCCGAAAGAAAATATTAAAAGAAGAATTCAACATGTTTATACATATTAAAGGAGAATCGGTTGCCTCTCTCATCAACATATTTGAGTCACTCGTCTCCAAAATGAGTAGTGTCGGTATCATCAATGGTTTGTTTGAGATCAACATGAAGTTGTTGAATTCACTACCTTACACATGGAACATCAATATGGTTACCATCAAAAGAACCACAAACCTGTATACCATGACACTTTCAGAGATCACTTCTACCATCAAGTCTTTTGAAATAATGGAAGATAAGCTCCAAATGAACAATCAGTCCAAAGAAAATAAAGTTGGGACAAGTAATAAAGTTGGGACAAGTGTTGCCGGTAAAAGCAATCATGCATGTCCTATCATTCCCGACACATCACCAGCTGATGAGGTAAATTACAATCTTTGTTCTCAATAATGCATCAACAAAGTCACATACAATAGATATCATCAAGACGAAGTTTTGAAAGAAAATGCAAAACTTCGTCAGTTAAATGCTGAATATGTAAAATCTGACAAGATCTACGTTGAAAAGATTAAAACTCATCATGATGATGTGGCAAATCTTAAACTTAAGATTTTTATAAAGGAGCATGATGTTATCTATTATAAAAATATAATTTCTGAACTAAAAGAGGAAATTGAGAATTTGAAACTTGATGCTTCTGACAAAAGGGAAAAGGAAAAGAAAGTTGAATGATTTGAAGCATCATCTGAGAAATTGGATGATCTTATTGGAGCCCAGAGAAGTACCAAAGTTAAAGCGGCGCTAGGATATGATTATTCAGCAGTACCTCCACTGATGAATAATAATTACACTAGCTTGCCCCACTTTAGCTATAATACTTTTCCAAACGAGGAAATGGAATACGGGGTTGGTAGAATACCAAAGCCTGTGAAATTTGTTCATGCTGCCTCTCAAACTGCTGCTCCAGTCCCATCATCTGATAAATCTGACATCAATGTGTCTTGTGTAGCAGGTGATGTAAATGGTGGTGAATGTGGGACGGTTAACCTGGGTTGTAAGCTAAAAAGAAAGTTAGAACCACGTTTTGAATCATGTGTGGATCTAACCAAAACTATTAACAATCCAGTTTGTAATAAAGTTTGTGAATCCATGTTGGGAAGTTTAAAGTCAGGGTCAAATTATGTATTTTGTGAAAATTCAAGTGATGATAGTTGTACAAACGTTTGCAATGAAAATGAATGTTCTTCTTCTGACTCAGATTATGAAACCGTTTGTGATGAAACTTTTGTTGAAAAATGTGTCAACGAAAGTAGGCATGTTGAGGTGAACATATCAAGTTTTTCATCATCAAGTTGTGAGACTGAGGATAATTCAAGTAAAAGCAAAGTTTTTGAAAATGAAAAGACAAGTACTTCGTGTAAATATGTTCCACCAAATAAACGATCATTTTCTCAAACAACCAATCAATTTAGAAATCCTCAGCCATACAACTTCTGTGACAACAACTACCATGGTCATTATCAACAAAATTTTGTTGATCCATATTACACAAATGTGTTTTATAATCATGTTCCTTTCCAAGGATCATCTTTCCCACCACACCAACCACATTATAGTTCAGATGAGTTCTTTGGCACTCCCAGGAGAAAGTGTTGTTTTGTGTGTGGTCACTCTTCTAACCTTGCAAGACATTGCATGCACTAGTTCAAGCAACAGCTTGATATTCAAAGGCGGCTTAGTCAGTCCCCAAAAGGAGCTTTTAGTAGCCCTGATTCAAGGACTGATCAAGCTGATAGTGAACCCAGTGAAATAGATGTGAGATCCAAAGTAAATAAAGTAAAACAAAAAAAGAAACCTTTTTGGAAAATCAAGAAGGATAAAATCAAAAAGGATCCTAAGACTGTAAAGTCTGAGGATTCACCAAAAACAGTTTCAAAATCAAGAAAAGAAAAGTCCAAAATTTCCAAAACCAAGGAACAAGTTTTTACTTGGATTCCTAAGGACTGTTCTTCATCAAGTGAGGATCCAACAAGAAATAAATGGTTTTCAGGAAATAAAATCAAGTTTGGTCGATTTACGGTTGACCTTCCCGGGACAAAAGTATCCTGGGAATCCATGTCTATTTGAACGCTTAGTGCATGCAGGGTCAATCAAGGAGGATTATCAATAGTATTAGGTACTTAGATAGTGATTGCACCCGGCATATGATGGGAGACGAACCCTTGCTATTTGATGCTAAACCATTTGATGGCGGATTCGAGTCTTTCATAAGCGACATGGGAGGACAAACTTCATGGAAGGGAAGCCTTGTTTAAATGGTTCAACAATAACTTTTCGAGCATTTCTCAAACCAACCTCGTCCAACTGCTTCTTTCAAGTGATGGATCTAGCATCAGCTGTTGGATCTTGGTTTGAATCTCTTCAACTTTTTTATACAATGTGATAATGCATGCTTAAGATAGTCCATCTGACAACAACTTTGCTGACCTTTTCACTAAAGCCATCGATCATACCCGATTTGAATTTCTGGTCGAATCGTTCGACATGATCAATTTTGATTAAAACAACCTATCTATCTTTTTTTTTTATATAAAATTGTAAATATTTTTCAAACATGTCACAATTTTAGAGGGAGAAAATGAGTTAAGTTTAACTCACCAAAAAGATTTTCAATTCATCTTAAGAAAAGCAAAAACAAATCATTTGATTTACCAAAAAGATTTTATATTACTTTTAAGAAAATCTAAAAGGAATTGTCCCGTTTAGAGGGAGTTCCTGCTTAGAGGGAGTCGGATAATTAAAATTTTCAAATTTTGAGAATTGATCTAACCATTGGAAAATGATAGTACATTGATATGCAATGATCCTAGCGCATGAAAAGAGTAGATCAAAAGTCTACAAAATCACTCACAGCTGTGTAGATAGGCTTGACAAACAAGTAAGTGTTGGGTGATATAAACTTAAATTCCTGCTGGTACTAGTGGATATACGATTATGAAGCGGTTGCATAATTCCGTGAAGTCATATTCATGAAGGCAGAAATGTAATTATACATGTCATACCCAAGCCTCTTTTTACCTGATCACAGTCGTCTTATGAAATATGTGTCAATTTTTAATTTTCTAATTGAGTCAAGAAAAGTTTCAAAGAAAAGCAAGAAAAAGAAAAACAAAATAGTCAGAAAAGAAAAAGAAAATTCAAGAAAAAGAGTAAAAAAAAAAGTCAATCTTAGGGATTTTAATTCTGCTTTATTTCTTCATTTAATTTTGATTCAAGCCTTGGACTTTTTCTGTTTGTAGTCATACAAGATCTGATTGTTAAAGCCCTGAATCTTCTGCTTTATTTTAATCTTTCTAGATCGAGTCAAGTGTGCAAAAATAAAGAATAAAGTGTCAAGTATGTTAATAAGTATACTATGATCAAATAAGAAATGTTTAAGTCAAGTTGAGGTGATATGTTAACACAAAGTAAGCCCGAGATATGATGAAATAAGTAACATGTCTGATTAAGTGGGACTACATAAGCACCTTGCCTAATTGTACTTTAAACGTATCACTTTGGCATCAAAACACTTGTCAAGTTAAACAAACGGACAATATCTACAGTCGTTATGAAATTGTGACATAATAATATCAAAATGGAAACGCAATCTAGGGCTTTGCAAAATATGATTCCATGTTATGATCTTTCTCACAAAAATATTAAAATCATTAGAAAATTTTGTAAACATTATTGATATATAATATTAATTTCATCTTTACTCCTATCTTTTATTGTTTATTTTGATTTTGTTTTATTTTAGTTTCAACTTCAAAATGTTATGTATATATTTTCGTTATTTTTAAAATATATGAAAATGCCAAAAAGATTTTAAGTTTTTATTATGTTCGTACATATTTTGTTAAACTTTGTTTCATTCAAAATCATGTGCTTTGTTGTCAAGGTCGTTCATGCATTATTCGTTGGAAATCTGGGACTTAAACAAATCATTTACAAGTTGAGGGACTGAAATTGGGAGGGCCTATGAACGATTTCTTCTTGACCCTCGAGAGGGTCTGTGAACGAATCTTATCGTTCCAAGTTGTGTGCGATCAAGATCAAATCTGCTTGAAGTGGCAGATGCTGAAGCGAAAAGAAAATGAGAACGTGAAAGCTGGTGGTTGAAGCTAAAAATGAACTGATTGCATTCAAAGACAAGGAAAGAAACCAGTCGGCACAAGAAAGTCAACAAAAGAAATTAGATGTCGAGCCTCCCGCATCTGATGTTTCTAAAATTTGCTGTAGTCGATCATTCATAGAAAATAAGATTGAAGTTCAAGTTTACAAGACTGGAAAATAAAGATTTGTTCAAGATCCAATCTCGTTCAAGACCCTGGATCAAGACAAGTACTAGTTTCAAGAAATAAAGACGAAGCAAAGAACTTGACGAAGGTTCCTCGATATACTCAATCCTAGAGGGAGATTGTAGGGCCAATATTATATATTGTTTTTAGGATTGTATATGTCGTTTTAGTTTGCTTTAGTCGGTGTAGTACGTACTCTGTATGTTTATTTTGTAAGTTTATTATGTAAACTTTGGAGAAATGGGGACCCTATATAAAGGCAACTTAACCCATTTCTCCATAAGAACTCAACACAATTCAAAGAAAACTTTTGGAAATAAACTCTCTCTCTTCATCTTTTCTCTCTTTTAGAATAACAAAACTAAGATCCGAGATCCGAGTGTCGTTGGTGATTTTCGCTAACCAACAACACGGATTGATCCGAGTCAAGTTGTGAGATCCATCAAAAGGACCTACAATTAACTTATCTTGATCCATCAAGAGGACCTACAATCAAGAGGATCCATCAATAGGTCCTATAAGTTTTTAATCCACAAGTTTTGTAAAATATAAAATCCTTAGATTTATAGTTATTTAATAGATTCTGAAAGTGAAGATACATTGCATAGCAATTTTTTATATTCATATGCTAATTGATATATATAACCCGACTTTAATGTACAAAAATTTCATCGATACAAAAATAAAAAGTATGTCGATATTTTTATGATATTTGACCATTAATATAGTAACAAAACTACAAATTTAGTGTCTTGTCACCTTGTAGAAAAATGGACTTCTTGCCGCTAAAATTGGCGAGCTAATATGTAAGGTTTGATCTCTTCCTATGGATTAACAAACCCAAGTTTCAGTTCATATCATTGTAATATATAGTGAAACAAAAAAACAACGATAATAGTAAAAGATTGATGCCTGATGGTGATGGTGTAGACTCGGTCAGCTCAGGAAAGATATTGATGTGAAGAACACGATTGGAGAATATTGATGTGAAGAACACGATTGGAGAATTTGCTATTGTTGAACGCGAAAGTGAAGTCGTCGTGGTCGCAGTCATCTTCAGGAGTGAAGTTAGAATCTATGACCAACGTTGTAGGATCGAACGTATCATAATTGGAACCTGTCATCGTATGTGAAAAGAATATGAGAGAGATGATGAAAACCCTAGTTAATCATTTAACAAATTTACCAACCAAGTTAATTGGTGAATAACAAAGCTAAATTATAAAATAAAAATAAAAATAAAAATAAATAATAGATATGTACCAAACCTTAAAGAATATGTTTAATTAATATATTTATGGGTTTTATCAGTTTTAGCAAAATTTTAGGAGAAATAATTATTCTCCATCCAAGTTTATCTTGTTTTAGCCTAAATGCATAATGTTGTTTGTGTGGACCTCGGCTTGAAAAGAAATGGCTTCGGATACTCTCTTAACATGAACATGAAAGTATTCGTACTTATGAAACCCCAACCCAAGTTTTAACAAACCCAAACTCGACCCGTTATATTTTTGAGTCACGTAGATATTTCCTTTTCAGAGGTTTTGAGTAAACTCGAAAAAACTGTTTAACCATTTATTCCCTAATTAATAGTATTAGACTTTAGCACGCCTATAGCAGATTACTATTCCATCGATTACTACTCCGCTATTGCCTTAGTTCCACCAATTACTTGGGACCAAAGACGAAGATGGTGTTCTAAATGGAAGATGTACACATTGTAACAACTTGTACAAATGTGATTCCATATCTAGGTACGAGTAATTATTGTAAATATTTAAAAAAGGTGTCTCATACTTAGCAAACAAGCTGATCCGCAAACATAAATCGCATTTTGGGTTGAAAATGAAATCACCACGTGGACTGTGACATTTGATCAAAAAGCAATTAGGAATGTTCTTAGCCCATCTATATCTGTCTACTAGATTTTATTCCTCGTATAACGGGGTTGTTTTAAATTATTCGTGTTAGGTCCCGTTTTATTTATTAAGTCTTTTGTATTGGAACATTAGTTTGGGCTTTTATATGTATTTTTGTGGTTATGTATGTTTGGGCCCAAGGCCATGTAAACAAGCCTATTGGGCCATTTGATAGGAAATAGACCAAAGTTCTCATGCATGCTTCCTATAAATAGGGAAGCATGTCATGAGAAACCAAGCTTTTGTCCAATCTTATTATATTGCTCTCTCTTTCTCTCTCTCTCAAAACCGAAAATAACCTCAAGATCCGAGACCAAGATGCTTGGTGTGATATTCCGCTAGCATCAAGTTTGGTTGATCCAAGAATAGTTGTTAGATTCAACCATTTGGGACCTACAATTGGTATCAGAGCTTTGGCTCACCAGTTGAGGTTTTTGGATCACAACCTTGGGTTTATATATTGAGAAAGTGAAAAGAAAAGGTTCTTGCAAAGAAAACCACAAAACTACAAAAAGATTCGGGTTCAAAAGCAACACAAAATGTCTTAGAAGTTGTTATTGTTGAAATATCAAGCTTAAAAGGTGTTAAAATTAAAGAAATAAGTGTTTAAGGTTGTTGAGAAATTTGGGTTTCAAAATTCGCATTCGCATGTACCGTAGGGTCGTTGTACTAAACTCTGACAAGTTAGGTAAAACAGATCACGAGAAAGATTGCTTCTAGAAGATTGAGAAAATTTCGCATCGCACTAAAATTTGCTTCGCCTGAAAACTTCGCTTCGTAAGACAAGCTTCGCATCGCTTGAAAGTTCGCTTCGCTTGTGACTTCGCTTCGCATCAAAGTTCGCTTCGCTTGAAGAAAGTTCGCATCGCACTCAGAACTTTGCTTCGCAAATCTTGCGAATTGTTTGAAATTTGTTTTTTTCGCATTCTTTGCGAAATTCCTGTTCTGTTTTGTGAAATCTCATTTGTTTAAGGACTTTTGGTGTTTGAAACTGTTGAATCATGTCTAATACAGATTCTGAGTTGTTGAAGGGGTACTTGTTGCTTGAGAATCAAGTGGGAACAAATACAATACCTCTAAAATTCATGACCTTAGATGACAACTTTGCTGATTTTAAGTGGAGGTTCATGAACTTTATTTCTTTGACCAACTTTGAGTTGATGAGATGTTTTGAAATAGGTCCTCATGTTCCCATGACCATCACTCCAAATGGGGAACAACCAAAACCAGTTGAAAGTTATGATCAAAATGATAGGACCTTGATAGAGCAAGACAAGAAAGCATACCTCACTCTAACTGTCTGTCTTTCCAATGAAATTACTGAGACTCTACGGGAACACACAACTGCCAAGGGACTGTGGGATGCACTGGTTAAAAAGGTTGAAGGAAATGCTGAGATAAGGGAAAATAAGAAGGCCCTGTTGAAGGAAGAGTTTAACATGTTCAACTATCGTCAAGGTGAAAGTGTAGGGGACTTAATAAAAAGATTTGAAAAGTTGTTAGAAAGAATTAGAGCTGCTAGTGTCAACATCATGAATTCTGAAATCAACCACAAATTAATGAATTCTTTGTCGTATAGCTGGAGTACCAATACTGTGACAATCAAGAGAACTACTAACTTGAATGCAATTTCAAATACTGAAATGGATGAGCAAATGAGGATGAACAACCATATAAGTTTTCTAAATCAAGCTGGAATGAATACTGGAACTTCAATGCCTACTGCTTTCATAAGCAAATCCCAGCAAAACATGTATCCAGTAAACACTCCAAAGTACTCTTCAGTTGTGCCTCCACAGAAGACAACATTTATCTCAACTGGCAATCAGTCTGTGTCATCTGGTTCAAGCTCATTTCAAAAGGCTGTTGATATTGCAGTTGAACAAGCATTGAAAGCCCATGGAATCACTTCCTCTTCAAAAACACAGCAAAGTCAGATTTCCAGCTACTGTGAAGCACTTCCTTTGTTAAATGACTCCAACGTTGCAATTGTTCGAGCTTTTCTTTCAAGTCAAGAAGAATTGTTGCAAGGAAAGTTGTTGCCACCACAATTCGAACAAGGTGATCTGAAAGATATCAACAAGAAAGATCTCAAGAAAATGGATATCAAGTATCAGATGGCTATGGCAGTTCACAGGGCAACAAACTTTATGAAGAAGTACGGAAAGAATAGTTTCAATGACTATGACAATAAAAGAATCGGGTTTGACAAAGAGAAGTTGAGGTGTTACAATTGTAATGAACTGGGTCACTTTTCAAGAGAGTGCACAAATCCTCCAAAACCAGCAAGCGACATTCGGGTGACAGAAGTGTCTGATGAAGAAAACAGCAGGTCAGTTGGGAAAAGGAACATGGTACAAAAGCCCAGCACTTCAGTTCCAAGAATTGGAAATTATCCACACAAGGGAAACTCAAGCTCAAATTCAAAAGCCCTTGTCTCTCAAGAAGAGGTCCATACCGGCTTGGATTGGGATGACCAGTTTCAGGAGCTGAATAATCCTCTTAACATGGCTGGAATGACTTTTTCTTCAAACAACGAAGCGTCTTCATCTTCGTGTGCAGGTTCTCATGTGTCACATATGACAACGAGGTATTCAGCAATCTTTGCTCTCAAGCATGTATTAACAAGGTTAATTTTTATAGACACAATCACAATGAGGTTTTGAAAGAAATTTCAAAACTCAAAGAATTGAACACTGAATATGTAAAAGCTGATAAGATTTACATTGAGAAAACTGAAACTCACCGTGATGATGTAGCAAATCTGAGACTTAAAATTTTTCATACAGAGCAAGAAGTAATTTATTATAAGAACATAGTTTCAAAACTTAAAGATGAAATTGAAAATCTGAAACTTGAGGCTTCTGATAAAAGGAAACAAGAAAAGATAGTCGAAATATTTGAAACATCATCAGAGAAATTAGATGATATTATTGGAGCCCAGAGAAGTACTAAGATGAAGGTTGGGCTAGGGTATGATTATACGACTGTACCACCTCCTCTAAATGATAATTATACCAGCTTGACCCACTTCAGCTATAATACTTCTTTTGAGGAAGAAATGTCATACGGGGATGTTAAAATACCAAAACCTGTGAAATTTGTTCCTCCTGTCTCACAAACTGCAGCTCCAGTCCTACCATATGATAAAACTAACATCAATGTGTCTTGTGAAGCATGTGATGTAAACAATGGTGAATGTGGGAAAGTTAAACTTGGGTTGTAAGCAAAATGGAGAGTTAGAACCCGACTACATCACCTTATACGTCAAATCACACATACTTCAGTGAGCAAGAAGTCTGTAGATTCAACCAAAGAAAATGTTTCTTTGTTTGTGGAAATCCTTCTCATCTTACAAGACATTGCAAAAACTGGCACAAGCAACAAAGATATTTAAACAGTAAGTTTGGTCAGGCATTTCCTAAGGTTGATCACAAACCTAAGAAAATGACTCACCAAAGTCACTCCTCTGCCAGTGAGACGGATTCAAGATCTAAAAGAGAAAAGAAACCAAAGAAACCATTTTGGTTAACCCAAAGGGAAAGAAAAAGGTTAGCAAAGGGTTCAGAAGCTGAAAAGCCAAAGAGCCCTTCAAATGTTTTCAACAAGAAACACACTGAGGACTTTGTTGTTAAGTCCAAACCAAAACGAAGGCAATCCAGAAAACCTTTCCAAAACTGAGGAAAACATAACTCATGTTCCTCGAGGGATTGCTCTTCAGATTCTGATTCACCAAAAGATTACATTTTCAAGAATTATAAAATTAAACATGGTGATTTTATGTTTAATCTTCCTGAGACAACTAAGTCTCGGGACCCTTCTACTAACTAGCTGTTCTTGTGTGTAGGGTCAGCCTGGAAGGCCTGTCAACAGTATTTGGTACTTGTACAGTGGCTGCACCCGACACATGACTGGAGATGAGTCTTTGCTGTTTGATGTCAAACCATTCGACGGAGGACATGTCTCCTTTGCTGGTGATGTAGGAGGAGAAATCACGAAACAAGGCAAGGTATCAAATGGAATCCTGACTTTCGAGGATGTGAACCTTGTGGAGCAGCTCAACCACAATTTGCTCAGTGTCTCCCAAATCTGTGATAAGCATTTCTCAACCCTCTTTACAGAAAATGAGTGTCTAATTCTCAAACCAGGTTTTAAAGTCCCCGATGAGTGGATTTTGATGCGTACTCTGAGGCATAATGATGCATACATTCTGGACATGAGAAGCAATTACTCAATGGGGACTGCTTCTTGTCTGCTGTCCAAGGCCTCGGAGAATGACTCGTCCCTATGGCATCGACGCTTGGATCACGTGTAACATCTCGAGAATACTCCATTCAAAGATTGGGCTAAAAATGACATTTCTAGAACTAAAGTGAGTGTAAAATGAAAAATTTGGTTTTCCAGAACCATCGCGCTACGCGATGGGCAGATATAAAAGAGTATCGTGCTACGCGATGATGATTCCCAAGAAACCAGAAAAAATGGGGCGCCGCGCTACGCGATGACCCAGAATAAAGGGGCATCGCGCTACGCGATACCCCATTAAGCAAACCAGGGACAAGTGGCCAACCACATGTCACCACATGGCAACTTTAGGGGAATTGCGGCATCGCGCTACGCGACGGTCTCCAAAATTCGCCTATAAAAGGGCAATTACGGGTACAATCCCCATTCATCCAATTTCACTCTCATTCTCACCTAGTTAACCTAGGAGTACGTGCCAAGAGTCTCCCGACGTTTCGAAGGCTTATTTTCGCGATGAGACGAGGTTCGGTTTTATGAAATTCGTGCACGTATCGAAGTTTTAACATGCTTTAGAACAGATAAGTGAGTAGGAGCGAAGTTTTGCCAATCAAGCTTCCATTCCACATTAGTATTAACATTACCGAGTACGTATTAAGGTAGGGGTTCTGCCCAAATATTATTTTATTATTATATTATATGGCTTAGACCATAGTCAGGGGTATAGCCCAAAACCTTGATCATAATTATGTTTATAATAGCTTTATACATGCAAATGTTATAGTTAAAATAATGTTTCTTTATGATTAAGAAACATAAGCTTTTACATACAAGCAGATATAATAGTTTCTTCATAATTAAGAAACATAAGATTTAAATACCGGGGTAATAGTCAATTCAATGTTTCTTCTTGACGAAGAAACCTATCAATAGATATTTCTTCATGAAGAAGAAACTTAACACATGATTTGTAACAAATGAAAAGACTACGGGTTTAAACATTTTATTCAAAAAAATGATCAGTCAAGGTTTATAGCTATCAAAACCAGACTAAAGGTCTGTAGCTGGATCAAGAGACGATCCGAGTATTTATATAAACTTATTTTATTATAGATCAATCATCAATCATTCACAAGGGTTTTCAAACGAGATTACCACATCATTCAGAAAAGACAATCACAATCACAATCACAGGTGAATACCTCAAACCTTTTTCAGTCAGTCAGATAAACGGGTTGTTTATCTTAAACAGTCAGTCAAATATGAGATTACGTGATCTCTAAATTTTAAGGGATTACGTGATCCCTAAGTCACAAGGTAGATAATAAAAGCAACTCAGACCGAGTACACATGTGTATGGATCCAAACACATCTGTTAACCTTTCAATCAAGGCTACGTTGCCGCATGCTAACAGACATAACGAAAGTTCTCCAATGGGCAACAGTTATTGGAGAACCATAATTGTGTGTGTATGTAAGTGGCACAAGTTCCCAGTTATAAGAGACGTTTTTGCTGAGTTTATCCCAAAACTATCTTGTCAGTCAAATGTTTTCAAGAGTCAAAGATTCACCAGCATATCGTTGACGTATTTTTCTCCCTCATTACAGGAAAACAAGTATAGCACAGATAGCACGGAATTAGAGTCATTCATGGAGATAGATGCTCATAGATGAAGATGGCTCAGTTTTTAAATAAATGAATTATTATAAACATGAATAAACAAGGTTTGTAAACCCAAAATACTTGGATATTTATTATCCAAGAGATTTTTAAAATAAAATAATATTTTATTATAATCAAAGACTTCCGCTAATAACCCGCAACTCTGATATATTTTCAAAACAGGTACCAACTACGGTGTCATTCCTAGGCCCTAAGTCAGGGTGTGACAGGTTGGTATCAGAGCCATCGACCTCCCTCAGGTAAGGGAAAAGGGTGTATAGGAACCGCTTTACTCCTGATCCCAGTATCTAGTAGTGAAGACTCGTATCAGACCTCAATGGAAGAAAATTCATATTCCTTCGATTCCAACATCCCACTAGCCCATATCATTCGAAGACTAGGTGTGCAAGGAACATGATCAAGTGGATCAAGTAGATCCAGAAATCAATAAAGTCAAAGGGAAAAGGAATAATGACTGATCCGGAAGAAAATCCTCAGGGGCAGGAATATTTTAGTTACCCAACAAATCAGGATCCATACTTTGGTCATCCTCACAATGAAGGCTGGAGCACAGATTATGAAGTACTGTACATCAGAGATGATTCAACATGTTATGGAGTAAATGTTACAAAAATAGCCGACGCAATGCTCAACTATATAGAGATGGAAGAAGAGAAGGAGAAAGAAAGAGAAAAAGGAAAAGAAAAGAAGACCGCCGAGAATATCAAGAAGGATAGCAAGATCAAGAAATTAATTATCCGCTGGAAGAAATAATAATAAGAAAAGTAGTAGCTATAAACAAGTGTAGCTATAATAATTTTGTGCACTCTTGTAACTACAATAAGATGAATAAAAGATATGTTTTAATTTCCCCGAATATTGAACTTGTCTTTAAAATTTTATTGTAGTATATCAAGAAAAGAAAGCACAAATTAACTGAGTAATATCTCTGATATAATTGGAAGTAAAAGAAGATCCATCAATAAGATTAAGGAAAAGTCCAGGTGAACATATTTCAAAGGATAAATTTCTCCAAGTCAACGAGAGATAAAGTATTTTAATAGGAAAAGACCTAGAAAGAGAACAAATATAATCAGAAAATCACAAAGTGGTGATGAGATACATGAATTTGTCATTCACACGATTATCTAACATCATCCTTCAATCAAAGTAAAAGCATTGAGATTGTGCCTTATGTGATATAGATAATCTCAAGAAAGAGATATTGGTGATAAAAAAAATAAAAGGAAGAGTCAACAAGAGGTCTTTTATAATTTCTCTCGAAATACGACATATCATAGCATAAATCGATATTTCATACCCATATTGTCTATTTAAGTATCACGCAATTATTTTTAACGTTTATTATCAATAATATATTTCTTTTATACTATATAAATTATGTTTACAGAAATGTCGAATCCAATCAATCAAGAGAACAATGATGAAGCTTCAAATCAAAGAAACAACAGAGAAGTATTAGAACATGCCCAGGAGATTCCTGAGCAATTTATGGTCCAAGTACAAGAAATGATTAATAATGCAAGTCTCCATTTTGGTAGTTTTAGTCCCTGGAGTTCGTTTTGAGCGTTTTCGGAGAATTTTAAGAACCGAAAAGGGTGTTTTTTTATCCAACAACTATAAAACAAATATTTAACATACAATTCATCATTTTGATAATATCGAAAGGTTCGGGATACAAAACGGGTTGGGTTTACATTAAGAATACAAGTATAAAATAACCCGAAATTGACAAATGTCACAGTATCCCCTACTTTAGGAAATTTCGTCCTGAAATTAAGATGATGTAAATAAATATGGATATTTCTCCTTCATCGAGTCTTCTCGTTCCCATGTAAACTCCGCGCCACGCCGTGATTCCCATCGAACTTTAACTAACTTAATGCGACTTTGCTTGGTTTTCTTTTCATTGCGGTCCATGATTTCAACGGGTCGTTCAACCATAATCATTGATTCATTGACTTGTATTTCGTCAAGAGGTATATGGAGACTACCTTCGGCTAAGCACTTCTTGAGATTTGAAACATGAAAGGTCGGATGAACACCGGTGAGTTCTTCCGGTAGTTCGAGTCGGTAGGCTACTTTTCCGACTCTCTCAAGAATCTTGAATGGGCCTACGAAACGGGGAGCTAGTTTTCCTTTCTTTCCAAAACGAACAACTCCTTTCCAAGGGGATACCTTGAGAAGGAAGAGGTCGTCGACATTGAATTCGATCGGTTTTCGCCGTTTGTCGGCATAACTCTTTTGTCGACTTCTAGCGGCAAGTAGGTTCTTGCGAATTTGGTCGATACAGTCGGTGGCTTCTTGGACCATTTCGCGTCCGGTAATTTGAGCTTCCTCGATTTCGTTCCAACTAATCGGGGAACGACATTTGCGACCGTAGAGAGCTTCGAAAGGAGGCATACCTATGCTAGAATGGAAACTGTTATTGTAAGAGAATTTAATGTAAGGAATGTGAGAATCCCAATTCCCACCGAAATCGAGTACACACGCTCGAAACATGTCCTCAAGTGTTTGAATCGTACGTTCGGATTGTCCATCCGTTTGAGGATGATAAGCGGTGCTAAGATCAAGACGAGTTCCCAAGGTTTCTTGAAGTGATCGCCAAAAATGAGATTTAAATCGAGCATCGCGATCGGAGATGATAGTCAAAGGTAAACCGTGGCGACACACGATTTCGCGAACGTAGATTTGGGCAAGTTGCTCAACGGAGTATTTTTCTCGAATTGGAATAAAGTGAGCGGACTTGGTTAATCGGTCAAGAATCACCCAAATGCTATCGTTGCCTTTTTGTGTAGTGGGTAGTTTCATTATAAAGTCCATAGCAATGTCTTCCCATTTCCATATAGGGATTGGTGGTTGCTCGAGTAACCCAAAGGGTTTTTGATGTTCGGCTTTGACTTTAGAGCAAGTAAGACATTTTGAAACGTACGTTGCTACGTCTTTCTTCATACCCGGCCACCAAAAGGTAGAACGAAGATCAAAATACATTTTATCCGCACCGGGATGAACAGAATATCTTGACTTGTGAGCTTCATCGAGTATGCAAGTACGAAGGTCATCGCGATCGGGAATCCATAAACGATTGAGATAATACAATAAGCCATCGGGTTTTGTTTCGAGTTGAAGCTCGGCTCCACATGACATTTCGTCGTACATGTTGCCTTCGTCAATAGAGGTTCGTTGGGTTTGATAGATTTTGGCTTTGAGATCGGTTTGAACGGTGACGCTAAGAAGCAATACGGATTTGACATTAACCTTCCGACTAAGGGCATCGGCCACGACATTCGCTTTACCGGGATGGTAGCGAATTTCGCAATCGTAGTCACTAAGTAACTCAGCCCATCTTCGTTGTCTCATGTTGAGATCTTTTTGGTCAAAAATGTGTTGAAGGCTTTTGTGATCGGTAAAAACCACACATTTCATTCCGTAAAGGTAATGTCTCCAAATTTTGAGTGCGAAAACGACGGCACCAAGTTCAAGATCGTGAGTCGTGTAGTTCTTCTCGTTGACCTTGAGTTGCCTTGAAGCATACGCGATAACTTGACCTCGTTGCATGAGAACGCAACCGATACCTTGATGAGAAGCATCGCAAAATAGTACAAAGTCGTCGTTTCCATCGGGAAGGGTTAGAACAGGAGCATTGCAAAGCATGTGTTTAAGAGTATTAAATGCTTCTTCTTGTTTGGATCCCCATTCATAAGGCTGTCCTTTGTGAGTTAGGGAAGTGAGGGGTAAAGAGATCTTGGAAAAATTTTGGATGAAACGCCGATAATATCCGGCCAAACCGAGGAAAGATCGAATTTCCGTGGGTGTAGTCGGAGTCTTCCAATCTTTGACGACTTTGATTTTTGCGGGATCAACATGAATACCCTTGTCGTTGACGATGTGTCCCAAAAATTGAACTTCCTCTAGCCAAAATTCACATTTTGAGAATTTGGCGTAAAGTCGTTCTTTTCTTAAGACTTCGAGAATGGAACGCAAGTGATGCTCATGCTCGGCTTTGGATTTAGAGAAGATGAGAATATCATCAATAAAGACAATAACAAATTTATCTAGAAACGGTTTGCAAACGCGGTTCATGAGATCCATAAATACCGCGGGTGCATTGGTTAACCCGAAGGGCATGACCAAAAATTCGAAATGTCCATATCGAGTACGGAATGCGGTTTTTGGAATGTCTTCTTCGCGAACACGCAACTGATGATATCTCGATCGAAGATCGATTTTGGAGAAACACGTTGCGCCTTGGAGTTGATCGAAGAGGTCGTCGATTCGTGGCAAAGGATAACGATTTTTGATAGTAAGTTTATTGAGTTCACGATAATCGATGCACATGCGAAATGAGCCATCTTTCTTTTTCACGAAGAGGACGGGAGCGCCCCAAGGAGAGAAGCTTGGATGAATAATCCTTTGTCAGAAAGTTCTTCGAGTTGGTTTGATAACTCTTGCATTTCCGACGGGGCTAAACGGTAAAGAGCCTTGGCCACGGGCATTGAGCCAGGCACAAGATCGATTCGAAATTCAACCGGACGAATTGGTGGAAGACCGGTAACATCATCTGGAAAGACGTCGAGGAAATCACAAACAATGGAGATATCTTTGATTTTTCTTTCCTTGTGGTCTTTTACCACCGCTTGGGCTAGGAACGGAACATACTTTTGGCGTAAGTATTTTTGCGATTGAGAACACGACATGAGATTGAGCCTTTTAGGAAACATTTTGCCGTAGACCTTGAGAGTTTTACCGTTGACAAGCGGAATCCGAATGAATTTATCATAACAAACGACTTCGGCACGGTGCAAAGATAACCAATCCATGCCAACTATGACATCGAAACTTCCCATTTGCATCGGAATGAGATCGATGGAGAATTTACGCTTACAAAGAGTGAGAGAACAATTACGAAGGACCGAGTTTATGGTGATAGAATTTCCATTGGTGACTTCGACAGAAAAGGGTCGAGAAAGTTTAGTGCGAGGTACGGCAAGAGTAGATTCAAACTTTAATGAAATAAAACTTCTATCGGCACCTGTATCAAATAATATAGAAGCCAAATGCTCGTTCACTAAAAACATACCGTTCACAACATCGTTTGCCACTTGAGCTTGATTAGCATTCATCATAAAAGCTCGTCCTTGGTTACAGGGATTTCCTTGAGGTGCATGAGGTGGTGGAGGAGGAGGTGCTTGGATGGCTTGCATGGGTTGGATGAGTGGTGCATTGAGTTGGGGAAGTTGAGGTTGGTAGGTTTGGACTTGGTAGGCTTGGGTTTGATAGTAGGGTATGGTTACGGTTTGGGCTTGGTTTGCAAAAGTGAGTCGTGGGCAATTGTTGCGGAAAGGATTTGGGTCACCACAGTTAAAGCAAGCTCGGGGTTGTTGAGGAGGGTTTTGCGGGTAAGGTGCAAAGCGGTTTTGGGTGTTTTGTGGAGTGGTTCTTGGTTTGTTGGGTTGAGTACGTTGTGTGGAACGACATGTGTTATTTAGATGGCCAAAACGGTTACAAATGGTGCAATGGCGACAAGGTAAGTGAGATGGGTGATGAAGTTGACAATTGTTGCATAGTGGAAAAGTACCGGTATAGGATTTTCGACTTTGTGGGGGAGCTTGGGGTTGTTGTTGCGGTTGCGGTTGGGTAACTGCATAGTTTCGGTGGTTTTGTTTGGGTTTCTTGTTGTGGCGGGAAGAGTTTGAGTAGTTGATGGCTTGAGGTGGTGGGTCAACTTTGGCTTGAGGTGCGGGTTCGGTTTTGCTTTTATCACTTTTCTTCTTGATGGTTAGGGTACCCGCCTTAACATGGTTCTCCGATAGCGCACCGGCTAGAGTAATTGCATCCTCAAGGTTCTCGGGTTTGCTACTCATGACTGAGTCCCGAATTAGCTTGGGTAAACCTCCGATGTATATGTCGATTTTACGTTCGAGCGGGGTAACCAAATGAGGTACAAGGGTGCTCAATTCATGAAAACGGAGCTAGTAAGTGGCATTATCACCACTTTCTTGTTTCAATTCCCAAAATTCGGCTTCAAGCTTTTGGAACTCGTGTTTGGGACAAAACTTCTTCATCATGAGTTCCTTAAGTTCGGTCCATGGAAGCGCCATGGCAATTTCCGCCCCTTGGAGATGCATAACACTACCCCACCACGTAAGAGCAGTTTCCTCAAACATGCTCGAAGCGAAATTAGTTTTCTTCGCTTCGGGGCACTCGCTGTGTCAGAACACACTTTCCATCTTTTCAAACCATTGCAACAAGGTAGTCGCACAGTTCGTACCAAAGAATTTGGTTGGGTTAGCACCGGTAAATTGTTTATACAAGTAGGGAGCGGGTGTGGATTCAACGGATGCTACAACGGGTGGAGGTTGGTTTGCTTGCAAGTGAGTTAGGAGTTTGGGAATCACAGCGGCGACTTGTTCGGCTACTAAAGCGGCCATCTTGCGTCTGGAGTCCTTGCGGTAGTGGCGTCGTAGCGGAGGCATTCTAAAAATTATAAAGAATTGTAGTGAGTTTGAGGGCATTGAGTTTAAAATAGAAGATGTATGTAACCATTTTTTTACGTGAATCCTAGTGTCATAAGGATGAGAATGTTAGTAGAAATAAAGTTTATACATAAACCAAATGATAAAAACGTATATATAAGTATATGTTTCAAAGTTTCGAGAATTTAAAATTTGGACGTTTTGAAGGGTTGAAATTTGTATATAGTCGGAAAAATCGTACATGAACCACCATGATTTGATATTCCGAAAAAAAAAAACAACAAAATTTCTTGTAAACATATATATAGTTGGGAAAATCGTACATGAACCACCATGATTTGATATCCCGGCAATAAAAACTTATGTAAAAGTAATATATATGGAGTCGAACATGTGCACGAATCACTGCGTCTTTCATGTTGTTGACTCAAATCATGATAATAACATACAATAAAACGGAGATACAACGAGATGTTAAAAACACTTGTCCACGTATCACCGTGGCTTTTATGTTTTCAACATCAAAAATAAGGAGGCGACCGGAACGCTCGCATACGACAACTTAAAGTGTCAGCTCATATAACTCGAGTTGCTTGACCTAGAAACCAACACTAAACCCAATCATCCCAGGTAAGTAAATCACCTTCGATTCTTGGAATCTTTTTTTCAAATGATCGAATCAAGTGTTTCGTTCCCTACGGTTGTCACAAAACAAATTATAGAACCTAGCTTTAAGGAGATTGTAAACAACGAGATCCAAGTTAAGCTTGTGATCCATAAAACACAATATAAAAACTAATGTTTTGTTTTAAGGTAAAAATACCTTAGAATACTATTGAAAGTGTGTGTATGTGTACATTTATGATGAGATAGATTTTTAAACAAGTTTATAAATAATTAATAAATGCAATAAACAATCAAGTAGGGTAAACACGTATGAGCACACGTATAGGGACCCTAGGGCATAAACTATACTAGGCTGTTACGTCTAACCACCTATCCTATAGTCGATGGCTCTGATACCAATTTGTCACACCCCGACCAGTGAAGGCGGAAACGTCGAGGCGCGACATGATTGCTCATTGCACAATGACACTATAAAGTTAGAATATTTAAACAACTCATTTAAATCCATATCATCATAAATAACACAACAATTGTTCATACAAAATGCCAAATAGATAGATAAACAAATAACTTGTTCTTTTATTTTCTAATATCCTAAAGCCAAGATAATAAGTTTCTTCAAGTAATCCAATCAAGCTAACATCAAACCTGTAACATTGCATAAAATAGAGTTTGTCAACACGAAGGTTGGTGAGCAATTTTCATAGTTTTGGACAATAAGTATATAGTATGAAATCCACAACTAGTATATGAAAACAATAAATAATAGCAACAATTTAGAAAATAAAACCGTCAATAAGAATACATTGACGACAATAATGAAATCGTCAATAAGAATGATTACCGACATGCCAAGTATGTTTAGAAATTAACTAAAATTAATTTAAAATATAATCTTGAAGAAAAATATGAGTTTTGGTGGCTAAAAACACACTTGTGTGTCTTAAGCGAGTGAACTCGGTTTAGTTCGGTTTTTGGTTCCGTCCTTGACTCGGAATAAGACCGAGGATGGTTACCACACACCCAATTACCATGGAACTTGTAAAATAACTTATAAATAATAATACTCAAGTTTTACATTCAAAAAGTTAACAATAAAGCTTTTAAACAAAAGTTCGGTTTTTGGTTCGGTCCTTGACTCGGAATAAGACCGAGGATGGTTACCACATACCCAATTACCATGGAACTTGTAAAATAACTTATAAATAATAATACTCAAGTTTTACATTCAAAAAGTTAACAATAATGCTTTTAAACAAAAGTTCGGTTTTTGGTTCGGTTCTCAACTCGGGATGAAACCGAGGCTAGTCACCACATACCCAATACCATGGAACTTGACAAATATGAAAAATAAACTAAAATATGTAGAATTTAAGCAAGTATAACAAGTTATATGGTTAGATTTGTTAAATATATAAACAAGGACTACAAAGTCCTCCATGTAACCTTGCCTTACTAGTCCGACATTTCAACCGGCCGAGACCGGAGAACTGAAAGACCGAAGGTAAACAAGGAGTGTATATTATATATATGTTATACCATCAAGCTTTAAGTATTGAGAAGTTAGTTAAAATGAAAGATTAGCTTATGAAGAACAACCTTTGAATTCAAGAATTTGAGAGAGAAATGAAGAAATGAGCAAGCACAAATGAAGAAGATGGGTGTGTATATATAGGTGTAGGTTCCTGGACGGATCGTACACGGGATGTCGCTATCTGCGCAGGTGCGGAATCCCTGCGTAGGTAGATACGAGCGTAGAATACGTATAAAACAAACACACGAGCAATAACCGAAACACGTTATATTGATAACCCGAACACGTGACACGAGGTCACTATTACAGACTCTGACTTGTAAACACGTAACTCTCACTGAAACGAAACCTAACCAAACTCGCGAACTACTCAACTGTTACGGTGAACAGTTTATATAAACACGACAACTTCGCCTCAGGCGAAGTTGTCCATAACTTCGCTTGTTCAACAAGTTCGCCTGAGCGAACTTGTTAACAACTTCGCTTGTTCAACAAGTTCGCTTAAGCGAACTTGTTGACAACTTCGCTCGTTACATAAACATAAACATAATCAAAAACATAATTACATTACAGACTCGATTACAAACGTTAGGCTATGAACTACTGACATACATGTACCAACAGACTCCCCCTTGGCAGTAGCTTCATATCTTGATCTTCAAAGCTTGAGTCTTGTAATCTTGTATCTTTACGCGTGCGCTCCTTCTCTAACACATACCGACACCACCCTTTGATATTTCCTTGCTTGATCCTTCCAAGCAGGAATGTAGAAGATCTTCTTTTCGTTGAGTATCTTCAGATCAGCTTGCGATAGATTAACAAGATGCATCGGGTCGTAAACCCTAAGCATTTCTTGTTCATCCTCATCTTCCATTACCGCCTCCGCTGTTTCACAATCCACGAACCACCATTTTAGGTCTTTGAGCACGTCCTTGGGCATAAGCTTCATCGGTACTTCTTTAAGGCACCGGATCGGTTTATACTTCATAACCATCCAAGGCTTTCCATCAGCTCTCAAACCTCTATCCTTGTCTTCGACAAGTTTCCCCTTTTGTGGTTTCAGCAGCTCAAACTTCTTCTCCTTAATGCTCTCTTTCCATACGATCTTTCTGATGACTCTAGCCATGTTATTGTCACTTCGATTTATCAACCCCAATCTGGCTAAGTCTTTAACCTCACATTCAGGCAGTGTGTTTAATGATCTCAAAGTTCTCCTGAAGTACTGAATCCCGTCATATCTTTTGATCACGAAGAGCCGCAGCTGCTCATCATATATCCAGCAGATAATACCTTTCTTTGCTTCAGCGTATCCCTTAATATTGTAACTCTTTTTGAACATTTTAGGGACCGCCGGTTTCTTCGTCTTTACGAACCATTGAGCACAACCTTCCTTCCAATTCGGCTGCTCTTCCCATTCAGTATCTTCCACAACTGTCTCATCACCCATATCGGGCATCTCAACCTCTGGAATCTCATGTTCAATATCTTCATCTACTATCTCCCCTTCTTCTATCACATTTTCAACAATAATTTGCTCACCGATCTTCTCAATCTCATCATTCGGCAGCACATCTTCTTCAAGCATAAAATCATCATCATCATCTAGCTCTTTCAACGCGTCGATTACATCATCAACATCATCATCATCACCAGCTGCGCTTGTAGACTCCCCCTCGGCTGTGGAAGTACCAAGAGCTATAGAAGTTCTTGGCAGCTCACCACCTGCACCTTCCGGTGCATTGGGATCATCGTCATGATCTTCTCTCCGTTTTGTCCTCAACTCATCTCCCCTACAGCTCATCTCCCCCTGAGATGACAAGAACGCTTTCATAGCGTCTATGATCTTCCCATGCTCGACCAGGAGGGAGGCCTGTAGTTGGTTTGCTTCCACTAGGCTTTGAATAGTCTTGGACTGCTCAGCTACGATCCGCTCTAGTGAAGCTATCCTTTCGGAGTCTGAAGTAGGCGTTGGAGTTGGCGGGACATCAGCAGCAGAAGTGACCGCAGGTGGTACACTTGGTAACCCTGCAGTAGTAGTGACTGTAGACTCAACAAATCGTGCTACTACCACCGATGGAGTAAGCGATTGAGGTGGTAGAGACACAATTGTTGGAGTCGACGTCTGGACGGCAGTAACCTGTGCTGTAGAAGGAATAAGAGACATACCAGACAAGGCAGGTGGAGCAAAACGTACCAGCCTTGAAGTTTCTCCAGCTCCCGAACCCATACCTGTCCGTTCTCTTCTTGAACGTCTGAGCACTAGCTGAACTGCTTCTTCTTCATCATCTTCCTCGTCATCGTCGTCAACCGTTCTCATCCTCTTCCCAATCGTTCTCTCCCTAGACACCATCAATCGTCTAGCTTCAGCAAATGTCTCATCAAGATCGGAGTCAGCTACCGAAGTAACTGCTCTAGTAACATCCATGGCCTGAGAACCCGAGACATCCATATCAAACAATCCTTGGCCGCTAAAAGCAGCATCAAGGTCGACGTCTTCAGCAGTAGGAACAGCAGGCGCAGCTGATACAGCATGAGGTGCTGCCGCCTGTTGTGGTCTTGGGTCTCTGAACTCGTCCCCACCAGCAGGAACATACTCCGGGTTGACAAGATACCCGAACAGTGGAGTATGCCTGGGACGCAGCTCAGGCTTGCTTCGTGCGCTAGAAGTGCGACACTGAGCAAAGATACGCTTCGTCACACATTCAACGTATCTAATAGGGCGTCTCTGAGGTAGCAACGGAGCCACATGATTGAGAATCATTTGTAAGAATCGAGGATACATAATAAATCGCTCACGCGCCACAGCCCTCCTCTGACGATCAATCTCGTAAAATATCAGCTGACTAAATGAATATCTTATGTTGTAAGTCAGGGCAGTCATGGCAGACTGCATTGTCGCGCCCATTCCATCAGTTCCTGCCTTCCTCCCAGACATGCACACGATCAAGACGTGCATTAGGAAGCGCCACTGATCTAACAAAAATCCTTTTCTCCTCTGCGTGTCCCCCAACGGACCTGAATAACCCATCCTGAGATATGCCCCATCACGAAAAGGAGCGACGAACTCCGTTGGGTCATCCCTCGTTTCTTCTCCAAACTGCAAAGCCAACCGTATATCTTCTGAAGAGAACTGCACAACATGACCATTTACGGTTGCTCGCATCACCGGGGGCTCAACCCGGCAATCATACTCTACCGACTGCCAAAAGTCTTCAATGTTAGGTAGTGAAATAGGCAGGGTATTCGTGATCGCATGGAAGATCCTTGAGCGCAGGAGAAATGTGATTATTTCCCTGTAGTCCTCCACGCCACTTGCGTCTGGGTCTAACATGATGTACTGGTTATGCGCTGGAAAGAACTGTCTTTGATCATTACCGTCATCACCACCAGCACCGCCAACAGCAGCCATATCTGCACTAAACGAACCAAGTTAGATAACTGTTAAGCAACTCACAAGTTCGCGTTATACCATGAGCGAAGTTGTGATTAAAACTGTATAGGCGAACTTAAAGGTGAGGCGAAGTTGGGAACAACTTCGCTTCATCTGTAAGTTCGTCTAAATAACTGTTAAACAAATTGGTTTAGGCGAAGTTGAAGATAACTTCGCCTTATCACAACATCGCCTCAGGCGAAGATAAGTGTTAGGCGAAATTAAGCTACAGGCGAAGTTGTGGATAACTTCGCCTTAGGCGAAATTAAGCCCCAGGCGAAGTTGTGGATAACTTCGCCTAAACCCTAACTTCGCCTGAACTTAATCGGCGACTGTTAGGATTCCAACACCGGAAATCCGGAGTTTTCGGCTAAGTTCGACGATCAAGGACATCAATACACATGATATTAAGGATGTTTAGATGAAAAGCCTGTCCATGCACACGTTAACACAAGTTTTTAAGATTTCGGTTTTGAAGGTCCGACGACCCGAGGTCTCGAACCGGGTAAAAACGATCAAGAACGAACAAGTTTGTGAGAGATATCGACAACACATACCCTCAATGATAATAGAAACTAGAAGCAAAGATCGAAAACGAAAAGAAATCAAGTTCGCCGGAAAATCGGAGCTCAAGTTCGCTGAGAATTTTGAAAATAATGATATTTACTGTTTGAAAAGCCTTATATGGGGTCAGTGTAGTTCAGGCGAAGTTAAGGATAACTTCGCCTAGGCGAAGTTAAGCACAAGTTCGCCTGATTCAACAACTTCGCCTATATTTTCAGAATCAACCCTTTAAGTTTGAACATTTTGCAATTAACATTTGAAAGTTTCATAAAGAGTTAAACAAAAATGATCAAGTCTAAGTAACCAGATATAAAATAATACAACTACAAAAATAGAAAAACTTATAAAAATTTAACGAAATAAGGGATCAAATTTCAGTCTAGTCAGGGACCACTATGTTTTTAGAAAAGATCCTAACAGGAATCACACTCACTACGTGACTGTCATATAGATCCGTGTTTAGCCGTATTATGACATAGAGAAACAGGTTGTAAGCATGTAAATAACTTAAATGGTTTTCATCGTTTCTGTGATACGGATTAAGGTTCAATTTAGCTCAAAATTTAAGTGGGCAACAACTCAGAGATAATGAAGCCTTCTATCTATTCTCAAAGCGTATTTGGCTATACCCAAGTCACCCCGAATTGACTTCGACCCATAGTGTCTGATTAACTTGTAGATACTCGTTGTCTGCTTCCCGTTCTCTTCTCACTCCAGAATTGAGAAGTCTTGATTGTTACAATAACTCATAAGTACTTAAATTTTTTATTTTTTTTGTCCACACATACTTATAGACTTCGGAGTACTAAACCACTGCAAGTCCCGAATCTGGATCACTGCAGTGTCTTGAAATGCTTTCTTCACGGGAATCAGAACACTTACGGGCTCGTGTATAACTGGGTAGTCGCTTTTCTGCCTATCATTCGGAAAGAAATGCATGAAGACATTCAAAACTCTTAAGGAGTTTCCACGTAAAATCGAGTAATTTAAGTTAATATCACATACACTTTTACGCACCATAAAAAATTACCATGACATACAATGACTGTCCTAAAGTCTTTTAAGCCTAATAACTTCACTAGTTAAGCACACACAATCAGTATATATATCATTTTCCAAGGTTGGATCAACTTTCTGTTAAACATAGCACATTTACTTCATACGAAGTAATAGACTTGAAAAGTAATTTCATTTCCCAAAAAAATTTTGACTTCAATCGCCCCGTTCACGTCAAAGTTTTCAGGTAAACGGCAATCCTGAAGATCCAATGGATCAACTGGACCGACCACATACAGGTATGTGTTCTTCTAACTAAGTATGAACGACTAATTTTCAGCGATAGAAAGAAAACACATCATAAATCGCCCCGGTCACTTTCAGTCATCTGGTTAATGGCTATCCTCAAAATCTACAAGTAGAAGATGAGGACCAAAACATATCCTAAGACATGTCCTTCCAACTGAAATAACCGACATAATTTTAAGCGATTAGTGACGTTGTTTTTTTTTTTTTTTTTAAGACACAAAAGAAAAGCATGGTTACTCGGGATTGATCATCCCGTTTAGCTCAATTAGGTTTTGAAATCTGGATTTATCAAACGCTTTTGTAAATAAATCAGCGAAATTCTCGAGCGTATCGACTTTTTCGATCTTAATCAGTTTCTTCTCAGCACAATCCCGTATGAAATGATGACGAATGTCAATATGTTTGGTTTTACTATGTTTCACGGGATTGTTAATTACTGAGATGGCTGCAGTGTTATCAATTAAAATAGGAGTGAGTAAGAGATTCAGACCATAGTCGCGCAATTGTTGCTGAATCCACAAAACCTGTGAACAGCAGTTGGATGCTGCCATATATTCCGCTTCACATGTTGAGATTGCAACTGACGTCTGTTTCTTGCACTGCCAGGAAACTAATCTTCCACCGAGAAACTGACATCCTCCTGTTGTCGACTTCCGACTCTGATTGCACCCTTCATAATCAGAATCAGTATAAGCAACCAGTTCCACGCCTCCCTTCGGGTACCACAACCCTAGCTTCGGCTTGCCCTTGAGATACCGTAGTATCCTCTTTGCACCTTTCAAATGAGATTCTTTCGGATTTGCCTGAAAACGTGCACAAAGACAAACAGCAAACATTATATCAGGCCTAGAAGCAGTTAAATACATTAATGAACCTATTATCGCCCGATACAGAGTTGGGTCCACATCTGCGTCACCATCTGATTCAGCGCCCAATTTGTGATTGACGCAGATTGGAGTGTCATATGGAGAACTGTCCTCCATCTTGAATCGTTTGAGCACATCATGAACGTACTTCGTCTGATGAATGAACATCCCGTCCTTCTTCTGATCAACCTGCAATCCTAGAAAGAAAGTTAGTTCACCCATAGCACTCATTTCGAACCTTTTCTTCATGACATCCTCAAAATCTTGACACATGGAGACTCTTGATGCAGCAAATATGATGTCATCCACGTAGACTTGAACTAGTAGGAAGTCGCTTCCTTCTCTCTTCACGAACAGTGTGCTGTCAATTAAACCCCTTTCAAAACCATTCTCGAGCAAGTAGTCCGATAACGTTGAATACCAGGCACGAGGTGCCTGATGTAATCCATACAGCGCCTTGCTCAACTTGTATACGTTATCTGGGAAGTCTGGGTCAGGAAAACCCGGAGGTTGCGCAACATACACAACCTCATCAACTTTCCCATTTAAAAACGCACTCTTCACATCTAGCTGAAACACCTTCATTCTCTTACATGCAGCAAACGCCAAAAACAATCTTATCGCTTCCAACCGGGCGACAAGAGCGAACACCTCATTGTAATCAATACCCTCTTGCTGATTAAAACCTTTAACAACCAGCATTGCCTTGTTTCTAATGATAATCCCCTTTTCATCCCTCTTGCACTTAAACACCCATTTTGTGCCTATAGCATGCACATTCCTTGGTTTTTCAACCAAAGTCTAGACTTCCATCTTCTCGAATTGAGTCAACTCTTCTTGCATGGCCTCGACCCACGAGCTATCCTTAAGAGCCATTTGATAATTTTTCGGTTCAATCTGGCTAATAAAGCAGGAGTACAGACATTCGTTCATTATACCCGTTTCTTTAATGCTTGTATAAACACAGGTGTGCTCAGTCAAGCTACTTCTAGTTTGTACACTGGAGGACACATCACCTATAATATTCTCCAATGGGTGATCTTTGTGAATTCTCGTGGTCGGAACAGCACCGACATGCAAATTATCTTCCAAATTTGAAGAGATCTCATCAATGGTTGTTTCTGGCTGAGAGTGAAATGGATTGATAAACTCATCTTCAGGTAAGGCAGCAGGGGTATCAATAGTGTTTGATGTGGAAGGTTGACTTTTCTCAATAAGCTGTCGTTGCAATAGATTCTCTTCCTCATCAAGTATCATCTTCGACGCAATTCTTTCTTCTTCTTCAGAAATTTCCAAACTAGGGATGTTAAATGACTTAAACAGCTTAACATAGTCGAAAAGCTCAGCAGGTCCATTGCTTGGTTTTGGCGATTGGTAACTAGTAATGTCGGTGTTACACACCACCTCCACCTTGCAAGTCGACGTATTGAAGACCCGTCTGTTGGGAGTCCCAACAACATAACCGACTAAGATTCCTTCATCGGCTACTTCACCAAATTTCGAATTAGTCTTCAAAATCGAACAAGGAGACCCGAATGGTTCAAGACCGCTCAAGTTGGGCTTCCTTCCATGCATAAGCTCGTAACATGTTTTTCCAAGTCTCTTAACGGTTAACACCCTATTCAGAACATAGCAGGCTGTAGCAACTGCTTCAGCCCAGAATATCACAGGAAGTTTTGAATCTGCCAGCATAGTTCTGGCTCCTTCAATTAAAGTTCGGTTCTTCCTTTCAGCCACTCCATTCTGTTGCGGAGTATACGGAGCGCTGTATTGATGTTCAATTCCTTTCTGAAGACAGAAGATTTCCATTTCAAAGTTCTTGAACTCTGTTCCATTGTCACTTCTGATGTATTTAACTGATTTACTCATGACGTTCTCAACTTTTGTAATTAGATTCTTCACCATTTGAGCCGTCTCATCTTTCGATTTCAGAAAATATACCCACGAATATCGCGAGTAGTCATCAGTGATCACCAAGCAGTAAGACGTACCTCCTAGACTTTTTACATTCACGGGACCGAAGAGATCCATGTGAAGTAGTTCTAGAGTACCGGCAATAGAGTTGATCTTCTTGGTGAGATGGGATTTCTTGTGTTGCTTTCCCTTCTTGCATGCTATACATTTGTCTTCAAAGTTAAAACTTTTTAAGGGAACGCCCATCACAAGCCCATTCTTGACAATGAAGTTCATCTTCCGAAGATGAATGTGCCCCATTCTCCTGTGCCACAATTCAGATTCTGATTTGGTTGCTTTCGTCATTAAACAAGATTCTCCCGTGGCCATTTCAGTAGACCTCATATCCATCACATATGTATTTGTTTCACGTGGAGCTTTCATTACTATCCACTCGTCTGGTATCTGGAAACCAGGCTTCAACACGATCGCTTCATTCTTCGTGAAATGGACAGTGTAATCTTTATCACAAATCTGCGACACACTCAGCAGATTGTGATTCAATTCCTCCACAAAATTCACATTCTCAAGTGTCATCCTTCCATTTGACACTGTACCTCTACCAGTAATTCTTCCTCCGCTTTCACCAGCAAAACTAACTCTCGCTCCCTGAACAGGTTTTAAGTCTTGCAGCAAGTGTTTGTTGCCCGTCATGTGCCGGGAACAGCCGCTATCTACAATCCAAAGACTGTGGGCAGCCCTGTTCAACTGTTCCTCCACAATAAAACAGAGAATTAGAATCTTGGGACCCAAGACCAATTGGTCTTGGATCGATACGTCCCGTACCCTGGCTTTCCTAAGTTAGCATCAGGATAATTCCTGTAAGTCCTGTTAGGAAATCTCCTTGAAGATTGAGTGTGATACCTTCCAAACCTCTGTGAATTGAAAGTGTTATATCTTGTGGTTTGGTTGAAAAACTGAGATTTGTTTTTATGAAAACTTGAATTAGTTACATTTTGGCATTTTGAAAAGTTTTCATTTTTAGCAGTATCAAACTGATGCTTATTCTCAGTTTTATTTGGCCTCACACCTCTGTATCTCGGCGTCAGAGGGAAATCTGCAACAAGATGTCCTAATTTATTACATCTAAAGCAACACCTACTCTCCATTTTCTTTTCAAATGTTGGTTTGGATGTAGAGGCAGTGTTACCAGCCGTTCGTCTCACATAAGGTGGGACATACGGGTTGAGTTGAGTACTCTTTTTAGAAGATTTATTTTTATCTCCACCAGTGGGTAACACTACCTTCTCTTTCGTCTTACCTGATTCGGACAACTTATCCGAATTCGATGAGACTGGACTCGTAACAGAAATATTTACACTAGAAACAGGCGAACTCGTTTCGCCATCACTAACAGTTGGTTCTTTACATGTAACCTTGATTGGAACTGTCTGAGGAACTTCAAAATCCACAGATTTCTGAATACTAGGGTTGAAAGTGTAGTTGTGGTTATAAGGTGGTGGCACCTCGTGATAACCAATTCCTCCCCTCTTTGCAGAGGTACCTTGATCACTAACGAGGTGATCTAGAATAGCTGAGGAATTTCGGAACTGCTCGAGTTTTCGGTTCAGTTCCACCACTTTCACCTGGTGGTCAGCAATCTGCTTTTCTCGTTCAGCAATAAGTTTAGTCTTTTCTTCTAAAACCTCATAACTTAGGTCAATTACATCAATTTTTTCAGCAAGTTTAATTTTTAAGCTTTTGACATCTTTTTCACATGCTTTTATTTTAACTTTGTAACTGTTTTCTCTTGCCTTAGTAAAATGATGATCTTCTTTAAGAGTTTTAAATTCAGCATCTAAACGAACATACTGATCAGTTATGGTAGCAAGTTGCTCAGACAAATTCTCACATTTTGTACAGACAGGTTTAGAACTTACCTCGGAGGGTTGACCATCGTTATCTGCCATGAAAGCTTTCTCCTTACCAGTAGCTTTCTCCTCTCCAGTCATCTTATCACAATCTTCATTTTCTACCTTAGCCATATTCGCCTGCTCACCAGTTTCATTCGCATGCAGGTTCCAGTTGTATTCACCGGCTTCTCTAGACAACATGGCATTGACTTCTTTACTAATCCCAGTAGGCTGTGCAGACCGGCCTTGACCCCGTTCAACTCTCTCGTTTCTGCATTCTTTAGCAAAGTGCCCATACTGTTGACAGTTATAGCACCTCACTTTAGACTTGTCGAATCCGGGCCTACCGCCAACAAACTTTCTCCCTGTCTTTTTCATGAAACGCTTGACTCGCCTCACTATCATGGCCATTTGCCATTGCAAATCCATCTCCTCCAGATCATCAGCATCGATCTGGTCATAATCCTCATCCAAAACAGCAGGGTCCACAATCTTCCCTTGTATGTAGTTCTCATATGAAGCAATAAAAGATGCATAGACTGCAAACTGCTCTTCAGCAGATTTGACACTCATTGGCATCTTGGAATAGTTATTGCTTGAGGCACTGGGAGAGAAACTACTGTTGGGTGTTTGAGGTTTCGAAGCACTTGAACCTCCAGCAGCAAAGCAAACATCACCGTTCATGTTTACTGAAACGTTTCCTTCATGAGAAGAGTTTGAACCTGACTCTCCTTTGGAGTAGTAAGCAGCAGATTCAGGCTTCGAACTTGAGCCTGAGTTAAGTTTGGCACCATACATACCAGGGTCTTGAATCTGATCTGTTGGTGTCTCTTTACGAACCATATTAAGCTCAAAGGTTCTGAGCTTGTTTACTGCTGTCTCCAAATCACAATTAGGAAAGTCTCTGTCTTCCCTCATCAGAACTGTGTACATTTCCCACTTCGGTGGGAGAGCATCGAGAAGCTTTTCAACTATCTCCTCTTCTCGGTAAGCAATCGAATAGTTGTTTAGCTCTGTCATTAGATGATAATATCGAGTGATAATATCATCCAGAGATTCGTTCTTCAAATATTTGAAGACAGAGAACTGAGTCTTCAACAGTTTAATCTTCGAGGCACGAATACCCACGTTCCCTTCGAATCTATTTTCAAGAGCATCCCAAAGCTCTCGAGCCGATGTATACTTTCTGAAAGTATGAAGGATCTCCTGTGGAAGAGCCATAGTGATAGCTGCGTGAGCCTTGCTTTCGGCTTCGTACATCTTCTTCTCCTCTTCCTCCATCTTGCTGTACTTCTTAACCACATCACGACCTTCGTACACCATTGTCGGTGGGATATATCCATCCTGGATGCACACCCACATCTTTGCATCCTGGTATTTAATATATTGAATGAATCTATCCTTCCATGCCACAAAGTCAGTTCCTTTTAACAGCCTTGGGGCCTTAGTGGCTGACTCCGCTTCGACTTCCATTTTCACCAATTCAGAGATGTTAATTTGCGACATCTTTTCAAAAACCCGAAAAATTCAAAAATTTGTCCAAACAGTACTAAAGGCGAAGTTAAGAATAACTTCGCTTAAGTGTGAACTTCGCTGGAAAAATTCTTAAATTCGTGTGACTCGGCGAAGTTGAGAATAACTTCGCTTAATGTAAGCGAACTTATCAGGCAAGCGAAGTTGAGGATAACTTCGCTTAGGCGAACTTATGAGGCAGGCGAAGTTGTGAATAACTTCGCTTAACCTTATATCTTCGCCGAAACCCTACTTTCAGTGACGGCAACTTCGCCTGAAGAACAGTAACTTCGCCCGATGAACACTGAAAATATTCAGATCTGTTGTCGACGATTCTGCAGTTTCCGGTCGTTGCAAAGGCTTGAAAATGACTGTATATAGTGATTAGAACTCAATACGAACAAAAACTCGTCCTGTGAATAGGTCAAACGAGACGTTTTCTACACCCGCGTGAAATCCCGAACCTCACAATCGAGCCGATGGCTCTGATACCAATTGTAGGTTCCTGGACGGATCGTACACGGGATGTCGCTATTTGCGCAGGTGCGGAATCCCTGCGTAGGTAGATACGAGCGTAGAATACGTATAAAACAAACACACGAGCAATAACCGAAACACGTTATATTGATAACCCGAACACGTGACACGAGGTCACTATTACAGACTCTGACTTGTAAACACGTAACTCTCACTGAAACGAAACCTAACCAAACTCGCGAACTACTCAACTGTTACGGTGAACAGTTTATATAAACACGACAACTTCGCCTCAGGCGAAGTTGTCCATAACTTCGCTTGTTCAACAAGTTCGCCTGAGCGAACTTGTTAACAACTTCGCTTGTTCAACAAGTTCGCTTAAGCGAACTTGTTGACAACTTCGCTCGTTACATAAACATAAACATAATCAAAAACATAATTACATTACAGACTCGATTACAAACGTTAGACTATGAACTACTGACATACATGTACCAACAATAGGGTAAGTTGAATGGGTCTTTCATAAAGGGTGTTTCATGAAAATGGGTTGGTTATAGACCCAAGAAAGCACAAACTACAAATGGGTCCTTCAAGTCTCCATTTTGGTAGTTTTAGTCCCTGGAGTTCGTTTTGAGCGTTTTCGGAGAATTTTAAGAACCAAAAAGGGTGTTTTTTTTATCCAACAACTATAAAACAAATATTTAACATACAATTCATCATTTTGATATTATCGAAAGGTTCAGGATACAAAACGGGTCGGGTTTACATTAAGAATACAAGTATAAAATAACCCGAAATTGACAAATGTCACAACTCCTCTCGTCGATGCAATGAAAAGAGGATCATATAAAAGTAAATCTTTGCATTCAAACAAAACTGTTAGAACTCATCCATACCGAAATCCTGCTACCATGAAGAAGGCGTTCATAGTTCTAGCACTGATAACAGTCTCAATCGTGATTTTAAGAAGAAGTTAGTAATTCAAGGTTCTAATTTCAAGAATTTCCAAGTTTATGGACCAAAAGAATTCTATGGTGATTAAGGTGCCATATCAGCATTACGATGGCTTGAGGAACTCGAGTATATCGTCATCATAAGTCAATGTACTGCGATTCAAAAGATTCAGTATGCATTTCAACTATTCAAGGGTGAAGCTCTAGAATGGTGGAATGACCTAATCATGACAAAGGGTAGAGAAATCTTGTACCAAATGGGATGGGAAGCATTCAAAGAACTTGTAATACGAAGGTCTGTCCCATGCATGAAAGAGATCTTATTCAAACCAAGTTTTTGAATAACAAAGTGAAAGGCACAAATCTCAGAAAATACAATACTAAGTTTCATGAGTATTGTAGACTGGTACCGCACATGGTAACGCCTGAATATAACAAAGTGGCTTGATACATCTGGGGGACTACCTCAAGAGATTAGAGACATGGTGAGATCCAATCTGCCACAAATTGTTGACTTGGCCATGGAATTGGCTGGTTATCTCATGAATGGACTTATCAGAAATCAAGAAGAAGATAAAAATGACAAGCGAAAGGAAAAAGAAAATGAGGTTAAGAGAATGAATAAAAACAAAGAAAAGGAAGATGGATCATTTAAATTCACAAGACCAATCTGCTCAAATTGTGGAAGGAGACACCATGGGAGATGTTTAAGATCAAATAACATTCCCAAAACCAATCCATTTGTCACATGCACCTTCTGCAAGAAAATTGGTCATTCAGAAGATGATTGCAGAAGAAAGACAGTGGTGTGCTTTAATTTTGGAGAAAATGGGCATTTCAGCACAGAATGTCTAAAGAAGACAAACAATGCAAGTGGAAGCGGAGCTAAGAAAGGAAACGCCAGAATAAATATGTTAAACATGCAAGAAGCATTTGACAATCAAGAATAGAAGCAGATAAGAGTATGCTGAATGAATGTGCAAGATTCTAAGGCATTAGAAATAACTAATAGTTAAGTTAGCTCTTATAAACTGCTTGTACACTCGTTTTAAACGAGAAGTTTTGTAACCGTAATAGGGTTTTTAAATCCCTAAGGTAAATAAAGGAAAACATTAGCATATAGATCATGTCTTTACACAAGAATGCTTACATTCATTAAAGAGACCGTTTTATTCAAAGAATACAAAGACTATATAGTTAATATAGTCCATCATCTATAAAAAGGTGAACTAAAGAAAAGAATGTATTGAATTAAATAGAAAGAATATGTCTTAAATCAAAGAAAATCGGTTATACGAACATTGAAAAAGTTCAAGGAGATAACCGATGGATATAAATGGAAGAAATCCGTTAAGATCATAAAGTAAAGGACAACACGAGACAAGTGGTGGTACCTTGAATGAATAAGTTGAAAAGATTCAATAGACTGAATCCAAGAGGCATTCTGGTTAACATCAGTAAATGTATAGAATTCAAAAGGTAAGATAAATAATTAAACACAACTGGCCACTGTGTTTAGTAATTTATAATTACTTATGATATTCTGAATCATTGACTGATAATATCAATTAAGATGCAATGATTTAACAGTTTCAGCTATTCATCAACTCAGAGTAAAACTTGAGAATCAGATTAAAGAGAATTTAATCATCCAAAACCTAAGGCGGCGAATCTCGAGGACGAGATTCATTCCAAGGTGGGGAGGATGTAACATCTCGAGAATACCCCATTCAAAGATTGGGCTAAAAATGACATTTCTAGAACTAAAGGGGGTGTAAAATGAAAATTTTGGTTTTCCAGAATCATCACGTAACGCGATGGGCAGATATAAAAGAGCATCGCGCTACGCGATGATGATTCCCAAGAAACCAGAAAAAAGGGGGCGCCGCGCTACGCGACGACCTAGAATAAAGGGGCATCGCGCTACGTGATACCCCATTAAGCAAACCAGGGACACGTGGCCAACCACGTGTCACCACGTGGCGCAACTTCAGGGGAATTGCGGCATCGCGCTACGCGATGGCCTTGGGAAAAAGACCATCGCGCTACGCGACGGTCTCCAAAAATCGCCTATAAAAGGGCAGCTACGGGTACAATCCCCATTCATCCCATTTCACTCTCATTCTAACCTAGTTAACCTAGGAGTACGTGCCAAGTGTCTCCCGACATTCCGAAGGCTTATTTTTGCGATGAGACGAGATTCCGTTTTATGAAATTCGTACAAGTATCGAAGTTTTAAAATGCCGTAGAACAGATAAGTGAGTAGGAGCGAAGTTTTGCCAATCAAGCTTCCATTCCACATTAGTATTAATATTATCGAGTACGTATTAAGGTAGGGGTTCTGCCCAAACATTATTTTATTATTATATTATATGGCTTAGACCATAGTCAGGGATATAGCCCAAAACCTTGATCATAATTGTGTTTATAATAGCTTTATACATGCAAAGATTATAGTTAAAATAATGTTTCTTCGTGATTAAGAAACATAATCTTTTACATACAAGAAGATATAATAGTTTCTTCATAATTAAGAAACATAAGATTTAAATACCGGGGTTATAGTCAATTCAATGTTTCTTCTTGACGAAGAAACCTATCAATAGATATTTCTTCATGAAGAAGAAACTTAACACATGATTTGTAAACAAATGAAAAGACTACGGGTTTAAACATTTTATTCAAAAAAATGATCAGTCAAGGTTTATAGCTATCAAAACCAGACTAAAGGTCTGTAGCTGGATCAAGAGACGATCCGGGTATTTATATAAACTTATTTTATTATAGATCAATCATCAATCATTCACAAGGGTTTTCAAACGAGATCACCACATCATTCAGAAAAGACAATCACAATCACAATCACAATCACAATCACAATCACAATCACAATCACAGGTGAATACCTTAAACCTTTTTCAGTCAGTCAGATAAACGGGCTGTTTATCTTAAACAGTTAATCAAATAAGAGATTACGTGATCTCTAAATTTTAAGGGATTACGTGATCCCTAAGTCACAAGGTAGATAATAAAAGAAACTCAGACCAAGTACACATGTGTCTGGATCCAAACACATCTGTTAACCTTTCAATCAAGGCTACGTTGCCGCAGGCTAACAGACATAACGAAAGTTCTCCAATGGGCAACAGTTATTGGAGAACCATAATTGTGTGTGTATGGAAGTGGCATAAGTTCCTAGAAATAAGAGATGTTTCTGCTGAGTTTGTCCCAAAACTATCTTGTTAGTCAAATGTTTTCAAGAGCCAACGATTCACCAACATATCGCTGACGTATTTTTCTCCCTCATTACAGGAAAACAAGTATAGCACAGATAGCAAGGAATTAGAGTCATTCATGGAGATAGATGCTCATAGATGAAGATGGCTCAGTTTTTAAATAAATGAAATATTGTAAACAAGAATAAACAAGGTTTGTAAACCCAAAATACTTGGATATTTATTATCCAAGAGATTTTTAAAATTAATTAACGTTTTATTTTAATCAAAGACTTCCGCTAATAACCCGCAACTCTGATATATTTTCAAAACAGGTATCATCTACGGGTGTCACGCCTAGGCCCTAAGTCGGGGTGTGACATCACGTTAACTTTAAGAACTTGAATAAGTTAGTTAAAGGTGACCATGTGAGGGGTTTGCCTTTAAAATCCTTTCATTTTGCTGAAAAATGTTTATCTTGTTCTAAATGCAAATAGCACAAATTTCCTCACAGACCCAAGATAGTCAATTCCATAAACTCCACTCTCCAATTGTTACATATGGATCTTTTCGTTCCAATTCAACCATTGGCAATAGGACGAAAAGCCTATTGTCTGGTTATTACTGACTTACTCGCGTTTCAGTTTGAATTTTCTTCTAGGGCACAAGGATGAGACAGCTCAATTTCTACTCAGTTTAATTGTCTTGGTGGAGAATCAAACCGATAAAATAGTCAAGTGTATAAGAAGTGACAACGGAATAGAATTCTGCAACAAGGTGGTGAATGAGTTCTGTCACAACAAGGGGATCTTCCTGAATTCAGTGCCCCTTACACTCCTGAACAAAATGGGTGGCTGAAAGGCGAAACCGTACACTGATAGAAGCTGCGAGAACAATGCTGTCATTCTCAAAATTTCCCTTGATCTTCTGGGGTGAAGCCATTAATGCTGCTTGTTTTACCCAGAACCGTGTGCTGCTGAACAAGAGATTGAACAAGACTCCTTATGAAGTCTTTTATGGAACGAAGCCAAGGGTTAAATTCTTCAGAACATTTGGATGTCCTTGTACAGTGCTCCAAATGAATGCCGTTTCAACTTCCAAGTTTGCTGAGAAAGCTGATGAGTGCTACTTTGTAGGTTATTCAGCCGACAAAAGTGCTTATCGAGTCTACAACAAGAAAACCAGAGTAATCTTGGAATCATTCAATATTGATTGGCAGGAATTAAACCCTACTGATGTACACAACGGTCCAAAATGTATGTTCGATTATGAAAGTTTGTTTAAGCAGTTTCATAGGATGTATGTAACACACCAGTTGTTTCACCTGTTTCCCCTGTTGTTTATGTTCCTGCTCAATCTGAAAATGATCAATCAGTTTTTATGCAAGCTGTAATAAGAAGTTTGGAAGATGTTCATGAGGCTACCCATGCACCTGTACTGAATACTCCACCCGTGGAAAATAAACCAGCCACGGCAAATGAGGTGCAGTTACTTACAGTTAGTACTGATATGCCCACAGTCGAAGTCACCTCCGATTCAGATACCGATTCGTATGTGTCAGCTGACAACATGGAGAATGACCAGACTAATCAACCAATGAATCCTCCGTCAAAACCAAGTGTGGTGGAATCTGTTCCCGCACCTCCCTCAGAAGAAGAACATCAAGGTGTTGCGGAGGAAACAAATGAAGATGCAGCTCAAATTGAACCAGCCAACAACGACGCTTCTGACAACACCGACTCTACATCAGTAGCAGCCATCGTTGTACCTTTCTATGAGAATCTGCGGGAGGGTCCCTGTCACACCCCGTTAAGCGATTTGCGGAAGCGTAAAACGGAAATATAATAGATACAACTGGTATCAAATACATTGTTCATAAAGAAGCATTACTAACTAATTTACAATATATTATATCGTTCTAACATATTTTACAAAATAGGTGATACAATCAAAACTAGCTCTTCAACTACTTTACTTTTAACTTAAATTCTCATAGCATCGATCACAATCCAAACATGTAACACATAAGCAATCTACTCCACCTTTCTGATTACCTGAAAAGCATGTTTAAAAACAGGTCAACTACGAATAGTTGGTGAGTTTCATAAGTTTTAATGACATCAGTTCTGCGTACCACTGATGTGCGTCGGATAACCCTATAACAATGACCCTCACAACTAAGCTTTAAATATAAAACGAAAATCCTAAACCACACACAACCGGCAAGTGTACCGATTGCAAGTAGTATAGACCTAAGAAGTCCGAGTATCGAACACGTGGACACGTAAGACGCTAACGATTACTAACCCTAGACAAGACCAACCTTAGAATAATATTTAATTGATTTTTGATTTCTTCTAACTTAACTGAACTAACTAGACTGACCGACAAAAGTTACCTAAAATAGAAAACTTAACAGGGAACTAACTGTGTTAACTTAGGACGGAGAAAAACGTTTACCTAGGTCTAAATCAAACTATAGGCCTAACAAGCTAATGGATTGGATGACTTCAAGACACCGGTCCCTAAAGATGACACGAATAAGGATCGCTCGGGCTCACTGGATCACCTCTCGGTCTCACTCAACAAGCCTAAACTACTCAAAATCGCCTAAAACGACCAAACCGGGAAACAATCGTTAACGTGTTCTAATATTGACTCATCTCTCAGTCTCACCAATACTCGACTCTAATGGCAATGACTACTACACAACCAAGGATAGAGGAACAATTCAACTTAAACCAAAATAGATCAACTAGTCGCTCAAAACACCTAAACCTGACAAGAAACGAACTCACTCTCGTGCAATCCTTATTCTAGCATGCAAAGGCAATGAGACAACCCTAACTTGTTATCACCTCTCGGTCTCAAAGAAGGTGTCTAACCGCTGTACTTAATCCAATAAATCATTCAACAAAATCCTACGGTTGTTCCTACCACAAACAAACCCTAAACACAAAGTCTAGAATCAAACAATGCACCGATCAATCAACACAAAACTAATTAACCGACACACGGGGTTTATGCAATGAATCACCAAAATTTCCAACCACTAAACACAACCTATTTCACGTCTAAATCAAACTTTACAATAACAATTAAAGTCTATTAATCAAACAATCCAATAAACTCATCAAAACCTAACAATAATCATCATTCCTAGGTAGAACTAACAAGTTTAGCCTCTCATATTATTTGGACATCACCTAACACTTAATAAAATCATCAATAAACTCATCCCAATCATCTTAATAATCATTCAATGATCAACAAATATCAATAACAAGTCAATATCTCAAGTAATTGCAAAACTACTAATCAATTGAACAAGTAAAATAATATGATGAACAATGTAAAAGATGGAAGGATATGGAGTGATTCCGGCTGCTGTAAATTGATGAAAAACGTCCCCGAGGCTTGTGCTTGTGTCCTTCTTCCTTCCCTAGCCGCCAAACCTTCAAACCCTAGCCGCTACAAGCTTTTTCTTCTTGGTTTTCTCCTGCTCAGCTGCGATCGGCCAAGACCCGCCCTCCTTAGGGTTTTTTTTTCTTTTTTTATTATAATATTAACAAGAGGCTTGGGCTTTTCCATGATGTAAACGGGCCGGGCTTTGAGTTTTACTTGAAAACGTATTCGTAAAAGGCTCGTAAACTGCTCCAAAAGTCCGGTTTTTCTTCCTTTCCACCCTTTGCCTACGAGATAAATAAAAATATGTAAAACCTATCTAAAACAAGTTAAAATACATAAGATGTAGTACAATACGTAGATAAAAGGTGTGGAAAATACGTGTGTTTTACAATACATCAAATATCCCCACACTTAAGACTTTTTCGTCCCTAAAAAAGAATACTACACAGGATCATAACCGAGTTAAACTGACCACTCTTGGTTTTATTTATTTATTTATTATTATTATTAATATATTATTATTTTTTTTCTTTTTAAAGTATTAGAACAAGTTACCCGTTGCCCAAATATTTCTTCCAACTTTCTCCTAATAAGCTAGATCAGGTCGATTGCCGGTATTGCTGTTCACTTTAAACCCATGCCCCTAATACTTACCGAGGCAAATAAGGCGTGAAAATTCTATTAATTTGTATGACTAAGTGGAACACACACCTAAAAGCCCTGCTGCCACTTCAGCAATTCCATTATAGTTTTACCGGGGCGAGCCACCCCAACTTGACTTAAATCTATTGCCACATGATTAAAACCTTTCGACTCATATGCAAACTGTAAAATCTAGCTCTCTTTCAAGTGCACGCAATTGCAAATGCATTTCTTTTATTTTTATTTTTCTTCTGCCTTTTGGCTTTTTGCATTTTTTTTCATAGTACATGGCTTTGCATGAATAAAAACAAATACAAAAGATAAAACAACTAATATACAGACGATCATGTGACTCGAGGTTTGAGTATGACCCGACTTTTCATTCCAGTCCTGTCACGAGTTTAGTTAAACAAACAAAACCCCTAAGATGTTTCCCACTAAGGTCATGCCATTTAAAAGGTTCAATTAGGTCAACAACCAAACCGCCCTTTCATTCTCATAGGCTGAGCCTACCGACACGTCGATTACTGAGTCTAAACCTTTCGGTTGCCATATATTACGTGCGGGTCTAATGGGCACTGTTCTTATTTATTATATATATATATATATATATATATATATATATATATATATATATATATTTGAAACCACCAAGAATTTAATAACCACTACTCGGTAATAATATCATCTCCTGTTTAACGTAGAGAAAACAAATTTCAAGGGACTATTTTTTTCAAAATTTGTCAAAATTTTTTTTTTATTTTTTATTTATTTAATTTTTTTTTTCAAAAAATTTCCTACAACTAAGTAAAATAAACCCCATCCCCACACTTAGAACGAAGTCGTCCTCGATAGTACAAGGAAAAGAAATAAAATAAAATAAAAATAAAGTATACAACACTAAAACAAAGAACGGGTTACTCCCCTGGTTTGTGTGTAGAATCCTCAATAGCTGAGTAGTGTCCAAACGACCGTATAGCATTTCATTCGCGGCCGCAACCTTGGGAGAACCTATTCCAAAACGCCACCATAGCTACCATGCGCATAATATAACCTGCAAAAACTCAAAATCGCTCGCATGTAGCGGTGTACAATACGGAAAACAAAAATATAAAGAAATAAATATATTTTTGTGTTTTTGGTTTTCATAATTTTTTTTAATTAGAAGAACACCCCTTAAATCGACCGACTCGAATGGAGATTGAGTACGAGCGGTTTCATCTTGGAACATCCTGAAATAGAAAAAAGCAAATGAAACATATAGCACAAACATATAACAAAAATACAAACTCTACAACTCGGGCAGTATCCCTAGTGGTGCATCCATCACGTCTACGTCTCGGAGAGCGAGTCAAGGTAGAATACCTCGACCGTCTGTGTAGGTTCCCAGCCGGATCAACACAGGATTATCTCGTAACACGAGGGTGCGGAATCCCCTATGTATACGATACGAGTGTTTAGACGAGAGACACGTAAAGGAAGACGTAACACGTAAGACAAAGGTTACTTTTCTATTAGATGTGAATGCCAATCACACCGAAATCCTACTGCGGCTTACAAGACGAACACCCCAAAAACCTTTTTCTTTAACTAACGGCGCAAGTTAGGTTAATATATCACGACAACTTCGCCTAACACCCTAGGCGAAGTTGTCCCTAACTTCGTCAGACTCTAAGTTCGCCAAAACCAAAAACAAAACTAACTAGTTTATCACGACAAACCAAACATCGTAATAATTACAGACACGATAAACTCGAGACAAATGAACTATTGACACAATGCACCAACAGACTCCCCCTTGGCAGTAGCTTCATTTCTCTTACATCTTCGTCTCGTCATGTAATCCAAAAATCCGTACCTTCCATCTTCAAGCATGTACACCTTGTCTCACATAAACTGAGACCACCCTTTGATATTTCTTCGCTTCATCTTTCCAAGCAGGAATATAAAAAATCTTCTTTTCGTTGAGTACTTGCAAATCAGCTTGAGACAAATTTACCAAGTGCATAGAATCATATACCCTTAAGATCTCCTGTTCATCTTGATCTTCCATCACGGCTTCAGCAGTTTGGCAATCAACATACCACCATTTAAGATCTTTTAACACATCTTGAGGCATAGTCTTCATTGGAACTTCTTTCATACAATGAATCGGTTTGTACTTCATCACCATCCAGGGCTTGCCATCAGCCCGCATTCCTCGATCTGTATCTTCAACCAACTTCCCCTTTTGAGGCTTCAACAACTCAAACTTTTTCTCCTTAACAACTTCACTCCACACTATTTTACCAACCCAACTAGCAAAGTTGTCCCCACTCCTATTAATCAACCTTAAACGAGCCAAGTCCTTCACCTCACACTCAGGTAACGTATTGAATGATCTCAACTTCTTAGCAAAATACTGAATCCCATCATATCTTTTCACCACAAATACTTTTAGCTGATCATCATACAACCAATAGATAATACCCTTTTTCGATTCAGCATATCATCATCATCATCATCATCGTACTCAGTATATCCCACCAATAGAAATGCTATGGTAGGGTCTGAGGAGGGTAAGATGTAGACAGCCTTACCTCTATCCCATAGGGATAGAGAGGCTGCTTCCGGTGAGACCCCCGGCTCGATAGTAGTTTTGCATCAAGCCTTAGACATAAGGCAAATAGCACTCAATCATCGGGACACCGGCTGATCGGTGCATGTGCTCTTGTCTTTCGGCTATCAACGCCACCACATGATGCCTGATTAACCTTCCGGCACTTTTAACGTTATTTTCACGAGATTAGTAAAATAACGTCAAAATTAGTGCAATTTTACTTTTGCCCACCCGAGGGTTCACACATATATACATTATATGCGCGCACCGCAAGCAGGGCGTGTTTTCGATTCAGCATATCCTTTAATATTATAACTCTTTTTGAACATCGTTGGTACCACTGGCTTCTTTGTTTTGTTAAACCAATGAGCATATTTTTCTTTCCACCGTGGCTGTTCCTCCCATTCAGAATCACCCGACATATTATCATCTTGACCCACACGTTCTTGACTTGGAATATCATGTTCAACACTATCATCAGGTATCTCACCTTCCTCTAAGCCACTGTCAATCTCAATTTGTTCACCAAGCTTTTCAATCTCACTAAGAGGCAACACATCTTCATCCATATCTTCCTCATCATCCACCACAACAGTTTCACCACTTGTACTGCCAGATGGATCAGTAGCTTCATCATCCACCACAACTGTCTCACCACTTGCAGTGCCATATCGACCAGTAGACTCCCCCTGAGATGTGGAAGCTCCAAGATTTTGTTCAGTTCTTGGCAGCTCACCACCTGCATCTTTCGAAGCATTGGGATCATCATCTCTGTCCTCTCTCCTCTTGGTTCTCAACTCATCCCCTTTGCAACTGGTCTCCCCCTGAGATGTTAAGAACTGTTTAAGCGTTTCAAAAAGTTTACCATGTTCAATAAGAAGAGATGACTAAATTGTAGGTTCCCAGCCGGATCAACACAGGATTATCTCGTAACACGAGGGTGCGGAATCCCCTACGTATACGATACGAGTGTTTAGACGAGAGACACGTAAAGGACATACGTAACACGTAAGACAAAGGTTACTTTTCTATTAGATGTGAATGCTAATCACACCAAAATCCTACTGCGTCTTACAAGACGAACACCCCAAAAACCTTTTTTTACAGCCCTAATGATCCCTCCATAAACATATTATTTACAAATTATCAAATTACAAAACATTAAAACAAAACAAACTAAAGAAATAGAGATAACTCGTTCCCTCATTAATAAATAAATGAATTCATCAACGTCAGAATTTGGTTCTCAGCCACTAGCCGTTGAATAGTTTATGTTATTCACAGAAGACAAACGTATAAAATAATATAAAATAAACATAAGAAAAATAGCATTGACGGGATCAAATTTCAGTCTGTAGAGAACCCAGCATGTTTAAGAAAAGATCCGAACATGGAATCATACTGACTAAGAGGCTGTCACAAAGATCCATGTTCAGTATTATTATGACATAGAGAAATAGGTTGAAGGCAGGTATAAAACTTAGCATGATTCACATTGCTTCAGTGATACGGATTAGGTTCAATTAGGCTCAAAATTTAGATGGACATCACTTAAGGAACTGTGATGCCTCATATCTATTCTCAAGGCGTATTTTGCTTTCCCCAGATCACCCCGAGTTGACTTCGACCTGTAGTGTCTTATTTAAACAATGTACATCTTACACAAGACTCAGTTGTTGCCTCATCCATGTTGTTTTAGACTTTGTGAATTTCAAAGGCAATAAGACATAATAATCCCTTTTTTTTTTTTTGAGAACTATAACAAACACCTTCAAGTTTCGAATCTGGATCACTGCAGAAGGATAACACAATATACGCGGGGATCAAGACACTAACGGGCTCGTGTATGACTGGGTAATCACTTTTCTGCCTATCATTCGGAGAGATATATGTGGAGACATACACAATTTAAAATGACTCTCCACAGTAAATCGAGCAGGTTTAATTTGTATCACATTAACTTTTACGCACCATGGAAAGCTACCGTGCCAAACAATGACTGGTCTAAAGTCTTTTTAGCCTAATAACTTCACATGTTAGGCGCACAGAATCAGTTCATCTATCAGTTTCCAAAGGTTGGATCAATTTTCAATTTAACATCAATTTTGAAGCTTCATGAGAAGCTATAGACTGAAAAAGTATATCATTTCCCAAAAATTTTATATTCAGACGCCCCGATCACTTCTAAGTTTGTGGGTAAATGGCTATCCCGAAAACCCAGTAGATTAGCAGGACCAAACACAAATATGTGTCCCGCCAACTGAGTGTAACCGACATAATTTTCAGCGAAGGAATAAAAAATCATTACAATTGCCTCAGTGGCTTTTAGTTATTAGGTTAATGGCTATCCTTTGAATCTACACGTAGATACAAGGACCAAACATATTTAAGAATATGTCCTTCAACCTTGAGTAACTGACATAATTCTCAGCGATAGTAATTTTTTTTAAGACAAAAGGAAAACATGGTTACTCGGGATTGATTATCCCATTAAGCTCAATAAGGTTTTGAAAACGGGACCGGTCAAAAGCTTTTGTAAAAAGTTCGGCAAAATTATCCAGTGAATCAACTTTTTCAAGCAAGATTAGTTTCTTCTCAGCACGATCCCGTATGAAATGATGACGAATGTCAATATGTTTTGTTTTACTGTGTTTCACGGGATTGTTAGTTACTGAGATAGCAGTAGTGTTATCAATGCAAATTGGAGTTGTGCTTTAATCTTCCACAAAATCTGAGAGATGCTCAGAAGATTGTGCTTTAACTCTTCCACAAAATTAACCTTCTCCAACTTGATTTTCCCATTAGTAACAGTACCGACTCCAGAAAAACTAACTCTTCCACCTTGTACAACTTTCAAATCACGTAACAATTTCTTGTTACCAGTCATGTGCCGGGAACAGCCACTGTCGACAACCCACATGTTGTTCAAAGCCCTTTTTGACTGTTCCTGCACAGTTAAAGAAACGAATTAAAAGCGGGGGACCCAAGCCCTTCTGGTCTTGGGTTGGTCAAACCTGTCAAACGGCATCCAACTCCTTGGTTGCCCAAAGTTCCCTTGAGGGAGGTTTTCATTTGATCTGAATGGAAGATTTCTAGAAAACTGATTATGAGGCCATCCATACATCCTTGATTTTCTAGCGTTAATGGATTCGAAGTTACCCATTCTATGATTAACTGGGAAAAAACGAGGTTGGTTTCTTTGAAATCTTAAATTTGTCCAACGATTAAAGTTGGATGCATAAGAATTTTACCCGTACCAGTTTTAGTGTTCGTTCCATTTTCAGCTTTGGTTGGCCTCAAATTTTTAGATTTCTTCCTCTTCAGCGGACAGTTGCTGACAAAGTGACCTACCTTGTTACATCGAAAACAGCTTTTGTTGGGACAATTAATTTTCTTTGGACAATCTGTGTCTATCTGAACATTCTTTTCAGAAGTTGCAGTAGAGGATGAAGTTACTTCACTAACATTTTGTTTCACATAAGGGGGAACGAATGGGTTTAGAGAAGATTTTGTTTTGCTAAAAGTATCACTCTCCCCCCTTCTGAGTAACACAACTTGATCATCCACTTTGCGAATGTTCACAGACTCCTTATGCGTGGAGTCTTGATCCACAACTGACGATTATGTCTGAACCGATTCATTAACATCTTTATTGAGGTTCTCATGATTGCTCAATTTAACGTTGGTGTTGCTTGATTGAACTCTAACGGGTGAGTCGAAGGAGCTGACATTTCCCGTTATTGTCGGATCAGGTTTAACAAAGACAGGTGGCTGATTACAAGGATTATAAGTGTAGTTATTGCTAAAAGGTAGTGGAACTTCATTGTATCCAATTCCTCCTTTATCGTTAGGAGAACGTTGAACACTTAGGACATGATTAAGCATCATTGAAGAGTTCCTAAACTGTTCAAGTTTTCTGTTTAGTTCCACCACTTTCACTTGATAATCAGCTATCTGTTTGTCCTTTTCAGCAATAAGTTTGGTTTTTTCTTCCACAACTTCATAACTTAGATCGATTACTTGGATTTTCTCAGCTAATGTTGCCTTAAGGCATCTTATGTCTTTTTCACCAGCATTAATTTTGACTGAGTAACTGTTTTCCCTTTGTTTAGAGTAATGATGTTCTTCTTTTATAATTTTTAATTCTTTTTCCAAACTTACATACTGATCAGTTAAAGCATTTAATTGATCAGACAGTTTTTTACATTGTTCACAATGAGGTTCAGAACATACCTCTGAGAGCTGATCATTCACTTCTGCCATGTATGCTTGATCCTCCACTGGTTCCTTGTCACTTCTTTCACTCACGATATTCACCAGATGGGCTTGCTCAATCACCTCCTCAACTTTGATGTTCCAATTATATCCACCATTCTGTTGAGAAACCATGGCTTTTATGTCACTTCCATTCCCATTCTGCTGAGTAGGCCTGTTCTGACCCCGTTCAACTCTCTCATTTGGGCACTCTCTCGCAAAGTGTCCATTCTGTTGACAGTTGTAGCAATGAACCTTTGACTTGTCAAATCCCGGTCTCTCTCCCACGAATTTTCGTCCAGTCTTCTTCATAAACCGTTTTACCCTTCTTACTATCATCGCCATTTGCCACTGCAGATCCATTTCTTCCATGTCATCAGCATCTATCTGATCATAGTCCTCATCCAAGGTTGCAGGGTCAACTATCTTTCCCTTGATGTAATTTTCATAAGACGCAATGAAAGAGGCATAAAGGGCAAATTGTTGTTCAGCAGATTTTACACTCATAGGCATCTTTGAGTAATTTACATTTGAAGCACTAGTAGAAGAATTACTGACTGAAGATTGAGATTTTGAAGAACCACTTCCACTTGCTACAAAGCATATATCTCCATCCATATTCATCATCACATGACCATCTTGCGTAGAATTTGGTTCCCCGCCTGAGTAATAGGCGGTCGAATCTGTTTTAGAGCTTGAGTTTGCAGAGCCTTTTGCACCATACATTCCCGGATCCTGAACCTGATCAGTAGGCGTCTCTTTTCGTAACATGTTAAGCTCATAATTACGTAACTTGTTAACCACCTTCTCTAAATCAAAACTATCAAATTCTTTATCTTCTTTCATCAGAACTGTGTGCATCTCCCATCTTGATGGAAGAGCATCAAGAAGTTTTTCCACAATCTCACTCTCAGAATACCTTATGGAGTAGTTGTCCAATTCGGTCATCAAGTGATAGTATCTTGTAATGATGTCATCAAGCGATTCATTCTTAAAATACTTGAATACCGAGAACTGAGTTTTTAGTAACTTTATCTTGGAGTTTCGAATTCCGACGTTACCTTCATAGCGGCTCTCCAATGCTTCCCACAATTCTCTAGCCGTCTTGTACTTTCGGAAAGTATGAAGAATTTCCTGAGGTAGTGCCATGGTGATTGCAGCTAGTGCCTTACTTTCTGCCTCGTACATCTTCTTCTCATCGTCCTCCATCTTATTATATTTTTTCAGTTTCTCACGTCCTTCAAACTCAGTTGTTGGAGGGATATAACCATCCTGAATGCATACCCACATCTTTGCATCTTGATATTTCACATACTGCTCAAATCTGTCTTTCCACGCAACAAAATCAGTGCCTTTAAGTAACTTTGGAGCTTTAGTCGCTGACCCAGCTTCAACTTCCATTTTCACCAGTTCAGTGATGTTTATTGACGTCATTTTTAAACCGAAACAGGAGCTGGAACCAAATGAAACTGTATTTCGTGAAGACGAAGAACGTATAACTTCACCAAGGAATAACTTCGCCAAAGAACAACTTCGCCAAAGAACAACTTCACCAGATTACAACTTCACCAAGTAACTTCGCCAATGCACAACTTCACCAAATAACTTCACCAAGTAACTTTGCCAATGCACAACTTCACCAAAGAATAACTTCGCCAAAGAACAACTTCGCCAAAGACTAACTTCGCCAAAGAATAACTTCACCAAATAATAATTTCACCAAATAACTTCGCCAGTTATAACTTCACCAAAGAATAACTTCGCCAAAGACTAACTTCGCCAAAGAATAACTTCACCAAATAATAACTTCACCAAATAACTTCGCCAGTTATAACTTCGCTGAAACCCTAGCTACAGGTGACGACAACTTTGCAGGTCGCGAGATCTGATTTTTAGCAGTGTTTTTCTTGTTTCGAATGATTAAAAGGTAGTATGGAGTGCGACAGGGACAATGTAATGTAGGAATGGACTGAACGAACGGTGTTTTACGTGAAACGATTCCGCGAAAAGTCTAGCGGAGTTCGTTTAAAACAAGTGTGATAATCCAGAACCACACAATCACGAGCAAACGCTTTGATACCAATTGTAGGTTCCCAGCCGGATCAACACAGGATTATCTCGTAACACGAGGGTGTGGAATCCCCTACGTATACGATACGAGTGTTTAGACGAGAGACACGTAAAGGAACATGTAACACGTAAGACAAAGGTTACTTTTCTATTAGATGTGAATGCCAATCACACCGAAATCCTACTGCGGCTTACAAGACGAACACCCCAAAAACCTTTTTCTTTAACTAACGGCGCAAGTTAGGTTAATATATCACGACAACTTCGCCTAACACCCTAGGCGAAGTTGTCCCTAACTTCGCCAGACTCTAAGTTCGCCAAAACCAAAAACAAAACTAACTAGTTTATCACGACAAACCAAACATCGTAATGATAACAGACACGATAAACTCGAGACAAATGAACTATTGACACAATGCACCAACAGTCTGATCAGTCACCGGCTCGCCAATGTAGTGCTTCAGTCGATGACCGTTCACCTTAAACTTCCCACCTTTATCTTCTATCTCAATCGTACCATATGGGAAAACCTCAGTGACCGTGAACGGTCCTGACCATCGGGATCTCAACTTTCCCGGGAATAACCTCAACCAAGAATTATAGAATAAGACCAAATCCCCACACTTGAACTGCTTGTTACCCTTCAACTTTCTATCATCCAGTTCCTTCGTCCTCTTCTTATACCTGAACGACTGGGCGTAGGCGTGATCTATCAGCTCCTCTAACTCGTGCAACTGGTGGAAACGAGTGCTCTCTACGGCAGACATATCAAAGTTGACCCTCTATAGGGCCCAAGAAGCACGGTGCTCTAACTCAACAGGTAGTTGGCAGGCCTTCCCATAAATCATCCAAAACGATGTGGAACCGGTCAGAGTTTTGTAGGCTGTACGGAAGGCCCACAACGCATCATCCAACTTGTCGAACCAATCCCGACGATTCGATCCAACCGTTTTCTCAAGAATACGTTTGATTCCCCGATTACTCATTTCCACCTGCCCACTAGTCTGTGGGTGGTAGGCGGTTGCAAGCCGATGGGTGACCCCATAGCGTCGCAATGCCTTCTCCATCTGCACATTGCAGAAGTGAGTACCTCTATCACTGATCAACGCCTTCGGGACACCAAAACGAGCAAAAAAGCTCTTGAGAAAACGGAGTACAACTCGGGCATCATTCGTGGGTAAGGCCTTGGCCTCAACCCACTTCGAGACATAATCAACCGCCACGAGTACGTACTTGTTTCCACGCGAAGATGGAAACGGTCCCATGAAATCAATGCCCTAAACGTCGAAAACCTCACAAACCTGAATAGCATTTTGGGGCATTTCATTTCGCGAAGAAATGTTACCTACCCGCTGGCAACGATCACAACTCCTCACAAACGCGTGCGTATTTTTAAAAATCGAAGGCCAATAAAACCACAATCAAACACCTTCTTCGCCGTCAAACTCGCACCGTGGTGACCCCCTGTTGGTCCAACATGGCAATGGCTCAGAATCCGCCATCCCTCCTTAACATCAACACACCTCCTGATCAACTGGTCAGCACCTATACGAAAGAGATACGGGTCGTCCCACAGGTAAATCTTAACATTAGCAAAGAATTTCTTCTTTTGCTGGTAAGACATCTTCGGGTAGTACCCGTCCGCAAGATAGTTCACGAAGTCGGCGAACCATGGAAAATCCTCATCCTGAGCCGAAACAAACATGAGACTCTCTGTCTGAAAGTGGTCATTAATCCTGACCCCCGGCTCTCCTAACTCATCTCCCTCAAAACGCGAAAGATGATCGGCCGCCACATTCTCGGCCCCCTTTTTATCACGGGTTTCAATATCAAACTCTTGAAGAAACAAGATCCATCGGATAAGGCGTGGCTTAGCATCCTGTTTGCTGAAGAGATAACGAATGACAGAATGATCCGTGTACACAATCGTCTTGGATAGAACAAGATAGGATCTGAATTTATCGAACACAAACACCACAGTTAAAAGCTCTTTCTCGGTGGTGGTGTAACTTTCCTGTGCACCATTCAAGGTCCGGCTCGCGTAATAAATAAGATGGAAGTGCTTATCCTTCCGCTGTCCAAGAACCGCTCCGACTGCGAAGTCGCTGACATCACATATCAACTCAAAGGGAAGCGACCAGTCGGGAGCAATCATGATCGGGGCGTTAACGAGTTTGTCTTTTAAAAGATCAAACGCCTCGATACACTGCTCAGAAAATACAAATGGGCCATCCTTCTCTAGAAGTTTGGTCATGGGTCTCGCGATTTTAGAGAAATCTTTAATGAACCAACGATAGAACCCAGCGTGACCCAGAAAACTCCGGATGGATCTCACAGAAGTGGGCGGAGGAAGATTAGAAATGGTCTCGACCTTTGCACAGTTGACCTCTATCCCCGCACTCGAAATACGATGCCCCAAAACAATGCCCTCGCGTACCATGAAGTGACACTTCTCCCAGTTAAGGACTAGGTTGGTGTCAACGCATCGGGCCAACATCCTCTCAAGGTTGGAGAGACAACGATCAAAAGAGCTCCCAAACACAAAAAAATCGTCCATGAACACCTCCATTGAGTCCTCGATCATGTCATGAAATATAGCCACCATGCACTTCTGAAATGTGGCTGAAGCGTTACACAGTCCGAACGGCATATGTCTATAGGCAAACGTGCCGTATGGACAGGTAAACGTGGTTTTCTCCTGGTCATCGGGAGCAATAGGAATCTGAAAGTACCCGGAGAAACCATCCAAGAAGCAGTAGTACTGCTGACCTGCCAAACGCTCCAGCATCTGATCAATGAAAGGTAAAGGAAAGTGGTCTTTCCTCGTGGCATCATTCAGTCTACAGTAATCGATGCAGAATCTCCAACCGGTCACAGTCCTAGTGGGAATAAGCTCGTTCCTCTCATTGGTGACGACAGTCATGCCACCCTTTTTAGGAACCACTTGGACTGGACTAACCCACGAACTATCAGAAATGGGGAAAATGATCTCCGCATCAAGGAGTTTGATGATCTCCTTCTTCACGACCTCCTGCATCTTCGGATTATGTTGCCGCTGCGGCTGAACGATAGTCCTAAAATTATCCTCCATGATGATTTTATGCGTGCAAAATGAAGGGTTGATACCCTTGATATGGATAATCTTCCATGCAATGGCCTCCTTGTGCTCTCTCAACACCCTTAACAATCTCTCTCTCTCGGCCTCCGTCAAAGCAGATGCAATAATAACCGGCAGCTTCCTCTCCTCGTCCAAAAACGCATACTCCAAATTGTCTGGCAACTCCTTAAACTCTAAGGAAGGAGGGGGGCTCTCGACAGAAGGTCGGTCCATCGGATCGTCTCGTACGATCCCAGCAGACACCTCAGACTCAGGGGTATGTGACTCGGCGTCATTTTCCGCTGACTGATCGGTCATGGCAACCATCTCAATCTCGGGAATGTCCCTATCGAGAATCTGAGTGTCGGAGGCAGATCCTCCACAGATCTCGCTGAAAAACTCCCCAACATGCTCCATGATGGTATCGATAAAGTACAGGGAGTCATCAGCAGACTTGGGGTGCTTAAGTGATTGTCGAACGTCGAAGGTGACGTTCTCATCCCCAACTCTCAATATCAGCTTACCCTCGCAAACGTTAATCAACGCCTGTGCAGTGGCAAGGAATGGTCGGCCTAAGATAAGCGGTATACTATCATCATCGTTCATGTCCAGAATGACAAAGTCCATCGGGAAGATGAACTTGTCAACACGAACAAGCATGTTCTCGACCACCCCTCGAGGGTATTTTACAGAACGATCAGCAAGCTGGATACTCATCCTGGTAGGCCTCGGTTCGCCTAAACCCAACTTGCGATACACGGAATATGGCATGAGATTAATATTGGCACCAAGATCAGCTAGCGCGTGAATAATCGTGTCATCACTCAAGATGCAGGGAATCGTGAAACTCCCTCGATCGGCCATCTTTTCTGGTAATTTCCTCTGTAAGACAGTAGAACAGCTAGCACTCAAAGGGATGGAAGCAACTTCAGCAAGCTTCTCCTTATTCGAAAGAATATCCTTGAGGAACTTCGCGTGTTTAGGCATCTGAGTCAGTGCCTCAAGGAATGGAATGTTAAGGTGAAGCTGCTTCAAAAGATCAAGAAATTTAGAATTCTGTTCCTCATCTCTATCTCTGCGGAGTCTTCCGGGGTATGGTACTCGAGGTTTGTAGACTCTCGGCGGCTCGCTCGGTAGCTGCTGTCTCTCGGCCTGTACTGAACTCCCTGGGCTGCTCCTCTGATGCACCTGGGTCGGTGGAGACTCCATCTGAATCTCCTCATACCCCTGCTCCTCTACAACTACTGCAGGCTCCTCGACGACTCCTCCTCTAGACCTCTGCTGAATCCCGGGCTCATCTCGTGCCCCTGCACCGCTCCTCGTTGTCACAGCTTTTGCGAATCACTTCGGGTTCTGCTCGGTGTTGCTCGGTAACGTACCCTGCGGCCTCTTGTTCAATCGACTAGCTATCTCCCCCATCTGCCGCTCGAGACTCTGAATCGACGCTCCCTGATTCCTCATGAACTGCTCGTGCTCCCGAAACTTCTCCTGCGTCTCTTTGTATCGGGAATCCTCTCGTGTCATGAGCTGTGACAACATCTGCGTTTGTTGCGCCATCATATCCTCCAAAGTGAGCTTCTTCTCCCCACTGCTCGCTCCCTCACCGGCATCCTTGAATAAACTCTGACGCTGCTGAAAACCGGACTGATTGCCGCTCCTCCAGTTGGAATTATGATTGCCTCTCCACCCCGAATTATAAGAATTGAAAGAATTTAGATTTCGGTTCGGATTTCCTATGAAGTCTATGGCCTCCTCCTGCGAAATGACTGGGCACTGAACGGTATCATGTCCTCCTCTGCATATCTCGCATAACCTGCTCTTCGTCTGCAGGTCCTTCACAATCTGCGCCAACGCCTCTACCTGTGCTGTGAGTGCGGTGGTCGTGTCCACCGAATGCATACCGCGTGAAATAGAATCGACGGTCTTGCCACCCTTGGCGGGTGGTCGCTGGTATCCACTCATAGCTAACCCGTTAAACAACGTGATGCACTCATCCGGGTCCTTCGTTGTCAACAAATTTCCTCCCGCAGCTGTGTCGAGCATATTTTGCGTCATGTACGTCACTCCATTGTAGAACTTCTCGACAACCGTCCAATCTTGCAAGCCGTGGTTCGGGCCCAACGCTAACAGATTCTTAAAACGCTCCCATGCCTCGTAGAAACTCTCGGTATCCTCCATCTGAAAAGAATGTACCTGGTTACGCAAACGAGCGGCCTTAGCCGGAGGATCGTATTTTTCAAGAAATAGGGTCTGCATGGAAGCCCAAGTAGCTACGAAGCCTTGTGGGAGGGACTCGAGCCACAGACTCGCTTTATCGATGAGCGAGAACGAAAAACGCGGAGTTTCACGGCGTCTTCGGATACGCCGGCAAGATGGAAGGTGACGCAGATACGCGCGATGCGAGTGAGATGATGATGCGGGTTTTCATAAAGTAACCCGTGGAACGGAGCAGTATGAGAAATGGTGTTCAGAATATTCGACGGAATCTGCCAGTTCGCGTTAACTCCAATGACGGGTGGTTCGATGCTGGATCTCGCGCCAGCATTGGCCGGTCGGGCCCGGTCTGCAACTGTCCTCCTCGGTGGTGGATTGTCGCCCATGATCCTATCCCTAATTTCGGAGTCAACGGATGAAGAAGTGGAAGATGGTGAAACGGCGTGACGTCTCTCACGAAACTCTCTCTTTGGCTCGAGAAATGCTTCCGTATCGGGTGGTCCTTGAGATCGAGTCTGTCGCTTAAAGCTATAATTAGAAATAAATTTAACTAACCTATTCTAACAAATAAGAAAAATAAAACAAAAATAATTACAAGTAGCACACAAGGTAAGTCCTAACTCGGACTGCTCTCAAAACGCCTAAAACCGTGTCCCCGGAAACGGCGCCAAAAACTTGATGTGCGTCGGATCACCCTATAACAATGACCCTCACAACTAAGCTTTGAATATAAAACGAAAATCCTAAACCACACAACAACCGGCAAGTGTACTGATCGCAAGTAGTATAGACCGAGGAAGTACGAGTATCGAATACGTGGACACGTAAGACGCTAACGATTACTAACCCTAGACAAGACCAACCTTAGAATAATATTTAATTGATTTTTGATTTCTTCTAACTTAACTGAACTAACTAGACTGACCGACAAAAGTTACCTAAAATAGAAAACTTAACAGGGAACTAACTGTGTTAACTTAGGACGGAGAAAAACGTCTACCTAGGTCTGAATCAAACTGTAGGCCTAACAAGCTAATGGATTGGATGACTTCAAGACACCGGTCCCTAAAGATGACACGACTAAGGATCGCTCGGGCTCACTGGATCACCTCTCGGTCTCACTCAACAAGCCTAAACTACTCAAAATCGCCTAAAACGACCAAACCGGGAAACAATCGTTAACGTGTTCTAATGTTGACTCATCTCTCGGTCTCACCAACACTCGACCCTAATGGCAATGAATACTACACAACCAAGGATAGAGGAACAATTCAACTTAAACAAAAATAGATCAACTAGTCGCTCAAAACACCTAAACCTGACAAGAAACGAACTCGCTCTCGCGCAATCCTTATTATAGCATGCAAAGGCAATGAGACAACCCTAACTTCTTATCACCTCTCGGTCTCAAAGAAGGTGTCTAGCCGCTGTACTTAATCCAATAAATCATGCAACAAAACCCTACGGTTGTTCCTATCGTAAACAAACCCTAAACACAAAGTCTAGAATCAAACAATGCACCGATCAATCAACACAAAACTAATTAACCAACACACGGGGTTTATGCAATGAATCACCAAAATTTCCAACCACTAAACACATATTTCATGTCTAAATCAAACTTTACAATAACAATTAAAGTCTATTAATCAAAAAATCCAATAAACTCATCAAAACCTAACAATAATCATCATTCCTATGTAGAACTAACAAGTTTAGCCTCTCTATTATTTGGACAACACATAACACTTACTAAAATCATCAATAAACTCATCCCAATCATCTTAACCATCATTCAATGATCAACAAATATCAATAACAAGTCAATATCTCAAGTAATTGCAAAACTACTAATCAATTGAACAAGTAAAATAATATGATGAACAATGTAAAAGATGGAAGTATATGGAGTGATTCCGGCTGCTGTAAATTGATGAAAAACGTCCCCGAGGCTTGTGCTTGTGTCCTTCTTCCTTCCCTAGCCACCAAACCTTCAAACCCTAGCCGCTACAAGCTTTTTCTTCTTGGTTTTCTCCTGCTCAGCTGCGATCGGCCAAGACCAACCCTCCTTAGGGTTTTTTTTTCTTTTTTTATTATAATATTAACAAGAGGCTTGGGATTTTTCATGATGTAAACGGGCCGGGCTTTGAGTTTTACTTGAAAACATATGCGTAAAAGGCTCGTAAACTGTTCCAAAAGTCCGGTTTTTCTTCCTTTCCACCCTTTGCCTACGAGATAAATAAAAATATGTAAAACCTATCTAAAACAAGTTAAAATACATAAGATGTAGTACAATACGTAGATAAAAGGTGCGGAAAATACGTGTGTTTTACAACACACCAACCACACAGTCATAGTTTCCATGTACGCACGTATATAAAAATGTATTTACTTTTGTATATATGTACAACCGTATCTTTGTGTGTACAAATGCGTGAATGTAAGTTTATAATATAAATTCGAATTTGCGATAAAATCGAGACTGTTTGTTTGTATTACGTGTTTCCAATTTCCGTGTTTAATCAACCACTGCGGCCCCCCCTCCGCCCACAACGGTTCCGTGTAAAATCAACCACTGTGGCCCCCCTTCCGCCCACAACGGTTCCGCGTAACATCAACCACTGTGGCCCCCCTTCCGCCCACAACGGTTCCACACAGTGTATACACAAATAATTAGTATTTCCTACACCACATTATTTCCTACACCTATTCACATAGCATGTATATAGACACACACATGTATATATATTTATGCACATATATAGTATTTATCACGTATCACTAAACGCTGTGGCCCCCTTTCACCCACAATATCCTCGTGGCCTCCGTTACTCACGTTATCCCCATGGCCGTTACAGACCACGTTATCCACATGGCCGTTACAGACCACGTTATTCCCCATGGCCGTTACAGACCACGTTATTCCCCCATGGCCTTTACAGACCACGTTATTCACCCATGGCCTTTACAGACCATGTTATTCACCCATGGCCATTACAGACCACGTTATTAACCCATGGCCGTTACAGACCATGTTATTCACCCATGGCCGTTACAGACCACGTTATTCACCCAACTTGTGACGTCTAATAGTGCACAGCGTGTTTATATAAACGTATCTTTATGTTTAATTTAATTATGTTTTGGTATTCGTACCATATCCACTTAATTTTTCATTCAAGAATACTATTCACCATTCATTCGCACGTAATCAATCATTATTTGTGTAAGGACTTTTTGTATGTAAACGTTCAGATAATTTATATCTTGAACCGTTTTCAGATAGAGAACGTATATAAATATGCTTTTCACCCCAAAAAGTTCGTAAACAGTTGGAAATAGGGGCCAGCTGTCTCTTAGTCCCTTTAGTCAATATTGTAATAATATTAATATTTTAATATTACTATAATCTTCATACTAGACTGGGCTGTATATCTAGTCTGGGTATAGCTGTAACACCCAGAAAGTGTTAATAGACTTAGATTGTGATGTTGTTTAATGTCTAATGTATAAAATTGAACTTGGCTCAGTTTCTCCGTTTCACCAGCTGGGCCAAGTTGCTCATTTATGCGTTTGGAAAACATTTATGAGGATGTAAGCTTGGGTAAATATGTTGGTTGATAAAATGATTAAGTTATAAAGAAAGATCACAAATTAGGGGTCTGGATTTGCTACGGGGCTCGTTTCCGTTTATTCAGTTTGAGTTGAAGAGAAACGCGCACAATCTGCCCAAATTGTCCGGATTTCTCACAAAAAGTTCGTTTTTACATAATTAATCCGAAAATATGCTTCTTGATAGTTTATTTTGGATGTTCTAATATTCCAACAGGTTCGTTAATCACAAACTTGCCGGTTTTCGTTAGAATTGAATTTATTTAATCTTTAAATTAGCATAATTAATTATCAGCTAATAATTAGAACATGAAAATTTAGACACTTACCAAATAAAATATGTAGATTTTTAGAAAAATATTTCTTGAATTATTTGCTGACTTATAAATTTATAAAAAATCATTTTATATGCAGTATTTAGCCCGAAAATCATCCGTTTATAGCAAATGATTTCCGAAAAATCCACCAAAATTCCTTAGTGATCAGAATGCCTCACAAAACAACCTGGAAAATTTCCAAAACCTAAAAATCAGGCCAAAAAATTTTTTCGAGCCGAAAACCACTATGAAAATCCGAATAAACGCAAATTCACCAAACATACCTAGATTTTTCCAAATGACCTCAAATTATATATGGGATCATGATATATCAATTCTGAGTTCCCCACAAAAATTCATGATTTTTAAAGAATTTTAACTATTTTTCCCAAATAAATGCCCTAATTTGGTAATAAATTCGCCAAATATTCTCGGATGGTCGAAAAATTACCAAATTTGAATAGTGACTCATTATTATGGTCCTTTATGTCCCTGAAAAATTTTATAGCCTAAAAAAATGCACATCACGGTCGAATCCTAAACAGCCCGTAATCGAGTAAATCGGTATTACCTTTGCGATTTTGATTTGTTTTCGCTCTCTTAATCCAATTTCTGGGTTCGTCTGCTCCTATGTAGACTAAGTACAGGTCCTATATCACAAACCAAGCATGTATCATCAACATAGCAGCCTTGTGACTTAGGGTTTCGGTTAGGGCTTTAAACCGAACTTTTGAACCGTAAAAACGTCGTTTAAACCCTCTAATCTGTGTTTATGGCCAAAAAACTTATCAAACCAGGTTCTTAACCATGTTAGGATCAAAACATGTTTTTGGCCAATTTTTAGAGTTTTTGCATGGTTAATCATGGTTTTTACCAATCAAATCATAATCTTATGTGTTTAAACATGTTAAAACGAGTTCAAAATCATCAAAACTTGGATTATTTTACCTTATGGTTCTTGCCACAATGAAAGACCAGCTGATGGAGCAGATGTATATCAAGTCCAGGTTTGAAAATAATATACTACGAAGCTTGTAGAAAAAGGTTACACAAGTGGGGTTTTTTTATCCCAATTGCAGCCGCCAACAAAGGGGGTCCCCTTTGGGTCCCTCTTTTGTTCATTAATGCCTCGGGTTGCGTGTCGTGCGTAAAATCTCGAGCCAAATTTATTTCGGTTCGGTTTTTAGAGCGAAAAATTTATCGGACACGACAAACAGCGGGAAAACGAGTGTTTTCGGCCATTTTTGTGTAAATTTAGAAAAACATATTATTTGTTTGTAAAAATCGAAAATACTTTCACGGATTGCTTAAAACATCCCCGAAAAGTGTTTGATAGATCTTTTTCGGCTTAACGGATGATACAATGCTTGTTTTGGAACTATCTTTCGCGTTTAAATTCATAGCGGGTAGTTAAACGAGCATGTTTTAGTTTAACTGGTTTGCTATCGTACTAAGGCCATAATACTAATATGTTAGCTTATATTAATCGTATATCACTTACAGACGCCCCCCAGGATATCCAGACCCGTTCGGTTATTCGTTTGCTCGATACGACATAAGTGGTTAATCGTTTATTCGATAAACGAATACTAAGGCATACTTGATTTTGTCGCGAATGTCACAGTCCCATTAATCAAGAACATTTGGTTGATGAACCTGAAACCAATGTTACTCAACCAAATGTTCCTGTTAATGTGACTGTTGTTTTTCATCCCATAGAGAGCTTATTAGTGGAACTGGAGGCAACACCAGTCGAGCATGTCGAACAGATTCCTCAATGCCAATTCACAGAAGACATCCGACTGAGAATATTATCGGAGATCCATCAGCTGGCATCCAAACACGTAGCACCTCCAACAACGTTAACAGGTCGAACCCAAAGATTATAGAGTTGCATTGAAAGAAAATTCCTAGGTTGAAGCGATGCAAGAGGAGCTGTTACAGTTCAAGAAGCTAAATGTTTGGAGGCTGGTCAAGAAACCAGAAAATAAGAGGCCGATTGGAACAAAGTGGGTGTTCCGGAATAAGAAAGACGACAAGGGGTTATCATAAGAAACAAAGCCTGGCTTTTTGTACAAGGATTTTGGTAGCGAGAAGGACTTGATTATGATGAAGTTTATGCACCCGTGGCCAGATTAGAGGCAATCCGTATCTTTCTAGCCTACGCGTCGTATATGAACTTCAAAGTATATCAAATGGATGTGAAGACAGCCTTTTTGTATGGAAAGGTTAAGGAAGAAATCTACGTTAGCCAACAACCAGGTTTTGAGGAACCGGATCATCCTGATCATGTTTATCGTCTTGACAAGGCACTTTATGGTCTTCACTAAGCACCATGTGCAAGGTATGTTACTCTGGCTGACCATCTGATGAAGAATGGGTACAAAAGAGTGATCAAACACTCTTTGTCAAGAAGGTTAAGGGTGATCTGATTCTAGTGCAAGTTTATGTTGACGACATCATCTTTGGGTCTACGAATGAGAATCTGTGCAAGGAGTTTTCAGAAGTCATGCAAAAACGATTTGAGATGAGTTCATTGGGAGAAATGACTTTCTTCCTTGGTTTACAAGTTGAACAGAAGACGGACGGGACTTTGATTTACGAGGAAAAGTACGTCCACGATATTGTTCAGAAGTTTGGGTTCAAGGACTCATCTGCATTTATGACTCCAGTCGCTACACGACCAATCCTCGCTCTTGATCCATCGGGAAAGTCAGTCGATTAACACTTGTATAGGTCCATGATTGGCTCACTGATGTATCTCACTGCAAGCAGACCAGACATCATGTTCCCTGTTTGTCAGTGTGCACGATACCTATCTAATCCAAGAGAATCTCACATGACCGCTGTCAAACGTATTTTCAGATATCTAAAGGGAAGACCACTATTGGGACTCTGGTATCCAAAAGAGGCTCCCTTGGAACTTCATGCGTACACTGACAGTGACTATGTGGGATGCAAATTAGACCAAAAGTCAACATCCGGGGGGGACGGGGTGTCAATTCCGGGGTGATAGATTGATTTCTTGGCAGTGCAAAAAGCAAGTCACTGTGTCCACATCTACCGCCGAAGCTGAGTACATTGCCGCATCCAGTTGTTGTTCCCAAGTCATTTGGATCCAACATCAGCTGCTGGATTATGGTTTGAATTTTTATGATACCACGATCAATGTGATAATTAGGCTGCCGTTGCGATTGTTAAAAACTCGGTCCAGCACTCTAAGACAAAACACATCGACATCCGAATACACTTTATTCGTGATTGTTTTGATCGTAAGCTTGTCAACATAAAAAGGGTCCATACTGACTATAACTTTGCAGATCTCTTTACAAAATCTTTTAGTCGTGCCCGATTTTTGTTTCTCGTTGAATCGTTTGGCATGATTTCCTTTGAGTAAATTTTATCTTTTATTATAAATATTTTTAAAATATGTCACAATTTTAGAGAGAGAAAATGAGTTAACTTTAACTCACCAAAAAGATTTTTTATTTACTTTAAGAAAAATACAAACAAGTCATTTGACTTAACAAAAAGATTTTATCTTCATATATAATATTAATTTCATCTTTAATCCTTTTTAAAGAAAACACAAAAAGGAATATCCCGCTTAGAGGGAGCTCCTGTTTAGAGGGAGTCGGGTATTTAAAATTTTGAAATTAAGAACTTGATCCAACCTTTTGGAAAATGATAGTACATTGGCATGTAATGATCCTAGCGCATGAAAAGATTAGATCATAAGTCTACAAAATCACTCATAAATGTGTAGATAGGCTTGACAAACAAGTAAGTGTCGGGTGATATAAACCTAAAACTTTTGCCGGTACTAGTGGCTATACAATTATGAAGTGGTTGCATGATTCCGTTAAAGTCATATTCATGAATGATGAAATGTAATCAAACATGTCATACCCAAGCCTCTCTTTACCTGATCACAGTTTTCTTATGCAATAAGTGTCAATTTTTAATTTTCATTGAGTCAAGAAAAGCGTCAAGAAAAGAAAAGAAAAACAGAAAGAGTCAGAAAAGAAAAGGGAAAATCAAGAAAAAGAGTTAAGAAGAGTCAGTCACAGGGATTTTTACTTCTGCTTTATTTCTTCATTTATTTTGATTCAAGCCTTGGACTTTCTATGTTTGTAGTCATACAAGATCTGATTGTTAAGGCCTTGCTTTGTTTTAGTTTCTTTCTTTTGTTCAAGCCTTGGACTTTCTCTGTGCGATAATATGGTATTATTCGACCTGATAGTTAAGGCCTGAACTTCTGCTCTATTTTAATCTTTCTACATCGAGTCAAGTACAAAAATAAAGTACAAAGTGTCAAGTGTGTTAATAAGAATACTGTGATCAACTAAGAAAGGTTTAAGTCAAGTTGAGGTGATATGTTAACACAAACTAGGCCTAAGATATGATGGAATCAGCAACATGTCTGAATAAGTGGGGACCACTCATGCACCGTGCCTAATTGAACTTTAAATGTATCACGTTGACGCCAAAACACTTGTCAAGTCAAACAAGCGGACGATATCTACGATCTGTGATGAAATTGTAACATAATAACATCAAAATGGAAACGTGATCTAGGGCTTGCAAATCAACATGATTCCAAAGTTGTGATCGTTCTTAATAACGTTTTGTAAATTAATTTGGTAATTTTATTTTTAATGTTAGTTTTTTATTTTGTTTTTGTTTTATATTTTTATCTTTATTTTTACTTTTAATTTTATTTTCTAAAAATTGTTATCTAATTTAAATATCAAAATAGTTAATATTTTAGTTTTATTTTTACGTTTTTTTTTGTTAAATTTTAATTTTACTTTTGTTTTAAATTTTTTTATTTTTATTTTAATTTCTTGTCTACTTTAAGTTAATTTTGTCAAAGAGATCGTCAATGCAAACGTTAATGGTTACGGACCTACAAAAGAAAAATTGGAAAAATAATTAAGTGTTTGGACTCGTTGGACGAATGTTTTACGGGTTTGAAATTGCAAACATTTTTAAAGACCGAGGATTGAGAGCGTATTTTCGGTGAATACTCGTGATGTTTTGACATTATCGTCTGACTCTATATATAAGGGTCACACAAAATATCATTCACTATTCATCCAACATATTACCAAACACTCTCTCTTTCTCTTTCTTCCTTATCCTTCAAACCCTAAACATTTTCTTTATCAAACATCACAATTTGGCCTTGTTCATCATCATTTGATCAACAAAATGGAACCCACTCCTCCGATATAACATCACACCATGTTCTTCATCTTCTTTCTGGGTTCGGGCAGATTTAGACGGCGGTTCATATGAACCGTCGACTAGATCTAAGGGTAGATCTTCACAAATTGTTGTTGCTACCATGATTTAAAACTGTCGATATGACTTTAGATCATGAAAATCATCTTTAGATCTTAGTTTTAGATTTAATATTTGTACAGCTGTAGATCTAGGGTTTGTTCGAACTTTAAAGGTTCAATTGATGGGTTAAATGAAGGGGCTTTGTCTTCAAAAGTTCCAGATCTTCAATTCGGGTCTAGGCGAACTTGTGAAAGGCAAAGGGAACTGAAAGGAGGCCTAAGTGATTTTTTTCGCAAATGAAGATATTTCGCAAAAGAAAGATTTCGCTTCGCATGGTTTTGCGAAGCGAAAGGATAATTCTTGTCTTGCGAAGCGAATAACCTTTCTGTTTCGCTTCGCAAGATCATGCAAAGCGAATGTTCTTTCTGTTTCTCTTTGCAAGACCATGCGAAGCGAATAATCTTTTATTTCACTTCGCAAGATCATGCGAAGCGAATGGAATGCCTGATTCGCTTCGCATAAGCCATGCGAAGCGAAATAAGGTTCCATGCGAAATTCTTTTGCAAAATTTTACCACTTGGAAAATTTTCAGAATGTTGAACTTACAAGCTACTGGACTGTTTTAAAACTTAAGGAATGTTTGGACTTTTGGACCTTTATGAACATATAAACTAACCATATGTTGGACTTTCAACTTATTAATTAACTAAAATCAATTTATTAACTTATTAAAACAAGTTTGTGTATAATCAATTAATTACAAGTATATATATATATATACTTTGTACATACTTAACCATTTGTATATAACTTGCTTGTTATTTTGGTAAGTCATTAATGATGATTCTCATGTTTTGAATGTTTGAATTACAGTTGCATAATCAATTCTGTCCACTTGAGCTCCCCACAAAGAAAAGAGATAAAGTGTTCACATCTATGATCAAGGGGTTGAAGAAGTCATCTTTGGAGTATGCCATCTTTGCTAACCCTGCCATCTACACTACATGGGTGACTGAGTTTTGGGTGAATGCGAAGGTTGCTGGTGATTCTTTGTCTATTGTCACCAACGTTGCAGACAAAACTCTAAAGATCACGGAGGATGACATCAGACGGGCGTTGAAGATTAAGGATGATGCTGACTACAAGTTTGAGAAGGGGAACAAGGCTAAACTTGGTGGATTTGTGAGTGACATGGGATACGATACAGAATGGAAGAGCCTGGAGAAGAAACATCTTCCACCCTACTGGAGGTTTCTATCCACGTAGTCATGCACAATTTTTCAGACTTGAGGGGAGGATTTGACAGTTTGAGGATGGATAGGGTACGAATTATGTATGCCTTAACATACTAGGATAAGTTCAATTACTCCCGTATGATATTCCTTTGCATGTCGGCCAATGCTACCACTGACACAACATGGCTCATGTATCCCTGCTTTGTGTAACTGTTGCTTGATGACATGATCTCTGAGGTACCAAGACCTCCTCACAAAGAAGCTGCTGATAAGAAGTCGTTGCCTGAACCTTATCACGTCAATATGATAAGGGAGTCAGTGTTCAAGCTAATGTTGAGCACGAAGGGAAAAGGTCACATTTATCAGGGGGGAGAGACCTAGTCCAAAGTTTGGTTTGTTTGGGGAGACTGAAGAGGTTGAAGAAGGTTCTGAGAAAAAGAATGGAGAAATAGGAGGTTCTGATGCTGAAGCTGAACAAGTTGATTCTTCTGATGAGGCGCCTGAGGACAGAACTAAGGCGAAACATGACCTTAAACGAAAGGTTGCCAACAAGCCTTCTGGGAAGGCCAAGGTGGTTGAGGAAGAGTAAGAAGAAGACCGTTAGCCCTTGAAACATTTGAAGAGGGTTGGAGACTCCAAGAAGTCCTCTAAACTCATCGTCAAGCTTTCCAGCAAGCCTAAACCAATCTCCACACCTGACCCACACATAGCCTCACCCAAAACCCTAGCCAAAACCCTCAAGGACCTCAATGTTGCAAAGATCAAGATTCCTGTTTACAAGAAACCGAAACCCAGAGTCAAAACCAAAGCCAAACCATCCAAGACCCTACTACATGACTCACCCGACTACTCACCTGAACCCTCACCCATACAACAAGACCAACTGAGGCTATCATTTCTAGAAAACCTACCTCCACACCACCTCTACAACAAACACAAACCACCACACCACCTGAGCAACCCACACAAACCGAACCCTTACCTACCTCACCATTCACATCTTCCATATTTAGTTCACCAATCCAATCCATAAGTTTATGGACATAAACTTTTATTTCCTCACCACAAACACAACCAGCATCATCCACCACCCAACCAGAAGCCACCTCACCACTATTCTCATCACCACCAACAATCACAACCTCACCAATGCCTACCCAGTGCATCACATTACCATTCCAAACTACATCACCACCCCATCCTATCTGACACTCCTCGATCCACAATCTTCTCACCCAAGCCTATAGCGAAAGGAAAGTCTTCGACACCTCCAGTGTACGCTGATCCTATCCTCGATAGGATTATCTCCCTGGAGGAATCAAACGCAAAAGGGGCTGAGCGTGAGTTGGTGCTTCTGGAATATATCAAGAATCAAAAGAAGAAGGAGATGGAGGATGCTAAGGAGAAGGCGAAGTTGGTGACAAGGGTTAAGATCCTGGAGGAGCAAAGAGAGTTGCATTATGAGTTGATAGACTATTAGAGATCGTGGATCAAGCAACTCCAATCCCGTGTCGAAAGTCAACAAGAGCTAATAAACTGTGAAGCTTCGGGGGAACGCCAATCTGAGGGGAGAGCACTTAAGTGTAGCAAATAGAGTGGAAACTCTCGAAAGAAACTTGCCTGCTGCCACCGTTCTGGAGACTCGGTTGTTTAAAAGGATTAAAGATGCTACTACAAAGTGGGACGTTGAGAAGGAGGCACCAACTCTAGGGTGTCTATGCTCGAGGGACAGTTAGCCTCGTCCGCCTCTCTCAGTACACTCATTGCGGAAAACACACAATTCCGAACCGAGATTGAGGCTATCCGAGCAAAGATTGCTGCCCAAGAACGTCTAAACCAGCTGCAGCTCAAGACTAATGAAGACTTGGTGAGCAAATATCAAGCAGCCTCAGATCTTATGGGAATGCATGATGATGACTTTCAGGCCTTGGAAGATCGTTTAGACTCAGTATTTGGGAGCTGGAGGAAAACATGTCAGACTTCCAGGATTAGAGGATCACAACCTACCAAAGGTCCGAGCGTGGCCATGCGAGCTGAACAGGTTGTTGGATCAGAAGGAGAGGCAACTGTGGGTCGCATTGTACCACAGATTGGTCAAGCGGGCAGTGGAGTGGGAACCAACTTGGAACTTGAACACATTGAGCAACCTCAAGCCCAAGCTAGTGGTGACAATGAAGGTGATGGTGGAAATGATGGTGATGATGAAGACGAAAGTGAAGAGTAAGAAGATGATGACGTGGATGATAATGTCCACGATAGTTTCGATGACGATGATAATGACGGAGATGGTGACGGAGGAGATGGTGGAGACTCTAGAGCCGGTGCAACGGGAGGCGGTGGAGGTGGAGGTCACACTCAATCACCTCCACAGGATCAAGAGCCTCACGATGATGCAGCTGCGTCTGCAGGCAAGGTGAGGCAGGACGACTCCAGAATTGAAGACATATATAACGAGTTGTTTCCTGCAGGTAATTTTGCAGGTGTGATGGATGAGTTCATTGAAGCCGGGAAAACTCTTGAACCGGTTTAATCGAATCAGGCTGAGGAAGTTGAAGACAACGACTACATCAACTACTCACCCAACCCAGACACTCCACCTGCTAATACTCAAACTTCTGAAGCACCTGCAAGTGATCCCATCGTTGATCCAACCGCCGACTTGTCACAAGCACCACGAAAGAAGAAACAAAAGACTCACATTGTGACAAGTTGTACCAGTACCCGCTCCCTCAACTACCCCTATCACGACGACTCGTTGATCGTGTATGCAAGATACAATTGGGAGTACAATGACAATTTGGACGGTTGGGTCACCCGTTATTATATCATCAGTCTAAAGTGGGTTACAAGGATTTTGAGCTGAAAAAGGGTCAGAAGTTTAAGGTGCTGTTTGTTTTTGCAGACATAAACTGTCTGCAAGCTGATTTCATCTGTTTTCATGTCTGCAACTGAAGATGTGGTCTGAAGATCTGCAAGCTGAAAATATAAGATTGTTTGTTTTTATAAGCTGATACTGTCTGCATAACTGTCAAACTTATCTCACAAGATAGAAGTCATTTATTCAAGTTACATCTAGTTTTTAGTCTTTGCTTTCCATGCCGATTTGGTTTTGGTGGGTGGTGGAAGGTGGTGGTGGTGGATGGTGGTAGTGGCGGCGGACGGTGGGTAGTGGCGGTGGATGGTGGTGGTGGACAATGGGTGGTGGTGATGGATGGTTTTGGTTGGTGGTGGACGGTGGTGGTGATGGATGGTGGTGGTGGTGGGTGATGGATGGTGGTGGTGGCGGTGATGGATGGTGGTGGTGGTGATGGATGGTGGTGGTGATGGATGGTGGGTGGTGGACGGTGGTGGTGATGGATGGTGGTGGTGGTGGCGGACGGTGGTGGTGATGGATGGTGGGTGGTGGACGGTGGTGGTGATGGATGGTGGGTGGTGGACGGTGGTGGTGGCGGTGATGGATGGTGGTGGTGGTGGCGGTGATGGATGGTGGTGGTGGTGGGTGATGGATGGTGGTGGTGGCGGTGATGGATGGTGGTGGTGGTGGCGGACGGTGGTGGTGATGGATGGTGGGTGGTGGACGGTGGTGGTGATGGATGGTGGGTGGTGGACGGTGGTGGTGGCGGTGGATGGTGGTGGACGGTGGCGGCGGGGTACGGGGGTGGTGGTGGCGGCGTACGGTGGGTGGTGGTGTTGGCGGACGGTGGTAGGAGCAGTGGATGAGAGGGTGGCTGCAAAGGGAGAAGAGTAGGGTTTTTTTGTGAAGATGTTTTAAGCAAGATTTCCTTGCTTTTCTTTTAAGATGAAAGAAGATAACTTCAGATCTGTTTTAAGAAAAAAAACAAACAGTCTTCAAGGGTAATGTCTGCGCGCCTGCAGACATTAGCTCCCTTGAAGATGTTTGAAGAAAAAACAAACACCCCCTAAGAACCCGAGAGAGATCGACCCAGCCACCGGAAAGCCGAGAATTATGTGGAGGTATAGGGCGCCAAAAGACAGTCACATTATTTATCACGGTGAGCCCTTTACTCCAAATCTGTTTTGAGAGTTTATTGGCTGGGAGTTTGACAACACTACGGGTGAAGCTATCATCCATTGCAAGAATATGCACGCCCTTCGTGTATTTGACGCGCACGAGCTTATGGGACGCAACAAAGAAGATATCTTGAAGCTCTACAACTCACCCTTTCGCACCGTCGAGGACATTGGCCGTCAAAACACAGACCAGATAGTTGAAGCGTTCAACAAGTTCGTCAGAAGACTTGTTGAACTTCCACTTTCTGAGAGCGGCTGTTTGGATTATGATACCGACGGTTTCCAATACTAAAGACTAGAGGGAGATTGTTAAGTCCCATTTTGTTTATTAAGTCTTTTGTATTGGAACATTAGTTTAGGCTTTTAAATGTATTTTTGTGGTTATGTATGTTTGGGCCGAAAGTTATGTAAACAAGCCCATTAGGCCATTTGATATGAAATAAATCAAAATTCTCATGCATGCTTCCTATAAATAGGGAAGAATGTCATGAGAAACCAAGCTTTTGTCCCATCTTATTATATTGCTCTATCTCTCTCTCTCTCTCTCCATCCCTCTCTCCCTCTCTCTCTCTCACTCACTCTTACTCTCAAAACCAAAAATAACCTCAAGATCCGAGACCAAGGTGCTTGGTGTGATATTCCGCTAGCATCAAGTTTGGTTGATCCTAGAATAGTTGTTAGATCCAACCCTTTGGTACCTACAATTCGCTTTTAATATTTATATATGTATATTTGGATTTTAATTTTATTTATTGTAAGAAAGTTAATAATTAATATACTTGAGATTTGATGATAAAATGGTTTCACAAATAAATGATATGTTACAATCCAGTTTAAAAGCTATCTGGGTTTGGTGATACCCATTACCTGTTTATTTTCTTTATTATAAAATTGTTTCTTAATTATAAATAATATCTTTTTTTATAAATTAAATGTGATATTAATTTTTAGTATATCCCTTTTTTATAGGATTTTCATATCAAATATTTTATGAGATTAATTTTTAATATAATGAGATGTTATAACCCATTTAAGAGTTATATGGGTTTGGTGAGACCTTTACCCGTGAATTCGGGTCAAATGCGTGAAAAACCTTCATTTACAAATAAAGCAATCTGATGTCTTGAGAGAATGGTTGTTTTACATTTTTTGTTTTTTAATATTTATTTTTTTGGATTTTAATTTTCTTTAGTGTAAGAAAGTTAATAATATACTTAGAGTTTGATGATGAAAGGGTTTTATCAATAAATGATATTTTATAACTCGTTTAAAAGCTATCTGGATTTAGTGACCCATGACCCGCTTATGTTTTTTACTATAAAATTGTTTATTAATTATAAATAATATCTTTTTCTTTTTAAGTTGGATATTAAATTTTAGTATATCCCTATTTTATAGGATTTTCTTATAAAATAATTGGTAAGATTAGTTTTTAATTTATTGAGATGTTATAACCCGTTTAAGAACTATCTGGTTTTGGTAAGACCCATACCCATGAATTTGGGTTAAATCAATGAGAGGCCTCAATTTAAAAATCAAGCATTCTGATGGCTTCCATAAAAAGGGAGAGCGACCACATCGCGACACGTATGATTTTAGGGGTTTCGTTTATATATATTATAGATATTATATAATAAATAAAGCTTCTTTCTTAAATTATGTGTAGTTATTTTAACTAATTGTTTAATTTAAATGTCACCTGGGTTCCATGTTGGCAAAGACGAATTTACTTTAGCCTCTTTTAAATCAAGTGTAATGGTTTTAACTAACTGTAATTATAACTCAATCATGTTTTATTTTAATTAATATATATTTATTGAATAAAAAACAATTTAACTAATAATACCACAAAAAAAATACTATAATACTTTAATAAAATAAAAGTTACAAACCACATGGGAAAAACAAAACGATACTTGTATAAGAAAAAACAAAAGCTACTTTAAATATAAAAAAATACTACAACATTTAAAAAAAGGACGGATGCTCAATGTCATGATATTTGGCACAAATTTCGTTCTTAATTTCTCACGAATATTGTAAGGCCAAAATGTTGTGACTTGCGATATCAAATTACGAAATCAATTGTTTATTCATGGTAAAGATAATAACTAATGTCGGTGAGACGTCCGAACATGAGACGAGAGCTTCAATGCGTGCGTTTAGCTTCAATGGGATAAGTCTTCTAGAATGTTAGTTGTTTGGTTATGGATAGAACTTTGTATTTCATTTTAGTGTGTGTTTTGATGGTGTAGACAACCACCCAAGGGGAGCTCATCTTGGGTGGGATCGGTTTCTATTAATATTATGAATCTTTTGTATCGGTTACGAGATCATTCCTTTATTTTATCGTTATATTATTTATGTTCGGTCGTTTGTTTCACCGCACCCGTTCGAGCGTTTATCAAGAGCAAAGCCGTTCGTTGTCGGATCCGGTTTCGGGACCTACAATTGGTATTAGAGCGGGTTTGAATCAACTAATTCAACTTTGTTCTTGATATTCGGGTTCTATTTCCGCTATTACCCGAACCGAGACGTTAAGTTTTTGAAGATCCGTTGAAGTTTTGAAATAAAGTTTGATGTTTGGAAATAAAGTTTGAAGATTTGAGGAAATGAAGTGTGTGAAGTTTGTCTCGAGTTTCGGATCTGGATTCTCAGCCATTCCTTTGAAGATATTTTGAAGTTTAATGGAGTTATTTTTAGAAATACGGTCAGGAAGCAATTTTGAAGATTTTATTCAACATCCATTCATCAATTTCAAGAGTGATGGAGAGACAAGTATCCAAATCTAACTCTTCCAGTGACCTCCACGGCGGGCGACGGCGACGATCCCTCCAACTGTTTTTTTCTTCTCGATCTCCGGAAATGTAAGAGGAAGATAAAAAGGCAGCCAGTTTCTGGCATATTTTCGGGCAGCAGCTAGCAGTGAACGGCGTTGGCAGCACATGGCCGACAACGCGAAAAAAAAAACGAAGGTGAACTAGTCCGAGCTTGGTTTTCCGGTGAATGGCCGGTGGCCGGTACCCGTTGAGATGGTGGCGGCTGTGGTGTTTAGGGTACCGGATCATGGTGAGTCGTGTTGAAGCATGGACATCGGGGGCGGCAGGGGTGGCTATGGTGGCCGGAAATCTTTTTCCAACGGCCGTCACCGGAATGGCGGCTGGTCACATAACATGTTGGCTGGATGGTTTAGGGTTTGTTATCTCAAGGAAATTAAAAGAACCAGGCCAGCAGGTAAATACTAATTTCTTTTGGGCTGAAATCTTCAAAGCCCATGTGCTATTATTTTTGGGCTGGGCTTTATTGTTGTGGACTAAATGTGATGGCATGGATCATACATGTTATGTGGGCTGTTGTGTTTTTGTTTGGGCCAGATACATTTGTTATAACCAGATTTTTGGGCCGAGCAAGTCGTTAATTTTTCGTGTTGACCAAACTGAAGAAAGTCAAATTTGTTCGGTTTTCGTCATTATTGGACCGTGTTTAAAGCATATTATTTATACGTTATTTTCAAGGCGTTCGAGAATTGGATTCTGAAAACGTGGGCTACGAGCATCCGAGATGCTTATTTATTAAGGTGATAATTTTTGAACAACTTGGATTTAATAAGGAATCAAATTATTTAAGCTCTCAACCTTAAAATTTGGGATACGAGTATCTGGGTTACTTATTTATTAGGGGTGAGTTACTTAAACAATTTCATTCACGGAAATAATAAGCTTTGTCATTTGATCGTTGTCCCCGGTATTTCGTTAAGCTCTTCTGAACCTATATTGCTTAATATCCGAGGTGGATAAAGAAGCGAGAACGTCTTCATGAATGAATTAGGTGAATCATACCTTGAGGGGGTGATTGAAGAAGCTTCTGTTATCGGGATGATTTGCGAAAATGCAAGACACGGTTCGACGATGTTTTGAGATCACAAGTCAAGGGGGTGATTGTAAGGCCAAAAAGATGTGACTTGCGATATCAAATTACGAAATCCATTATTTATTCATGATAAAGATAATAATTAATGTCGGCGAGACGTCCGGACACGAGACGAGAGCTTCAATGCGCGCGTTTAGCTTCAATGGGATAAGTCTTCAAGAATGTTAGTTGTTTGGTTATAAATAGAACTTTGTATTTCATTTTAGTGTGTGTTTTGATGGTGTAAACAACCACCCAAGGGGAGCTCACCTTGGGTGGGATCGGTTTCTATTAATATTATGAATCTTTTGTACCGGTTACGAGATCGTTCCTTTATTTTATCGTTATATTATTTATGTTCGGTCGTTTGTTTCACCGCACCCGTCTCGAGCGTTTATCAAGAGCAAAGCCGTTCGTTATCAGATCCGGTTTCGGGACCTACAAATATGCCATGATCTTATTTATAGAATAGTGCATTTATTCAACTGGTAATGAGCCTCCACATGATTCCGTTCTAGTGGTAGCCGTCGTCTAAGTGGTTTCAACGTGATGTTTGGTCATGCTCGAATAAATATTTTACCCCCACCCGAACAATTATTATCACTGTCTCATCCACCTTCCAAAAAGATAAATCGTTGGGTAGTTGAACCTTTTTTTTTTTAAATATGAAAGAATTAGAGAATGAATTATGAGCTAGTATGGTTTAAATTTGTGATGTTATATTTATTTAAGGTTTATATTTATAGACATTTTTTTTAATGAATTGGCTGTAGGAAAATCCTCCCAGCACCCCAAAAATATCCAATTTAATGAATGTATATAAATATCACGTGCGCTATGGGTTTGGCGGAGAAACATTTTAGCACCGAATTTAATAATCGTGTAATGGTGCTTAGCGAAAACATGGCATCCACATCATCATTTTGAAGCCCCATTTCTCTCCACTACGTGTAGTCTTACTACGTGTCGTTTGCTGATGCATGTTTACTGTTTTTTCTCGTCTCTCTCTTCTATTAATTATACGTACTTTTTAGTTTTTTTTATATATTTTTTGTTTAATGCTTTTCATAATTGCTTTTATAAGACTTTTTGTTTAAGTTAGGTTTGTTTATAAACATCTTTATAAATTAAACATTTTTCATTATTTAACTTGTCTAATATGAATTATATCATATATATATATATATATATATATATATAAACATTTATAAATACATGAATCATTTTAATGCCTAAAAGTTACTCGGGTTAATTGTTAAAAACACGTGGATCTTTAACTAAACCAAGTCCGGCTCTGTAACCGTAATTTCTTTCTTTCCATCTATCTGATCAAAACCTTATCGATTCTCTCTTACTACACATTCTTTAACTGATCAAAAGCTTTGTTCCACTGATGACACGTTTGTTTTGTTCCGATTGTACCGATTATGTTCTCATAATACTACTTTACTTTAGCTGCCATATTTTTAGTGTATCATCTAATGCTGTATCGAAAGAAATATTTAGAGATTTATGATTTATTTGTAAATTTATGCATTTTATTTGTAATTTAACGTTGTATTTGATTAATGTAATACTCAGCTTTATTTATTATTCTTTTATTCATAAAAATATCAGTTACAGAACTTAAGTTGTGTAACCATTGTAGAACACGAGTACATAGCCTAGTATACATATAACTTAGCTTTTTATTTATTATTATTATTATTATTATTATAGTTTTCTAGACCAAATACTTGAAACTCAAATAATCAAAGGCTCTTTAGGCTGCATTTCTGCAAATCGATTGGGTTTCCGCTCATCCAAGCTTGATTGTTTCAACTCGTGTAGCTTGTGTGATACATCCGGGACACAGAACTAAATTGTAAGGTCCTGAAAGTCAACCTTGACTGGGCCTAAGTTTTTCAACCATTGGATTCCTAGCACAATCGGACAAGCCACGACAGGTAAAATAAAGAAATCGGTGGTGATCGTATACCTTGAAAACATAATCATGAGGTCCCAAACCTGGTCGGAACAAACAAGTGTGTCACTATTAGCAACCACCACTTCAAACTTCACATCGTAATCCACCGAAAATCCCAAATGATCGACCAATGCTTGAGATATGAAATTATAGGTACTTCCCCATCCACCAATGCCACAACATCTTTGGTTTTGATCTTTCCCGACAATCTTAGAGTTTGGGGAAGAATAGTACTAGAGACTGCCAAAAAAGATATTTCCGCCTAGATAATTGCTTCCACCATTTTAGGAGGTTCATCTATGTGGACCATGTCGCCTCCCTCATGGGCATCGCTAATTAGAAAAAAGTTGTGGCTTACCGCACTTATGTCCTAGTGTATATCGTTTGTCACAAAAATAGCATAGCCCTTTTTCATGAAGTTCTCAGGCCTCCGCCAAAGATATACGTCGGATTGGGTTTTGGGCTGGAAGGGCTAGCTATGGTGTTGGGCTTAAGCCTAATAATCCCTCACCCGATGACGAGTTTGTGGAGTGGCTAGAACTTTGCAACCCTTGCATATAGAGCCCAACCTGCTGCAGACCCAACTTTTTTTCCACAAACCTTGCAAACCCTATTGCTTTTGACAAATTCCATGGCTTTTTGAGTTTGACTTTGATGACCATCGTTCGAGTCATGTAAAAACCTAATTAACCTAAGCAGATAGTGTAAGTCAGGTATCGTATCCACCAGGAGTATATGGCCAGTGTAACATATAATCAATTTCTCAAATTATGAAGTAAACAGTTATGAGTGATGATCACACTAGCAAAGGATTGGATTTAATATTAAACAAGTAAACCAAGCAAAGTTTTCAATCCATTAACTGTAACATCCTAAAATTTTTTATAATGTTAATAAAAGAAAGTTATGTTTAGTGATTTCACGTTTTAGTTATTTAATGTCGAGTAAGGAACGGGTCATGGGCTTAGATTACGTAAGATGGGTTAAATGAGAATGGGCCTTGGGTCCGTGGGCTTGAGAGATATAAATACCCATCCCAAGCCCAAGATATCATTTTATTTCCATCTTTCTCTTTTACACACTCAAAAACACACACATAACCGACCGAGATCCGAAGTCGAGAACCGAGATTTTGCTGGTAGATCTGAGTTGGAAAGGTAAGAACTAATCCCGCAAAGCTAATATTACTGAAAATGGTTAGGATTTGACGGGTTAATCGGACCCGAAACACAACTGCCCAAATCGGACCCCTAAAACGTCGATTTTAGGCCGATTTGATGGTTGGGATTTGTAGGCGCCGATCATACGATTCCGTGGGTACCAAAATCGAGTTATTTGGCTAAGAAACGAAGGAGTTATGGGCAAACAGATCTGCAGCGCGACAACTTCGCCTTCATCTGGGCAACTTCGCCTTCAAGCGATGAACTTCGCCTGCAAGCTAAGTTCGCCTGATGAACTTCGCCTGCAAGCCAAGTTCGCCTGATAAGTTCGCCTGAAGCCAAGTTCGCCTGATGGCAACTTCGCCTAAATGGTAACTTCGCCTAAAAGCCAAGTTCGCCTGAGGTTTAACTTCGCCTAAAAGCCAAGTTCGCCTAAGGTTTAACTTCGCCTAAAAGCCGAGTTCGCCTAAGGTTTAACTTCGCCTGAAGCCAAGTTCGCCTAAGGTTTAACTTCGCCTAAAGTGAAGTTCGCTTAGAAAATAAATTAAAAACCTAATGGAAAATGTGTTAAGGCAGTTATCGAAAATAAAATTTTTCCAAGCTGACCTGGCAGCTTAACCCCAGCCAGGGGCTCTGCCCCTTGGACCCCGCTAGGGGCTGCCGCCCCTAGAACCCCGCTGCCAGGGGCGCTGCCCCCGGACCCCCGTTCGTTGTGGGTCATTTATAGATAGAAATACAAAACGAGAAGTAGTAGTTAATTGATATGTGTAAATATTATACAGTTAGCCGAGCCCAGTTAAAGAAAGGAATTACGATCAACGGCGAGCGTAACAGGATCCAGGTGAGTTTCTAGCCCCATTCCTTGTTATGTTTTCGGGGCTGTGTGCATACTTGATGTGTTGTTAATACATTTATCCTAAGTGATAAGTGTATGCCATATGTGATATATGTGATATGTATGAATGATTGCTTGATGGTTCGTGAACGATCTTCGGATATTGCACGTACTGTCAGGTTGTAACGTTATAAAGCCATATGTGATATGTATGAATGATTGCTTGATGGTTCGTGAACGATCTTCGGATATTGCACGTACTGTCAGGTTGCAACGTTATAAATATGGCAAGTATGATATGTATGTTTATTGTGTATGAACGTAATAAAGTTAATAAAAGAAGGAAATGACGGTTGTATGGTTGTATGGTTACGAAAAGGGTACCAAGCCCTAATAATACTCGAGGTATGTTGCATGGTTGTATAGTAACGAAGAGGGAACTGAACCCTACTAATATTCGAAAGCAAGGGACCAGACCCTTATAATATCTGTGATGTTAGGGACCAGACCCTAATAATATCTGTGATGTTAGGGACCAGACCCTCATAATATCTGTGATGTTAGGGACCAGACCCTTATAATATCTGTGATGTTAGGGACCAGACCCTTATAATATCTGTGATGTTAGGGACCAGACCCTTATAATATCTGTGACGTTAGGGACCAGACCCTTATAATATCTGTGAGGTTATAGGGCGAAAGGCTCTTTAAAACGTATGATTATGAATGTAAAGAAAGTATGTAAGTAAGAAAGAAAGTATGTAAGTAAGAATGAAGGTATGAGTACTTATGTGTGTATAAAAGAAAGTTATGAGGTTAAGTACGTATGTATGTAAGAAGGTGTTGTATAGTATTGTATGATTAACTAGAACTCACTCAGCGTAGCTGACTTTTAGTATGCACGCAGGTGAGTAGGTTGAGACAGCTGGCTTGAGTGGAGGACACATGGCAGAAGACTAAAGCCTGGCATCTGAAGATCTGATATGTTTTATAAGTTATGTTTTGATTTTGAAAGACAAGAGGAATGTTTTAAGACATGATTATGAATCGATATGTAATGTTTTATGAAAGTTTTATATTCCGCGTAAAGTTTTTAATTAACTCTGATATTTAGAACTGTGTTTATGAGTAAATCCAACACGAAAGTAGGGTTACCGGTAACGGGGCCTTACAAGTTGGTATCAGAGCAAAGTTCGAGAGATTTAAGCATCCTACATGCTTAGACTCGAACAGAGAATGGGATTTAAGTAAGAAAAGAAAGAAGATGCCAGTTCAAGAATGCCATGTGTCGCTCAAGCAAGATCAGTAAAGGTGAAAGGAACGATTAAATGATATACGTTAATGAGAAAGAAAAGATATGAGAATGGTACGGATAGGAAAAATTGATTATTTGAATTGACTAACTACTTAAGTAGAACCAGCACAAATAGACTCATAAAAGGAAGTGTATAGGACACGGAAAGTAACGTGATCAGCTAATCACAACTGGCCACTGTTATTACCTGTTAGCCTTACTATCCTTGTACTAGATAGTTCCTTGAGTGATGATGTTTGTGTTTTCCCCTTTAGAATACTAATGGCTGGAGCTGGAGAATTTGTTGAAACTGGGGGTCGCACTGGACGTCGTGGCAGGCCTCGTCTTGTCCGGCAACCTTCGGTAGAAGAAGCTTCCCACACCGAAGATGAAGGAAGCGCAGCTGGAGGAGACCAGAACAACAACGAAGAAGTTCAACTTAGCCCCGCAGTTCAAGCAGCCATCGTTCAGGCTGTAGTTGCTGCTGTGAAGAACCTGAATCCCGAAGGATCTGCTGGAAGCCGTGAGCGAACTGCTGAAGGGGCGGGTGGTGATGGTAGAAAGGATGGGGAAGGTGAAAGAGGGGCCTCGAGTGGGGATAAGTCTGTGAAAGTCGATGATAGGAGAGGAGGACAAGGTGGGTGCAGCTATAAGTCCTTCAAAGGTTGTGACCCGCCTAAGCTGACTGGTTTAGGAGACGCAATCGCTACTCTCCAGTGGATAACCGCTATGGACAAGGTTATCCGCATTAGCGAATGCCGTCCCGACCAAGCTGTGGGTTATGCTACTCAGTCATTCGTAGATGAGGCTATGTATTGGTGGGAGAGTGTGGAGCAGAGGAAGACCCGTGAAGAGATCAAAGAGATGAAGTGGGAAGATTTGAAAGAGTTGGTAATGAAGAAGTTCTGTGCAGATGCCGAGGTTGAAAGAACGGAGATGAAGTTCCAGAATTTAAAAGCCGGTATGATGACGCATCGTGAGTATACCACGGAGTTCAACCGACTATCTAGGTTGGTGCCTGACATGGTTGACACTGAGGTCAAGAGAATCAAATGTTATGTGAGGGGGTTGCCACAAAAGGTCCGCATGTTAGTCAGGGCGATTCAACCTGCTACTTTTGATTCGGCTGTTGGACTCGCGGAAATGGTCTATGCTGACGTGGCCGCGGATGATAGGGTGGAAAGGGACGAAGAGAAAGAGAAGAAAGGGGTCACTCCTGCTAAACGACCCGGTACTCAGTTATGGAACTCCAAGGATAAGAAACAGAAAGTGTGGGAGAAGAGATCATGTAAGACCTGCGGAAAGAGGCATGGTGGTGAGTGCAAGTGGGGTAAAAGTTCTAACGTTTGTCTCAAATGTGGAAAGGCTCATGGTGGGGAATGCAGAATGGGGTCGAATGCCTGTTATAAGTGCGGGAAGGTAGGGCATTATGCCAGTGAGTGCAGTGCGAAGCCAGCATGTTACAAATGTGGCAAGACAGGCCATATGTCAAGGGAGTGCACTGAAGGTGTAGCTGGAGGTAGTGGAAAGAAGGATGCCGATCAAGCTAGGCCCAGAACTAGAGCCTACATGCTGACCCAGGAACAAGCCAGGCAGATTCCGGATGTCGTCACAGGTATGTTTCTAGTGAACGATGTTTCCGCTTCTGTATTATTTGATTCTGGTGCGAATAGAAGTTTTGTAGCTACGACGTTTAGTAAACTAGCTAAAATGAAAGGCTGCCGAGTGTCTGAACCTTTTGTAGTAGAAACCGCAAGTGACACTTCGGTGAAAATAACAAAAATGGTTAAGAATTGTAAGATAGTGTTAGAGGGACATGAGTTCCCTGTTACTTTGTATGTTATGGCCTTAGGAGGGTTCGATGTAGTCTTGGGTATGGATTGGTTGTCTGAGTTTGAGGCTCAGATAGTATGTAAAAGTAAGATGATAAGGTTAAAGTCATTGGATGGTAGTGCGGTGACGGTTTATGGTGATAAGGAGAGTTATGGGCTTAATGTCATTTCGATGATAAAAGCCGAGGGTTTGTTAAGGCGAGGGTGCGGTGCCTACCTGGCGTATGTTGTCAACGCTACGGCCGAGACGAAAGAAATGAAGAATGTTCCTATTGTGCGCGACTACCCAGAAGTATTCCCTGAGGATCTTCCGGGGTTGCCACCTGAGCGAGAGATAGAATTTCAGATAGATTTAATACCAGGAGCCCAGCCCGTCGCGAAAGCGCCTTACCGTCTAGCACCGTCCGAGATGAAGGAATTAATGTCCCAACTGCAAGAACTCCTCGACAAGGGTTTTATCAGACCGAGTGTTTCTCCGTGGGGCGCACCGGTTTTGTTTGTGAAGAAAAAGGATGGAAGTATGAGAATGTGCATAGACTATCATGAGTTGAATAAGCTTACGGTAAAGAATAGATACCCCTTGCCTAGGATTGACGATCTGTTTGACCAACTGCAAGGTTCGAGTTGGTTCTCACGAATAGATCTCAGATCAGGCTACCATCAGCTGAAGGTGAAAGAGGCAGACATCCCTAAGACAGCGTTCCGAACGCGGTATGGACACTACGAGTTCCTCGTAATGTCATTCGGTCTAACCAATGCTCCTGCAGCATTTATGGACATGATGAATAGGGTGTGTCGACCGATGTTGGATAAGTCGGTTATCGTCTTCATCGATGATATATTGGTTTATTCAAGGAGCGAGTCTGACCATGCGGAGCATTTGAGAGACGTATTGGAAGTTCTGAAGAAAGAGAGGTTGTACGCCAAGTTTTCGAAGTGCGCGTTCTGGTTAAGAGAAGTGCAATTTTTAGGTCATGTGGTTAATCCGGAGGGGATTACCGTGGACCCAGCTAAGATTGAAGCGATAACGAATTGGAAGACTCCGCAGAATCCGACTGATATACGAAGCTTCCTAGGGTTAGCTGGCTACTATAGGAGATTCATCGAAGGTTTCTCCAAGATAGCCGCACCGCTGACCGGTATGACCCGAAAGACGATAGTATTCAATTGGGGAAAGTTTCAGGAGGAAGCCTTTGAAGAATTGAAGAAGAGACTCACGCAAGCTCCAATCCTTACTTTACCCGATGGTGATGAGGATTTTGTTGTTTGTGCTGATGCCTCGCATCAAGGGTTAGGTTGCGTGTTGATGCAACGAGGGAAGGTGATAGCCTACGCGTCTAGACAGTTGAAGGTCCATGAGAGTACTTATCCGACGCATGATTTGGAGTTAGCAGCTGTAGTGCATGCTCTTAAGATATGGAGGCATTATCTATACGGCACTAAGTGTACTATCTATACCGATCATAAGAGTTTAAAGTACTTCTTCGAGCAGAAAGAACTGAACATGAGACAGAGAAGATGGTTAGAATTGATAAAGGATTACGACTGTGAGATTAAGTATTACCCCGGTAAGGCTAACGTGGTCGCTGATGCGTTAAGTCGTAAGAATGAGGAAGTCCTTGTAACCGTGAAGTCATATAAGTTGATCATGAACTCAAGTCTTTTTGAAGGAATCATCAAAGTGCAGTCAGAAGTGTTAGTAGACGAAGGGTTAATAAAGAAAGAAAGGATTTATGGCCAGCAAGATGAGTTGATGGAAAACACTCATGGAGTTAAAACTAGATTTGACCGTATGTGGATTCCACGCCATGGTGATCTTAGAAGTCGAATCTTAGATGAAGCTCATAAGTCAAGGTACTCAATCCATCCTGGAGCTACAAAGATGTACCAAGACTTGAAAAGAGATTACTGGTGGCCAGGAATGAAGAATGACGTAGTGGATTATGTTAGTAAGTGCTTAACTTGCTTACAAGTCAAGGCCGAGCACCAAAAGCCTTATGGGAAGATGCAACCGCTAGAGATACCTGAGTGGAAATGGGAACACATCACCATGGATTTCATAACTAAGCTACCTCGTACAGCTAAGCATCATGATACCATCTGGGTGATTGTGGACCGTTTGACCAAGAGTGCTCACTTTCTGCCCATACGAGAGGCCATCTCGTCAGAAACGTTAGCAAGCTTGTTCATCAAGGAAGTGGTAACCAAGCATGGAGTACCGTTATCGATCGTGTCTGATAGGGATACACGGTTTACTTCGAGGTTCTGGAAGAAATTTCATGAAGCTATGGGGACGAGGTTGAACATCAGTACGGCGTATCATCCTCAAACCGATGGACAGTCTGAAAGGACGATCCAAACCCTTGAGGATATGCTACGTGCTTGCGTTTTAGATTTTGGTGGAAGTTGGGATGATCATCTGCATCTGGCAGAGTTCTCCTATAACAACAGTTACCATTCGAGTATTGGTATGCCACCGTTTGAGATGCTGTACGGTAGACGATGTAGAACCCCGGTGTGTTGGGGTGAGATTGGTCAGAAGGAAATGGGAAGTATAGAAGTGGTTCAAGAAACGTCTTCAAAGTTCGATCAGATCAAAGCAAGAATGAAAGCCGCTCAAGACAGACAAAAGTCTTATGCGGATAAGCGGCGACGACCAATTGAGTTTAACGTTGACGACTATGTGATGCTTAAGGTCTCGCCTTGGAAAGGAATTATCCGTTTTAGAAAGAGAGGGAAGCTAAGTCCGAGGTACATTGGACCATTTAAAATTTTGTATCGTGTGGGGGAAGTAGCTTATAAGCTGGATTTACCCGATGAGTTAGAAGGAATTCATTCAACCTTCCATGTTTCTCATCTGAGGAAGTGTCTAGCTGATGACACGTCTCACGTGCCATTAAGGGACATCGAGGTTGATGAACAATTGAACTACATCGAGCAACCGATAAAGATCGTTGATCGCAAGGAGAAGCAGCTTCGTCACAAGATTATACCCTTGGTAAAAGTGATATGGAAACACCGCAAGGGATCAGATGCTACTTGGGAAGTCGAGGATGAGATGCGCAAGTTTTACCCTAGTTTGTTTATGTAATAGTTAGGTTTCGGGGACGAAACCTCTTTAAGGGGGAAAGACTTGTAACATCCTAAAATTTTTTATAATGTTAATAAAAGAAAGTTATGTTTAGTGATTTCACGTTTTAGTTATTTAATGTCGAGTAAGGAACGGGTCATGGGCTTAGATTACGTAAGATGGGTTAAATGAGAATGGGCCTTGGGTCCGTGGGCTTGAGAGATATAAATACCCATCCCAAGCCCAAGATATCATTTTATTTCCATCTTTCTCTTTTACACACTCAAAAACACACACATAACCGACCGAGATCCGAAGTCGAGAACCGAGATTTTGCTGGTAGATCTGAGTTGGAAAGGTAAGAACTAATCCCGCAAAGCTAATATTACTGAAAATGGTTAGGATTTGACGGGTTAATCGGACCCGAAACACAACTGCCCAAATCGGACCCCTAAAACGTCGATTTTAGGCCGATTTGATGGTTGGGATTTGTAGGCGCCGATCATACGATTCCGTGGGTACCAAAATCGAGTTATTTGGCTAAGAAACGAAGGAGTTATGGGCAAACAGATCTGCAGCGCGACAACTTCGCCTTCATCTGGGCAACTTCGCCTTCAAGCGATGAACTTCGCCTGCAAGCTAAGTTCGCCTGATGAACTTCGCCTGCAAGCCAAGTTCGCCTGATAAGTTCGCCTGAAGCCAAGTTCGCCTGATGGCAACTTCGCCTAAATGGTAACTTCGCCTAAAAGCCAAGTTCGCCTGAGGTTTAACTTCGCCTAAAAGCCAAGTTCGCCTAAGGTTTAACTTCGCCTAAAAGCCGAGTTCGCCTAAGGTTTAACTTCGCCTGAAGCCAAGTTCGCCTAAGGTTTAACTTCGCCTAAAGTGAAGTTCGCTTAGAAAATAAATTAAAAACCTAATGGAAAATGTGTTAAGGCAGTTATCGAAAATAAAATTTTTCCAAGCTGACCTGGCAGCTTAACCCCAGCCAGGGGCTCTGCCCCTTGGACCCCGCTAGGGGCTGCCGCCCCTAGAACCCCGCTGCCAGGGGCGCTGCCCCCGGACCCCCGTTCGTTGTGGGTCATTTATAGATAGAAATACAAAACGAGAAGTAGTAGTTAATTGATATGTGTAAATATTATACAGTTAGCCGAGCCCAGTTAAAGAAAGGAATTACGATCAACGGCGAGCGTAACAGGATCCAGGTGAGTTTCTAGCCCCATTCCTTGTTATGTTTTCGGGGCTGTGTGCATACTTGATGTGTTGTTAATACATTTATCCTAAGTGATAAGTGTATGCCATATGTGATATATGTGATATGTATGAATGATTGCTTGATGGTTCGTGAACGATCTTCGGATATTGCACGTACTGTCAGGTTGTAACGTTATAAAGCCATATGTGATATGTATGAATGATTGCTTGATGGTTCGTGAACGATCTTCGGATATTGCACGTACTGTCAGGTTGCAACGTTATAAATATGGCAAGTATGATATGTATGTTTATTGTGTATGAACGTAATAAAGTTAATAAAAGAAGGAAATGACGGTTGTATGGTTGTATGGTTACGAAAAGGGTACCAAGCCCTAATAATACTCGAGGTATGTTGCATGGTTGTATAGTAACGAAGAGGGAACTGAACCCTACTAATATTCGAAAGCAAGGGACCAGACCCTTATAATATCTGTGATGTTAGGGACCAGACCCTAATAATATCTGTGATGTTAGGGACCAGACCCTCATAATATCTGTGATGTTAGGGACCAGACCCTTATAATATCTGTGATGTTAGGGACCAGACCCTTATAATATCTGTGATGTTAGGGACCAGACCCTTATAATATCTGTGACGTTAGGGACCAGACCCTTATAATATCTGTGAGGTTATAGGGCGAAAGGCTCTTTAAAACGTATGATTATGAATGTAAAGAAAGTATGTAAGTAAGAAAGAAAGTATGTAAGTAAGAATGAAGGTATGAGTACTTATGTGTGTATAAAAGAAAGTTATGAGGTTAAGTACGTATGTATGTAAGAAGGTGTTGTATAGTATTGTATGATTAACTAGAACTCACTCAGCGTAGCTGACTTTTAGTATGCACGCAGGTGAGTAGGTTGAGACAGCTGGCTTGAGTGGAGGACACATGGCAGAAGACTAAAGCCTGGCATCTGAAGATCTGATATGTTTTATAAGTTATGTTTTGATTTTGAAAGACAAGAGGAATGTTTTAAGACATGATTATGAATCGATATGTAATGTTTTATGAAAGTTTTATATTCCGCGTAAAGTTTTTAATTAACTCTGATATTTAGAACTGTGTTTATGAGTAAATCCAACACGAAAGTAGGGTTACTGGTAACGGGGCCTTACATTAACAAAGACAAATCATACCCGGGGTTCAAGCAAGTAAATAAACAGTAATATCATGCTCACTTAACAGATTTATTGTTAATTATCAAATAAAATTTTCTAACTAGATAAACCTTAAGCATCAACAGTTGCTAACTCATGGCATTGGTTATCAAACAGTCTCTGCCAGTGTAACTCAAATAAGGGCAATTGTAACATCTCAGATTTTTCGTATTTATATTCGTTTATGTTTAAACCGATTCGGGAACGTAATTCGGATCTTTCGTATCAATAAATTTATGCATTTATTAGTAATTAATTGTGTTTAACTTAGTTTACAATTCCTTAACTTTAAAATATGCCAAATAGCCCTCAGAAACTCTTAAAATTGCTTAAAATGGTTTAAAAATGCATTTTTGGAACTTTAAGGACTAAAGCTGTCAAAAATCAAAAGCTGTTAAAACCACCCCTTCGCGCGGTGCGAATGAAGGGCCTTAAATCCTTCACACGGCGTGAAGGAAGGTTTGTTCAGCCAAAATCATTTACGATTCTCATTTAATGTTAAATTTTTCTCTAAATGACCCTAAATCATGAAAATTAAGCTACAAGTTAATTAATCTGTTGTTCAGAAGTGTCTAAGTTCATTCCTTGTGATTTGATTGATATATTGCATATCATAAGACCCGATTTCGTCATCAATATATTATTTGTTTACCTAAACGAGTCGATTTCTTGCTCTACAAGTTGAACAACTGGTTATTTAAACAAAACACATCTCCAAACCCTAGAGAGTTACTGAAATATTAATTCTCGGCTGTCACCTTCATCATACACATGATTTCACCTTCGTTTTTGCTATATTACTCAAAGATACAAGTGTTGGTGTTTGACTTGGCTATAATACCGACGTTTGACTCTATTTTCCCATCGATTCAAGCACTTTCTGGGTAAGTTGTATACTGTAAGTTGTTCATTATTACTCATTAGTCAATAACCCTCAATCAATTTCTAAAATTGAGTGGAATTGACGGTTCAATTTGATTCCAACCCGTTTAAGGGCATGTTGGTCACAACTTTGACCAATCGTTTTCTATCACTTCTTGTCGGAACCGACTTTCGGTCCAGAAGACTTTTATTTATTTTTTTTAAGATTTTAAGGCTACTGACCAAAATCCGACTTCCGACTCGCTGTTCGGATTCTAGTCAGTACCAAGTCGCTTAAACGTTAAATATCTCATAACCGGAGTTCTAGACATTCGTTTGGATCGATTCTAGTGACTATGTTCTTAGTTTTAATCATAGTTTATTATTTCTAAGTTTAAGGTATGTTTGGTTTATCTCAGTCAGCATGTTAAAGGACGGTTTGTTCATTTAATCGTGTTTTTATTCTTATTTCTCGCACACTTGCCTAAGCAACAAGGTGAGATATCATTCCCCTTCTATTTTACTGTTTTCAAATGATTTTAGGGACATATGCATATCTAATTCATAATTTTATATCCTATATATATACACACAAACTCGCAAACGTAAATATTGTGTGTATTTCAATTAAATGCTAATTGCTACTTGTTTAAGTGTTTATTTTATCGCATTAGAAGAGTTCCATCATAATCACATTAAAGTATGATTATACGCCGTCTTAGTAGCCAAAGCCCGATTCGTATGACGATGGTCAACTAACACTCACATTTGTATATGCTAGTCATAGTAGCCAATGCCTAATTCGTAAGGTAACAGTCAACTGGAACAACTATTTGCTTATTGGTTTTATTTGCTTATGCCTAATTCGTAATCCATGAAATTATTCTTCCCCCATTGTCGGTTTCTTCAATTTCTTCAAGTTATTCAAGCTTTCGTTGACTTTCAAGCTTCAAGGCCCTTCGACCTCAATTATCTCTTGTTTCATTCAATTGTTCGGGTAAGTTTTCTTCTTCAATATTGTAGACATTTATCTGTAGAAAAAAAGCCCTCAATAAATTTTGCCGATTGAGGGAGTTTAGGTGGTCAATTGCTTTCCGACTCGTTTAAGGGCATATTGGTCAACAACTTTGACCAATCGATTTCTAACACTTCTGGTCGGAACTGACGTTCCGTCCAAAATACTTTTATTTTTGTAATGAGATTTTAAGGCTACTGACCAAAACCTAACTTCCGAATCGTTGTTCGGATTCTGGTCAGTACCGGCTCGCTTAAACGTTTAATTTAACATAACCGGAGTTCTAAACATCCGTTTGGAATGATTCTAGTGGCAACGGGTTCGTTTTTAATCATATTTTCTATTCTCAAAGTTTCAGGTTCATTTGATTTGTTTCGTTCGACGCAGTAGTGGACAACTCGCGTAATTACTAACTCGTTTATCATTATTTTATTCACTTGCCTAATATTTAAGGTGAGTTTAGTCATTCCCCTATTTTACTATGTTTTCACAATTTTTAGGGACATATGCATACTTATTAGTATTGCGTATTATATACATATCTCAAACCAGCAAACGTGATGTTGTGTGTGAATAATCGAATATACTTGTTATATGATTACTTGTTTACTTTAACGCATTCGGAGAGGTCCAACATATTCTCATTTGTAGTATGATCATACTATTGACCCACGCCCGATTCGCTTTGCAATGGTCTTATTACTTGCTCATGGTTGATTTACTAAACGCCCGATTCGCTTGGCACTGGTTAATTGACACCTTATTTGCTCATGGTTTGATTTATTTACCGGAACTTATTACGTTTTGCTTATTTCATATATTATTATTATAACATTTCAATATCCTTCAACTTTATGTTGAATAAATCTATTGTATTTTCTACACATGTGCAGGTTATCGATTGACTTGAAGATTGAAGTTTTGGACACTTAGTAAAGACCTTAGGGTTTAATGAAGACAATTTATCTTTAATTTTTGTTTGGGTTATATTTGTTTTGTTTGGATTATTTGTTTATGTATTGGATATTGTGTGCACTTTAAATGAAATAATTAACTTAATAGTTATTGTCATTTTTATTTATGATAGTACATTTGAGCTGTGAACAATCAACTGACGCTCTGACATTTTCGCCTTAGGTTGGAACGCTCATAGAAGGCCAACCAACTCAATTGTTTGTTACTCGTTATTTTAATTGGGCCAAAAAATTGCCATGGAACGCTCATGGGAGGCCCAATTCAAAAAATTTGTGTTGCTTTATTTAGTTGGGCCATTCAAATTACAATGGAAAGCACATGGGAGGCCAACTCATTTGATATGTTTTGTTATTTAATTTGGGTTATCGAGCTACAATGGAAAGTCGATGGAAAGCTCAACCCAATCACATTTCATTTTTGGATTTACTTTAGATAAACTGTAACATCTCGGATTTTTCTAACTCGTATTCGTTTGCACATAACCTAATCTAGGAACATTTTCGAATCTTTATTAGTAAGCAAATCAAACCATTTTACGTATCTAAGATTTATATTTTCATTTTATATCCTTTAGGTTTTCAAAGTTCTCGGATTTTTGTAACATCTCGGATTTTTCTAACTCGTATTCGTTTGCACATAACCTAATCTGGGAACATTTTCGAATCTTTATTAGCAAGCAAATCAAACCATTTTACGTATCTAAGATTTATATTTTCATTTTATATCCTTTAGGTTTTCAAAGTTCGTTATTTCTTGGTTTTAACTTTAAATATGTAATAAATAACAATTTTTAAGAAGATCAGGGACTAAAATTACCAAATCATCAAACATACCCTCCCTTGGCCGAAGCACCGCGTGTTGGTAAGGTCACCATGTGGCAGCGCGGCGCCTTGGTGGACCTGTGCAGATCGTTTTCGTTCTAGATCATTTCCTAGTTCGTTTTTGGCTCGAAATCGCTTATTTTAGGACATAATGGAGTGTTTTAAGCCCCAAGAAAACTAATATAACTTAGATATATGTCCATGTTCATTACTTGTTGGCCAAGAACGAATTTTACTGCTTGTAACATTGATTTGATCATTAAAACTTGATTCGGTTTCCTAAACGAGTAAATATACTAAATATGGTTCGTTTTACTGTTTCTTATATAAACAACATCATATTCTTCTGCCACAAACTTCCCTAAACCCTAAATAATCATTCCCTAGCCGTCACCTATCTTTGGCCTTCATTCTCTTGCTCGTTTTTTAATATTTGTTGACGATACAAGACTCGAAGTTTGACTTTGCTTGAGCACCGGCCTTTGACTCATCTTCTTGATCGATCCTTTCACTTTCCAGATAAGTTGTAAACTGTAAAATCATTCATATATATTCCCTAGTCAATAACCTTCAATCAATTTCAGTGGTTGAAGGATGTTGACTGGTCAATTCATTTAAAACTCGTTAAACGACAAAACAGTTAGCAAGTTTAACTATACGTTTTCTCATGCTTCTGGTCAAAACCAACGTTCAGTCAAGAAGAGTTTTATTCTTGTAACGAAATTTTAAGGCTACCGACTAAAACCTGACTTCCGACTCGCTGTTTAGATTCTGGTCAGTACCGACTCGCTTAAATCTTTAATTTAACATAACCGGATTTCTAGACGTCCATTTGGATCGATTTAAGCGGCAACAAGTTCTTTTTTACTTATATTATCATATCTCAAAGTTTCAGGTTCTGATTGTTTATCTTGTTCGGCGCATTAGTGGACGACTCGTTTAAATATTAGTTCGTTATCATATTTATTAATCACTTGCCTTCAAACTAAGGTGAGTTTTATCATTCCCCTATTTTACTAAGTTTTCTAAACGTTTTGGGGACATATGCGTATATCATATTATATGTATATATATATATATATATATCAAACAATAGCAAACGTGTAATTGTGTGTGATTAATCAAATATACTTATTATGTGCTTACTTGCTTATGTGCGCATTCGTATTCGGAGAGGTCCATCATATCCCCTTGTATAGGATTCTCATGCTATTGACCAACGCCCGATTCGCTTGGCAACAGTCTTATTATTATTTGCTCATGGTTTATTTACCGACGCCCGATTCGCTTGGCAATGGTTTAATTGACACCTTACTTGTTCATGGTTTGATTTCATTACTGCATTTATTACGTTTTGCTTACTTTTTTTATTTATTATATTACCATTATTTTATTACAAAATTTGTGATAAACTCACTCAACATGTGTTGTTGACAAAACTCTGTTTTCTACGCATATGCAGGTTGCCATTGAATTGAAGTTGAAGTATTGACACTTAGAAAGACCTTACGGTTTTAATGAAGACAATTATTATTTAAATCTTGATTGGATTACATGTATTAAATCATTTATTTGTGTTTTGAATATTTGTGTACTGTATTTGGAAATAATTAACTTAATAGATATTGTCACATTTTATTTAATATAGTATCTTCGAGCTGTGAACAATCGGCTCGCACCCGGCATTTCCGCTTTAGGTTGGGGTGTGATATAAACATGGTTTAATTAAATATCTCAAAATTGTTCACATGGTTTTAAATTCCTACGTGCCCCCAAGCTAACATGATAAGTCACTAGCACAATTCTATTTAAATTTGCCTCCCTATTATCTCACATTGACTCATTTCCACAACTTACCTATCATCTTGTGAAATTTCATCTTTGGACCTCATAGAATGTTTAACCTAAGAATTCATCATCGTGATCAACGTAAAAAAAATGCTCTAAACAATAAATCTTATACTAACTCAAACCCGTTATGCTCGACTTGCAATTACCATTTTGTAATGTTATTTAAATTATCTTCTCTCATTTATTTCAATTTTTCAAACTATAAACTACTAAGCGCATTTCAATCTTTACCCTTAATTTTAACTATAAACATTTTATTACTTCTTGTTTTTCCTCAATCTCGTGTTATTTTTCACAACTTATCCTCCATATTACAAGTCTTTGATATTAAAATTTTAATTATTGTAATTTTATTATTAAACTGAATTTTTCATCATTCAAATTTAATTTCCATTATTAAATTAAATCTTCCATTAATTAATTTAATTTTTATCATTAAATTGACTTTTTGATTGAATATTCATTAATTAATTTTTATCATCAATTTTTACCATTAATGACTTTTATCATTAAATCCATGTATAACACGATCACTCATTTTATTTATTGACATTTTCATGCTTATTGTTGGGCTTTCATTTTTATTAAGTTTCGTTAATTAGTTGAAATTAAACGATGGTTCGTAAGTATATCAACTCCCTACTTTGATTTTTGATATATCTTGAGAATTTTGGACGTTTTAATGATAACTTCGTTAATTGTTAGAATAGTCATGGTGGTTCATGCATTTCTATCTTCGCGTTTCTCTTATTTATTGAATTATTTCACATTTCATTTTCATTTTCACTATTAAATTTAATATTCGCTGTTTACTTAGATTTCCATGATAAATCATGGATACTTCAATTTACGTATTTCATAATATTTATAACGATTTTATGGAAATAGGATGATTCCTCGTAATTCGTGGATTCTTCAATTACCCACCTTATATTTTATCTAAATTTAAAGATTTAATTGGAATAGGACTATCTCGGTGATTCGGGAGTACCCGCTTCCCAATTTAATCTATTAACGATTGGTTTGAATGCGTACATTTTCGCCTTTCAATTATTATTTACTAATTATGATAATATTGTAGTTTGGTAAATCGAATTAATCTCATCTCAAATTCACAACTTGAAAAGCGATAATTTCATAACAATTTCTCTTTAATCTCATAATTTCTCAACTAACCAAACTTGACTCATCAAAATCTTCGTTAACTTTGTTTAAATTTATACTCTCGGTCTTAAGAATTTCGTTCCTAATGTTTACAATATTTAAAGATTTCCCATGTCATTACTCATTTTAAGATTTGTTGCTAAATAAACTTTTGCGCATTTCATCTCATGAATCAAGTTTCTTTTATCTACCAAGGTTAACTTCTTGTAATATCATATTCTTAACTTATTCTCGTTCATCATAATTCCTTTCAAATGTCTATTTCAAGAAATCCATTTCAATTTTCAAAATTTATATTTTTGGTAATAAAAGATGTTTTTAGAAATTTCCCTATTTTATTAATCAAACTCGAACATTTATTTATTATCTTTTGGATTTATATTTAAATTTACCAAAACTTCTATTCCTCTCAAAATTTTAATTTTCAATGCTTTATAACCCACATGATGGGACGGATTATGCGGACCATCCGACGATAAGAGTAATTATTGATGCATACATAATTATCCGAGTCCTCACATGGAAATCATAATATGTACAATTGTGTGTCATGATCTAGAACCGAAAGTAGTTTGAGTAACGGTACAAATGTTAAGATGATAAGGACATGGTGGATACACCACTGGTAGATCCTATATATAAGTGCCCTTATCGGATTTTCATTTGGAGCGTTGCTCTAGCTATTAGAAGTTCTATATTATGATAAATTTTAACTTTTATTTAAAAATATTTTCCGTAAAGTTTATAACACGATTTTGTTTTAGTTTTTCTTAATTTCGGGATGAAATTCCCTAAAGTATTGGAGACTGTAACATCTCGGATTTTCGTATTTGTTTAAACCGATTCGAGAATGTAATTAGGATCTTTCGAACTATTTAAAACTTGATGTATTAATATTAAACTTGGTTTAACTTATTTTATAATTTCATAACTTTTAATCATGCCAAATAATCCTTAACAACCTTTAAAATCGTTTAAAACGGCTAAAAATCGCATTTTTGGGAACTACAGGGACTAATTTTGCCAATTCTTTCCTATTTTCAATTAAATTAACGAAACTTAAACTCCAAGAAATGTTATTACAGATCCCAAGACGTTTTCTTGTTGTCCAAGTTGAAATCTCTATGTTATTATACCCGATTATGTCATTTATTGATTATTCAGTTCCATAAAATAACTATTTTCTAATAAACTAGTCTTAACCCTTAATATTTAAACAAGACATATCATTAAACCCAAAATTATTACTTCAATACCAGCCCCCATACCTGTAATCCACGAAATTCTTCTTCCCCCATTGTCGGTTTCTTCAATTCTTCAAGTTCTTCAAGTTTTCGATGACTTTCAAGCTTTAAGGCCTTTCGACCTCGATTATCTCTTGTTTCATTCATCGTTCGGGTAAGTTGTCTTCTTCAATATTGTAGATTTTTATCTATAGAACAAAAGCCCTCAATCAATTTTGCCAATTGAGGGAGTTTCAGTGGTCAATTGCTTTGGCATGTTGGCCAACAACTTTATCCAATCGATTTCTAACATTTTTGTTCGGAATCGACGTTCAGTCCAGAAGACTTTTATTTTCGTAACGAGATTTTAAGGCTACTGGCCAAAACTCGACTTCCGACTCGCTATTCAGATTCTGGTCAGTACCGTCTCGCTTAAACGTTTAATTTAACATAATCGGAGTTTTAAACATCCGTTTGGAATGATTCCAATGGCAACGAGTTTGTTTTTACTCATATTTTCTATTCTCAAAGTTTTAGGTTCAGTTGGTTTGTCTCATTTGACGCGTTAGTGGACGACTCGCGTAATTACTAACTCGTTTATCATTATTTTTTTCACTTGCCTAATATTTAAGATGAGTTTTGTCATTCCCCTATTTTACTATGTTTTCACAAGTTTTGGGGACATATGCGTACTTATTTTAGTATTTCGTTTTATATACATATTTTAAACTAGCAAACGTGATGTTGTGTGCGAATAATCAAATATACTTGTTACATGATTACTTGTTTACTTTAACGCATTCGGAGAGGTCCAACATATTCTCATTTGTAGTATGATCATACTATTGATCCACGCCCGATTCACTACTTGCTCATGGTTGATTTACCAAACGCTCGATTCGCTTGGCGCTGGTTAATTAACACCTTATTTGCTCATGGTTTGACTTATTTACCGCAACTTATTACGTTTTTCTTATTTCATAAATTATTATTATTATTATTATTATTATTATTATTATTATTATTATTATTATTATTATTATTATTATTATTATTATTATTATTATTATATCATTGCAAAACTAATGACAATCTCACTCAACTTTATGTTGACAAAATCTATTGTATTTTCTACGCATATGCAGGTTATCGATTGACTTGAAGATTAAAGTTTTGGACACTTAGTAAAGACCTTAGGGTTTAATCTTTAATTTTTGTTTGGGTTATATTTGTTTTTGTTTGGATTATTTGTTTATGTATTGGATATTGTGTGCACTTTGAATGAAATAATTAACTTAATAGTTATTGTCATTTTTATTTATGATAATACCTTTGAGCTGTGAACAATTAGCTCACGCCCCGACATTTTCACCTTAGGTTGGGGTGTGACAATTTTGGGTATTTTTGTAGCTTGATTTGTATGGATTGAACAAGTGAGGGGAATATGAATTGACGGAGAAAAAGAATGTTTAGGGTCCATGATTTTAGATGATGTTGATGTTTCTCGGTAACAAAAGAATGCTTTGACTCTCCAACTCCAATAAACCACTTCATAAAAATGCTTTCTTATTTCCCTCAAATCCTTAGTTCCGGTAATTGAGTGGATGGGGATGGTGAACCCTAGTTATGTGGGCGGTGAGTTAGGTGGCCGGAGTACTCCAGAGATGCGGTGGTGACGGTGGGATTGTGTAGATGGGAGATTTTGTGAATTGAAACCGTAATGTTTTTAAATTTATCTATTATATATTTATATAACATTAATAATAAATATATGTTTATTATTTGGAAAATTGGATTTTAATAATCCCAACTTTTTGTTATTGCCGATAATAATCCCTACTTTGTTTATTCCCACCAGTGGTCCTTAATTTAAAAAAGTTGGCTCTCAATGGTCCCCCGTTAAAAAAAACTTAACGGCGTTAAGTTTTTTCCGAATTTCAAACTGATTTTTTAGGGCTTTTGATCGGAAGAAAGATGCAAGTCGATTGATGTAAAACTTAGCTCGAAACGATACTTCAAACAGCTTAATTTTGTTAATTTTAAATTCAAACACTCGATTTGAAGCACTAATCAAGCCATTTGAAGCATCATTTCGAGCTAATATTTACACTAATCGACTCGTATCCTCTTTCCGATCAAAATCCCTAATAAATCAGTTTAAAATTCCGAAAAAACTTAACGCCGTTAGTTTTTTTTTAACCAGGGGGGAGGGCGTTGAGAGCCAATTTTTTTTAAATTTGGTACCACTAGTAGTAATAAACAAAGTTGGGATTATTATTTGGCAATAACAAAAAGTTGGAATTATTAAATTCCAATTTTCCTTATTATTTTAATTATTATATAATGAATTTATGCCAATAAACTGGCTGTTATAGGTCTATTCACAATTATGTTCAAAAATACCAAGTTATTGGCTTTTCATGGTATTTGCCCTATATTAAATAAATATTGTCATATTTTATATATTATGATAGTACCTTGTGAGCTGTGGACCAACGGTTCTCACCATGACATTTCCGCCTTAGGTTAGGGTGTGACAGCAATAGTGTCACACCCCAATCTAACAATGGAACATGCCGGGGCGCGACAATATTTGTATCATAACTCAAAGACACTAAATAGTAATAAGTATCAATATCTAAATTTATTTATTCATAAACATTTGTACACAAAGAGTTCAAAGAGAAAAATACAACATTCTTTCTATTTTTTATTTTATTAGTCTAAAGTCCAAATCTAGAGCCTCCACTTCAACTCATACACCCTGCATTATGCGTAAAAATAATATGTCAACAACAAATGTCGAGCTAGTAATTTGCAGTTTGGTGTAATAATAATTAATAATAATGTTGAGATATAAACAATTCGTTGCGTTATTAAATAGCATCAATAAACATAAACAAATATATGCGTTGTTTCAACATGCCACTAGATTCAAACATGTTTACTCGGATAAGTTCGCAACCATTAAGTGTGTCTTTTTTATCATGCCACTAGATTCAGACATGTCTATTCGGACGACGTATGATCATACTATGAGTATGAGGATGATGATAAGATACCAGCCAACCATAAATACAGTAAATACATAAATCATATAGCAATCAACAATTACTTAAGCGATATCACAACCATGCAAATAATGGAATTGCATTAGAGTATAATAATGTAATATCAATAATTTAGCATGCATAATACCCCCAAAACAAAATATAGAAAAAAAGGGGAGGTGATTACTCACATGAAAGTGTGCGCATATGAGGAAAAGAAAAACAAGCTAAGCGAGTGAACCGGTTAGGTTCGATACAATGAGTGACCCTAGATTATAAAAATAAATTGCGTTAAAAATGGATTCTAAATAAGCAAGTATGAAGGTTCGAGGGCTCGGTTTAAGGATTGGGGGGGTGGTTTGGACCAAAAGTGAGTAAGTTTATTAAAAGTGTTTTCTTATTTTAAAACAAATGATTAAATTGTTTGACGAGTTTAAATTAAGGTATTCGGATGAAAACGTTGATACTTGTAACAAATTATAACTTGTACTTACGGTTCCACAAGGTCCAATCCCACAAACCGTGTATTAATTTATAAACACTTTTAGATGTACTAATATCCTTTCTTTTCAAAATGATAGTTACAACATTTGATATAAACACAAATATGTAGAAGCCATACTCATTGAACTTCTGAGGGTTCCTCGCAATCAATTGGTAGTCGTGCTTTCGTGTACCACTGATGCCATAGAAGGGCTATACCGTCTAAATGAAAGGAATCCAAATTAACTTGATCCTCAGCCGCCACCTTCTAAAAATTGAAGTATTGCTCAGATTGGTAGATCCATCATGTCGGGTCATTGCCACTAAACTGGGGCTTTCTCTTTGAGGGACTGAATTTCCTTCATCAACTGCTCAATATCCTTCTGAAATTGTTCAAGATTTTGGTATTAGTTTCCATTTGGATCAGGGCAGCTCTGATACCACTGCTGTGGTTCCAACGGTTTAATCGTTGGCCAAAGAAAATAGACGAAAATCCAGATTAGAAAATAGATCGAGATTCAGACTAATTCTTCATAATTTCATTCATAAACATTTAACGAAACAATAATGCCTTCATATAGGCTTACAAACATGTAGAAGTAAACTACAGATGCCTAACTGATGAAAACGTGGACCATTACTTTTCCTAGTTTAATGATAGAAATAGGGAAACATGGAGATGATGGAAATATGGGAGTTTGGGCACGTAACACCCAACTAGATAAAACCGGAACCCAGAAAACCTAAGAGAGATTAGGGCTGGGTTTCAGTTCCTAAATTAAATTTCTCAAACTCAAGAAACCACAACTTAAATAACACCTATGAACTCACCTCCTAAATTAAATTTCTCAAACTCAAGAAACCACAACTTAAATAACACCTATGAACTCACCGCAAGTGGTGGACCTATGGTCCGAAAGATTACCAAAGATATTGGTTGAGTTGACTAGAGATGATGGCACGATTGTTTCTACATTTTAGAGTCAAATTCCAGACCTAATAAATTTTTAATGAATTGAAAACAATCAAACACTTAACTTTTTTTAACAACCATATTTCATTATAAAAAGAAAAAAATAATTAGCAAGTGATTAGTCATCACATAACATTACACATGCAATACCAATACAATTCATCATATAAGTATTCACCTATAACCAACCATAGTTAAAACGAAACCTAGACCAATCTTCCTATTCAAGACTCACCATTCTTCCTTTATTCTTCGCCCATAGAAAAAAACAATCGTTTTATGTCTTCTTTTAACCTATTGATAGATACTCTCGTGTTTCTTAATGATAGAGCAATTACTTCAGAGATAGAGACATGTGCAAGGGAACTTGTTTGAGACGTTGAAGTTTGAAGAAGTCCAGAAGTTTACGCTTATTGCTTTTGAATAAAATGAACCAATCAAGCACATGGGATACGTTTGTATACTGGCTCTTCAGCTTTGTTTTAGTTCAACTTTAGATTCCCTTGTTATAGTACTTTCTATTTGTTTCTATTCGAGTATTTAATGTATTTAAAGCCATTTTGGCCAGTTATGAATGCATACATTTTTGTGAGAAACCAGATAACTCAATTTATCATTAAACGATCTCGTTTATTGTCTTTCACAAACACCAGCATGCCGTGAATATGAGTGAGCGAATAACTTTCTTCTTACCCTCTTAAGCCCTTACGTTTAAGTGTTCTTTAAGAAGATCTCTTACCTCGAAAGCGCAAACCAGGGAAACACCGCACTAATTACTTATGAATTGCCAAATAACCAACACTACATAGCAAGAGATTGAAACATATTCCACCAATTCCAAAGCGTCTACACATGACAGACATACATTAGTTCCTTCAAATACCCTTCGTTTATTACGTAGCTCGTTTGAGTTAGCAATTTTGCCCATTTCCGCTTTCCACCCTAATCAAACATCTGTGTTCCAGAGTTCCCGAGTTTCATTTAAGGAATGAAAGGGAAGGAAAATATAAAAAGAGTGTTCTCGAGTTTCATTAAAAGAAAGAAAAAAAGGGAAGGGGAGATAAAATAAGGAGCAAAATAAGAGAGATTGTATCTTTTCAAATCACAAAGATTAGGAAATAATCAAATAAAGAAAGTTAAAGAGAAAGAGGCATTGCCATATATAATAAAAAATTTCATAACTAAACTCGGGAACACATACCCGACAAAAGTACAAAACCTTGTCTCCTAAAAACACACCATCATTTCACAAAATCATGAGATCAATTAAACCCCATTTTCGAGCTCTCATTAACCCATCATACCAACGCACAATCTCCACTTCATCTTCTTCTAAAACCTTCTTCAAATCCCAAAACACCGAACACAAACACGAAGAAGCCATTATCAATCTATGCCAACGATCCCAATTACCAGAAGCAATTCAATTGCTTAATAATATTACCCACCCATCTCAATCAATCTACTCCAATCTTCTTCACCTTTGCCTCCAACAAAAAGCCATAGAACCCACCAAAAAGGTGCATTTGCATGCAAAGAGTGCTAATTATTCACTTGGGGTGTCTAGTTACAATCGGATTATTGATATTTATTGTAAATGTGGGAGTTTGGTTGATGCACGTAAGGTGTTCGATGAAATGCCTGAGAGGGGCTTGTGTTCTTGGAATGTTTTGGTGTCTGGGTATGCGAAAGCTGGACGGATTAATGATGCGCGCAAGCTGTTCGATGAAATGCCTGAACGGGATAATTTTTCGTGGACTGCGATTATTTCGGGGTATGTTCGGCATGGGTTTCCGAATGAGGGGTTGCACTTGTGTAGAGTGATGTTGAGAGATTGTAATCTTAAGTGTAATAAGTTTACGATATGTAGCGCGCTTGCGGCTTCGGCTGCGACTCAATGTTTAAGTATTGGGAAGGAAATTCACGTGCATATTGTTAGGACCGGGATGGATTCGGATGCGGTTGTGTGGAGTGCTTTATCGGATATGTATGGGAAATGTGGGAGTTTGGATGAAGCTAGACACATATTTGATAAAACGTCAGATAAAGACGTTGTTACATGGACCGCGATGATCGATAGGTATTTTAAACACGGTAGAAAAGAAGAAGGATTTTTGTTATTTTCAAAGTTGTTAAAATCTGGAAATAAACCTAATGAGTTTACATTTGCTGGGATATTAAACGTGCGCGCGCTTGATAACCTAGAATCATTAGGAAAACAAGTGCATGGGTATATGACACGCATAGGGTTTAACGAGTCTTCATTTGCAGCAAGTGCGTTAATTCATATGTATTGTAGATGTGGAAACATGGAGGTTGCAGATAGAGTGTTTAAATGGATACCGAAACCAGATTTAGCTTCATGGACGTCGTTAATTAACAGGTACGCTCAAAATGGTCAACCTGAAGAAGCGTTAAAGTTATTTGAGTCATTACTTGAGTCGGGAATAAAACCCGATCACATAACATTTGTTGGTGTTCTTTCGGCTTGTACACATTCGGGGTTGGTTGATAAAGGGCTTGAATATTTTAACTCCATAAAACATAAACATGGGTTGGTTTATACGGTTGATCATTACGCGTGTGTGGTTGATCTTCTTAGTCGATCGGGTAGGTTTAACTAAGCTGAAGATATAATTACCAAAATGCCCATGAAACCCGACAAGTTTTTTTGGGCTTCGTTACTCGCAGGGTGTAGGATTCATGGGAATCTCGATCTGGCAAAACGAGCGGCTGAAGCATTGTTTAAGATCGAGCCTGAAAATGCAGCCACATATGTCACGCTTTCCAATATTTATGCGGCTGCGGGTAAATGGGCTGACGTGACAAGGGTTCGAAACTTGATGGATGTTAATAAAGTGGTGAAGAAACCGGGACGAAGTTGGACTGAAATTAAACGAAAAGTGTATACATTTTTAATGGGTGATACATCAAACCCTAGATTAAATGAAATTCATGAGTTATTAGAAGATTTGCAAAAGAGAATTAAGGAAAATGGTTGTGTACCGAAGACGGATTATGTGCTTCATGATGTAGAAGATGAACAAAAGGAGCAAAATTTGTCGTATCATAGTGAAAAGCTTGCGATTGCGTTTGCGATTCTTGTTACTCCACCAGGGAGTTTGATTAAAGTGTTTGAGAATTTGAGGACTTGTGTTGATTGTCATACATTTATTAAATACGTGTCGAAAGTTGTTAGTAGGAAGATTATTGTTAGGGATTTGAGTAGGTTTCATTGTTTTGAAGACGGGAGGTGTTCGTGTAATGATTATTGGTGAGATTCGTTGATTTGTTATTATCGAGTCGAGGAGGCTGCGCGTTTGACCGTTGACTAATGAAGACTTGTTCAGTTTTGGTATCAAGTTTAGAGTACTGTTGAGTAGCTATACTATTATTGTAAACTTAATAAAACTTGTTGAATGTCATGTTACCTTGCAATAATCAACTTAGTACTTCAACATGTATTTTTGAATGATTAGCCATAAGTTTGGCCCGGGTTCATGGTCCGGTTTGAGACTGAACCGTTTGTAAACCTTCCGGTACTGAACCACTGATGGACCAATACTCAATGATCTTATTCTCTGTTCAAATGTTTTTTACTCTACAACTAGGGTGGGGCCCGGCGCATTGCGTCGGGTCAGTTGGGATCCGCTTATGTACCCATCGTGTTACGGTGGTGCACTGATGTCGATTCGATTGGTATAAGTTAAGTTTGTTAAGATACCAACACTAAATTAAAAAAAAAAAACTAATCTATGCCACGGAAAACAAGAGCAACGGTTGGTAAAATCCGAGCGTTGCAGTGGCGAGACGACACGTATTCGCTCATAACAAATTTAAAACAATGTTTATTCTGTAGGTAAAGCCCGGATGTTGGTAAAACCTAAGCGTTACAGCGACGAGTCGACTTGTATTTGCTCGGGATCGGACTTACGTTCGTGACGATTCTAGAATTAAACACCAAAAAATAAATTCATAAAAATAACGTATAGAAAAATTAATATATTAAGACGAAGATTATTCGGTCGGTAAATGCCGGACGTTGAAACCCGAGCGTTACGACGGCGAGTCGAGCCGAATTTCGTCAACCTCGGTTACGTTCGTTACCGTATAAACAATGTTGGTAAAATCCAAGCATCAAAACTTTAAAAAAATAAGTTCGTCAAGTTAACATATAAAAAGATTAAAATATTTAAAATGGCATTTATTCGACTGGTAATACCCAAGCGTTGGTAAAACCTGAATGTTGTCGGTCCCGACTGTTGAAACGGTGAGTCGATGCGAATTCAGTCGATTTCGATTACATTCATTACGATACCAAAATTAAAACCGAAATAAGGAAAACTTGAAAATGGGGTGGTTCAATGATGTGGCGCTACTTGGTACAATAGAAGCTCAAGCGTCACCAAACTTCTTGTTTATTCTATAAAAACCCTAGCCTTTTGAAATTATCCCAAAGCTAAACATTACCCCAATTAAGATTGGAAGACAGAAATACAAAAGAAACAGACAATAGGCACACTTCAATAATCAGACGACATAAAACCTAAAACAAGTCAATATACAGATCAAATTTAAACTTACCGGATGAAGGCTACAATATATCTTCGAGCATATGCAATAGGAAAATTAAGCAATGTATAGAACTTAAAAAAGGTAGATGACAGTTGGCATACAGGTGGCAGAAAACCTTTTACAATGCATTGTCCTACCAATATCTACCATATAAAAAAAACCATACTAAAAAACAAACAATTTTCAAAGCCAGACTCGAACTTGAGCAGCGAGCGTATAAGGACAAACAACTAACATCAGAATCACCACCAAGCTATTTGAAACATCTATTTCCTCAGTCCACATTTATATAAATTATATCAATTTTGAAGCCTTATCACAACTCTATGGTGCCAACTTTCACATTTACTATAGATATCTATAGATAATTCCAGTACGGTCATGTTCATGTTCCAGTTTTGTGCCATTCTAGCTAGATTACTACTCTTGAGGCCCATCATTTATGGGCCCATTTCTCAATGTATATGATTAGGGCCATCTAAGCCGCTCGCCGCTCACTTATAAATTGCTCGGAAAATGTCGCTCGTTTTTTTGCTTGATTGTAAACGAACCGCTCTGCTCGGTTCGGTGTGTAAACGAGTCAAACAATGAGCAAAGGTCTGCTCGGTTCGTTTCGGCTCGAATATTTTTAATTTATTTTATATATAATTATATATGAACAAATATATAAATATATATAGACAACACACAAAGTATAAGTATAGAATTTTTTAAACCCTTTTAAATTTTCCGATTCCATCAATTTTATAGTTTTATTTGTTTGATTCAAGTTTTCAGAATACTAAAAGTTTGTTTACATGTTCATTATATCTGACTTCAAACTTCTTTCTCCTAAAAATTTACAACCTATTATACGTTTGTTTAAAAGCTACTAATTTTTTTACAAAATATATTATTTACAGTCTTCAAATTTATTTCTTATTGAAAATTTTAAAGTGAAAAAGAAATAAATAATGCTCGAAATCGCTCTATGTTCGATTGAAAAATGCTTGATTCGATTTTAGCTCGTTTCGTTTTTCGTTCGATTTGAATTTCAGCCTCTCGGTTCGGTTCGGTTGTAAACGAGCCAAGCAACGAGCAAGCATTCGCCTGGTTCGACTCGGCTGGTGAACAGCCCTATATATGATGGGCTTAGTTAGGTTGGATAGGCACCATCATTGACCTCTTTAGATTAGGTTAACGAGTAAAGTCAAGCTAGGAGTTGAACTTCACTTGAAAGTTGAAACATCAAACAAACATGTAGTCATGGACTCATTTAGATAATCCTACAAGTCACAACTTAGTGTTGTTAATTATAAACCATTGAAACCGATTGAACAACCCAAACGAAGCAAATCAGCATGCTTGAGGTTTATACGATCCAAGTGATAGTTTGAAACAAGTTTAGCGTTTTGGTTAACGGTTTGGAACTTGGAACGAGCCGTCTACATTTATTATCTTTTTCTTTTTTTATTTATGGAACATGCATTAACATTCATAAACCAGCTTTATCATGTTTAAAAATTTAATACACACAATTTTGAATTAATATAAAAACAAGTTCAAACCGCCAAACCTTGGCTGGTCTGAGGATCCTACTAACAAATATATAGCGCTCACATTATCACAATAGACAAAGTGGAGTACAGGCGATGAGTGGCCTGTCTCGTGAAGAAGGTTACGAATCAAACAATTTAAGTGACAGCCTATGCTACACCACGGTATTCCGCCTCAACATTGGAACGAGAAATGGTAGCCGATATATATTAATTCTTTCTAGACTTGCTATGTAACCGACTTCAAACATTCATTCAAGGAGAATGTCGAACAATGGGGAAGTGGGTTCAAGCGAGAGCGCCCCTCCCACCCTGATGAAGTTGTTAAACGAATCATGTTCACAAGTCAAACCGTACATGAACCCATACACGACATGAACCTGAAAATTGTGTCACAAACTTTAACCTGAACACGATACGCTTGTTCACAAGTTGACACGAACCATATCCCGTCTGAAAAAGAACTATTCAACTTTTATTTTACAAACTGGTACTATAAAATTCTAAATTTCACATGCAAATTTTTCTTTTATTTCTTATATGTTATTCAGAAGGGGTAACAACACAGCTTGTTGTCCACTTACCTGTCTCTCTATTGTAATTGGATTCTTTTATTTATTTTATTTATATTGTTTTGGTTCTAAGCGAAATGCTTAAACTAAATCAAATTATTTTTTAGAAATTTTAAAGTATCCAAATTGTTCAAGTTATAAGATAAAGCATATTTAAAAAAGGTTGACCTGAGACGTTTATACTATATCCAAAACTGCACATATCGTATTAGACTATTAGTTTCGTGCCGTGTGATAACATCACACCCATGATACCAAATGATCAAATGTACGTATCTTGTATATTTATAAAATAATAATGAAACATTTCTTATACACAAACTTCATCAAGCAAATTATTAAATCATGACAGTTTTACATTGAGCCTTCTTAACCAAACTGAATGTAACACCATATCTATCAAATCATATGGTCTTGATGGTCTATGAATAATAAAATGCCTTTGCACCTTCATCACCATCTTCTGCATTTTCAAGTAATCCTCCATCTTAATACCTTCCAAGATTCTTTTAATATCCGGTATCTTCCCCACCGGAACATGAACCGAAAACTTACTCCAGTCAAGAACATCACTGAATGGTAACACATAATGATCAGAAACAATCACCGGAACACAACCCGCAGAAATCGCTTCGACTATTCTCGGACTTGCTACTTCATACCCACTAGGGCACAAGCAAAACTTTGATTTACCCAATAATTCAGTGTAATTTAGGGTTTTTGGGAGGTAAGTAAATACTTTAAGTTCTTGGTCTTTGTCTAGCCATGTTTCAAATAAATACTTTCTGACATGTCCGTGGTTGCCACCAGCGAAAAAAGCGAGGATTGAGCGGTTTTTGGGTGGTAGTCCAGTGAGGGGTGGTCCGAGGTGATTATAAGGAATGCTGAGTTCCGGCAAGGTAACGTCTCTTTCGGGCCGGAAACCTTCAGAACTGTTGGCATTGCAAAGCACTCGAATGAAGTGTTCATAAAGCTTGGGATTCGTTGCTGAAACATCAGGTGCCTGAAGAGAATAAATCATTTTATTAAATGGTTGTTGATCTATTAACAAACGTAAACCCAAATAAATCATATTTGGCTATGAGAAGGGTAGCTTGAGAGCACCTCCAACTAGGGGTGACCAAATCTTAACCATTAACCGAACCGAAATAGCCAACAACCGAGATTAACCGACGGTTATGGTTAATGGTGTCCCATAACTGATAGTTAACTCAACTGAACCAAAAAGAATAAAGACGTGCGTATGTCAAGATGAATATACATGTAAATATGTATTAAGTCATGTGGACCGGGTATACGTATCCATATTGTAACGAAAAACCTTGAAAATATGTATGCATGTATATATAATATAACCTTTGTTCGTTTCCTTTTAATGTCACTGATTATTTTTCCATGTTTATTTAGTTTAAAATTTAGTTCAAACTTGGCTTGGTTAATTAACCAAACTTAACCGAAACCGAACTATCATCAAGTTCTGTTCATTCATTTATGTTCATGAACATTCGTTTATGTTTGTTTATTAATGTTTGTTTAGTCTGTTTATTTATGTTCGTTATGTATTAATAAAAAATAATTAAATATCATTTAGACGAGTCATTTAATTAAAGGTTTTATATTTGTTAATTTGTGTTTATTGAAGAGTTTTTATTTATGTTCGTTTATGTTTGTTTGTGTTCATCTACCTTTGTTCATATATATTCATTTATGTCATTTATCTTTGTTCAGTTATGTTCGTTTAGATTTTAAATAAAGGAACATAAACAAACACAAATGTTTGTGTTTTGTTTAAATAAACAAACATGAACATAAATATTAGTTCGATTAAGTCTTCATGTTCGTTTAAAGTTAAACGAACGAGCACGAACATGCCCTTTTTCGTGTTCGTTCTATTCGTTTACAGACTTTCATTATTCACATTAATGAATACATTAGTCTTGATCAATCTCTAGGCTCTGTCGATTTTATTTGTGTTTGTGAACCCACATTCATTTCCTTAATGAACGAGCAAAGCATAAAATCTCGTTTGGTAAGTGTTCGTGAACCTTTCATGAACATATTATTTCTTTAACAAACGAATATGAACAAGACCTTGTATGTTCGTTCAGTTCGTTTACAGCCCTATTTATGATTCTTGTTTGGTTGGAAAACTAACTAGAACAAGAACATTGGAGCTCATGTTAGGTGACCATTGTAAATCAATCACACCATCATCCTTGAGAGAAAACATGTGTATTTTTCTACTAACTTTGTTGTTACATATCGGGTTTTACACCACCTCATACACTCCACACAAAAAACAGAGCGGTGAAATGACATTATGATACGATCCCAAATTTTGGTCAAAACAGTTATCGAAAATGGGGGAAGTGAGTAAAACAGTTTCATAATTTTAGGGCCAGCTATTTCTCTAATAATAAATGGGTAGCAGAAGTTTAGGGTGGGTTATTATTCTAATAAGGCTTACTTATACATTTTGTTCCAGTTGAGGGGATGTCAATGTTTATGGTTAAAAAAATTACTAGGTTAATTCCTTGTAATATGAGATCAACCCATCTCGAATAGGGTCATTGTCCTTTCTATTTCTACTTGTAAATTCAGTTCCTATCATTTTGTTTCATTGCCGGTGATTGAAGCAATGATGATGATGTAGGCTTACCCGTTTCAAAAAGCAATCGATGGGATAGGCATAAATGGAATGTGGCTACATGTCAATTTCCTCATTACCAATTTGCATCCCAAACGGGATTATCAACTGTTTGCTTAACTTCAATTCAGGAAGTTACATTGGGATGATTTACATTTGCCATTTACCCAAAATGGTATGTTGGCTGATTCCAAATCATCATGGACTGTCATTATTTTGCCACTTTGTATTACGAATCTTACTCATTTTCATCGGTGACTTTCGAAGCCTGTACTCATGGACAAACCCACTTTGTTTGATACTACATAAGAATTCATCGAGATTTTGAAATTCTAAATGGGTCGATCTCTTGAATTTGTGTGCGACTTTAGGCTGTTATGTCCTCTTCTAAGGGTTCCAGCCCCGCGGCTGCGAAAGCCAATTGGAAAACGACGGGGTTAGTAATTTCACCAGCATTGGCGCTTTGTGTATTCGAGATTTTGCACCATTATAGTTGCTTCAGTTCAAAGCAATGGAACCAAACGATATAAACTGAAATTACAAATAGAATTTGAAAAGATAATGACCCTATTCGAGGTAGATTGAGGTGGATTGATCTCCTATTACAAGAATTAACCTAGCTATTAACTTTGTTAAACATACACATTGGCATTCCCCTCAATTAGAACAAAAGTTGTAAATAAGAATGATTAGAATAATAAATGACCCTAAACTTCAGCTACCCATTTATTAATAGAAAAATAACTAGCCCTAAACTTCAACTACCCATTACTCACTTTCCACATTTTTCAATAATTTTTTTGACCAAGATTTGAGATGGTATCACATAAACAAATAGTTTCCCATAAGGCCTAGTTCGAAAGCGAACTAGGTACAAAATCCTATCGTCTTTTTAACCCGAATCATAAAGAAGAATTGTTAACCGTAATTCAAATTTTGATAAAAATTGTTGGGTTATGAAGGCCTTTGGGCCGGTTTTATTAGAAGGCCCGGTTTTGGCTCCTAATTATGTTTAACCCTAATCTTGTTTATTATATATATCCCATCATGTAATTGTAATCTTGGTTCTGAGCTAATAAGAAAACCTAGTTGCAGCCCGTGGACGTAGGTCCCCTCGCGGGGACCGAACCACGTTATATTCTTGTGTCGTTTATATTTTCGTTTATGTGTGTTTATCGTTGTGCATGTGTGTGCTGTTTCGCTTCCGCGCGCCGCTTTGTTCCTAACAAGTGGTATCAGAGCTTTGGCTCGTTGTTTACACACGGTTTTGCACGGGTATCGATCGAAAAAAAAAAGGTAGAAGAGGCTGGTTTGAGAAGGGCTGCTACAGTGCCGCCGCTACAGTGCCGCGGTGAACAGTTTCCGGCCGTGAACAGTGATTCCGGCGGTGAACAGTTTTGTCAGAGATCTTCGTTTTTCTGGTTAACAGGGCTGTTCGGGGCTGTTTTTCAGGGCTGTTTGGGACGGTTTTCCGGGTGATTTTGCAATTAGAATTCCTGTTTTGGACTTCTTGGAGTTGCAGGTTTCACTCGGGCGTTGCAGGTGAAGCACCGGGTCGGGTGTTTCGGGTTTTAGGGTTTTTTTTTGGAGGTTGCTCGGCTTCAGGGAACCGGGTTTTGTGAAGACCATTCAGGTTCGGGTTCAGATTTGTTTGCAAAAGATTAGTCTGAGTACTGGTGATGGATAAACTTGGAGAAAATGGAACCAGCGGGTGTGCTGGTGACGGCATAAGTGAAAAAAAAAAAATGAGGTTAGTGGCAAGTCATGTTAACTATTGCTCGTTTGGATGATCTTTCGGTTAGGGTTTGAGTTAACTGATCGTGTGTACGGTCATAGAACCCTTGGTACCGCTTGATTTCATGAAAGTTCTACTGTTGTTATAGCTGTTTGCCTGTTAGCTGGTTCGAAACTGTGATTATTACTTCTTGTTCGTTTGGAATTGTGAAGTTATATCTTGTTTGGTGGTGATCAGTGGTACACCATTTGAGAGGTTCATAATCTCGTGTTGGGTAAAGTTATTTGCCGGGATAGTACGAGTGGGGTTCATCTCATGGAGTGTTGGTGTGGCATGGGTTGGGATAACAGGAACAGTGGGAGCTGGGCATAGTCGACTTGGTAGGTTGCGTAGAGGTGAGACATTTTAAGAGTCGATGTCGAAAGGTTTGGAATTCTGCTTTTGAGAATGTATCTGGGGTTGATGCATTGAGACTCAGTGAAGGCGGTGAAGACTCTTGGGTTCAAGATTCTAGTTTGCTTTATTTCTTGTTACTCACTTCAATGAAGCATTTGTTGAATCTTTTAGTTAAAGACTTTTGGAAGATACGGTCTCTGTATCGTCGGAAGAAGTGAACCAACTTCCGAGTTATAAGGTCTTGGCTCGCTGAATCGGGTAGAGCTAAGGGGTTTCAGTTTGCAGACATGAAGCCTGGAGCCACAGTGATGTTAGCTTGAGCGTATTCGGAGGTCTGAACATGTTCGGGGTTTTGGTAACAGTGGGAGCACGCGGTGTGTTCTAGGTTTGTTTCCAAAGGGACGTTGAGTTCGGAAGACTGAGAAATCCGAATGTGAAAATCTCTCCTGGTATAGTCTGCTGATTTTTGGAGAGTGATTATCCTCTGGAAGTCTTTGGAGCCGGTAGTGTGAGTAAGTGAGGGCCGGTTAAGATTGAGGATGAGCCATTGGCGGGTTTTGTCATGGCTGGGTCTGTGATGACCGGATTGGAGCTCTCGGGAGCTTCAATGGGCCTTTCAGGTAACTGATGGGAAGGGGCGCTGCAACTGGTGTGGATTGGTAGAAATCTTAGTTTGTTCCTAGAGAACTGGAGGCTTGGAGAACTTCTTTTGTTGAAGTTTTAGCTTGTTCTTGGAACTGGAGGCTTGTTGATTTCTATTACTGAAGATTACTAGGGTTACTGGGTGAATGAGATTGTTATATTTACTTGGATGGCAGGCTGGAATTTATCGCAAGGCCTTCAAGTGGGAGATTGTTGGGTTATGAAGGCCTTTGGGCCGGTTTTATTAGAAGGCCCGGTTTTGGCTCCTAATTATGTTTAACCCTAATCTTGTTTATTATATATATCCCATCATGTAATTGTAATCTTGGTTCTGAGCTAATAAGAAAACCTAGTTGCAGCCCGTGGACGTAGGTCCCCTCGCGGGGACCGAACCACGTTATATTCTTGTGTCGTTTATATTTTCGTTTATGTGTGTTTATCGTTGTGCATGTGTGTGCTGTTTCGCTTCCGCGCGCCGCTTTGTTCCTAACAAAAATAACAAATGTGATTGGAATAATTATGTTTTTGAAGAAGCTTGTGTCCAAGGTAGTTTTGTTGCGCACAACAAGGAAAAAAATGAAGTTTGACCGGCTTATGGGCAGAGCTCACAACAAGCAAAAATCGAGCCTGTTGCATTGATTACGAAAAGGAGTTTCCTTTTGTAGCATCAGTGACAATGATTCGCCTACTTCTAGCCTGACTAGCACCTATAGGTTAGATGATACATCATTTAGATGTAAAATCAGCCTTCTTACATAGTAAATTGATAAAGAAGTTTTATGTTGCTAATCAACTCGAAGGTTTTTAAAGAAAAGGGTTGAGAAGAAAGTTTACTTGTTAGTGAAAGCAAATTACGGTTTGAAGCATAGTTATCAAAAGCGTTGGGCGCATTCAAGGCGCCAAGGCCTTGCTTGGGGCCTAGGCGCAAGAAGCAAAAAAAAAAGCGCAATACTAAAAAAAATAAAAGAAAATATATAATAGGTACATAAAAAATTTAATGCATGGCAATTAAAACATCTAACCGATACAAAAAAAATATTAAGACCTGTGAAAATAATGACATTTAAATAAATATAGCTTAACTAGAATATACAAAACAAATAATATACATGATTAAGAATTATCGATAATGTTGGAGTAAATTATGAAATTTGACCTTTTTTTAGGTGATCCTTATCAATCAGTTATTTCTCTTGTAAAACGAAATCAGAAAAATCAGAAAAAATAAAAAACAAATCAAAAAAATTAGAAATTTCTCCTGGATATGCGCATTCATCGTTAAAAAACGGAAAAACACCGTTTCGTCTAAAAATTGTGCCTAGGCGTGCACTTTGATCGCTTTTAATAACTATGGTTTGAAGCAAGAGCGACGAGCTTGAAATTCAAAACTCCAACTATCTTGACAAGGCGGTGGAAAACAAGAGTAAATATCCTGACCAAAGGGTTGCGAAAGTATAGTTCAGCAGATAAGGAATTCATTCGGAGTTAAACTAGTGCTAGACCCATTAAAAAAGTAAGGGAGTAATTATTGTTGGTTAATTTATAAAGATGTAAAAATCAACCAGATCAATTGTATGATCATTGTCATCGTGTGAGTTTGATTGTTGCAGTCGGTCGTTTGTTTCAATTTTATCGACTTGTTTAATTTTAGGTTATCAATTCTTTCGTTTTAGAGAGGTGAGTATTCCTCAAGTTCGGTTGTGTTTAAGATTAGAATCATAGTTACTAAAAGCGATAGAAGTGCACTCCTAGGCGCAATTTTTGCGAAGCGGTGGTTTCTCGCTTCTTAATGCTAATTAAAGGCGCAAATCCAGGAGAAACTTCATATTTTTTTTATTTTTTCCGATCTTTTTTGATCTTTTTTATTTCTATTTATAAACCAATAACTGATTGATAAGAAACACCTAAAAAATACATCAACTTACGTAATTTAATCCAACATCATCTATAATTCTTGACTCTGTATTAAATTTGTTTTGTATATTCTAGTTAAGCTATATATATATATATCATTATTTTAAAAGATTTTATTTATATTTTTTTGCATTGGTTAAATGTTTTAATTGTTAATTGTATTGAATTTTTATTATATTTGGGAGTAATAATAGTTTTATATATCTAATACCTATGCGTCTTGAGTGCGCTTACCGACTAATAACTGTGATTAGAATCGACAGGACCACAAGAACATCACAGAAGTGAAGCCGGCTAAAAGGACATCAATTTGACTGGTAAAAGAATCTTTAAAAAATACGACGTAAAAAAAATTAAACGGGTAATTAGGAAGCCGGCTAGGAGGGTTAGATTTCATGATTTTTCCCAAAACATAAATCAACTGAAGTAGAAAGATGAGTTACATACCCAGTCATGGCAGCTAGCAAAGAAATGATCAGCTCCACTACTTCTATTCCAATAAGGATACATATTGGATATAACACCAATGTAATCAGTGACAACATCCTGGATGATTCGGCGATCATAATCGCCATGGCTTCTGTAAAGATAATGACGAATGGCAACCACGCTAACTGGGATGAAGAACACGTGTGCTTCCTTAGGATTTTGTGTGAAAAAACGGCTATTTCTACAGTCGATTTCATCCATAATTTGTCCTTCGCTCGAGTAGATATTGTTCATAGGTCCTCCATGGAAAATAGGAAGTTCTCCTTCCTTGTATGCCCATATTTTGAAACTCTTCTCCATCTCTATGTGACTCCTGAAATTATAGACATTATATATTTAGTATTTATAATCATTATGATTAATTTTAAAGCTAAAACTACATTTATATTTTCTTGGGCTTCATTACAAATAATCCTTTTTCTAGATGATTTTTTTCTTCAACCAGTTAAAAGAAAGAATAATATTTGTTACACTTATAAGCATGTAACAGTGTATAGGTTACTGTGCAAATAATAAAAGAAAAATAGTGACGATTTAGAATCTAGTCAGCTTCTATTTACCAAGAAGTGGACAAGATGTAAAAGTCACTTATCTCTAAAAAGGATTTACAGTAATGAAAAACAAAAGAAATTGAGAATTAGAAGTCATTTGTCACAACAAATTTCTCCATGATATGCAAAACATATACTTTGTAATTTTACATATTTTTAAGTTTATAAAGATGCCCAAATTAATATGTAAAATGCATATTTGGCTAATGTGGACTTGAGATTTAAAAGTGAAAATGCTTTCAAACAAAGCTGTACCTTAAGACTTATTGGTTTTGTGAAAGACATAGGTTTGTAGGTGGTCTTTTTCTTAAATTCAAGGCAAAGTAGATGAAACCTTCATCTTGTTTTCATAAAGGAAAATCTCATAGAATAGTAACCAATTTTCAAAAGTGTTCTAATTAGATCATTGATGCATATTTTCTCCAAATCGAGTCACTAAATCTTCAAATCAAGTCTCACCGATTTTTATGTACGTCAAGAAAGAAATGGATGATAAGATGTGGGTGTCGGAATTTGCAATATATGTAGTTAAATTTAAAAATTTTTAAAAAATGTTAATTATATTAAAATTTAAAAATAAAAAATAAAATTCACGTCGCCACTCAACGTCAACTTCAGAAAAAAGATAAAAAGATTTCCTATGTGAAACAGAAAAGAAATTGGCTAAAAAAACATGTTAAAACTTTTAATTTAATCAAACACGAAAGTTGAGTGACCTAATTGAAACACTTTTTAAAGTTAAGTGACATAATTGGAACACTTTTGAAAGTTGGTTACTATTCTATGAAGTTGCCCCTTTCATAAATTATCATCAGTTTCAATAGCATTTTTGTCAATATCGTATTTATATTAATTATCACATCAAATACTGTCACTTTTATATTTTATAAAAACTTGTAATTAGTAGCATGATATGTATCTTAAGAGATTACCTATATGAAAATTTAAAAGATTAACACATGATTGCTACCAAAAGCTAACCATACCAGTTTGTCCCTTCCATGAAATCATGACATGAAGTAAAATAAATTGAGACACATGCATGGTTAATCTCTTCACAAACATAGATTTAATTCAAGAAAATTAATGATAACATATGCATGGTTAATGTCTTTAAAAACATATATAGCCTTGATCCAAGAATATAATTAAAAAATAAGAAAGAAACAATTCAAGGAAATAGCTCTTAACTGATAAAAAGCATAAGGATTTCTGTAAACATCTCCTTTAGGTATGAAACCCTGGTCAAGAAAATGCCATGGCATATTATATATCTTCATTCGACCGGCTTCGCGTATCGCGGCACGAGCCCTCGACAACCGTTCCTCCACTGTGCCCTCTTTCTTGATCACCTTTCAAAACACACAAACAAATACAAAACCCTAACATAAGTTCATAATTAACTAATTAACAATGTTTTGATCAATAAATAAAAAAAAACATAATATCATGTTTAGTTATTGTTACTTCATCCAATGTTTTATATTAAATTCATTAATGAATGAATACTTACATTGGTAGTGGATGGAAGCGGTGGTGAGGCCGGAGCAGGAGGAATAAAATAGGGTTTTAGAGAAGAAAACGTAAAGAAATTGAATTGGGTATTAAGGCAAACGAAGAAGAGAATAAGAAAGATGATTGTGTAAAACAACGGTGATTTGTAGCCGGTTTTCCAGCCATCAGTTGCCATATGGTGGTGATCGGTGGTGGTGCGGCTAGGGTTTTGCTTCTGATAGTAGTGATTGGTCGAACAGAGAATTAGTCTTAGGTTTCGTCAAACGAGGTAGCTTTGTTCCGTATTCAATAAAAAGTCTAAGTAATATTGTTTTAATTTCTATTTATTTTAAGTAAGACGTATCAAATTAATAACAAAAATATATATTGATAAACTTAGTTAGCACTCCTGAAAATAAATTACTTTATTTACATTATTTAACAAGTTTTTATTTCTAATATTTACTTTTATTGGGATAGGTTATTGCATAAAAAATGCTTAACATACAAAACATACAAAGTATTAAATATAGGTTAACTAATTAATAACATAAATTGTGTGGTTATTTTATAAGTTGGGTAATTTTTTGTTACATAATTATTTTTACGTGTTGCGCATTGCATAATTCTTAACGTAGGTTGTGTGCTTTTTGATGTGTAACTAGTTAAGTTATATGCGTAATTTATTTATTTAATACATAATTATTTTACTTATTACGTAATTATGGTGAAAAAAAAAAACTTTATACGCTTTGTAAGATATCAATGAGCATTTGTAATGGACCAGTTACCTACTTTTATTTTATTTTCAGAAAGTATTTTTTCTTTAGTATATGCCTTATGTTTTTTTTTCTATGACTTAGAACTTCATTACCTTCGGGAGGATACCTTTAAACTGCTAGACCAAAGACTTTTTGGCCCTTGTGAAAGTGTTGAGGTGACTACGCTTTTATTGTCAAATATTTCTTGGCAAACATGGTCCAACTATATCGGATTTTAAAGTGTTGTATAAGCGACTACACCGTGGAACAATGCTGACAACAATCATGTCGCTTTACTTATTATGACCCACATATGTCAGCTCTTCATCTTCGCTACTAGAAGAAAGGTCACCTATTCAGCTTCACGACCATTGGTGATTCTACGATCATGTCGGTGATTAGTTGCTTCCTACACTAGGAGATCTTATGATTCATGCAACTTGTCCTGAACTAGAGGTATGCAAGTCTTTTTAAAAATTATAATTGTTATATCGTCAAAAACTACTAAATCATTTGTTTAATGTTTATAGATTGTCGCTCACAAAAACGGAGGCATGAACGTGAAGGTGCATGCAATACTCTGTGTGAGATTTAAGCAACACAACTACTTTGAGCGACCATGAAAGAAATCTTATGTGGGAAGGAGTCAAAACTAAGAACCGCCACCGTCCTATGGCTCTTCCCTACTTAACTAGATTTTTAACTCTCATATATATAATTTGAGAGAACTCATGTTTTGGTCCATGTGGTTTGGTGATTTTAACCACTTTTGTTCAATCGGCAAACCTTTAACAATTTGAATCATTAAAGTTTCATATTGTAACAGTTTCAGTCAAATTAACTAATGGAGTGATACTTCTCCATTAAACCGCATCCAGGTAAGGGGTATTTTTGTCAATTCATAATTCTTTTAAACCTCCTTTACTTTCAACTTGATAAAATAAACTATAATAATTGTTAATTAATATTATAATGTTATATATTATGTTATATGGTAAACGAATCATAATTGTTATAATGTTACCAAATAGTAAACAAGCCGAGTCCAAGTCAAGCTCGAGCTTGAAAAACTACTCACGAGCCGAGCTCAAGCTTTAGAAATAAAAATTGAAACATGCTTTTATGTAGATAGTTGGTCAGAACATGCCCCTTTATAGAATGTTAACAAATTTCATTTTGTCTTACTGTAGCAACAACGGTATTTTTTATTGGTACTGCACGTTAGCCCTTTGGTTGGGTATTGATGTAACAACACCTATTGATAAATCCTTAACTTTAGGTCTTTTTATATTTGATTCAATTGTGAAATAGGATATCATGACGTATGTATCTTGGAAACAATCACTTCAAAGTAAATTCTCCCTAGACACATCTATTCGATTACATTATTAATCAATTGTTAGGCCCTATTTTGTATACGTTAGTCTTTTGTATTGAATGTATGTTTTTGTATGTTTGAAGCCCAAGGGAAAACTATGTAAATAAGCCCATTGGGCATTGATGATAATGACATGCTTCTCATGCATGCTCCTCTATAAATAGGGGCATGCCATGAGAAGAAAAGAACTTTTAGCCAAATTCTCTAACACATACACACTTTCTTTCTCTCACTTTCTTTCGTCTCTCTCTAAAACCCGAACATAATACTCAAGATCCGAGACCTCTTAGGTTGTTTAGTGTGATTTTCGCTAGCACTAAGTTTGGTTGATCCAAGAACGTTGTTAGATCCACCCGCATCGGGACCTACAATTGGTATCAGAGTTTCAGCTCACTAGTTGAGGGTTTTTGGATCACAACCTTGGATTTTGATCTTGAGAAGAAGAAAAGAAGTGTTCTTGACAAGAAAATCCACAAAAACAACAAAAACAAGAAAAATACAAAAAGATTCGGCCTAAATCTTCATAAGATGTCTTAGAATGTGTTCTTGGTGAAAAACAACAAGTGTACTAGCTTTAGATCCATAAGTTTTGGGTTTAAAAGTGTTAAAATTGGTGATTACAGGTTTTAAAATTGTTAAAATTGATAAGTTATAAATTTCGCTTCTCATGGCATGAAAATCAGTGTATCAACTTTTGACCTAGTACTGACAAGTTAGGTGGAACAGATCCCAAGAAAGATTTCTTCTAGAAAACTGAACTTTTTCGCATCTGAAGGTTTTTCGCTTCGCGTGTCTTTTTCTGCTTCGCGTGGCTCTTTGCTTCGCTCAAGAATTTCGCTTCGCTTACAACTTTTTCGCTTCGCTTGATTGATTCGCTTTGCATCACTGTTCATCAAACTTTTTTGCTTCGCTTGAATCAACTTTTTTGCTTCGCTTGAAACAATTTTTTTGCTTCGCTTAAAAAGCTGTTTCGCGCTAAAAAGTTGTTTGTTTTATAAATTTGAACTGTTTAAGATTTGTTAAGTGTTTGGAACTGCTAAGACCATGACTAGCACAATTCAGAGTTGTTGAAGGGGTATTTGTTGCTTGAGAACCAAGTGGGAACTCCTCAAAAACCTCCTAAGTACATGACCTTAGATGATAACTTTGTCGACTTTAAATGGAGGTTCATGAACTATATCTCATTGACTGAAACTGAATTAATGAGATGTTTTGGACAAGGTCCTCATGTTCCCGTGACTGTTACACAAGCTAGGGAACAACTAAAGGCTCCTGAAAACTATGATCAAAATGATAGGGACCTGTTAGCACAAGACAAGAAAGCATATCTCATTTTGACAGTTTGTCTTTCAAATGAGATCACTGAGACTTTGCGTGAACACAGAAGTGCAAAGGGTTTGTGGGATGCACTTGTTGAGAAGGTTGAGGGCAATGCTGAAATAAGGGAAAATAAGAAAGCCTTGCTAAAAGAAGAATTCAATATGTTCAACCACCGTCAAGGTGAAGGTGTGTTGAACTTGGTTAAGAGGTTTGAAAAGTTGATGGTTAGAATCAGTGCTGCTAGTGTTAACATTCCAAACTCTGAGATCAACCACAAGTTAATGAATTCATTGCCGCACAGCTGGAGTACCAATACAGTCACAATCAAGAGAACCACAAATTTGAATGGCATGACAAACACTGATTTGATTTCCACTGTCAAGTCATTTGAAATGGACGTACATATGAGAATGAACAATCACCGGAGTTCTCTTAATCAAGCTGGGATGAGTACTGCATCAACAATTCCAACTGCTTTTATAAGCAAAACCCAGCAGAATGTGTACCATGTGAACACTCCGAAGTACTCCTCAAGTGTTCCTCCTCAAACTACTGTCTTTATCTCAACGGGAAGTCAATCTGGATCATCTGAGTCTAGCTCATCTCAAAAGGCATGCAGTTGAGCAAGCATTGAAGGCCCATGGAATTTTATCGTCATCAAAGAATCAGCCAAGCAAAAACTCTAGTTACTGTGAAGCAATACCCTTGTTGAATGACTCAAACATCTCAATAGTTCATGCTTTTCTGTCAAGCCATGAAGAGCTGACGCAAGGAAAACTATTGCCACCACAATTTGAGATTGGGGATATGAGAGGCATCAATCAAAAGGATCTCGAAAATATGGACATCAAGTACCAAATGGCAATGGCCGTGCATAGAGCCACAAACTTCATGAAGATGTATGGGAAAGACAACTTCAAGGATTTTGACAGGAAGAGGATCGGGTTTGACCAGTCGAAGCTACGATGTTACAACTGTGGTGAGATGGGGCACCTTTCGCGAGAATGCATGAATCCGTCAAAGCCAGCAAATGATATTCGTGTGACTAAGGTGACTGAGGAAGAGAACAGCAAAGCTGCTGGAAAGAAGCATGAGGTGCACAAGCCAAGCAGCTCAGCTCCAAGAATTGGTAATCATCCACACAAGGGCAATTCAAGCTCAAACACAAGGGCCCTTGTCTCCCAGACGGAGGTCCAAACTGGTATGGATTGGGATGATCAATTCCAAGAGCTGCAGAATCCTCTCAACATGGCAGGCATGGCTTTCACAACAAACAATGAAGCATCCACATCCACAGCTGAAAGTTCTGATGCGTCACCCATCGATGAGGTAAATCACAATCTTTGCACTCAAGCTTGCATAAATAAGGTGACATATTATAGATATCTTCAGGACAAAGTTTTGAAAGAAAATGCAAAACTTCGTCAATTAAATGCTGAATATGTTAAAGCTGACAAGATTTATGTTGAAAAGATTAAAACTCACCATGATGATGTGGCAAATCTTAAACTCAAAAATTTGTAAAGGAGCAAGATGTCATCTATTATAAAAATATAATTAATGAGTTAAAAGATGAAATTGAGAAATTAAAACTTCATGCTTCTGATAAAAGAGAAAAGGAAAAACAAGTTGAGAGATTTGAAGCATCATCAGAACAATTGGATGATATTATCGGAGCACAAAGAAGTACTAAAGTTAAAGCGGGGCTAAGATATGATTATTCAGCGGTGCCTCCACCAATGAATGATAATTATACTAGTTTGCCCCACTTTAGCTATAATACTTCTCCTGATGAAGAAATGGCATATGGAATTGGTAAAGTACCAAAACCAGTTAAATTTGTTCATGCAGCATCAATAACTACTACTCCAATTCAATCATTTGATAAGTCTAACGTCAACGTGTCTTGTGGAGAAGGTGATATAATCAATGGTGACTGTGGGAAGGTTAACCAGGGTTGTAAGCCAAAAGGAGAGTTAGAACCACGTTTTGAGTCTTGTGTGGGTCTAACAAAATCAATTAACAATCCTGTTTGTAATAAAGTGTGTGAGTCAATGTTAGGAAGTTTGATGTCATAATCAAAAGCTGTATTTTGTGAAACTTCTAGTGATGAAAGTTGTACAAATGTTTGTAATGAAAGTGAATGCTCTTCTTCTGATTCAGAATGTGAAACTGTTTTTGACGAAACCATTGAAGTCAAGGTTGATGAACAGACTAGTCCTAGCTGCTCATCAACTGATCATCATTTTGAGAACTTGACTAAAGAGAAATCTAGTTTTGAAAATGAAAAACCAAGCACTTCCTGTAAATATGTGCCACCTAAGAAAACCTCATTTTCTCAAAATACAAATTACAACAACAGTTCTCAATATTATGATCAGTTTAATAATGCCTATTACTATTCTCAACAGAAACCTAGGTATTCAAATTATTTTGCTTCAAAATTCTCAAATGTTCATCATTATCAGACAGATACAAGTTACAGACATGTTAACCCGATTACATCACCTTATCCCACATATCTCGGTGATCAAGATATCTATAACTGCAACCAAATAAAATGTTGCTTTGTTTGTGGAAATCCATCTCATCTTGCTAGACATTGCAAGAACTGGCATAAGCAACAAAGAGACTTCAACAGTAAGTTTGGTCAGACATTTCCTAAGTTTCCTGCTCAAACTAAAAAAACGTCTAACCAAACTTATACTTCAGCCAGTGAGACGGATTTCAGACCCAAAAGAACTGAGAAACCCAAGAAACCTTTCTGGCTAACCCAAAGGGAAAGGAAGAGGTTAGCGAAGGGATCTGAAGCTGAAAAGCCCAAGAACCCTTCAAAGGTTTTCATTAAGGCTAGTCAAGAAGATTTTGTAGTTAAGCCTAAACCAAAACGAAGGCAATCCAGAAAACCGTTTCAAAACCGAGGAAATAATAATTCAAGTTCCTCGAGTGATTGCTCTTCAGATTCTGACTCACCAAAAGATTATATTTTCAGAAATCATAAAATTAAACTTGGTGATTTTGTGTTTGATTTTCCCGAGACAAGTGTGTCTCGGGAAACCCTCCACTAACTGGTTGTTCGTGTGTGTAGGGTCAGCCTGGAAGGCCTGTAAACAGTATTTGGTACTTAGACAGTGGCTGCACCCGACACATGACAGGAGACGAGTCACTGTTGTTTGACATAAAACCATTCGACAGCGGGCACGTTTCCTTTGCCGGTGACATTGGAGGAGAGATAACAAAGCAAGGGAAGGTCTCAAATGGAACTTTGACATTTGATGAGGTCAATCTGGTGGAATAGCTCAACCACAACCTGCTCAACGTATCTCAAATTTGTGATAAGAAATTCTCAACCCTGTTTACTGAAAATGAATGTCTTATATTAAAACCAGGTTTTAAAGTCCCTGAAGAGTGGATCATGTTACGTACTCCGAGGCACAATGATGCCTACATTCTAGACATGAGAAGCAATTATTCCATGCGTTCTGCTTCTTGTTTGATGTCCAAGGCCTCGGAGAACGATTCATCCTTATGGCATCGACGTTTGGGTCACGTCAACTTTAAGAACTTGAATAAGTTGGTTAAAGGTGACCACGTGAGGGGTTTACCTGTGAAATCTTTTCATTGTGCTGAAAAATGTTTATCTTGTTCTAAATGAAAACAGCACAAACTCCCTCACAGACCTAAGACTGTCAATTCCATAAACTCCACTCTCCAACTATTGCACATGGAACTCTTTGATCCAATTCAACCATTGGCAATAGGTCGAAAAGCCTATTGTCTGGTTATTACTGACAAATTTTCGCATTTCAGTTGGACATTTCTATTAGGGCACAAGGATGAGACATCACAATTTCTTCTCAGGTTCATCGTGCTGGTTGAAAATCAAACTGACAAAAAGGTGAAGTGTATTAGGAGTGACAATGGTACAGAATTCTGCAACAAAGTGGTGAATGAATTCTGCCATAACAAGGGAATACTTCATCAATTCAGTGCACCCTACACTCCCGAACAAAATGGGGTTGCTGAACGACGAAACTATACTTTGGTTGAAGCCGCTCGAACAATGCTGTCATATTCCAAACTACCATTGATTTTCTGGGGTGAAGCCATCAATGCTGCCTGCTTTACCCAGAATCGTGTGCTTCTGAACAAAACATTAAACAAGACTCCGTATGAAGTGTTCTATGGAACAAAGCCAAGGGTAAATTTCTTCAGAACGTTTGGATGTCCATGTACCATACTCCAAACTAATGCTGGAACAACCTCCAAGTTTGCTGAAAAGGCGGATGAGTGTTATTTTGTTGGTTATTCTGCTGACAAAAGTGCCTATCGGGTGTACAACAAGAAAACTATAGTGATCTTGGAGTCTTTCAATATTGATTGGCAAGAATTGAACCCTACCGATGCACACAATGGTCCTGACTGGATGTTTGATTATGAAAGTTTGTTCAAGCAGTTTCGTGGGATGTATGTGACACCCGTTGTACCAACGGTTTCCGCTGTTGTTTCTACACCCGTTCAACCTGCTTATGATCAATCTATTTTGATGCAAGCTGTACTGAGAGGTCTTGATGATGTAAATATAGCTGCTCCTGCACCCGTACTTAATGTACAACCTGTGGCTAATCAACCAGCCACGGTTAATAATATGCAGCCCTCTGCAGACACCACCGAGATGCCCTTTGTTGAAGACATCACTGATTCAGACACTGATTCATATGTGTCAGCCGAAAATGAAGAAAATGTTCAAGTCGAACAAGCAGAGCCACCTCCTGCAGAACCTAGTGTGGTAAAATCCGTCCCCACACCTCCCTTAGAAGAATATAATCAAGGTCCTGCAATGGAGGTTGATGCATCAAATGTGCAGGTTGATCCAAGTCTGAACGAATCTTCTGATAACACCGACTCAACCTTTGTTCCTCAGTTTGACCATTCAGCTAGAGGCAACACCAGTTGAGCATGTCGAGCAAATTCCACAGTTACCGATCCATCGTCGACATCCGACTGAGAACATAATTGGAGATCCGTCTGCTGGCATTCAAACACGCAACACCTATGGTACTATTAACAGATGTCTTTTTTGCTTGTTTTATTTCACAGTTCGAACCCAAGGACTACAAGGTTGCATGAAAGAGAACTCCTGGGTCGAAGCCATGCAAGAAGAGTTGTTACAGTTCAAGAAGTTAAATGTTTGGAGGCTAGTGAAGAAGCTAGAACATAAGAAGCCGATTGGAACGAAATGAGTGTTCCGAAATAAGAAAGATGACAAGGGGTTGATCATTAGAAATAAAGCCCGGCTTGTTATACAAGGTTTTTGGCAACGTGAAGGTCTTGATTACGATGAAGTCTATGCACCGGAAGCCAGACTAGAAGTAATTCGCATCTTTCTAGCATATGCCTCATACATGAACTTCAAAGTGTATCAAATGGATGTCAAGACTGCTTTCTTGTACGGAAAAGTAAAAGAAGAAATCTACGTCAGTCAACCTCCAGGCTTTGAAGATCTAAATCATCCTGATCACGTTTACCGACTTGACAAAGCACATTATGGTCTTCACCAAGCACCTCGTGCATGGTATGCCACACTGGCCGATCATTTAGTGAAGAATGGATACAAAAGAGGCATTGTGGATCAAACTCTCTTTGTCAAGAAGGTTAAGGGTGATTTAATTCTTGTTCAAGTGTATATTGATGACATTATCTTCGGGTCCACGAATAAGAATCTGTGTAAGGAGTTCTCCGAGATTATGCAGAAGCGATTTGAAATGAGTTCCTTAGGGGAGATGACTTTCTTCATGGGCTTACAAATTAAACAAAAGAATGACGGAACTTTGATTCATCAAGAAAATTACGTTCATGACATTGTTTAAAAATTTGGATTCAAGGACTCAACAACTTTCATGACACCAATCGCTATGCGCCCTGTTCTCGCTCCTGATCCATCAGGAAAACCAGTCGATCAACACCTCTATAGGTCAATGATTGGTTCCCTGATGTATCTCGCTGCAAGTAGACCGAACATCATGTTCCTTGTTTATCAGTGTGCCAGATATCAGTCAGACCCGAGAGAATCCCACATGATGGCTGTCAAGCGTATTTTCATATACTTGATTCCAAAGGAATCTCCCTTGGAACTTCATGCTACTTGGACAGAAAATAAACATCGGGTGGATGTCAATTCCTGGGAGATCGGTAGATCTCTTTGCAGTGCAAGAAACAAGTCACCGTGTCCATCTCCATAGCAGAAGCCGAGTACATTGCCGCATCCAGCTGCTGCTCTCAAGTGATATGGATCCAGCATCAGCTGCTGGATTCCGGTTTGAATTTCTATGGAACCACGATCAAATGTGATAATGAGGCGGCTGTTGCAATTGTTAAAAACCCGGTCCAGCACTCAAAGACTAAGCACTTCGACATCCGAATACACTTTATTCGTGATTGTTTTGATCGTAAGCTTGTCGATATAAAAAGGGTCCATTCTGACTATAACTTTGCAGATCTCTTTACCAAATCTTTTAGTCGTGCCCGATTTTTGTTTCTCGTTGAGTCATTGGGCATGATTTCTTTTGAGTAAATTTTATCTTTGTTTTAAAATTATAAATATTTTTCAAATATGTCATAATTTTAGAGGGAGAAAATGAGTTAACTTTAACTCACCAAAAAGATTTCAAATTTACTTTTAGTAAAACAAAAATCAAGTCACTTGACTTAACAAAAAGATTTTCATTTTTATATATAATATTAATTTCATCTTTACTCCTATTTAAGAAAAACTTAAGAAAATTCAAAAAGCTCTATCCCGTTTAGAGGGAGCTCCTTCGTAGAGGGAGTCGGTTATTAAAAAAACTTTCAATTAAGAATTTGATCTGACCCTGTGGAAAGTGATAGCACATTGGTATGTAATGATCCTAGCGCATGAAAAGAGTAGATCAAAAGGCTAAAAGGTCATTCATCAATCTGTAGATAGGCTTGACAAACAAGTAAGTATTGGGTGATATAAACTTAAACTCTTGCCGTTGCTAGTGGCTATACGTTTAAAAAACGGTTGTCTGATTCCGTTAAAGTCATATCATTGAAGGATTAAATGTAATTACACATGTCATACCCAAGCCTTTCTTTTCCTGATCACAGTTGTCTTATGAAATAAGTGTCAATTTTAATTTTCATTTGAGTTAAGAAAAGCCTCATAGGAAAGCAAGAAAAAGGAAAACAAAAGAGTCAAGAAAAGAAAAAGAAAAACAGAAAAACAAAATGAAAAATCAGAAAAAGAGTCATTTAGGATTTTAACTTCTGCTTTATTTCTTCATTTATTTTGATTCAAGCCTTGGACTTTCTCTGTTTGTAGTCATACAAGATCTGATTGTTAAGGCCCTAAATCTTCTGCTTTATTTTAACTTTTCTAGATCGAGTCAAGTGTGCAAAGCACAAAATGTCAAGTGTACAAAGTACAAAGTGTCAAGTATGTTAATAAGAGTACTGTGATCAACTAAGAAAGTTTTAAGTCAAGTTGAGGTGATATGTCAACACAAAGTAAGCCCAAGATATGATGAATCGGTAACATGTCTGATTAAGTGGGGACCACATAAACATCGTGCCTAATTGAACCTCAAATGTATCACGTTAACTCCAAACAATTGTCAAGTTAAACATATGAACAATATTTGCAGTTGATGATGAGTTTGTGTCATAATAATTTCAAAATGGAAGCGCGATCTAGGGCTTTGCAAACCAATATGATCCCATGTCGCGATCGTTCTTTGAAAATTAATCAACGAAAAGTGCTATGTAAATTAATTCAATATTATTTTTAACTTCAAAATGTTTTAAATTTTCTTTTATTTTGGTTTATTTTGTTTTTGTTTTCTAAAATATTAAGTACCTGTATAGTTCAATATTTTAAGTTTTATTTTTAATTTTTATTTGTATTTATTTTATTTTTATCTTTATTTTTATTTTTTTATTGTTTTTGTTTATTTTATTTTATGTTTTTGTTTTGTCAAGGAGATCGTCAGTGCAATAGTTAACAGTAACGGACCGAAAAAAGAAAATTAAGAAAAATAAACAAGTGCTTGGATTCGGTGGGTAAATGTTTTTCGGGTTTGAAAATGCAAATTCTTTTAAAGACCGAGGACTGAGAGTGTATTTTCGGTGAATACTCGTGATTTTTTGACCTTATCGCGAGATAGGCTGACCCTATATATATGGGTCACCAAAATTACTTTCACTATTCACCAACACTTTTCACACTTCACTCTCTCTTATTTCTCCTCTCTATCATTCAAACCCTAAGTGTTTACTAAGAATCTTTACCGCTCGGCCCTCAATGTCATCTTTGATGATGAATCCAGATCCCACCCCCATGGTATAACTTCATAAACAACATCAATCATCTTTTAATCTTGCTTCTGGGTTCTCATGGATCAAAGCGACGGTTCATATGAACCATCGGCCTAGATCTGGGCTTAATAGTTCAAATATATTCTTGTCATATAGATTACGATTTGTTATTGGGTTATTAGACCATGAAATCATCTTTGTTTATTAGCTTTTAGATTTATTTGTATACAGTTTGTAGATCTAGTGTTGATCATAGGTTCTGGAGTTCAATTAAGTATGTAAACCAAAGGGGTTACAAATCAAACTTTCCAGAAACCTAATTCGTGGTTAGGCGACACCTAAGGAAGAAAAAAGGAACAAAAATTGGCTTTGTATAATTTTTTCGCATAAGGTTGTTTTTCGCTTCGCATACCCATGAGAAGCGAAATGATTTTCTATTTCACTTCGCACGCCCATGCGAAGCAAAATGATTTTCTGTTTCGCTTCGCATGCCCATGCGAAGCGAAATGATTCTCTGTTTTGCTTAGCATGACCATGCGAAACGAAATGATTTTCTGTTTCGCTTCGCATGCCCATGCGAAGCGAAATGATTCTCTGTTTCGCTTAGCATGCCCATGCGAAGCGAATTGATTTTCTGTTTCGCTTCACATGCCCATGCGAAGCGAAATGATTCTCTGTTTCGCTTCTCATACCCATACGAAGCGAAACTGACCCTCATGCGAAATTCTCATACTTAGGAAATTTTTCAGAAGGATCAGACTGAAGCTACTGGACTATTTGGACAAGTTGAACTGTTTTGGACTATGAACTATTTTGGACATATAAAACCTATATATTCTGGACCTATTGGACTTGTTGACTTATTAATAGACTAAAATTAACCCTTTTAACTTATTTAAACGAAAATGGACATAATTATTCAAATACAAGTTATTAATTAAATTATGTAATATGTAAATACTTAAGGCATGTGTATATAACTTATTTGTTTTGCTTTTACATTAAATGATGATTCTCATGATCTGATTGTCTAATTTCAGGGTCATAATCAATTCTGTACTCTTGAGCACCCCAAAGCCAAAGCAGACAAAGTTTTCACCTCTATGGTGAAGGGCTTAAGGCAGTCACCTGTTGCATATGCTATCTCTGCCGACCCAGCTGTTTATTACAAATGGGTATTGGATTTATGGGCGTTTGCTAAGCCTGCTGATGATGCTCTATCGTTCAAAACCAAGGTTTCCGGAAGAGAACTCACCATTACTGAAGGGGATATTCGAAGGGTATTAAAAATCAAAGACGAACCGAACTATTTTTATGAGAAGGGTGCAGGGCTAAATTAGAAGACTTTGTTGCTCAGATGGCTTATGACACTGAGTGGAAGAGCTTAGAGAAGAAACACCTCCCACCATATTGGAGGTTTCTTTTTCATATATTCACCCATTGCTTTGCCGACATTCGTGGAGGATATGATAGCATGAGAGTAGACTGGGTGAGGATCATGTACGCCTTGACGACATGGGAGAAGTTTAACTACTCCAGAAGGATATTCCTATGCATGTTTGCTAATGCAAAGAACGACTCAAGGTGGCTCATGTATCCAAGGTTCGTGCAGATGCTGATTGATGACTTGATGCCTGACACACCCAGACCTCCCCACAAGGAAGCAAAAGACAAGAAATCCCTTCCAGAGCCCTATCACGTTAATGAGATCAAGATATCAATTTTTGGTGTGTTGTTAAGCACCAAGGGCAAGGGATACCACTAAGAGGGTCCAAGACCGGGTCCTAAATTCGGTTTGTTTGAGGACACCGAGACTGCGGGTGACCAGGATGTTGAAAGTGGAGAGATTGGGGAATCTGATGCTGAGGATGAGGCTGATTCATCTGATGAAGCACCAGAAGATCGTAAGAAGGTGAGGCATGACTTGAAAAGGAAGGCTACTGACAAGCCTTCTGTTGGTGGCGCTTCTGGTAAGGACAAGGCAGTGGAGGAAGAGGAGCAACAGCCATTAAAGCGTCTGAGGATGCTTGGAGACTCCAAGAAGGCTCCCAAGCTTGTTGTTAAGCTTCCCTCTCAAGGTAAACCCTCTAACCCCCCTGTAGTTACCAAAGAGATCTTAGCCCAAGTACTCAAAGACCTAGACGTAGCCAAAATCCAAATCCCAACCTATAGGAAACCCAAATCGAGAAAGAAAGCCAAAGTCAAAAAAACCAAAACCATGCTCCATGACTCACCCGATTCTTCTCCCGAACCCTTACCATTAGACCAACCTATCTCAAACTTCCTACCACCAATGCTGACTTCACCACCACAAACACAGCCTTCCCAACCCACAACTCCAGCCAAACAACCAACCCAAACCGAACCCGAGCCTTCTCTAACCACACCACCCGCACAACCAACTATTAAACCTACAACCTCCTCAATATTCACATCATCTATATTCAGCTCACCCATACAAACCACCAGCCTTTGGAGCCAAATTGTTATCACCTCTCCACCTACAAAGCCTCCACCAGCATTAAACCTAGAACCCATACCATACACTTCCATATTCTCAAAATCATCCACCATCACAACTCCACCCATACCAACTCAATCACCACCCACTTCAACACCAACCACCTCCTCAACCTCACCGGTACCTACCCAATCCATCACCGTACCTTTCCAAATAACCTCACCACCCACTATGTCCACAACCCCACCAACCACAATCTTCTCACCACAACCAATTACCAGAGGGAGTCTTTGACACCTCCCGTATACACCGACCCTATCCTCGATAGGATCGTCGCACTGGAGGAATCAAATGCAAAAAGGGCTGAACGAGAGATTGTGCTTCTTCGGTTTATAAAGGATATGAAAAGAAAGGAGGTTGAGGTTGAGAAGGAGAAGGCAGAGTTGAAGGAGAGGGTATAGGTGTTGGAAGAGCAGAAGCAGCTGAACGATACGCTAACTAAAAATCAAAGACTGCTGATCAACACACTGCATACCAGAATTCAGAATCATCAGTTGCTGATGAACCACGAAGCCTCTCAGAATGCAAACTTGAGGGTAGACCACTCGAGACTTGGCGATAGAGTGGCCACACTTGAAAGAAACCTGCCCTCTGCCACTGTGCTTGAAGAAAATCTCTTCAAGAAGATTGATGACACGGTAACAAAGTGGGATGTAGAAAGGGAGGCCACCCACTCCAGGATTTCAGCTCTTGAAAATCAACCAAGCTCATCTGGTGAACTACTCGCAGAGAACTCAAGGCTGGGAACACAAATTGAAGCTCTTCAAGCTAGACTGGCCGTGCAAGAAAGTTCAAATGAACGCCAGGCAAAACTCAATGAGGAGTTCATAAACAAGCATCAAGCCACCTCAAATGCATTTCTTGGGTTGGAAGACCGGCTTGATGCTGTGTTCAGGTGCTAGAGAAGGTCAAGAGAGACTTCTCAGATCAGTGGTGAGCAACCTACCGCGGGACCAAGTATGTCCTTACGAGGAGTACAGGTTGTTAGATCTGAGGATGAGGCGACTGTTGGTCAATTGGTACAACAGGGCGGCCGGGGCAGCAGGAGGTGGAGGTGGAGTTAACACTCAATCACCTCCACACACTCAACAAGATGTTCAAGACCCTGCTGCTCACGACTCGGCTAGCAAAGTCAGGCAGCACGACTCGGAGATTGACAATATGTATAAAGATTTGCTTCCTAATGATTTTGCAGGTATTATGGATGACTTTATTGAAGCAGGAAAGAATTTGGAGCAACTCATTGAACAGAATACGGAAGAGACAGTAGAAGAAGACTGCCTCAACTACTCGCCAAATCCAGATACACCTCCAGCTCAACTTCAAGCTTCAGAAACTCCTGCAACAGAGCTAGTTTCCAATCCAGCCGCTGCCTGGTAACAAGCAACACAAAACGCAGAAGAGAAAGACACATATCGTGATAACTAGCGTCAGCATCCGTTCCCTCAACTATCCCTATCATGATGACTCTTTGATTGTTTATGCAAAATACAATAAAGGGAATAGTTGTTGGGCCATTCGAAGATACAACGGCGATCTTGTTTATCTCAACCACCACGAGCTGAAGTCGTTGCCAGAGCTAGACCTCCATTATCTATCAAAAGCTCTAGGACGTGGTGAGTATGACGATACACTCGAAGGATGGGTCACAACTCACCTGTATCGTCAATTGAAGCTGGATTACAAAGACTTCGAGTTCAATAAGGGTCGAAAGTACAAGAACCCAAAAGAAATCAACCCAGCCACCGGAGAGCCACGAACATTGTGGAGATACAGGGCACCAAAGGATTTTCATATCATCTACCATGGTGAACCCTATGTTCCTAACATCCTCCGAGACTTCATTGGCTGGGAGTTTGATAACACGACAGGGGAAGCCGTCATTCGCTGCAAAGACCTGCCAGAGATTCGTATATTTGACGAACATGAGCTAATGGGGCTGCATATAGAAGATGTCAAGAAGCTCTACCACTCACCCCTGGGAACCGTCGAGGACATCGGTCGTCAGAACACTGACCAAATAGTTGAAGCATTCAACAAGTTCGTTAAAAGAGTTGTTGAACTTCCACCACCCGAGGATGGCTAGCTGGAATACGATACCGACGGATTTCAATACTAAAGACTAGAGGGAGATTGTTAGGCCCCATTTTGTATATGTTAGTCTTTTGTATTGAATGTATGTTTTTGTATGTTTGAAGCCCAAGGGAAATAGCCCAAGGGAAAACTATGTAAACAAGCCCATTGGGCATTGATGATAATGACATGCTTCTCATGCATGCTCCTCTATAAATAGGAGCATGCTATGAGAAGAAAAGAACTTTTAGCCAAATTCTCTAACACATACACACTTTCTTTCTCTCACTTTCTTTCGTCTCTCTCTCTAAAACCCGAACATAATACTCAAGATCCGAGATCTCTTAGGTTGCTTAGTGTGATTTCCGCTAGCACTAAGTTTGTTGATCCAAGAACGTTGTTAGATCCACCCGCATCAGGACCTACATCAATGTTGATTTCGAATATATGAATGTCCTAAAGATTCAATACTTTTTTTCGTCTCTTCTATGAAAAAAAAATAAAAAATAAAAATTAGATGAACAAAGTCGAATGGATTTAAAACTTATTTTTGGGTAAATCAGTTACAATTTTTTTTTTCTAGTCCCTAAAATTTGTTTACATTTCCATGCGAAAATGAATCAGTTTATCTTAGTTTGAGTGGTTAAAAGAACCCTTTTATTTTGATGTAATGTTTTTTATGTTTGGTTATCCTTTTAAAACCTGCATCCATTTATAAAAACCTCACACTAAAAGAAGAATATCAAGTCATGAGTTGTTTTTAATACAATAGCAACTAATTTCCTAGCGCGCGTTGTGCGGCGAATGTAAGAAACCGTTCATTAAAATAAACTAAAAGGGAAAATTTTATTAAAAATAATCCATATTACAATACAAGTACACAAAAGAAAATTACAATACAGAAACTAGATACCAAAAGATTAGAAAGAAATAGCAAAAGAGCAACAAGGTGACTAAGGCACGTGTAAAACACGTTTCCCTTAAAATAGATTTTCGGGCCACGCAGGTGAACCCGTCTGTTTCCCAGGGTACAACATCCTAAGCAGATTGTACTGTCGGGATTAGCCTAGCACCTGAACTATACCTGAAACAAGAGCACGTAAGATCGAAAAGTTGGGAAATACTTTTGGTTGTGTGTGAGATTGCATGAACAATTTTTCTCTCTACCAAAAATCAAAATGACCTAAGGCCTATGTTAGTATTTATACATAATCCATGTCCCAACCAGAAGCCTTGAGTTAATACACCATTAAATCTAAGAGTTAAATTGAATTTGAAGCAATACTTATGATATTTTAATAATTCAATTAACTCTTGCAACTTATTGATTTCCCATTCATATAATTACATTTAGTAATAATAATTATATAACAATAACTATTATACAATAATTATATTACTAAATTTCCAACAATCCTCCACATGAATGGAGATCGGTCCGTACGCCCAAGCGTCAAATATAGTTACAGCAGTTGAGTGTTGCAGGAGAAGTAGGTGTTCCCTTTGAACCCTCCTTTGTGAAATATACTTTGTCTCCTAGCGGTTAGTAGACGCGATGTCCTTGAACCAACCCCTTTTGACGTAAACGTTATTACATTTCACGCAACACTCTTCCTGGTCTGGCTAACCCCTCATTGTCGTGTCCGCTATGGTCATGGAACACTAGCCTGGTTCTGCAAGAGCTCTAGGATTTGCGCGCCCCACAAATCCATTCGAAGCGACCCCACTTCTCTCTCACATAGGTGATTTTTTTCTTTTCTTTTTTTCTAAATCATTAAAAGCGTTATGCTTAACCTCCTTTGATATCACTATTCATTATCGGAATGGACTAGGAAGTATACAACTCCCTTTTATATGTTGAGGTACTCCCCCACAGTAACCTTAGTTTGTATAGTTAGGTTGTCCTATTGAACCTAGATCATGGGATCTCCAATCTTCTAGGATAGGTTTTCCTTTGTAGAAACTTACTCCATGGGCTTTAGTCCCATTCCTCTCGAAGACTTATATACGACCTCTCTGCTTAAGCCTTTTTTAAGCGGATCTGCGATGTTATCCCTTGACTTCACGTAGTCAATGGTGATAACTCCTATTGAGAGAAGTTGTCGTATAGTGTTATGTCTACGGCGTATGTGTCTAGATTTGCCATTATACATTGCACTTTAAGCTCTTCCAATTGCCGACTGGCAGTCACAATGTATGCAAATAGCCGTAACAGGTTTTGGCCATCTTCGAATATATCCCAAAACTTGACGTAACCATTCTGCCTCTTCACCAGCTTTGTCTAATGCAATAAACTCAGATTCCATCATAGATCTAGCTATAAGCGTTTGCTTGGAAGATTTCCAAGATATAGCAGCTCCTCCAAGGGTAAACACATAACCACTGGTGGATTTGGAATCTTTCATGTCGGATATTCAGTTAGCATCACTGTATCCTTCTACAACAGCTGGGTCTTGGCTATAATGCAGTCCATAACTCCTTGTGTATCTCAAATATCTTAATAGTCTTGTCATACTCTTCCAATGTTCAGAGATAGGATTACTAGTATATCTACTTAGCCTGCTTACAGCATATGCTAAGTCCAACCGGGTACAAGACATATGATACATAAGACTGTCAATTATCCTAGAATACTCCAACTGAGCAACACCCTTACCTCTGTTCTTGGATAAATGTTGGCTAGTATCAATCGGAGGTTGAGCTATACTCGTGTCTCCCGTATTGAACTTTTCAAGGATTTTATCTACATAATGAAATTGACTTAACACAAGATCATTATGGGTTATAGTGATCTTAACTCCAAGAATGACATCAGCTAAACCCATGTCTTTCATGTCAAATCTCTCTTTCAATATATCTTTTGGTAGATTTGATCATCTTATCATCACTTCCTATTATAAGCATATCATCCACATACAGGCATAAAAAATCACATATCCACTAGATGTGTCTTTAGACACACTTGTCGCACTCATTTATTTTGAAACCATTTTCCAACATGGCTTGATCAAACTTTTGGTGCCATTGTTTTGGAGCTTGCTTCAAACCATATAGGGACTTGACGAGTTTGCAAACTTTACCCTCCTGGCCAGGAGCTGAAAAACCCTCAGGTTGTTCCATATATATTTCTTCGTCTAACTCCCCATTTAGAAATGCAGTTTTTACATCCATTTGATGTATTTTCAAATTTCTCAAAGCAGCAATTACAAGCACCAACCTAATAGAGGTTATTCGAGTCACAGGTGAGTATGTATCAAAATAGTCTAGACCTTCCTTCTGTCTAAACCCTTTGATTACTAACCTTGCCTGGTACTTATCAATGGAACCATCATTTTTCATTTTCTTTTTGAATATCCAAGTGGTTTACAACCCGATGGAATATCCACTAGTTCCCAAGTATGATTCTGCAAGATAGAATCAATTTCATTTTTAATGGCTTCTTTCCATTGTGGTCCTTCTGAAGAGTTGACCGCCTCTTGATAGGTTTGGGGCTCACCCTCAACCATGTAAATAAGAAAATCAGATCCAAAGGATTTCTCAGTCCTTTGCCTTTTTTATTTATTTTTTTTGGCTCAACCTCCTTAAGCTCAGATTGCTCTTGAGTTTCATCTTGAACAATCTCATCAACAGGTGTTGATGAACCAGCACTCGTTGATGTACTAGCATGTGTAAATGAGCTAGCATGTGCGTTTTCCAAACATGGAAACACATCTTCAAAGAATGACGCATTCCTTGATTCCATTATAGTATTTTTTTTGTATATCGGGATTCTTTGACTCATGAATAAGAAATCGATATGCATTACTATGATGAGCATAGCCTATAAACACACAATCCATGGTTTTGGGTCCTATCTTTTGAGCCTTTGGTGGTGGTATAACCACTTTTGCTAGGCACCCCCACACTTTCAAGTATTTGTAAGATGGTTTTCTACCTGTCCATAATTCATAAGGTGTTACATCCTTATTCTTGAAAGGTATTTTGTTCAAAAGATAATTAGCCGATAAAACGGCTTCCCCCCACATGTTTGGGCTTAACCCAGAACCTAGCAACAACGCATTCATCATTTCTTTTAAGGTACAATTCTTATGTTCTGCAATGCCATTAGATTGTGGGAAGTATGGTGGGGTAAGCTCATGAACAATCCCACTTTGTGCGCATAGATCTGCAAATGGTGCAACATATTCACCACCTCTATCGCTTCTTACAATGTTTATTTTTCTGTTTAGTTGGTTTTCAACTTCATTTTTATACAAGACAAACTTGTTTATGGCTTCATTTTTACTTTTGAGTAGGTATACACAACAATACCTTGTACAATCATCAATAAAAGTGATGAAATACTTATTTCCTCCTCTTGTAGGAACTGATTTTAGATCACATACATCAGTGTGTATCATGTCAAGGGGCTCGGTTATTCGTTCAACCGATTTAAATGATGATCTTGTTTCTTTAGCTTCAACACATGTTTTACATTTAGTTTTTGAATTGAAAGTGATAGAAGGTATGTAATTTAGTTTAGTCAGACGGCGCATTGAATTATAGTTAACATGACCTAAATGACCATGCCACACATTAAAAGACTCAATCAAGTAAGCAGAAGTAGTAGCCTTTTCATTCATATTATTCTTGGTCACAGCCGTTACATTTAACTTAAACATCCCATTAAGGGCATAGCCCTTTCCAACAAACACACCATTCTTAGTTAACACAAACTTATCACTTTCAAAAACTAAACGAAAGCCAAACTTATTTAGTAACCATCTAGACACAAGACTCTTGCGCAGATCGGGAACATAATGCACGTTGCTATGAGTGAGCTCCTTCCCCGAAGTCCATTTCAAAATCACCTCAACTTCACCTTTTTCACCATCCCTAGCCGAGTTCCCCATGTAGAGTTTTTCATCTCCACCTGTTGGTGCATAAATGTCAGTAGTTCATAGTCTAGTGTCTGTAATCGAGTCAGTAATGTTATTTATGTTTTTGTTTAAGCGAAGTTGTTAACAAGTTCGCCTAGGCGAACTTGTTGAACAAGCGAAGTTATGGACAACTTCGCCTGAACATATCAGGCGAAGTTGTCGTGTATTTATATATAGGTTACGGCTTGTTTTGGGTTGGGTAATAAGTTAGTCGTTTTGGTTAATCGAGTTCATTGTAACGTGAGGACGAGAGTTTGTATCAGTGATTCATATCACGTGAGTTCAGTTATTAATATATAACGTGTTTCGGTTTGTTCGTGTGTGTTTGTTTGGTTTGCTTTCTACGCTCGTAACGATCTACGTAGGGATTCCGCACCTGAGTAGACCGAGATATCTCCTGTGATCCGTCCAGGGAACCTACAATTGGTATCAGAGCATTTGCTCGATTGTGTGGTTCGGGATATTCACGCGGGTGTAGAAATCGTCCCGTTTCGACTATTCGCGGGACGTGTTTTCTGTGTTTTTGATCATTCTTACCTCCTACCATCGTGTTCAAGCCTTTACACCATCAAAAACCTCGTTAAAATCCGATTTACAGATCTGCAAATCTTCCGTGTTCATCAGGCGAAGTTGCCGTCACTGTGCGTAGGGTTTCGGCGAAGATATAAGGTTAAGCGAAGTTATCCACAACTTCGCCTACCTTCTCAAGTTCGCCTAACTCAAGCGAAGTTCTCTACAACTTCGCCTACCTCTTAAGTTCGCTTACCTCAAGCGAAGTTAAGAATCAGCGAAGTTAATCAGCAGTGTTATCAGCGAAGTTCTTCAGCGAAGTTATCCGTAACTTCGCCTACAGTACTTTAATATTAAAAAAAAAAAATTAATTTTTCAGGTTTCTTACTTTTCGGGAAAGATGTCGTCGATCAACATCTCTGAGTTAGTGAAGATGGAAGTTGAAACAGGGTCAGCTACCAAGGCCCCAAGATTGCTGAAGGGAACCGATTTCGTTGCATGGAAGGATCGGTTCATACAATACGTCAAATACCAGGATGCGAAGATGTGGGTATGCATCCAGGATGGTTATATTCCACCAGTTATGGAGTATGAAGGTCGTGATCAAATTAAAAAGTATAGTAAAATGGAATAAGAAGAGAAAAAGATGTATGAGGCCGAGAGCAAGGCTCATGCTGCTATTACTATGGCTCTTCCTCAAGAGATCCTTCATACGTTCAGAAAGTATACGTCAGCAAGAGAGCTTTGGGAAGCTCTTGAGAACAGATTTGAAGGGAATGTAGGAATCCGTGCTTCAAAGATAAAATTGCTCAAAACCCAGTTCTCAGTCTTTAAGTATTTGAAGAATGAATCCTTAGATGATATTATCACTCGATATTACCATCTGATGACTGAATTGAGCAACTATTCAATTTCCTACCGAGAAGAAGAAATAGTTGAGAAGCTTCTAGATGCTCTCCCACCAAAATGGGAGATGTATACTGTGCTGATGAGGGAAGACAAAGACTTTCCCACATATGATCTAGAAACGACAGTCAACAAGCTCAGAACCTTTGAGCTTAACATGGTCAGAAAAGAGACACCTATGGATCAGGTTCAAGATCCAGGTATGTATGGAGCTAAAGTCAACACTAGCTCAGGATCGAAGACTGAATCTGCTGCCTACTATACAAAGGGAGAGTCGGGTCCCAACTCATCACATGAGGGGCATGTGTCAGTTAACACAAATGGGGATGTTTGCTATGCAGCAGCTGGATCGAGTGGTTCTCAACCCCAGGTAAGCAAGAGTAGTTGCTCTCCAAGTATTCCCAGCAACAACTACTCCAAGATGCCTATGAGTGTCAAGTCTGCTGAAGAGCAGTTTGGTCTCTATGCTTCTTTTATTGCTTCCTATGAGAACTACATTCAAGGGAAGGTTGTTGATCCAGCTATGTTGGATGAAGATTACGATCAGATTGATGCTGACGATATGGAAGAAATGGATTTACAATGGCAAATGGCCATGATCGTGAGAAGAGTGAAGCGGTTTATGAGGAAGACCGGAAGAAAGTTTGTCGGTGGAAAGCCGGGGTTTGACAAGGCAAAGGTGAGATGCTACAATTGTCAACAAAACGGTCACTTTGCAAAAGAATGCAGGAATGAGCATGTGGAACGAAGTCAGGGTAGGTCTCCACAGCAAAGTGAGGGTAGAAAAGATTATAGTGCCATGATGTCCAGAGAAGATGGTGAATACAACTGGAACCTGCTTTCTAAAGAAACTTTTGAGCAGGCAAATTTGGCAAAGGTAGAAACTGAAGAAAGTGAGAGGGTTACCGGAGAGGAAAAAGCTCTTATGGCAGACGTTAATGACCAGCTCTCCGAGGTATGTTCTAAACTTACATGTTCAAAATGTGAGAACTTGTCTGAGCAACTAGCAACCATAACCGATCAGTATGTTAGGTTGGATGCTGAATTTAAAACCTTAAAAGAAGATCATCATTTTACAAAAGCAAGAGAAAATAGCTATAAAGTCAAAATAAAAGCTTGTGAAAAAGATGTTAAAAGTTTAAAAACAAAACTTGCTGAAAAAATTGAAGTGATTGATTTAAGTTATGAAGTTTTGGAAGAAAAAACCAAACTAATTGCTGAGAGAGAAAAACAGATTGCTGACCACCAGGTGAAAGTGGTGGAACTGAATCGAAAACTGGAGCAGTTCAGAAATTCCTCTGCTATTCTTGATCACCTTGTTAGTGATCAAGGTTCCTCTGTCAAGAGGGGAGGAATCGGTTATCATGAGGTTCCACCACCGTACAATCACAATTACACTTTTAACCCTAGTGTTCAGAAATCTGTTGACTTTGAGGTTGCTCAGACAGTGCCAATTAAAGTAACTGTTAAAGAACCAAATGTTAGTAGAGGCGAAACAAGTTCGCCTGTTTCAAGCGTTCAAATTTCTGATCAAAGTCCAGTCTCGTCAGATTCGGATAAGTCATCCGAGTCTGGTAAGGCAAAAGAGGAGGTTGTGTTACCCAAGAGTGGAGAAAAAGGTAAAACAAATAAAAGGAGTACTCCACTAAACCCGTACGTCCCACCATATGTGAGACGAACGGGCAGTTATATAGCCTCGACATCTAAAACACCTGTTGATAAAAGGGTTGAACATAGGTGTTGTTTTAGGTGTAATCAAATGGGGCACCTAGTTGCAGATTGCCCTCTGAAACAGCGATTCAGAGGTGTAAGGCCTACTAAAGCTGAGAATAAACCTAATAGTAATTATAATGCTGCTAAAAATGACAACCACTTAAAATTCAAAAATGTGACTAATTCAGGTTTTCATAGAAACAAATCTCAGTTTTACACTGCTAATAACCAAACCACAAGTTATAATTCTTTCAATTCACAAAGGTTTGGTAGGCCTCACAATCAATCTTCAAGGAGGTTTCCTAATAGGACTTACAGGAATTTTCGAGATACTAACTTTGGAAAGCCAAAGTTTGGGATGTATAGATCCAAGACCAATTGGTCTTGGGTCCCTAAATTCTAATCTTTTGCTTTATTGTGCAGGAACAGTTGAACAGGCTGCCAACAATCTTTGGGTTGTAGATAGCGGCTGTTCCCGGCACATGACGGGTAACAAATACTTGTTACACGATTTAAAACCTGTTCAAGGAGGGAGAGTGAGCTTTGCCGGTGAAAGTGGTGGCAAGATTACTGGAATGGGAACGGTGTCAAACGGAAAGATGACTTTGGAGAAGGTTAACTTTGTAGAAGAATTGAAGCACAATCTGCTGAGTGTGTCGCAGATCTGTGATAAGGAGTATACCGTTCATTTTACTAAGAATGAGGCGATTGTGTTGAAACCTGGTTTTCAGATACCAGAGGAGTGGATTGTGATGAAGGCTCCACGTGAAAGAAATACATATATTATGGATATGAGATCAACTGAAATGGCCACGGCAGAATCATGCCTTATGACAAAAGCGAGTGAAACAGAGTCCGAATTGTGGCATAGGAGAATGGGGCACATTCATCTTCGGAAGATGAACCACATTGTCAGGAATGGACTTGTGCTGGGCGTTCCCTTGAAAAATTTCAATTTTGAAGATAAATGTATAGCGTGCAAGAAGGGAAAGCAGCACAAGAAATCCCATCTCACCAAGAAAGTCAATTCAATTGCCAGTACTCTGGAATTGCTTCACATGGATCTCTTCGGTCCCGTGAATGCAAAAAGTCTAGGAGGAACTTCTTATTGCTTGGTGATCACTGATGACTACTCACGATATTCGTGGGTGTATTTCCTGAAATCAAAAGACGAAACGGCTCAGATGGTGAAGAATTTGATTACCAAAGTTGAGAACGTTATGGATAAAAGGGTTAAGTTCATCAGGAGTGACAATGGAACAGAGTTCAAGAATTTTGAGATGGAGATCTTCTGCCTTCAGAGAGGGATTGAACACCAATACAGCGCTCCGTATACACCGCAACAGAATGGAGTGGCTGAAAGGAAGAATAGAACATTAATTGAAGGAGCCAGAACTATGCTGGCTGATTCAAAGCTTCCTGTGGTGTTTTGGGCTGAAGCTGTTGCTACAGCCTGTTATGTTCTGAATAGAGTCTTAACTGTTAAAAGACTTGGTAAAACGTGTTATGAGCTTATGCATGGGAGAAAGCCCAACTTGAGTGGTCTTGAACCATTCGGGTCCCCTTGTTCGATTTTGAAGACAAATTCTAAATTTGGTGAAGTAGCCGATGAAGGAATCTTAGTCGGTTATGTTGTTGGGACTCCCAACAGACGTGTCTTCAATACATCGACCAGCAAGGTTGAGGTGGTGTGTAACACCGATATCACAACCAACCGCCAAAACCTAGCAACGGACCTGCTGAGTTTTTCGACTATGTTAAACTTTTTAAGTCTTTTAACATACCGTATTTGGATATTGCTGAAGAAGAAGAGAGAGTTGCTACGAAGATGATCCTTGATGAGGAAGAAAACCTATTGCAAAGACAGCTGATCGATAAATGTCAACCTTCCTCATCAAATGCTATCGATACCCCTGCTACCTCGACTGAAGAAGAATTTTTCAATCCATTTCACTCTCAGCATGAAACAACCTTTGACGAGCTCTCTTCTAACTTGGAAGACAATTTGCATGTCGGTTCTGTTCCGACCACGAGAATTCATAAAGATCACCCTTTGGAGAATGTGATTGGTGATGTGTCCTCCGGTGTACAAACAAGACGTAGCTTGAATGAGCACACCTGTGTTTACACAAGCATCAAGGAGACAGGGATAATCAACGAATGCTTGTACACCTGCTTTATCAGCCAGATTGAACCGAAGAATTATCAAATAGCTCTCAAGGACAGCTCGTGGGTCGAAGCTATGCAAGAAGAGTTGGCTCAATTCAAGAAAATGGAGGTTTGGACTTTGGTTGAAAAACCGAAGCATGTGCATGCGATAGGCACAAAATGGGTGTTTAAGTGCAAGAGAGATGAGAAAGGGATTATCATAAGAAACAAGGCGAGGCTAGTCGTTAAAGGTTTTAATCAACAAGAAGGGATTGATTATAATGAAGTGTTCGCTCCTGTCGCAAGGTTGGAAGCCATTAGATTGTTTTTGGCATTCGCTGCTTATAAGAAGATGAAGGTATTTCAGTTGGATGTGAAGAGTGCGTTTTTGAATGGGAAAGTTGATGAGGTAGTGTATGTTGAGCAACCTCCGGGTTTTCCTGACCCAGACTTTCCTGATCACGTGTACAAGTTAAGCAAGGCATTGTATGGACTACATCAGGCACCTCATGCCTGGTATTCAACTTTATCAGATTACTTGCTTGAAAATGGGTTTGAAAGAGGGAAGATAGATAGCACGTTGTTCTTCAAGAAAGATGGAAGCGATTTCCTGCTAGTGCAAGTCTACGTGGATGACATCATCTTTGCTGCATCAAGAGTCTCCATGTGTCAAGATTTTGAGGCCGTCATGAAAAAGAGGTTTGAAATGAGTGCTATGGGTGAACTAACTTTCTTTTTAGGATTGCAGGTTGATCAGAAGAAGGATGGGATGTTCATTCATCAGACCAAGTATGTCCATGATGTGCTCAAACGCTTCAAGATGGAGGACAGCACTCCATTCGACACTCCAATCTGCGTCAATCACAAATTGGGTGCTAAGTCAGACGGTGATGCAGATGTGGACCCAACTCAATATCGGGCTATTATAGGTTCTTTAATGTACTTAACTGCTTCAGGCCTGATATAATGTTTGCTGTTTGTCTTTGTGCACGCTTTCAGGCAAATCCAAAAGAATCACATTTGAAGGGTGCAAAGAGGATACTGCGGTATCTCAAGGGCAAGCCGAAGCTGGGGTTGTGGTACCCGAGAGGAGGAGACTTGGAGCTAGTCGCTTACACAGATTCTGATTATGGAGGGTGCAATCAGAGTCGGAAGTCAACAACTGGAGGATGTCAGTTTCTTGGTGGCAGATTGGTGTCATGGCAATGCAAGAAGCAGACTTCAGTCGCAATTTCAACCTGTGAAGCAGAATACATGGCAGCATCCAACTGCTGCTCCCAGGTTCTTTGGATTCAACAACAATTGCGCGACTATGGTCTGAATTTCTTACTTACACCTATTTGCATTGATAACACAGCTGCTATCTCAGTAACTAACAATCCCGTGAAGCATAGTAAAACTAAACATATTGACATACGTCATCATTTTATACGGGATTGTGCTGAGAAGAAACTGATTGTGCTTGATAAGGTGGATACGCTTGATAATTTCGCTGATCTTTATACTAAAGCGTTTGACAAAACAAGATTTCAAAACCTTATCGAGCTGAATGGGATGATCAATCCCGAGTAACCATACTTTTCTTGTTATATTTAAAAAAAAAAAAAAACGTCACTATCGCTTAAAATATGTCGGTTACCTCAGTTTGAAGGACTTGTCTTCGGATATGTTTTGGTCTCATTTTCTGCTTGTAGATTTTGAGGATAACCATTAACCAGATGACTGAAAGTGACCGGGGCGGTTTATGATGAGTTTTCATTTTTTCGCTTAAAATTAGTCGATCATACTTAGTTAGAAGGACACATACTAGTATGTGGTCGGTCCAGCTGATCCATTGGATCTTCGGGATAGCCGTTTACCTGAAGACTTTGTTTTGGTCGGGGCGATTAATGTTAAAATTTTTAAAGGGAAATGAAATTATTTTTCAAGTCTACTACTTCGTAAGAAGTTCGTTAGCTATGTTTAACAAAAAATTGATCCAACCTTGGAAAATGATTGATATACTGATTCTGTGTGCTTAACTAGTGAAGTTATTAGGCTTAAAAGGCTTTAGGACAGTCATTGTATGTCATGGTAACTTTTTATGGTGCGTAAAAGTAGATGTGATACAAACTAAAACTACTTGATTTTACGTGGAAACTCCTTACGAGTTTTGCATGTCTTCATATATATCTTTCCGAATGATAGGCAGAAAAGCGATTACCCAGTCATACACGAGCCTGTAAGTGTTCTGATTCCCGTGAAGATAGCGTTTCAAGAAACTGCAGTGATCCAGATTCGGGACTTGCAGTTGGTTACTACTCTGAAGTCTATGTAAATGTTTATCAAAAAAAAAAAAAAAAAAAAAAAAAAAAAAAAAAAAAAAACTTATGAGTTATTGAAACATTCTAGAGTTCAACATATCAAGACTTCTTAATCATGGAATAAGAAAGAGAACGGGAAGGAGATGAAGAGTAATTACAAACTTAATCAGACACTAACGGTCGAGGTCAATTCGGGGTGACTTGGGGAAAGCCAAATATGCTTTGAGAATAGATATGAGGCATCATAATCTCTGAGTTGTTGCCCACTTAATTTTTGAGGCTTAATTGAACTTAACTCGTATCACAGAAACGATGAAAACCATCTTAAGTTATTTACATGCTTACAACCTGTCTCTATATGTCATAATACAGCTAAACACGGATCAATGTGACAGTCACGTAATTAGTATGATTCCTGTTCGGATCTTTTCTAAAACGTAGCAGTCCCTATCGAGACTGAAATTTGATCCCTTGTACTTTAATTTTTTTTAAAAGTTTTTTCGTACTTAGGTAGTTTATGATTTTATAACTGGTTACTTGGACTTGATCGTGTTATTTAATTCTTAAAGGGAAGTTTTAAAAGTTAATTGCAAAATGTTCAAATTATAAGGGTTGATTTTGTAAATATAGGCGATGTTGGTAAACAGGCGAACTTGTGAATAACTTCGCCTAGGCGAAGTTAACCGTAACTTCGCCTGTATAACTTCGCCCCTATATAAGGATTTTCAAAGGTCATCAGTTCATTATTTGAATTATCAGCGAACTTATCCTCGAAAATCACAGCGAACTTATCCTCGATTATCACAGCGAACTTAATCCGTTTTTCATCCGATTATCTTTTTTTTCCGATTTCAATCAGTATTCAAGGTGTGTTTGGGTTCTTATATCTTATACTCGATGTTCGATGTTGTTAATCCTAGGTTGTTTCGACACCCGGTTAACGACCTCGGACATTAGAAACTTAGACCCGATTTCAAAACTTGTTTTACGTGTTCATGAACAAACTGATCGTCCGGATTACTTTACTATCATGTGTTTTAGTCTCCTTAATCATCTAAATTGGCCGAAACACCAGATTTTCGATGTTTGAATCGATCTCACTGTCGCCGATTCAGATTCAGGCGAACTTAAGGTTTAGGCGAAGTTATCCGTAACTTCGCCTGAGGCTCAACTTCGCCTGAGGCGATGTTGTGGTGAGGCGAAGTTATCCGTAACTTCGCCTGGACCTTTTAATTTTTTAATTATTAGACGAACTTAAAGATGAAGCGAAGTTGTTCCCAACTTCGCCTCAACTTTAACTTCGCCTATACAGAAGTTATCACAACTTCGCTCATGGTGATAAGCGAACTTGTGTTAAACCTTATTGTTTATCTAACTTGGTTCGTTTGTTGCAGATATGGCTGCTGTTGCCGGTGCTGGAGGTGCTGGAGGCGATGACGGAGATAACCAGAGGCAATTTTTTCCGGGTCACAATATGTACATTACCTTAGACCCGGAAGCGAACGGAGTTGAAGACTACCGTGAGATCATCACATTCCTCATTCGCTCGAGGATATTCCACGCAATCACGACGACTCTGCCGATATCCTTACCCAATATCGAGGATTTCTGGCAGACGGTGGAATACGATTGCCGTGTTGAGCCCCCGGTTATGCGAGCAACCGTCAACAACCAAGAGGTTCAGTTCTCATCTGAACAGATACGGGTGGCTTTACGATTCGGTGAAGAGACTAGGGATGACCCTACAGAGTTTGTGGCTCCGTTCCGTGATGGAGCGTTTCTCCGAATGGGCTACTGTGGTCCATTAGGTGATACCCAGAGGAGGAAGGGTTTCCTTCTAGATCAGTGGCGCTTCCTCATGCACGTCATGATTGTGTGTATGTCTGGGAGGAAGGCGGGTACTGACGGAATGGGTGCGACCATGCAGTCAGCAATGACTGCTCTGACTTATAACAAACGTTATAGCTTTAGTCAGATGGTCTTTTATGAGATCGACAGACAGAGAAGGGCGATAGCTCGTGAGCGGTTCATAATGTATCCAAGATTCATCCACATGATCTTGAACCATGTGGCTCCAAATTTGCCTCAACGACGCCCAATACGATACGTGGAGAGTGTGAGCAAACGTATCTTTGCTCAATGCCGTACTTCGAGTGCGAGGAGCAAGCCTGAACTTCGTCCAAGGCATACTCCACTCTTTGGGTTCTTAATAAACCCGGGGTATGTGCAGCTCGGGGGGATGAGTTCAGAGACCCTCAACCACAACAGGCAGGAGCAACTCGAGATGTACCTACTGTGCCTGTGGTGGCGGCTGAGGAGGATGTAGACCTTGATGCTGCATTTGGCGGCCAAGGATTCTTCGACATGGACCGTTTTGATCCACAAGAAGAGGTGCAGGTTTCTGCTGCACAGGTTCGGGAAGTGATTGTTACTAGAGCAGCTACGACTGTGGCTGACTCAGATCTTGACGATGTTATGGATGAGGCGAGAAGGATGTTGGTGACTCGAGAGAGGACGTTGGGGAAGAGAAAGAGGACAGTTGATGATAGTGAGTCAGAAGAAGAGGAAGAAGACATTCACAAGCTGATTAGACGATCAAGACGTGAAAGGACAGGTGCAGGTATGGGAGCTGGAGAGACTTCAAGAGTTGTACGTTTCGCTCCATCCGCACTGTCAGGGATGTCGATTGTTCCTACTTCTGTACAGGTTACAAGCGCCGCGGATGTTCCCGTGGTGGCTACATCAGCTGTCGACATCCCATCCATCACACTACAGACGACGACTCCGGAGATTGTGTCGTTACCACCTCCAACGCTTACTCCTTCAGAGGTGGTGGCACAATTTGTAGAGTCTACCGTTGTTGCAACTGCAGGGTTGTCGGTCACGATACCACCTGCGGTTACGTCCACAACTGCTTCTGATGTCCCGGTTACATTCAAGATCCCTGCTGAGTATACTCAAGATACATCTAACATGAGGTTTGATTTCGATGCAACCCTCTCAGACTCGGAGAGAATAGCTGCACTTGAACGGGTCGTGGCAGAGCAATCGAGGATAAACTTTATCCAGACCCAGGCTATTCAGCGCCTTGTAGCAGAGAATCAACTACAGTCGTCCCTCCTGATTGAACATGGGAGAATTATAGATGCTATGAAGGAGTTCTTGGCATCTCAGGGGGAGACAGGCTGTAGAGGCGACGAGTTAAGGACAAAGAAGAGGAATGACAAAGACGATGATCCCAATGCATTGAAAGATGCATGTGGTGAGTTGCCAAGAACTACTCAAGCTCTTGGGACTTCCGCAGCTCAGGGGGAGTCTGCAGGTGCAGTTGGTGGTGATGAGGTGGTGATGGTTGATGATGATGATGATGTGATCGATGCGTTGAAAGAATTGGATGATGATATGCTAGAGGATGATGTGATGTTTGATGATGATGTGCTGCCTATTGAGGAGATTGAGAAGATTGGAGCACAGATTGTGATTGAAGATGAGATTGAAGAAGGTGAAATAATTGAAGAAAATGTTGAACATGAGATCCCAGATGTTGAGAAAGCCGATATGGGTACTGAGATGGAAAATGATGAGACTGAGTGGGAGGAGCAGCCTAGGTGGAAGGAAGGCTGTGCTCATTGGTTTATTAAAACTAAGAAGCCTGCTGTTCCAACCATGTTCAAGAAGAGTTATAATATCAAAGGCTATGCTGAGTCGAAGAAAGGAATTGTTGGCTATATGATGAACAATTAAAGTTGTTTGTGGTGAAACGTTTTGATGGGATTCAATATTTTAAAAGAACGTTGAGATCACTCAATACATTGCCTGAATGTGAGGTGAAGGATTTGGCTAGATTGGGGCTGATCAATAGAAGCGACGACAACATGGCAAGGGTTATTGGGAAGATCGTGTGGAAAGAAAGCATAAAAGAGAAGAAGTTTGAGTTATTAAAGCCACAGAAGGGAAAGCTAGTGGAAGATAAAGAAAGGGGAATGAGAGCAGATGGCAAGCCATGGATGGTAATGAAGTACAAACCGATTCGATGCATTAAGGAGGTTCCAATGAAGATTATGCCTCAAGATGTGTTGAAGAATCTTAAATGGTGGTATGTTGATTGCCAGACTGCTGAAGCCGTGATGGAAGACGAAGACGAACAAGAAGTGCTGAGGGTGTATGATCCGATGCATCTTGTTAACTTATCGAAAGCTGATCTGCAAGTGTTGAATGAAAAGAAGATATTCTATATCCATGCTTGGAAAGACGAAGCGAGGAACTATCAGCGAGTAGTCACGGTATGTGTTAGAGAAGGAGTGCATGCGTGAAGATTGCAAGACAAGTGCTTAAAGATCAAGATATGAAGCTACTGCCAAGGGGGAGTCTGTTGGTGCATAAATGTCAGTAGTTCATAGTCTAGTGTCTGTAATCGAGTCAGTAATGTTATTTATGTTTTTGTTTAAGCGAAGTTGTTAACAAGTTCGCCTAGGCGAACTTGTTGAACAAGCAAAGTTATGGAAAACTTCGCCTGAACATATCAGGCGAAGTTGTCGTGTATTTATATATAGGTTACGGCTTGTTTTGGGTTGGGTAATAAGTTAGTCGTTTTGGTTAATCGAGTTCATTGTAACGTGAGGACGAGAGTCTGTATCAGTGATTCATATCACGTGAGTTCAGTTATTAATATATAACGTGTTTCGTTTTGTTCGTGTGTGTTTGTTTGGTTTGCTTTCTACGCTCGTAACGATCTACGCAGGGATTCCGCACCTGAGTAGACCAAGATATCTCGTGTGATCCGTCCAGGGAACCTACACCACCTCCTTAAACTTGCTAAAGAGGTTCTTGTCCGGGCACACATGACGAGTAGCTCCGGTGTTGATCCACCATCCCTTAGGGTGGTTTGACACTAAGTTTACCTCATCCATCATAGCAGTAAGATCAGTGATCATAGCTATAAGTTTCTCATCTTCATCAACCATGTTTGCCCTCTCATTTTGGGTTTGTTTCATCGATCAACACGGTGACCAAATTCTCCACAATTATAACACTTTCCCTTGAAAACCGAAAACTTTTTCTTCACACCACCCTTTCTAGGCCCAAGATCATACTTACTCTTGCCTTTGCCATACGGTTTGTGGTTCTTGTTGCCTTTGTACCCCCTTGACGATTGACCATGTTCAACCATGTTTGCCTTTGCAGAAACTTTCACTTGAGTTCCCTTTAGTGCCACCCTATTGGCCTCCTCAATTCGAAGACGAACAACTAAGTCCTCAACGGTCATCTCTTTTCGCTTGTGTTTAAGATAATTTTTAAAATCTACCCAACTAGGAGGCAATTTTTCAATCATGGCAACCACTTGAAATGTCTCACTAAAAGTCATTCCTTCATAAACCATATCGCTAATTAAGATTTGCAAGTCTTGAACATGACTCGTAAGGGTTTTAGAATCAATCATCTTAAAGTCCAAAAACCGGGCCACCGCATATTTCTTTGTACCCACATCTTCAGTTTTGTACTTACATTCCAAAGTTTCCCATAATTCTTTGGCGGTTGGTATTTTGCAATACACATTGTACAATTCATCAACAAGGCCATTCAACACATAGTTGCGGCAAAGATACTCGGAGTGCTTCCAAGCATCAATAACACTCACGGCTTGAATGTCCGCACCCTCCTCTAGTTGAGGGGGGGACTCCGTCAAAAACCTCACAAGGTTCAAAGTGGTTAAGTAAAGCATCATCTTTGGTTGCCAACTTTTGAAGTTCACAACAGAAAATTTTCCTTGTTTTTCATCGTGGTTAGCAACAGTTTGGGCTGCGTGGGTACCAACCAATGGTCCCATAGTGGAAAAAGTTGATCCAATAGTAGTGGATCCCATAGATACGGTAGTGGAGGATGCAACAGTACTCGCCATTTCTGAAATAAGAGACAAGACAAATTAGTTTTACACAAAACCAATATATATATATTATAACATAAAGAAAAAAAATAACCTCATAATAATAATAATAATAATAATAATAATAAAAAGTTGATTGCTTGCTGTTTGCCAAAAATAAAATTTTAAGTGGGAATTACAAAAGTCAAAAGTTCATCCGGAGATTTTTTTTTTTTAAACAATGAACGGTTGTTTTAAAATATGTTTTAAGCTTGTAAGAAGCCGTTCATAAAAATAAACTAAAAGGGAAAATTTTATTAACAATAATCCATATTACAATACAAGTACACGAAAGAAAATTACAATACAAAAACTAGATTACAAAAAGATTAGAAAGAAATAGCAAAAGAGCAATAAGGTGACTGAGGCACGTGGAAAATACGTTTCCCTTAAAACAGATTTTTGGGCCACTCAGGTGAACCCGTCTGTTTCCCAAGGTACAACAGCCTAAGCAGATTGTACTGCCGGGATTAGCCTAGCATCTGAACTATACCTGAAACAAGAGTGCGTAAGATCGAAAAGTCGGGAAATACTTTTGGTTGTGTGTGAGATTGCATGAACAATTTTTCTCTCTACCAAAAATCAAAATTACCTAAGGCCTATGGTAGTATTTATACATGATCCATGTCCCAACCAAAAGCCTTGAGTTAATACACCATTAACTCTAAGAGTTAAATTGAATTTGAAAGCAATACTTATGAGATTTTAATAATTCAATTAACTCTTGCAACTTATTGATTTCCCATTCATATAATTACATTTAGTAATAATAATTATTAACAATAGCTATTATACAATAATTGTATTACTAAATTTCCACAGCGAATTCAATCGATGTTGGTTGCGTTCGCTATGGTAACAGAACTAAACATAAAAAATAAATTCATCAAATAAACATGTTTAAAAAAAAGTAGCGACACTCATATAGCTTACATATTAAAAAGTTAAAATATATAAAACGATGCTTGTTCGGTCAGTAAAACCAGGGTGTTGGTAAAATTCAAACCTTGAAATCCGGGTGTTGATAACCCAAGCGTTGTTGGTAAAACTCGGATGTTGGTACTAAAACTCAAGCGTTAGAGCGGTGAGTCAACACAAATTCGGTCAAAATATGTTACGTTGTTAAATTAAAAAAAACATCTAAAAAAACTCATTTTGCTAAAAAAATAATAAAATAATAACCAACTTCATGCCGCTAAATTGACCAATATGGTCATTGCGACACCAACGTTCATTATATATCTCATATATATAATTTGAATTTTGGATGTTTTGTGTAACTTTTTATTAGTAGTGTTCATGTACGTAACACGTAATTACTGTTACAATAAAAGAATTGTTTTTTAAGCTACACATACATCTATTTTTACTTCTAAACTACTCTTAAAGAAATGTACTCTTATGTCAAATTTTAAACCCTAATTTTTACTCTTAAAAGATCAAGAGCCTATACTACCCTGCCAACCTATAATGGCAAAAAGGATTTTTCGAATTGTGTTTACCATAATTCCCTTGATAGTTAAGGTCTTGATGCTTTAATTCGCCTACTATTAACTTTAGGCACATTAAAAGAAGAGCAGCCTCATGACACACCCAATGTAAGTCAGAATTCATGAGAGAATATAATGTACTGTGACTAGTGTCAATATGTAGGTCCTCTAGATGGATCTCAAGACTTGACTCGGATCAATCCGTATTGTTGGTTAGCGGAAATCACCAATGACACTCGGATCTTAGTTTTGTTATTCTAAAAGAGAGGAGCTGAGAGGAAGGTGGAGAGAGAAATTTATTTCCAAAGGTTTTCTTTCTTGAATTGTGAAAGTTGTTAAGGGTTTGGAGAAATGGTAAAGTGTCCCTTTTATAGGGTCCCCATTTTTCCAATACATAAAAAATAAACGTACCGAGTACGTACTACACCGATTAAAAGCAAACTAAAACGACATATACAATCCTAAAAACAATATATAATATTGGCCCTACAATCTCCCTCTAGGATTGAGTATGTCAAGGAATCTTCGTCAAGTTCTTTGCGTCGTCTTTATTTCTTGAAACTTAGTACTTGTCTTGATCCAGGATCTTGAACCAGATTAGATTTTGGACAAATCTTTATTTTCCGGTCTTGTAGACTTGAATCTTATTTTCTGGGAAGAATCGGCAACAGCAAATTTTAGAAACATCAGATGCGGGAGGCTCGACATCTAGTTTTCTTTTGTTGACTTTCTTGAGCCGACTGGTTTCATTCCTTGTCTTCGGATGCAATCAGTTCATTTTTAGCTTCAGCTACCAACTTTCACGTTCTCATTTTCTTTTCGCTTCAGCATTTGCAACTCCAAGCAGATTTGATCTTGATCTATCTGTCCATGTATAGCCGCACAAAACTTAGAACGATAAGATTCGTTCACAGACCTTCTCGAGGGTCAAGAAGAAATCGTTCATAGACCCTCCCAATTTCAGTCCCTCAACTTGTAAATGATTTGTTTAAGTCCCAGATTTCCAACGAACTTTGCATGAACGACCTTGACAACAAAACACATGATTTTGAATGAAACAAAGTTTAACAAAATATATACAAACATAATAAAAACTTAAAATCTTTTTGGCATTTTCATATATTTTAAAAATAACAAAAATATATAGATAGCATTTTGAAGTTGAAACTAAAATTAAACAAAATCAAAATAAACAATAAAAGATAGGAGTAAGATGAAATTAATATTATATATCAATAATATTTACAAAATTTTCTAATGATTTTAACATTTTTGTGAGAAAGATCAAAACATGGAATCATATTGATTTGCAAAGCCCTAGATCGCGTTTCCATTTTGATATTATTATGTCACAATTTCATCACCGGCTGTAGATATTGTCCGTTTGTTTAACTTGACAAGTGTTTTGATGTCAAAGTGATACGTTTAAAGTACAATTAGGCACGGTGCTTATGTGGTCCCCACTTAATCAGACATGTTACTTATTCCATCATATCTCGGGCTTACTTTGTGTTAACATATCACCTTAACTTGACTTAAACCTTTCTTATTTGATCACAGTACACTTATTAACACACTTGACACTTTATTTTTGTACACTTGACTCGATCTAGAAAGATGAAAATAAAACAGAAGATTCAGGACTTAAAATTCAGATCTTGTATTACTACAAACAGAGAAAGTCCAAGGCTTGAATCAAAATAAATTAAGAAATAAAGCAGAATTAAAATCCCTAAGATTGACTTTTTTTTTTACTTTCTTGATTTTTCATTTTCTTTTCTAACTCTTTTTGTTTTTCTTTTCTTTTCTTTTCTTGACACTTTACTTGACTTGACTCAATAGAAATTAAAAATCGACACTTATTTTATAAGACAACTGTGATCAGGTAAAGAGAGACTTGGGTATGATATGTATAATTACATTTCTGCCTTCATGAATATGACATCACGGAATTATGCAACCGCTTCATAATCGTATATCCACTAGTACCGGCAGGAATTTAGGTTTATATCACCTGACACTTACTTGTTTGTCAAGCCTATCTACACATCTGTGAGTGATTTTGTAGACTTTTGATCTACTCTTTTCATGCACCAGGATCATTGCATATCAATGTACTATCATTTTCCAATGGTCGGATCAATTTCTCAAATTTTGAAAATTTTAATTATCCGACTCCCTCTAAGCATGAGCTCCCTCTAAACAGGACAATTCCTTTTAGATTTTCTTAAAAGTAATATAAAATCTTTTTGGTAAAATGATTTGGTTTTGCTTTTCTTAAGATGAATTGAAAATCTTTTTGGTGAGTTAAACTTAACTCATTTTCTCCCTTTAAAATTGTGACATATTTGAAAAATATTTACAATTTTATATACAAAAAGATAGATAGGTTGTTTTAATCAAAATCGATCATGCCGATCTATTCGACCCAAAATTCAAATCGAGCATGATCGATGGTTTTAGTGAAAAGGTCAGCAAAGTTGTTGTCAGATGGACTATCTTAAGCATGCATTATCACATTATATAAAAAAGTTGAAGAGATTCAAACCGAGAACCAACAGCTGATGCTAGATCCATCACTTGAGAGATGCAGTTGGACGAGGTTAGTTTGAGAAACGCTCAAAAAGTTGTTTTTGAACCATTTGGACAAGGCTTCCCTTCATGCACTAAGCGTTTGGACAATACTATTGATAGTTCTCCTTGATTGACCCTGCATGCACTAAGCGTTCAAATGGACATGGGTTCCCGGGATACTTTTGTCCCGGGAAGGTCAACCGTAAACCGACCAAACTTGATTTTATTTCCTGAAAACCATTTATTTTTTGTTGGAGCCTCACTTGATGAAAAGCAGTCCTTAGGAATCCAAGCAAAAACTTGTTCCTTGGTTTTGGCAATTTTGGACTTTTCTTTTCTTGATTTTGAAACTGTTTTTGGTGAATCTTCAGACTTTACAGTCTTAGGATCCTTTTTTGATTTTATCTTTTTTGGATTTCCAAAAGGGTTTCTTTTTGTGTTTTACTTTATTTACTTTGGATCTCACATCCATTTCACTGGGTTCACTATCAGCTTGATCAGTCCTTGAATCAGGGCTACTAAAAGCTTCTTTTGGGGACTGACTAAGCCGCCTTTGAATATTAAGTTGTTGCTTGAACCAGTGCTTGCAATGTCTTGAAAGGTGAGAAGAGTGACCACACACAAAACAACACTTTCTCCCGGGAGTGCCAAAGAACTCATCTGAACTATAATGTGGTTGGTGTGGTGGGAAAGGTGATCCTTGGAAATGAACATGATTATAAAATACATTTATGTAATATGGATCAACAAAATTTTGTTGATAATGACCATAGTAGTTGTTGTCACAGAAGTTGTATGGCTGAGGATTTCTAAATTGATTGGTTGTTTGAGAAAATGATCGTTTATTTGGTGGAACATATTTACACGAAGTACTTGTCTTTTCATTTTCAAAAACTTTACTTTTACTTGAATTACCTCATCAGCTGGTGATGTGTCGGGAATGATAGGACATGCATGACTGCTTTCACCTGCAGCACTTGTCCCAACTTTATTACGTGTCTCAACTTTATTTTCTTTGGACTGATTGTTTGTTTGGAACTTATCTTCCATTATTTCAAAAGACTTGATGGTAGAAGCCAACTCTGAGAGTGTTATGGTATACAGGTTTGTGGTTCTCTTTATGGTAACAACATTGACGCATCATGAGTAAGGCAATGAATTCAATAGCTTCATATTGATCTCATACAAACTATTGATGATACCGACACTACTCATTTTGGAGACGAGTGACTCAAATCTGTTGATGAGAGAGGCAACCGATTCTCCTTTAATATGTGTAAACATATCGAATTCTCCTTTTAATATTTTCTTTCGGCTTTCACCCATATCCAGATTTTCTTCAAGCTCAGGTTCGTAAGACATTTTTTTTATTTTTTTTAACTCGGTTAGATTTTTTTTTCTTTTTTTTGAAAGAGAAAAAAATTTAAGTTTTTTTTTTTTGCTACAGTACCAAGTTGCTACAGTGCTGAGTCGCTACAGTGTTTCGCATGAGTTGCTACAGTACCCATGCGAAGCGATTGCTACAGTACCCGTGTGAAGCGAAACGATTACTATAGTACCCCGTGCGAAGCGAAACGATTTGCTACAGTACCCGTGCGAAGCAATTGCTACAGTACCTCGGCGATGCGATTGCTACAGTACCCGTGCGAAGCGAAACGATTGCTACAGTACCCCCGTGCGAAGAGAAACAATTTGCTATAGTACCCGTGCGAACCGATTGCTACAGTACCTCGGCGATGCGATTGCTACAATACCCCCGGCGATTGCTACAGTATCTCGGAAGCGACAGCTACAGTACCTTATGCGAATTTTTTTTTTTTTTGAGAATATAACACCTAAACTTCCAAAAAGTCAAAAAGAATTTAGTCTAAAAATCAATAAATCGGCCTACATCTGAGTTTTTAAGCCGAATCTGAGCTCGGACACTAAAACTTAAAACACTAAAAACTCAGATTTGGTGATTCTCGTGTGTTTCCAAGGTGTAAGGGACTCTAAAAGAGGTGAGTAACACGAAATCAACCTCAAATACAACAAAAACTAAGATCAAAATCCGAAAAGTTTGACCCGAAAACCCACATCAATTACCAATTCAGCAGATTAGGGAAACTTGAATTCCAGCCACCACCATGATGAAGATGTTTACTGTTGTGACCTAACCATAGTTGCTCTCGTCAAGTCATACTCTCCTAAGGTCACCGGCCGTACATCATCTTCATCATATGTCCACGACCACCCATCATTTTTTTTTCTTAGCTGACCCTCTTTCCAGCACCTCAACCATTGCTATCTTCTCAACAGTCACCGGTCACTCTTTGCCGGAAAACCGTTCTCTTACCATCAATCCTCCAGACCTCATTATCGTCTCTGAACATAACATGATACAAAACTTCATCGAGCATACATTCTTTCTGTCCATAATTTTATTCCGGTGAACAAATTGTCACCAGCTACCATGAACCAACGGTCATTTTGTGTTTATAGACTAGCCTTGCCGGAACCACCACGGTTTTATAAACCCAAGCCGCCATGGATGAAAGATATCAACAGATTTGGATTACAATAGCTACTCACTTACACACTCAACTGTGTATATGAAGAACAGCCAAGAAAAACGTCTCCAGATCTAAAATAAAACTAGCCCAGATCTTCAAATCTTCTTGAAATACTTCATAAAAATCTTCAAACGAACCTCTAACCGGCACAGAATCTGGATCTACAAACCCGAGACGAACTTCAAGCACTTTTATTTTCTCAGATCTTCAAACTTTATTTTCAAACTTCTAGCTTTATTTCCAAAACTTCAACAGAATAACGTCTTGGTTCGGGTAATAGCGGAAACAGAACCCAAATATCAAGAACAAAGTTGAATCATAAGATTTAACCCGCTCTGATACCCATTGTAGGTCCCGAAACCGGATCCGACAACGAATGGCTTTGTTCTTGATGATTTTGCTCGAGACGGGTGCGGTAAATCAAACGACCGAACATAATATAAAGATAATATAAAGTATAGGAACGATCTCGTTATCGGTTGAAAGATTAATAATATGATAAACGAACCAACCCCACCCAAGGTGAGCTCCCCTTGGGTGGGTGATTTACACCATTGAAACACACACTTAAATAGAAACATCAAGTCCTATTTATAACTAAAACTAAACATTCTAGAAGATCTCCTCCGTTGAAGCTAAACACGCATCTCGAAGCTCTCGTTTCGTGTCCGGTTTTGCTCGCCGACATTAAATATTATCTTAACCATAAATATATAACGGGTTTCGTCATTTGATATCGCGAGTCACTTAGGTTGGCCTTACAATCACCCCCTTGACTTGTGATCTCAAAACTTTGTCGAACCGTGTCTCGCATTTTTGCAAACCATCCAGATAACCGAAGCTTCTTCAATCACCCCCTCAAGGTATGATCCACCCAATTCATTCATGAAGTAGTTCTCGCTTCTTTGTCCGCTCTCTCGGATCTTAAGTTGTATATAGGCATGAGATGAGCTCGAATATCCACAAATCAATCTCGAATTACCGGATTCAATGATCAAATGAACAAAACTTATTATTTCGTTCGAAGTTCACCTTTCGGATCCAACTTCTCGAATGCCTTAGAAATAACGAGCTTTGAACACGATTAAACAAGACGAAACCCGAACAAATTTGACTTTCTTCAGTTTGGTCAACACGAAAAATTAACTATTTTCAGCCCAAAAAACCATTCCGCATAATCAGCCCAAATAAATAAGTCAACAACCCAAAACATATCTTACTTGCTAGTCATTTACGAATATGTTATATCAGCTCATACATGCACTAGCCCAAGTGTTTCTGGCAGCCCAAGTCCATAGCAGCCCAAGCCCAGTTCTTTTAAAATTTAGGGCACAAAAAGAAAACATAAGATGGAACCTTACAATGAAGTCACAGCCACCACGGGTTACTGGCTGCCGAAAATCCGGAGCTGCCAGAAACCATTTAGCTGGATAACCGGAAACTCTCAGCCACTAGAAATCTTCGTCATCAGTGTTTCGTGACAGATCTGACCACCCCTCTGGCTGGAAAATTGATCCCCTCGCCGGAAAAATGAAGCATCAATGGAGAGGCCTTCTAGTTTCCGGAAAAATAGATCCGGTGTACATAGACCCGATAACACCGGTCAAAACGCCACCGCCGTTGTATTTTCAGGCCACAACCGCCGCCATATTTTCCGGCCACCACAGCCGCCACCCTTTGTTGTCTCTCTTCTCTCAAACCACTTCTTACAACCTACCCACTACAGACAATCGGATGTCACGCCGCCGCCACCGAAGGTGGTGACCGTCACCCTCAAATCAGCACTGAATCTGGATATCTATGAGCACGTGACGAACTTCAAGCATCTTTATTTCCCGAAATCTTCAAACTCTATTTCCAAACACCGAACTTTATTTCGAAAACTTCAACGGAATTAACGTCTCGGTTCGGGTAATAGCGGAAATAGAACCCAAATATCAAGAACAAAATTGAATCATAAGATTCGACCCACTCTGATACCAATTGTAGTTCCTCTAGATGGATCTCAAGACTTGACTCGGATCAATCCGTGTTGTTGGTTAGCGGAAATCACCAACGACACTCGGATCTCGGATCTTAGTTTTGTTATTCTAAAAGAGAGGAGGTGAGAGGAAGGTGGAAAGTGAAATTTATTTCCAAAGGTTTTCTTTCTTGAATTGTGAAAATTGTTAAGGGTTTTGAGAAATGGTAAAGTGTCCCTTTTATAGGGTCCCCATTTCTCCAATAAATACAAAATAAACGTACCGAGTACGTACTACACCGACTAAAAGCAAACTAAAACGACATATACAATCCTAAAAATAATGTATAATATCGGCCCTACACAATATAATGTGTGAAAGTTTATCTTCAAGTTAATTATCAATAGATATGCTATATTATGGTTAAGCTTATTAAGTGTTAGAGCACCCACAATAAGCACCCCAAAAACACCAAAAAAACATATCTAGCAGGATGTGATCATGTCATAAAAACGTCATTCTTTAAAAACACAAAAAACTCACCCAATAAGAAATTCTAAAAACACTCAAAAACATTATCATGTCGTCACTACCTTTAATCCAAAAAAAATTTATTTAAGACCCAACGTAGTGATCTGGAGAAAATATAACCTCATATCTGATCAACCCTTCGCTCAAGTAAACATTAGCATGAGCTAAACGTCTATTGCTTCCCAAATCTGATCAACCCTCCGCTCATTGAGGTCCCAACATAGTGATCTGGAGTGAATGTAACCTCAACATTTATTCTTTTTGTTTTTATCAATTTTAGTTACTAGGGACTACTCTTAACCATTCAGACTTAAGTCTACCTCATAACCAAAAGTGAATTTTGAATTCAGTTTAGTTGCAAATTGAAAACCATATAAAAGAAACTCTTTTTCAAACCTGAGCCAAAAGTGAATTTTGAATTCAATTTAGTTACAAATTGAAAACAAAAATCTGTAAATAATAAGTTACATGGTTTTCAAATATGTAAAAACCGAAACAACAGGTCGCCAATAATCGACCCATGCCAGGATACATTTTTATAGACCAAGAACTCGAGAAATCGTCAAAGAAGTTAGCAACCATTTAGGCACAAATCTAATGAATATTGTATTATTGGCCAAAGAATAAGAAGCTTTTACAACATTTGTCTTTGCATATACCACATGTCTTTAGTTTCCCTTTGAAAACCTGACATAAACAGTTGATTCTCTTGTTACAAAACTAGTCTTAACGGTTGCATGTTCTTCTAGGTTCTAAACAGTGAACCAAGCACGAAAACAGTGGATACCGATCGATCAAACATGAATCACCAACTAAACCTTTCAGACTTGTAATTTTGCCATTGCTTTGATTACTTGATCCTTCTTGCACTCGTCAACTTGAACAACATTTGGAGTGTCAAACGTAATCACATGATCTAGAGGATAGCTTCTGTTGCTATGAAGCTTACGCGCCTCATTACAAACTCCATTTATCACCACCGTTTTATGTATCCCGCCACATAAGCTTTCGTAATCAGTGTCCCCATAATCTCCCATAATAACCACAGTATTCACCAAACTCATACCCCATCTAACATACAAGTACCTAAAAAATAGCATCTTTAGCTACTGTTGACTTTGTTGACTAAGTTAGTTGGTTATTTTTTGCATACCTTAGAGCCTGAGCTCGAGAAGCAGCCACCGGTATCACATTCAACTTTGTACCATTTTGACAATATACACTCCGGCATCTAAGCGCTTGTTTTCTTAAAAACTCACGAAGATCCTTAACAGGCGGTATCTAGACAAAACAAAACATATTAACAAGATTGGAGTTTGACTAAGGTAAGTTTGACTCTAACTTACAGATTCCAAGTTCTTGATTTTGAACGAAAAACAATGTTGTGAAGCAGAATCACACCCGACAACGAGTTCTTTATCTTTTTTTCGGTCACTAATCGAAGCAGCCCAATGAACTAGCGTGTTCTTCAAGTGGTCCCCACCCCAACGGTAATCAATATGCGAAAGGTAATCAGAATCCGCAACAAACGGAAGACTTTTCGGGCTTCCTTCATTAGAAGGATAAAATATATCACCCCCACTGTTACAAATCACAGCATCAAATTCTGAGAAGCCTATTTTACTAGATTTCATAAATGAATGAATCTCGGATATTGACGAAGCTGTTGACAATATTAATCCTAAATTCTCCCCTTTCTTATCCACTCTCACAATTTCAACAATCATGTTTATAATATCAACAAAGTTGTTGGTCAAACCACAGTCAACCGCTACAACGAATACACTTTTCTTCCTTCGCAACTCCAGGAGCTCGGTTTCTTCCTTTACTGGTAACTTAGTTAAGTTTTCGAACTTTTTCCCGACACTGGTTTTGCTTTTTAATGACTGGGAATTTGTGTCTGACTTTTGGGAACAGTCAATGCTTCCGTGGTCGTTTATAACGCCTTCTAGTGAGATTTTTAAGTCGTTAAGGTCTCTTAAGGAATCTTCGGGTGATTGTGATTCTGAATATTCGTATCCGACTGCACAACTTTCCCAGTGTGGATGACGTGGCCTGCAACAAGCTAGTCGGGCTAGATATGTTTTGCAATGCTCGGGCCACGAGAAAAGATGAATGTTTTTTAAACCGTTTTGTTTACATTTTGACCGAAGTTGCTTATCGGCTACGAGCTTCAAAAGTGCGTCTGCTATTGACTGTTGGTTGTGCGGGTCAATTAGTAACCCATTATCAAGAGCCTGCAGTTGCAGTTTTATTTTCAGTATTAGAAACATATCTAACCCGTATTAGAAACGGGCTGTGGTCAGGTTGACCTGCTTCATTAAATGGTTTGTGGTTGGGTGGCCTGTCTAACCCGTTCTGTTAAATGGGTCAACACACTAACCTGCTTAAGACCCATTTAACCCATTTTTTTACAACACACCAACCAAAATAACACGTTTACATAACTTGAGTATAATCTGCCAACCCATTTGACACGTAAAAATTTTATGTCCGGGTTACACAATTTTATGTGTATGCAAGTCAGGGTTGATGTTTTTTATAGCGTTCAGGTTGGCAACCTTAATTTTAACCCATTCACGTATGACCAGGTCAAATCAAGTTATACTTATCAAAAGAGGAGGATGAAAATTAGTTAAAAAGAAAACTTATTATTTATAATAAGAGAAATTTCACAAAAAGGTATTTCAGGTCAGCAAATCCGACCTGACCCGTTACCCAACTTGTTTGACCAGCCCAATTTATCAGAAAACGCACCTTCTTAATATCAACCGGGCCTCCGTTTTTAGTCGCCACCATGGGTAAACCATATGCTGCTGCCTATTCAGAATAACAACGCATGTTCAATTCGATGCTTAAAAGTTAAATGCTGACTTTTCAGGACCGGTAAGTATAACTATATAAGGTAGAAAAGAACCAAACCTCTATCAAAGTGAGACCAAACGGCTCAATAAACGCTGGATTAATAAACACACCCTTCGTTCGGGCTGCTAGCCGATATATCTCAGGAACTTCAGATTGCTTATGATGTTTTGGATAAGAAACTTGACCATACATATCATATTTATCAATCAACTTCAAAATCGATAACAAAACTGCTGAGTTTGTAGCTGACATTTCATCAATATTATCACGATTTCCCATTACTAATAAGAGGTTTGCAAGATCCCTCAGTGCACGACACTCCCCGAAAGCTTTGACCAGAGTGGTCAAATTCTTTTTTGGGTCGGGTCTTGCCAGCGCCAGGATGATGGGCTTGTGTGGGTTCGTGAAGAATCGTGTTATCTGCAAATAAATAACCAGTAAGTTGTTGTGAGAATATGTATATGTTGTGAGGATTTTATGTGTTCAGAGTTCAGACTGTTAAACTAACGAACCTCAGCCCAAACGGGCGGGTTTGGAGTTGTTGAATTATCTTGATATCCTTCTAAATCATCATCTGCACCGCCACTGTTTGGAACTATATGTTTAAACTCCATTCCCGGAGGTATTACCTAACACGATTTTGAAGTTTAGCATGCTTGAGTTAGACAAGAAGGTTTCGGGTTTGCATGCAAATAAAACCAAAAAAAACAAACCAAACAAAATTTTTGGATTTTCTTATTCTTTATTTAGAATGTTAAATAATTTATAAGAATTTAATAAATAGCGTAACCAAAATGTTTTACGCCAAATGTAAAATAATCAATAAATCATTCATTAACAAAAAGATTTAGGCCCAAATGTAATAGCATCATTCTTCATATAATCAAAACACAGCATTTCCTAAAGATTATAAAGTCAAAGAAAAAGTGTTCCTGGTCAACCCAACCCGTTACTTACATTTGGGCGGGGCGAGAACCTGCCAAAACAGCTCACATTCCGTCTATTCCTCGCACTTAATTTCCTCTCGAGAACGGGATCAAACGCATCATACAAATTCCATTGCTCATCAATCTCTTGCCTCGTACTAGTAATAATCACTTCGGATGAATCAACCGTTATCTCCTCGGCCTCAATCCGCCTCATTATTTTATATGTCGTATTAATATCATCCTTCGATTGTCTCCCTTGTTTCAATATTTGTTCAAGTTTATCGCGCCCAAGTGAATGACCCATAAACAGCATCGGGACATTTAATGCACCTGACAAAAGTGCAGCTGCATTTCCTGCATCTGCATAATGCCCGTGAATCGAAGCGGGCCATACGGGCTTCCCGTCACCGATTTGCTCGCTTAAAACTTTGGACATTTGTAGAATGTAGGTTAACGCACCGTCAACAAACTCAGGAATGTGGGGCCACAAGAGTTCTTTAGGGATATATTTGTCTTTTGGACCGAAAGGAATGCAAATTATGTATGCGCCACTGCTCTCGCCAGTTTCGCAGTCGTCAACGTTAAGTGGGTTCAACATTTCAGTTGGTGGTTCAACATTTCAGTTGGTTCACCGTATGACCAGTCAACACCGGGTGCTGATACTTGCCTGGTCAGCAAATCAACTCTGTAAACCCCAGGCATTGCACCTAATGCTCTTGCTAGTTCTACTACATATTTCACCTGAAATATCAAATTTGTTAATAAAAGTTTTCAATCAAGACGAGTTGGTGGGTTGAATTGTTCAAACCGAAGATGACCCGACTTTTTATTCCTGCCAAAAACATCAACCCTAACCCGCATACACTTAAAATCATGTAACATGAAAATGACCCGTTTAGCCCGTTCATCTAAATGCGTCAAACAGGTGGTTGGCAGGTAGTAATCAAGTTGTAAAAAATGGGTTAAACAGGTCAGAAACAGGTTAGTGAGTTGCCCGTTTAACTAAACATGTTGACTTGTTTAACTAAACGGTTAAAAAGATCAAGCCTATCACAACCTATTTTTAAACAGGTAAAGTATGCCAACCCAAAACATGATTAATTACCTGTCCACCAGTATCAGAATCGCGGCCTAGCTCCATATTTTCACCACGAATAAGACCGTGAAGACTGATTAATACAATGTATAGTTTCTTTTCCTTTTGTTGAGTAGCAAAGTTCTTCAACACATCCATCGAATTTATCCTTTTCATTCCACCTTTCATGCTAACGCCACCCTTAGGTGATATGTCACTCACTGTACCCCCTCTCTCTCCTTCAGATAACTCTTCGGGCATGTCAGCAAGTAACGGTTTTGGGACCCGTGCTAGCACACTTTTTTGTTTCATTTTATGACCTTGCTGCATATTCAAAATGATAACAACCTTTTAATAGCAAATAATTTTAAAGGTACATTGAGCTATAAAACGACGGATAAATGAAAACCTTTTTCTTCCTGCGCGCCAAGTTCCAAATCCTCCAGCTCATATTCTCTAATCTTGTGTTCCTTTCTTCTGAATCTCGGATAGACGAGGCCTGCAAATATTTTGAACAATTTCTCAATGTCAAATATATGATTCTTCTATATGTAAAAACTTGTTGCAGACTTGCAGATAGGTAAATAAAAGCTTATCAGTTTTAGCTTCTTTCTATCAAAGATAGCTTCAAATCAACCTATATGCCCTAATTCTACTATTATCTTATGGCATATTGAATTTAATAATCCAAACCATTACATATTCGCCGATAAAAATCCATGCTGACAATTTGATGAATTGCAGTCTTAGCTTTCACTTTCGCTCACAATGATGATTATAAACCAAATGAGGAAATTTAGAAGTGTAATCGAGTGAATTAAATCAAGTGTAGTCTATGATGATTACGCTACTATGATTGTATGGATTACTATCGGCTAATGAGCCACCGTTTGGAATATTAAAATCCAATTTTTCTTATCTTATTTGTTACTTCATTTAATGTTCTAAACTTGTAAAACAAGACGCTAACAACATTTCTTGCATTATGTTTCGTTCACAATATTAATCGGTATGAGCGGCCTAATGTTACATATTGTGTTCATCTTAAAAATTAGAATAATATATAATATCTCATTCCAACTTTTCCTGCTAGACCCCATGTAGTGGGGCGTTTTGATAGGGCATAAAGCCCCTATGGCGTCTGGCACATCGCCACCTGGGTGATATAGGGGGAATTGGTGTTCTGAAACACCCCCACCCACTCCAACCAATCATGTTTTTTCCTTCACATTTATACCTTCCATTTAAATTTAAAAAATTAAAAAAAAAAAATAATTGTCGTCCACAGTACCACTACACAAAATTTTTTTTTGTCATAACGTAAGTCCCCATGCTGACACGTTCCACAAGAGAGCTATGACTAGACATGGTCTTAAAATTCTTCCTACCGTTTATTCATATAATAATTTAATCATACTAATAATATCATGGATCATAGGTTTACGTACATACCATGGCCCAAGAACGACGAAGATCGGTCTCGTCGAATTTGGTAATAACCTCTTCGACGAAGTATCTGGTGGGGCTAAACTTGCCTCTTTCTCTCAGCATTAGCGACGAGTTCTTGTCGTCAAGACCCGGGCCCACGTCCAGAATGGCTTCCAGGTAACTGTTTATCCAATCGTTTCCCGCCATTTCAATTCAATGCGTTAATTGTCGCTAATAATATTTTGTTCATGAATTTTTTTGTTGATGGATTTGTGATGGAATGAAAATGATGTTTTGATGAATTTGGCAAATGAATGAATTGTTTGTGAGGGAGAGAGTTTCGCTGGCAGGGTGTACGGAAAACAAGCCGTAGGACTTGCTGCTGCATCATGCTTTGTTCCACATTTCTTGATTGGGTCGGGTCGGGTCGGGTCGGGTACTTTTTAACAAAACCCGTCAAGTATCTACACGAATTCAGTCGTTATTAAAAATATAATATTTATTAATATAATTGACGCTCGTATAGCTTGTAATAAAAATCATATTTTTAAATTATATGTATTCAATACACGCTTATTATATTTGCGAGTCAACACGAATTCGGTTGGTATCGGTTGCATTCATGATGGTACTGGAACTAAATCCAAAATATAAGTTCATGAACGGCCAAGTATAAAAAAAATAACATATTAGAAAGAAATTAAAAAAAAGATAAATATATTAATGGGGCATTGGTAAAACTTACTCATTGTGGGTGCGAGTCGAGACGAATTATATCGACATCGTTCAGGTTTTTGACGATATCAGAACTAAATAAGATCAATAAAAAAGGGCAAACGGGCTAAGACGCTACCCCTTTCAGTTAGCAAGACTAAGTCGTTTTAAAAATAGTATGCATGTATCGTGGGGTCATAACATTATTATTCATGACTCGTTGAACGTGACTAAGTAATTTTACAACCTAGGGTGGTAAAAAACATAAATTATCAAATTCGAAGGGTATAAACACATGTTGGTTGTCAAGAGTCGAGACACGCTTTCTCGTGTTTGCTCATTTTGCATGAAACGACTTTTTATACAGCATGGCCCATCGTGAAAACATTACTAGCCAGACCCTCAAAAAGGGAAGCCCCTGTCAAATCTATGCATGTTTCCCTCCTATCAAAATGTCAGCTGGTCTAAAAGTTAATCATTCTCCCAAAAAGCACATCTATAACTAAATCGTGTCATTACTTGAACCTCATGAGCGCTCGACAATGTACTTGTGCTTTCCGAAGGAGTTCAAACACCGCTTGAGAATTTTAAAATGCCTATTTATATCAAAAAATTTAAAAATTTAAAAATATCATTAATTTTGGTTTCCTTATCTTTAAATTTTAACAAAGGAATATAAAACCAACTAATTGATTGCCTTTAAATTGTTATAAAATATAATGTATGATGGTTTTGTATTAATTGCCTATGATAAGTATATTTCTAAATTGTATTTTGATTATATTTAGTAATCATTTTATTTATTAATTACCTGTTTGGTGTACGGATCGCAAGCGAGCAAGCTAATATTTTATTATTTCAATGATTCAAATTTAAAAGTCCAATATTTGAAGATGAATATTGAAGTCCAATATTCAAATTTACACGTGTTTATAGTGAAAATCGAACTTGCTTAGCAAATTTTTAAAAGTAAATTAGATTTGTTATTCTCATTTTGATGAGACACTAAGATGGTTGGGAGCTTAGGATATAGAATAGGAAGTCAAGATTCATATAGCATTTAGCTGGTCAAAAATAAATAAATAACAACAATTGGTTTTTACCTTCGTCCGGGTTTCAATGCTTGGGTTTTACTAAAACCCAAGTTTTACCAACAACACTCGGTTTTACTATCATCGGGGTTTTACTGACAGAATAAACGTTGTTTTAATATTTTAATTTTTTAATATGTTTGATGAATTTATTTTTCAGGTTTAGTTCTGGTGCCGTAACAAATTCAACTGACACCGGCAGAATTAGCTTCGATTCGCCATCGCAACGCCCGGGTTTTTCCAGTGCCGGAATTTTAGCGATCGGATAAACGCCATTTTAAATATCGAAAATGATTTTTTTATAATAAGCTATGCGGGTATCACTACTATTTTCTTTTTGTTTTTTGTTTTTACATGTTAATTTGACAAATTTATTTTTCATATTTAGTTCCGGTACCATAACAAACGTAAAATTTAGTTCGATTTAATTATTGTAAAAAAAAAAGAATTAACCTTACACAAAACAGTTGATACCGACAAGTGACAAATGGAATCAAGTAGGCGATCCCGCCACTTTGTAAGCTGCCATGAGAGGTCCTTTAAGCAAGCTTGAATCTCCTTTCCATTTCTTCAAGTTCATCAAACCAGGTTCTATTATCTCTCCAAAATTTCTTGTTAAGTACTTTTATTGAATATTAATCACGGGTGTGTGCGGTTCGGTTTGGCTCATGGGAATGAAAACCGTTCGGTTCAATTTTGGAAGAAAAAAATTGGTGAAAATTATGAACCCGGGTCTAAATTTTTTTGTCAGTTTTTTTTAGAATTACGATTTCTTATATTTACGCTATCGCACTCTAAATTTGGGGAACCTCGGTGTACTGGAAACTAGAGATGTTCAACGAAACCGGTTCCTGGAACCGAACCAGACCCGAACCGGTTCCTACCCGTTTTTTGTAGGAACCGGACCCTATCTGATTCAACCCGATGATCCGTGACCGGTTCTTGCATTTCTGAGTGGGGGCGGGTAGGAACCGGAACCGAACCGGAACCGGTTCTGGAACCGAACCATCCGGAACCGGTTCCTAACCGGTTCTAGCCGTTGGATCGAATATAGCCGTTGGAAATCGTTTTTTTGGCCGTTTTTTGACCGTTGGGGTCAAAAATAGCCGTTTTTTGGCTCCCCCAAGCACCCCACTGTATTTGGTGTCATGGGTTCATCACAACACTCAAAACGCAAACCCGAACGCAAAAAAAATACAAAAAAACGCTATTACAACGTTTTGAGTTCTCTAATCTCTTGTTTTCTCTTCTTCTATATTCATATTTGTTGTTATGGCTGCCTCACAATCATCGGTTGGTCAAGGTTCCAACGCCGAACCAAGTTTCGTTCGTATTGTACCTCATAATCGTAATCAAGAGATTTGGTGCAATTGGGATTTGGTTGAATTGAGTGACCATTCATTGAAGGCTCGGTGCAAGTTTTGTGGGATTTATTTAAACCCACTTTCGAATTCAAATTTGAAGAAACACATCGAAAAACCGTATTGCAAGACGTTGAAAAAGAACTTCGATTCGCAACAAACGCAAATGGATAGTGAAGGCGGAATATTTACATACGAAATTGATCGAGTTCAAGATCGTATGGCGAAGTTTGTGATTCAAGAAGCTTTGCCGTTTAGCCACTTCGACAACCCTCGCTTAACCGCCATGATTCGAGATACGCTTCAACCACAATACACTCACGTAAGTCGTCATACTCTTAAACGTTATTGTTTAAAATTGTGGAAGAAGGCCAAAGAGGTACTAATTGCATATTTTGAAAATATAAATACGGGAATAAACTTAACTAGTGATGTTTGGTCGGCTCCACATGGTCTACCCGAATCTTATCTTTGTGTCACCGCTCATTGGGTAGACCCGTCATCGTGGGAAATGATGAAACGCACCATTGCTTTCGAACTCTTTGAGTATCCACATACGAGAGATAATTTATTTGAAATTTTAGATTATGTTATAAAAACTTATAAACTAGAAAATAAAATATTTTCAATGGCATTTGATAACGCGTCGAATAATACATCGGCGGTTGATAAATTAAAATGAATTTTATGTTAATTGTTTTGTTTATTTTTCATGCTATACAAATACGAATCGTAGTTTAGAATCCAAATCGCAAACGAAAAACGAAAAAAAAAACTAAATGCACTTGTATTGCAAATCCAATGAACAAGTTTACATTGTACAATGGTTACATATTTAACTGATGATGTTCCAAGTGATGAAACTCTGCAACTGATATGTCACTGATTCATATTTTGCATCAGTGACAACAAACTCTGCAACTGATGAATGTTCCCACTGATGAGTATTCCTCATCAGTGGCAACCTTCAGTAGTTGTCATCAGTGGCAACCTTCAGTAGTTGTCTTCAGTGGCAAACATCTTCAGTAGTTGTCTTTTCTTCATCAGTTAATTGTTTATTTTTATGTTAACTGTTTTTTTTATTTTTCATGTTATACAAATACGAATCGTAGTTTAGAATCCAAATCGCAAACGAAAAACGAAAAAAAAAATTTACACTGTAACCGGTTGGAACCGGTTACGGTACAGGAACCGGGTTAGGAACCGGTAAGAACCGGTTAGATAGGTTAGGGGTCCGAGGGTGGGAGAACCAGTTCGGTTCCCTAACCGGTTCGAGCCTGGAACCGGTTTAAAAGAGGGTTTTGAATATAGAAACCGGTTAGGAACCGGTTCCGGTTCCTAGTCCCAAACCGTTTTGAACATGCCTACTGGAAACTATGGAAGATAACTACTATACTTATAGTACTACGTATAATTATATATATATATATATATATATATATTTTGTTAAATGTTGTAGTGTTGTAATGTACAATGATGTGTCACTGTCAACAATAATATGTCCACTACTCCACCACGTTTTGCCTTTATACAATATCAAATATGTACTTTGATTTTGAATCAAATATGAAGCAACTCTGTTTATGTTTGTTATGTTGTTTGGATTTTGCAGGCAAACAAAAGTTAAAAAATACCAAAGTTGATGATAAGCCTTTATATAATGAAGTGGAATTGTTAGGCGCTAGCAGTAGTAAAAACCCGGGAGGTTCTAAACTGTGGCGTTGTAAGCACTGTCTTAAAAGTTATAAAAGTTCGTACACTCGAATCCACGCTCATTTCTTTGGACCTCCCATGGGAAAAAAAAGCTGAAATTCAAAGGTGTCTGACTATGCTCATTGACCGAGAAACTTACCAATGTTTGCTAAAGAGGGTGAAAGAGGCCGAAAAGCTTGGTGTTTCTAAATCGTTAAAGAGCTCTGTAATGAACAAAAAACAGAATTTAAGCTCTAGCAAGCCAATAGGCAAAGCCTTTTCTATTATGGAGAGAAGTGCGGTCGATTTAAAAATTGAGAGGGCCTTATGTCAAAAACAAGGTATCACAATTTATTCTCAAACGTAAGAACACTAAGTTGCATACAATTCTTGAATTGAAACTAGAAGATAATAATCACGGAATAAACCCTAGACAGAATATAACATATATGATTGTATTGCAACTCTATGGAGCTTTAGGAGGAGCCGCCAATATATAGGTCAGTGAGGCTTCAAACAGAAGGCGAGATTTGAGGAGGCGAGTTTCCAAAGCAAGAGCTGAGAATCCACAATGACAGCTCACAATAGGGAGGACGCTCCCTTCCAAACTTAGGAGATACGATCGGTACGTGGTTTCTTCTTAGTGTAGCCTTGCCAGCCCATGAAGTCAGCCCAAGTGTAAAAGATAGATAGGCCCATATGCACAATAAACAGGATTAAGTTAAATAAGATAATGCAAAGGATTATAAATTGAAAAATATAGGTAGTTTTAACACCCCCCATCAATTTGATAATCCGAACATGTCATACATTGATAACTTGTTAATTAAAAAATCGTGTTGCCGAGCCAACAAACCTTTAGTAAACACATCTGCGAGTTGGTTGTTGGAGTCTATCTTCACAGTTTTGATGAAACCACTAGAGATTTTTTCACGGAGGAAGAATAAATCTATCTCAAAGTATTTCGTCCTATCATGAAACACATGATTTGCAGCTATAGAGATAGCAGCATTATTATCACAGAACAACTCTACGGGTACACTGTTCTGAACATGCAATTCTTTTAACAAGTTGGTTAGCCAGACAATTTCACCAGTAGCAGCACACATGGATCTATATCCAGCCTCAGCAGAGGACCTAGATACGGTTTCTTGTTTTTTGCTTTTCCATGAAACTAGTGACTGTCCCAAAAAATGCAATAGCCAGTGATAGATCGTCGGGTGTCAAGGCATTTACCCCAATCAGAGTCAGCATACGCTCGTATATTTAGACCCGATCCTTTACTCAACAAGATACCTTTGCCAGGTTCTTTTCTTAATTATCGAAGCAAGCAAAAATCAAGTTATAGGTGGGAGTTTGTAAGCTTGTGCATGTATTGACTTAGAAATTGAACAGTATATGATATGTCCGATCGTGTGTGAGACAAATAAATTAATTTACCGACCAGTTTTTGGAAACCTGTAATATTAGTTAAAAAGGTTGTTTACAAAAATTCATAACGGTATAATGTTGTTCGATTGGGGTGTTTACAGGTTTACACGCACTAAGACCAAATTCAGCAAGAAGTTTAATACAATACTTCCTTTGTGATAGGCAAACACCTTTTTCAGATCTTAAGACTTCTATCCCAAGAAAATATTTTAATAGACCCAGATCTTTGATCAAAAATTTTGAGTTTAACAACTGTTTTGACTTTTTTTATTTCAGTTAAATCATTTCCAGTGATGACAATATCATCCACATACACAAGTAGGATCACAAGAGAGGTGTTAACACTCTTAACAAATAAGGAATAGTCGCATAAGCTTTGGACAAAGCCATATTCAGTCAAAGTACCAACCAAATTCTCATTACACATTCTAGGAGCCTGTTTTAAGCCATATAAAGATTTATTTAACTTTCAAACTTTTGTTTCATGCGGAGAGAAAAAACCTTCAGGTAAGCACATATAGACTTCCTCATTTAAACTACCATATAAGAAAGCATTGTTAATATCAAGTTGAAAAAGAGGCCAGTCGCTTTCAACAGCAAGACTAATCACCGACCTAACAGTAACCATTTTAACAACAGGGGAGAAGGTTTCATCAAAATCAACACCTTTTTTACTGTACCCTTTTGCTACGAGTCTAGCTTTAAACATTTCTAGTTCTCCTGTGGATTTATATTTTATTTTGTAAACCCATTTACAACCTATGGGTTTCCTACCTTTAGGTAAGTCAACAAGAGTCCATGTGTTATTTCTGTTTAGGGCCTCCATCTCTTCATTCATGGCATTCACCCAATTATCGTCATTTTTGGCTTCAAAAAAGTTTTTTGGTTCTACGGACTTGTTCAAACAAGTAGCAAAGCATTTATTTTCAAAAGATAAGTTCGAATAGTTTACTACTTTTTCTATTCCGTATTTGACTTTCCCTTCAATGATAAAATCTTGTAGTTTTTTTTGGTATTGAAGGGTTTCTAGTGGACCTTCTAACAGGGACACTAGAATCATTAATTCCCTCAGGAGAGCCTGTGGTGGCATTGGTAGTTTCAGCACTGTCAGCCTCACTTGCACCTTCAGTCATCCCATGAGGCTGCTGTGAGCTAGCCTCGCCATCACGGATGTAAGACTAGGCACTAGGCTGCTGATCAGTTTCGACTACCTTACTAGGATCCCTCTCCTCATCATTGGGTATTTCACTATTAGAAACGTCTAGCTGATTATCATTAAAGAAATCAAAAAAATTTAAGGAGTTTAGTAAAGGTTCGTTATTTGAAAGATCTTCTTTTAACAACTTATTGTCTTTGAAAGGAAAAACTGTTTCATAAAATTTTACATCTCTAAAAAAAAATATTTTTCTTGATTAAGACTCCATAATTTGTATCCTTTTTTGAAGGGAGAATACCCTAAGAAAACACATTTTTCTGCACGACTACTAAATTTATCAGTGTTATTCAAAATAGTGCTAAAACAGAGACAGCCAAACGTTCTGAGGTGATTAAGAGAGGGTTTAAAACCAAACATAAGTTCATAGGGTGATTTGCCATCAAGAATAGAAGAGGGAGTCCTGTTAATCAAATAAGCAGCAATTAGCACACACTCAAACCAGAACCTAAGAGGGATATCCCCTTGAAATAAAAGGGTTCTAGCAATATTCAACAGATGCCTATGTTTTCTTTCAACTATTCCATTCTGTTGTGGAGTATGAGTGCATGTGGTTTGATGAATAATGCCATTGTTCCTCATAAAGTCGGACATATGGTTGTTAACAAATTCGGATCCATTATCACTTCTAAAGATTTTTACCGGTGCATTAAATTGAGTTTTTATCAAATTAAAAAAGCTTTGAACATTGACAAAGACTTTATCTTTATGTTTTAGCAAAAAAAATCCATACGCACCTTGAAAAATCGTCCACAACAGTTAGAAAATACCTATATCCATCATAACTATTTATCTTATATGGTCCCCAAACATCTAAGTGAATAAGTTCTCCCACAGAAGATGATTTATGGTCGCTTAATGGAAAAGATTCTCTATGTTGCTTAGCTTTATGACATATATCACAGGGAAGATTTTCACTATAGGTTTGTATTTTTAACTCGTTTTTTAGAACATTTGGGACTTGATAAGAAGGATGCCCTAGTCTAGAATGCCATAAGTTAAAAACATCATGACTATTGAAACACACCTTAATAGGTTTAGAGGCATCACCACAAAAATATAAACCATCAATTTGATTACCAGTCACTAGCACTTTCTCTGTGTGCAAATCCTGAAGATAACAAGTATGTTCATCAAATGAAACACGTAACTTATTTTCACTAGCAAGTTTATAGACAGACATTAGATTCACATAATATTCAGGGATAACAAAAACATCTGATAAAACCACCCCTTCGGTTAATTTTAAACGACCAATTTTAGTAACTTTAGCATTAGTGCCATTCGGATGCTTAACGGAAATGTTAAAATCAGAAACATCAACTAGATCTATGAGCCTTTTTTCTGACATTACCATATGTTGATTTGCCCCAGAGTCAACAACCTATTTGAGGGACAACTAGCAAACCCAAATATATATTTACTATAAACATTAAAAGAGAAAAGGCCCATGGAGTTACCTCCAAAGTTTGAATTTTGAGGCTTTTCACTGTTTTTTTCTTTTAGCAAATCCAAAAGCTGAGCTATCTGATCAGAGTTAAGTGTAGGACTATTGGTTGTAGAAGAATTTGCAGACATATCGGATTTATTATTAGCCCTGTTTCCTTGACCATTTCCTTGTCCATACCTGGTCTTATAATCTTGAGGATACCCGACAAGACTAAAACATCTGTCAACAGTGTGGCCCAATTTTTGACAATGGGTGCATTTAAGATTTGGATTTGGCCCTTTAGTGAGTTTCTTTTTATTATCATGAACTTGATTAAATTTAGACACAAAACCAACATTTGTGTTTTTAGAAGATGCATTTCCACATCTATGTGACTCTTCCCTAGATATAATTGAAAAGGCAGTTTTAATTGTGGGAAAAGGATCACGAGTAAGAAGACTAGTTTTGACAGGTTGGTAGATTTCATCAAGACCCGTTAAAAACTGCATTAATTTTATCTAATGAGTGAAATTATTAAATTCTTTTGAAGCATTACAAGTACATGAAGGTAACTGGACCATCGCATCAAATTGTTTCCACGTTGTATTTAGCTTATGATAATAATCAAAAACAGGGCTACCATTTTGAGTCAAAGAGTTAATTTTTTGATATAGACCAAATACTACCGACCCATCAACCTTATCATAAGTTTCTTTTAATTCTTCCCAAACTTCATAACCAAATTTTGAATAAACATGACCCACATATAGCTCTTCACAAACAGAATTAAGGATCCATGAAAGGACGACCGAATTACATCTATCCCATTGAGAGGCTAAAATCTCATTTTCAATAGATTTTTTGCAAGAACCATTTATAAAACCTGTTTTATTCTTAGCTTGTAAAGCAAGTTGTAAAGAATTTGCCCAAATTGTGTAATTTTCGGTGCCTTTCAATTTAATGCTTATAATATTTAGACAACTCGAGTCACTTGCATGTAAATATAAAGGATCACTAGGATCCAGTTTGCTAATCAGAGTTTCATGGTTATTGGTCCCCATAATAATTCAGTAAACAAGCACACAAAAAACAGATAGATGAAAGCACGGATAGATGCACAAACAAACCAGGATATAGATTTGTCTAAATAACAAAAAACTAAATAAATAAAAAAGGCGAAAGATAGAATGATCTAACCGTGAGGCGCCCAAGTTAGGGTGTTCCAGCCAAGTGTGGGTGTTTGTAACCTTTACTCAGGGTTACTCAACAGCTCACGAAAGCTCCAACTTATATCAATGTTCACCACGATTTCACGAGAGACGGTTCATGTTTCTAACCGAGATTGATATGTATATTTTTTTCTCAAACAGATTGTTTCTATCTTATTACTTTTATCAGAAAAAAAATATCCTTTTTTCGGATTTAAACTCTATTTTCGATTAGTATCAATCCCTATTAGAAACAAACTTAACCAAAGATAATTTTAATTCAAGAGATTTAATATCCAGTTTTTTTCTTTTTAAATCTCTGAACTCAAAGTAAAACAATTACTATTGATTTTAGGCCAAAAATTAAGTACCTGATATGATTCTCAACTCCAAACTTAAGTGCAGCGGAAAGATGGAACAGACCTTCGATGGACAGAAAACAGCAGCGGATGAACCAAGATCGATATTAGAGCCCTTATAGCTCTGATGCCATGTCAAAAACAAGGTATCACAGTTTATTCTCAAACGTAAGAACACTAAGTTGCATACAATTCTTGAATTGAAACTAGAAGATAATAATCAGGGAATAAACCCTAGACAGAATATAATATATATGATTGTATTGCAACTCTATGGAGCTTTAGGAGGAGCCGCCAATATATAGGTCAGTGAGGCTTCAAACAGAAGGCGAGTTTCCAAAGCAAGAGCTAAGAATCCACAATGACAGCTCACAATAGGGAGGACGCTCCCTTCCAAACTTAGGAGATACGATCGGTACGTGGTTTCTTCTTAGTGTAGCCTTGCCAGCCCATGAAGTGTAAAAGATAGATAGGCCCATATGCACAATAAACAGGATTAAGTTAAATAAGATAATGCAAAGGATTATAAATTGAAAAATATAGGTAGTTTTAACACCTTATGTGCAAATGGAATCCCGTTTAATGTTTTGCGCAACCCACAGTTTCTAGAAATGGTAACCGCAATAAACAGGGCGCCTAGTGATTATAAAGCGCCATCTAGTGAGAAAGCGAGAACGGTCTTACTAGATGAATGCGTTAGAGATGTGGAGAAAGAGCTAATGCCATTTAAAGACACATGGTACTCACATGGTCTTCCTATTGTGTCCGATGGGTGGACAAATGTTAAACACAAACCGTTGATAAATGTTCTTGCTGTAAACTGTCGCGGTTCTATGTTTATGTACGCCGAAGATTTTTCTGGGGTGGAGAAAACGGGAAACGCCATTGCAGAATTTCTTATCCAAGCAATTGAATCTGTCGGCTCAAGCAATGTTCTAAGTGTTGTGATGGATAATGCAGCCAACTGTAAAGCCGCTGGAAAGGAGATTGAAAAGGTATACAAGCATATTTTTTGGTCTCCTTGTTGTGTGCATACGTTAAATTTAATTTTCAAAGATTTTGCAAATGAGTTCTTTTGGCTAGAAGACACCTATAAAAGAGGAAAAACAGTTGTCAAGTATTTTATGAACCATGGACAAGCTTTGTCCGTCTTTAGAGAAAATTCAAAGTTAGAGCTACTAAAGGTTGCCAAAACCCGATTTGCCTCTCACCACATTTTGTTGAAGAGGCTAATCCTCTGTAGAGAAGCTCTTTCTACAACAATTTCTCTAAATTCCTGGAGAGATTAGGCAAAACAAGGTGATGAACAAGCTAGAAATGCTGCACAGGCTGTTGTTGACACTATTAGAGATGATGGTTTTTGGAACGATGTTGAAAACATTCTAAAAATCACAAAGCCTATTTACCTGCGAGTAAAATTTTGTGATGGTGAAGGCCCAAAAATGGGTGAAATATATGAGAAGATGGATAGTATGTTGGGAGAAATCAAAGACGTGATGATGCGAAGTATATATGAGTTGTATTTCCCTCAAGTGGAACAAATTGTCTTGAAAAGATGGGAGAAAATGTCAATACCTTTACATTGTTTGGGATTTGCTTTAAGTCCTCGATTTTATGACAAGCGTTTTCTTGAAACGTTAGCACCGGGTGGTGAAGAAAGAAGTGCACTTAACAATGATAAAGAAGTTGTACACGGGGTCATGGCAGCTTTTAGTCGCATTGCTGAAAATGAAGCTGAGCAGGCGTTGTTACGAGAACAGTTTGCTACGTTTCACATGAAGAAGGGTCTTTATTCTTTACCTGCGGCTCAATTGGATGCAGTTACAATGGAAGCAATTGATTGGTGGTCTACTTATGGTGCGGAAACACCAAAATTAGCTAAAGTGGCAAAAAAGATCTTGTCGTAGCCTATAAGTAGTTCGTCAGCCAAAAGAAATTGGAGTACCTATTCCTGCGTTCACATTGTGAAGAGGAACCGGCTTAATTGTAAAACGGCGGACAAACTTGTTTATGCTCATTCTAATATTCGTATGATTTCAAGGTTTTCTGAAACATATAAAGAAGGACCACACAAGAAGTGGGATATAGATCCCGAATCTTCAAACTTGGAAAGCTCAAGGCTAGCAGAGATGGCATGGGAAAATCTAGAGAAGGATGAAGAGAACGATAAAGGTAAACAGAAAAAACGAAGGGTGGAATAATTTCTAAGTTTTATTACTGTTATTTTATTTATCTTTTTTGGTACTATTAAGTTTTATGACTTTTATCATCTAAGCTATGCAATATGTTTTGAATTTTGAAGTAACTTTTTTGACTTTTGAACTTAAGTCTTGAAGTCATTTATGAAATTTCATGTACAAAAATAACACCTAATTTAATTGGTACATCGTACCGAATAATATGGTATATCGTACCGAAGCAATCCGAAATGAGCCTACCCCCCATCGTACCGAATTTTAGCGACCTAACGAATTGCGATCCCGTACCACGTTCCTGTACCGGAGCGTACCGCGATCCATGTGACTATGGTTCGGTTCAATTTTGGAAGAAAAAAATTGGTGAAAATTATGAACCCGGGTCTAAATTTTTTTGTTAGTTTTTTTTAGAATTACGACTTTCTTGTATTTATGCTACCGCACTCTAAATTTGGGGAACCTCGATGCCCCACTCTGCCAGACTAAACTGTCGTAACCGGGCCCACGCTGGCTTTAGAGTTTGGTTTGGGCATTCACCAGGAAACCATACCGCTAGCTGCCACTTGACAGTCGTTGTGCCGCCACAAGAGCAGAACTCTCTGGCGAAACACACGCTGGGACGAAAACCCAGGTGGGCTCGGACTCTGAACTGACAGCCTTGTACAAGGCATCGCTCAAATCCTTAATTGTCACTATCCACCCAAAGTGACACAAGTGGGGATCGATTATTATACATTAACAGCTAATTGATTATTATACATTTATGCTAAAATATCTTAGTTACATGTTTATTAAGTTCTTATAAATTACATAAAAAAAATTCTATAAATTCGTTTTCAGTTTTCATTTCTTGCAAAACCAAAACCGAACCGTAAACGGTTTGTATAGAAATAAAACCAAACCATCGATTTTTGTGTCGGTTCGCTTTCTTTTCTTTTGGTTTTTTCGGTTTCATGCACACTTTTAATATTAATGATGAGATCTTTCAAACACCCGACGGGTATTCCATAGTTTTTTCTTGCTATCATTCTACTTTCCATATATGCTAAATGTGCATATTTGCTGTCAATACCTCTATCATTCAGAAAACATATAAACAGCAGAGGCAACAACGAAATAGTCATATTGAAAAGCGGGTCTCAGAAATGGTATGTGAAGATGATCGAATGGACGTTTGGCGAAGGTTGGGATAACTTTGTGCGAGAAAATAGTGTGCAAGAATATGATATTGTACGTGGTTTTTAAGCATGAAGGGAATATGGTTTTTAGTACCATTGTTTTCGACACTTCTTGGTGCGAAAGAGAATACTCAATTAATCAAGTTTCAGAATCTTCAAGTAATAAAAGTTATATAAATCAAATTAAGATTTGATTTTGGACAAGTGCTAATAAATATATTCATGAATTTGTAGCACTAAAGAAGATCCCAAAAGAGAAGGATACAGCAATGCTTGATCATAACAATCATCCTTATTTTATTGACAGTTTGAAGTCTGATTGTAGATATAATCTGGTAACTAGAAATTTAATTAACAAATTCCTTTTTTATGTCTGTTTGATCATGGCAAATGTGTGATTAATATTCTGGTTTAGTACCTTCCAATCAATTTTACAAGGTCAAGCGGATTACGCACCAGAAAGATGATTCTTAGAAATGGTCAAAGTCAAATGTCGTGGGCAGTTGAGTTAAACATTAGTTCGAAAGGTTACTCTCACATAGTAAGAGGATGGCTTGAATTTTCTACTGCAAATGGCCTAAAAGAAGGAGACCATTTTAAACTCGAACTCATCCAAACTGGGATCAAACCTATAGCAGTTTTCTACAGTAATATTTCACTTGCTTACATTAACGGTCATTTGACTTTTGAGGTCAAACATAATGCTTCCAAGTTTGCAAAATTAATATGCTTTATGTTCAGCCTTCAACCATATGATCATCAACTTTTAGGTTGAAAGTTAACATGTTTAACCTCAAAAGCCAAGTAATATCTTTAGTACCTTGAAGTAGTTAAAAGGGTGTTCGGGATCGAGTTTTGGAAGTAATCAAAGTAATTAGTTCCTAGTGTTTTGGTATGGGAAATTGATTTTGGTTATTTGATTATTTAAGGGTTTTCATAACATCAAACATCAAAAGTGCATCTACACTGTCTACTGCTTCGTGTTTTGTTACAACCAATATTTATGTTGTGTGCATCTTTTATGTGCTAGATCTAAGCGCCTAGCAGTCTGAATCGCATGCCAGTATACCATGTTGATGTTGAAGATGAAGAATGACTGTTGTATGTAACAACTAGAGCATTGGTGTCTATTGATTTTAAAACAGGGCTCTTTTGCTGTTTGCTTTAAATTGAGGTGCCTTTGTTGTAGTATTTTGTTGGTTGGTTGGTTGGTTTGTTCCAATATAGACACCTCTTTTTAATGCTTTTCCAAACCTTTTTGCTAACGCTGGCTAAAAAAATTGTTATGTTTGTGGATTGCTTTGATGAGAGGATTCATTTTTGGAAGTGGAAATGGAAAAGAAAGTCTTTGAGCGGGGATGAAAGAAATGAATTAGTTGATTTAAAAAATTTACTAGAACATGTAAATCTTTCGGATCAACTAGACAAATGGGTTTGGACCGCTGACCCTTCGGGAAAGTTTTCGGTGGCGTCTATGAAAAAGGTTTTGTTTAATACTTTTGGTTTAAATGGTTCATTTGTAATGGGTTGGAACAATTGGATCCCAAAAAAAATAAATATTTTCATGTGGAAAGCTGAGATGGACCGGATACCGACTCGGTAAGTTCTTGCTTTTAGAAACATTCCGGTCAACACGACCATCTGCTCATTCTGTGAGGAAGGCCCGGAAAATGCAAATCACTTGCTTCTCTCGTGTCAAATGGCAAATCGCGTTTGGCAGTGTATTGGCTCTTGGTGTAAGATTCCTCCCATTTTCGCATTCGTGATTCGTGATCTTCTTATAATTCACAAAACAGCTCCTCTTTGCAACAAAAAGAAAAAGGTTTTACAAGGTATTATTATGACTACATGTTGGTGCATATGGAAAACAAGGAACCAAACTATCTTTGAAAATAAGGAGAGCTCGGTTGATAAGGTGATTGAAGACGTTAAATCTTTGGCGTTTCTTTGGATAAAGAACAGATCGTCGTTCAAAAACTTATCTTGGAGAGAATGGTGTAATTTTTCTTTCTAAGCCTTTCCTTTTATTGTGTTGTTTTGTCGGCCTTAGCTTCTTGCTAGTTTAGCTTGTTTAATGAAAGTTGCCGTTCGAAAAAAAACATAACTTTTAAATGTTATGTTTCACTACGGTTTATGTATGTATGATATGACAGGTTTATGTTAAATTGTTAGTTTTTTTATTTTTATTTTTAACGGCTAACAAACAACGAATTGTCTAGGTACTCCGTACGGGGTGACCCAATGGCAAAAGGCCACCGCCAGCTGGCCCAACATAGCCGAACGGAGCCCTTATGCGCCTCCAAGTGATCTCCAGTTCCAGTTTCGGGGAAAACCCACTCGCATGAGGGCCTACTGGTGATAAAACTGATCGAACTGGAGATCTAAAGATCTCAGCATTCCTTCATTGAGTCACCCATACCCTCAAAGTGTTGTCTGTGAAGATTGAATATGGATCTTCATTGAGAAACCCAGACTTCCTACCATTACACCACGCACGCTAGAATAGAAAAGTTAGACTTTCAAGAATTGTTAGATTGTTAAATCGTTAGTTGCAAAGGTTTTCAAGAATTTCATATTAACGTAATTTATAATATTTTTGGCATGTTAGTGGCGTGACTATTTGAAATACAAAATTACGTATATACAGTACAACTTTGACATTATTGTATGACAAATCAGAAATTAATTATTACTATATAATAATTGTTAAGTTTGGTGTCGCTTGACCATCTATTGGTCCAAGTGGCATCACATCATTGGCTACACAACATTTTTTTTAGTGTGATATCATAATATACATAATTGAAATCAACCGAATTTGTGTTGACTTACCGTCATAATATTCAAGTTAAAAACGCTCGGGTTTTACCAATGCTCAAGTTTTACTGATTCACCGAAATGCTAAGGACTGACAACACTCAGTTTTTACCAACACCGGGGTTTTATTGATTTTTTAAAATTTTGGTATCATAGTAAACGTATCCAAATCCGAGTGTTGTGCCACACCAACTTTTTTTATTGTTTTAGTTCGATTCATAACGAACATAACCGAAATCGACCGAATTCGTGTCAACTTACTGCCATAATATCCATGACCGACAAAGCTCAGGTTTCACCAACGCTCAAGTTTTACCGATTCACCGCCGCAATGCTCGAGACTGACAACCCTCGATTATTACCAGCGCCGGGTTTTATTGATTTTTTTTATATTCTGGTATCGCAACAAACGTATCCAAAACCGACCAAATTTGCGTAGATTTACCACTGCAACGCACGGACCCGACAGCGTCCAGGTTTTACCGACTCACCGACACAACACTGAGAACTACAACGCTCGGGTTTTACAGACCGAATAAACGTTGTTTTAAATATTATGATTTTTTATATGTTAATTTGATGAATTTATTTTTTGGATTTTAATGATTGGGTTTACCAACGTTGGTTATAAGGTAATTGAAACTGACTGAATTCGCGCCGATTTGTCATCATAACGCTCGGGTTTCCAACGCACGGGTTTTACCGACTCACCCCAGCAACACCGAGGACCGCAATGCTTGTGTTTTACCGATCAAATAAACGTTGTTTTAAATATTTTGTTTTTTAAATATTAATTTGACAAATTTATTTTTTGGGTTTTAACAATTGGATTTTATTGATGTTGCTTATAGCATAACAAACGCAACCGCACCTGATCGAATTCGTGCTGACTCGCCATGATTTTACCAACCAACTGTTGAACGCGCGGTAAAACTCAAGTTACATACATTTAAAAGGATCTAAGCTTGGCCAAAGAGTTGTACAAACCAAATGCTAAAGGGAAAATGAACAAAATAATTATTTTAATTGTCAAAGTAAACATATGTTCATTAATCAGATTGTTTCCCTGACTTCTGTCTAGGGATGAGCTCGGTACCGTACCGGTATCAAAAATACCGATCCTGAAAATCGCCAAATCTTGGTACCGGTACCTGGACGGTATCGGTATTGAAGGAAACAATTTGGAAAATACCGGTACCGGTACCATACGATCCCGAAACTCAAAACTTTGGTACCGATTCAGTACCGGTACCAAGTACCAAATGCTCATCCCTACTTCTATCCCACATCCACGCGTACTTAGTAATCATCACTTGACAAGTTTTTCAACAAACAAGATTCTGTCACGTGACAAAAATAAATGTTAGCAAAAGTTTAAATGAAATCTTATTGGAAGATGAGATAAATCTCGCGGAAGACAAAACCTCTTCGAAAGCCACAAAAAAAAAATCTTGTCAGAACGTCTAAAATATCCCATCAACTCAATATATAGTGTGTTTTTTTTATTTTTTAATAAACCTAGGCGTCTTGATGGGATATTAACACGTGACGTAAGTTGTTTGGTTAGAAATCTAGTCAGATGATGATTATTAAGTAAACGAGCCAACTGGATTTTGAATGGACATTCTGTGAAAACCTAGTTGGACATTTTGGCCTTTTTCCAAATACCAAAATAGAGTTTGGTAGAACTACATGTATATCATATTATAGTCTCATTCTTCTATCAATTTTGATCTATAAATTGTTGTTACTGATTTCAACGATTACCCAATAAATTCATCAATACACAGCACCATATCCAAGAACCACCACCATATATATATATAACTCGTTCTTGTCTTCTAGTTCTCGCTTCCTTCCAAGTAAGGTACGTAATTAATATTCGTTCCCGCCATTTTCAAACTACAACATCAACATGTATCATTGAATTGAAGTACGTTTACCCATCCAATCCAACACGGGTAATTTCGTATTTTCAGTTCTTCGTTGTTTTCTGTTTTGTTTGGTCATGAAAATGCATGTACATGCTGTGAACTCAAATCGTACGTCTTGAATTTTAGGGTTTTCATCGAACAAATTGTTATCTTTTTTCATCTTTTATTATATATATGTTTACACGATTAATTTCGCTAATTGGAATTAATATTGTATGATCATCTTTTACTAATTGTTAATCTTTAATCCAAGATTTCTTCAACTTATTCTTCTTCATATCATATCGTATCAGACAGCCATGAGAGGTCCTTTAAGCAACTATGAATCTCCTTCCCACTTCTTCAAGTTCATTAAACCTCCTTCCGATTCCACGTTCCAACTGGTCACTAATTTCTCTCTAAAACTCCTTGTTGACCGGTAACATACAATCTTGTAAAGCATCTTTAACTAGTTTGCGCATTTGCAGTCGATACCTGTATCATACCGAAAATATATAAAAGGCCGAAGAAACAACAAAACGGTCGTATTGAAACGAGGGTGTCAGAAATGGCGTGTGAAGATGATCGATTGGGCGTTTACCGAAGGTTGGGATAATTTCGTGAGAGTAAACGGTGTCCAAGAATTTGATGTTGTGGTTTTTAAGCATCAAGGGAATATGCTTTTCGATACCATGGTTTTTGACACGTCTTGGTGCGAAAGGGAGTATTCAAATAATCAAGTTACAAAACCATCAAGAAAATGTAGGCGCATTTTGTTAATACGATTTGTGTAATTAATCGAATTAAGATGTCAGTTTGCATCTAATGCTTATGAATCTATTTATGAATAATTTGCAGCAATGAAGAAGATCAATACTACTGATCAGCATCCGTGATTTATTAAGGCTTTGATTGAATCAAGTAGCGACTCAGGAAATCGCTTGGTAATGCAATGATTTTGAAATCCTCGTGCTTTGATCTTTTTGTGGGAATAATTGATGTGTTTTTTGTAGTATATTCCGAAGAATTATGCATTAGCAAATGGATTAAGTAATGGAGAAATGATCTTAAAATACGCTGAAAATGAAGGATCATGGAAGGTTAAGTTCGCAAATCATTCGGGCATATTCTACTATATTCAAGTTGGATTGAAGGAGTTTTGCGTCGCAAATGGTTTAAAGAAAGGAGATCGTCCTTAAATTTGAGCTCACTCGTAGCGGGGAAAAACCACCAGTTGCCATTATTTCAAGTATGAATTAATCATTCTGTTTGAAATAATTTTTTTAAAAACAGTTTATGTTAACCGGTTCATGCATTTTCCTGTTATTAACATCTTTTGTTTTACTCATCAGGAGAAATAGAGCATGTTGAAGAATAAAAGTGATTGCTGTATGTAATGGCATTAGTTTACCCAAATGTTTTCATGCTGCTTTTGGATTTGTCTGAAAATGGGTATTTTGTATGTTGGTTTTTAAAACATGGGCTTTTTGTATATTCTGTTTGTTGGTTGTTTCTAAAATCTTTGCATCTTTGATAGTCATTTAAAGGAATAAAATACAAGAATCTCATAATATCACTGTGTAACAATTGTAAAAAAAAAAAAACTGAAACGTTTTGTGTTGACAGTGTTCTACTTAAGTAGCGAGCCAAAAAGTTTGTATCAATGGGTAAGAATTAACCTGTTAACAGGCAAATTATCTTTTATCATTAACGGGTTACGTACTTATGGGTCGAAACAATGTTTGTTGTTAATGGGTCAAAATTATCTATTTATCTCGGTAATGTAGGGCTAAAATTTGGTATTATAAACGGGTTATGGGTCAAAACAATGCTCGTTATTAACAAGTCTAAATAATCTCATTAACATGTAAAAATTGTGTATTATTAATGAGTTACTGGTCAAAACTCTGCTTTTCAATAACGGGTCAAATTATCCTGGAAGCGGGCTAAACTTTTGTAATATTAACGGATTACGTGTCAAATTAAGATGAGTTTGTATTAAGTGCTAATGAAATTGTATCACCTAATATCCCAAAACAACTGGATACAATTGCTGACATAATCATCATCCTTACTTTTAAATATAAACTGGTAGCTAGAAATCTAATTGACAAACTTTTATTCTTTTTTTTTTTTGGTTTTTATCATGGCAAATGTGTGATTAATATTCTGGTTAATAGTACCTTCCAACCAAGTTTGCTTGGTCAAATGGATTAAGAACAGGAGAGATGACTCTTAGAAATGGTCAAAGTCAAATGTCGTGGAAGGTTGAGTTAACGATCAGTTCGAAAACTGATAATTGCATTGGAGGAGGATGGCATGATTTTTATATTGCAAATGGTCTAAAAGGAGGAGACCCTTTTAAGCCTGAACTCATCCAAACTGGGATCAACCCCATACCAGTGTTTATAGTATGGTCTTAATAATGTCTCTTGACTTTCATATTTCTGTCATTTGACTTTTTGAGGTCAAATATAATACTTTCATTATTATTATTATTATTATTATTATTATTATTATTATTATTATTATTATTATTATTATTATTATTATTGTTGTCTTGTACATCTTTTATGCATTAGATCTTAGGATCATGCAGTCTGAATCTCATGGACTGGTGGAAACTCCTTACTTTGTTGACACTTTGAAGGAATCTAGCGACTCACGAAATCGCATGGTAATTAGTGTCACCGTGTTCTTTGTTGGTCTTCATGTTGAAATAATTGATATATTTTAGGTAGTAAATTCCTAAGGAATTCACATTATTCATGGGCGATTAAGTTGAGAAACGATTTGGGAAGATACTGCTATTTTCAAGATGGATTGAGGAAATTTTGTGTTGCAAAACTTAAAGAAAGGATATGAAGTTAAATTTGAGTTCAAAGCGGGGACAAACCGATTGATTGCTATTATTTCAAGTATGATTGTATTTTGATTGAAATAATTTGTTATACTCATTAGGAATGGAGATGCTTCTGCGCGGGTCACATGTTATTCGTTAAAGTTGTTGACTTAGTTCGGATCAAACATGACAAAAACTACAATAGAGCATGTTATCATGAGGTGCTAAAGTTGAGAAATTGGCATTGAGTTATGCCCATATGCTTTTGAATTTGTTTATTAGTTGAAAAGAAATTAAAAATCTAGAAAATGGGTCATTTGTGTGTGTTGATTTAACACAAGGTTTCTTTTGCTAATATTTAAAAATAGGGCATCTAGAACTCAATTCAAACGTGTGAACATTTCATAGCCCCAGGTTTAACTCGTTCGGTAAAGAATCGTCCAAATTGTCACGTCTAGCATCAGCTGGTCGCCACTGAGCACCACATTGGGGTTGATCGGCTTAGATTCGGCCTTGAATCCAAACCCTAAACTATCTAACATGCCGTCTCGTTTGCGGTCTTCTTTGACAGCCCAAGCCACTACGATTCGATGTATTTGGTTGCCACTTGCAGCCAGAAATAGCCCTTGTACAACTGCAAAACACCTTAACTTCTTGTTGTCCTGAATGACATGAATGGGATCTAGACGGAGATCTCAGGGGTAACGTTCAAAAATTTTCTTTACCGTATTTCATACATTGTATACGAATTTTTTTACTATATTTCATACAATAACCGATTTTTTTTTACCATAATTCGTATAATAACTTTTTCTTTAACTTGTTGGATAGATATCATCATTTTATTAGAATTTTCTACTAACAAGACCTTGTCGTTTCATTTTCCAAGTTCTATAATTTTAGGAGAAAACAAAATTTAAACCCTAAATCCCTAATCAATTCCAATTTACATTGTCCAAATATCCAATAAACCATAATCAATCATTCAAATATTCAATTGCCCATAAACAAATCCAAATTAACAATTTATATAAACAAATTAACAACTACAATTTTAGATAAAAGTAGAATAACACTTAAACTGAAAAAGTAGAAGTCGAACCGTGGATGAGGGACTGAGGGAACACCGGTGTTGGCTACAGCATGGAGGTCCGGTGACCGGAGGAGGGCAGCGTGGGGTGGAAGTAACGTGGGGCGGACAATGGCTGAATAAAGTTTTGTTTTGTTGAATGTTGAAGTCCGACCTAGTCCAATCGTAAGGGAACAACGAACAATGGTTTATTTGGTTTGGGCTTTAATTTGGTTGGACTTTAAACTTTAATTGGGCTTTAATTGGTTTTAACTTTTAATTTGGTTGAACTTTAAACAAATAGGGGTAACATTATATTTTTTTAGGGTAGCGAAATACGAAAATCGACTAAATAAAAAATTATTTGCACTACGACGAAAAGTTGAGGGGTAACGGATGTTACCATGGCTAGAAGCTACTCTCGCCCCTGCAAATGGGTCTTGAAACCGCACCCGAATATGTGACGGTACTGCCATGTTTTGACTACCAAGTGACGTTGCCAGTCAGAACTATTTGATAGTTAAGCAACACATTTATTAAATTTTATAGAGTGCTAACATTTTATTTATGACCTTATGATATATGAATAACACATTTATACCGACTTGCCATCTTTTATTGGGCAATGTATACCTAACTAATTTAGGGAGCATGATGATGTATGGTGAAGCGTGTAAAGAAACTCGGTATTCTAATCTATGTAATTTTGAGGAATGTGATAATCAATGTTTCAATAGAAGAGGGGTGTATTCTGGCTTTTGCCTTCATCCCAGTACTTGTGTATGTACTTGGTGGTGTTAAGACCCATGAATTTTAATTGAAAGATATAATTGTTATCGTATTTAATTAAAGAGCCTGTCATATGAAGACATGATATGAAGTCAGGCAGCACTAGGTAGCTCAAGCCCACCAGCTTTTGTTATAGGAAATACCTATCGCTCGAAGGCCTATTGAGATAAAACCCAATTGGGATCGGATTCGAACTTGAGACTTTGTCGTCTCCGGTTCGAATCTTCATTTCCCATTCAATACCAGTTAACATAAAGTTCGTTAGGATTTAAAAATATTCAGTTTTGTGAGAAGTTTAGGAAACAATATATAATATAACTAGCTTTTGAACCCGTGTATTACACGAGATTTGTCAAATAATAAAAATAAATAAGATCCGTTGTTTGAAAGAAATGAACAAAATTAAAAGTAAAAATAAAATAAAATATATAATACAAATAATAAGAAGTCTATAATCTTAAATTTATAAATTAGAAAAAATATCTTTATATACAACATTTGACAAAATTATTTTTGTGACATTTGAGCCAAAACAAGGTACACCTCAGTACGTATTTACCGATTAAGCAAATAAACGTTTTTTGTGTAACAAACGAACGATTAACCGAACGGGTCGGGTTATGACCCAGATATCCCGGGGGGGCATCTATAAGTGATATACGTCTAATATAAGCTAAAATATTAGTAATATGGCCTTAGTTCGATAGCAAACAAGTTAAACGAAAACATGCTCGTTTAACTACCCGCTATAGATTTAAACGGGAAAGATAGTAACAAACCAAGCATTGTATCATCCGTTAAGCCGAAAAAGACTTACCAAACACTTACTTGAAATGTTTTCAGCGATCTGTGAAAATATTTTCGATTTTTACAAACATATAGTATGTTTTTATAATTTTACACAAAACTAGCCAAAAAACACTCGTTTTCGCACTGTTTAACGCACCCAATAAGTTTTTCGTGCCAAAAACTGAACCCGATGTAAATTTGGACCTGGGTTTTCGTATTTGGGCTTGTAAAAACAGGTTTTTGGGCCAAAATGGGCCCAAGGGGGCCCAAACTCTCTCCCGGCCGCAACCTTGGACCCCCCCCCCCTTTTGTTGATTTTTTCATATTTAAACATATTAGAGATATTTTGCACACTCCTCCACATATCAAATTCCGGAATAAACACTCTTCTTCAACAAACCTTCAAGAAACCCTAGGTAATTTGCTTAATTTTATCATTTTACATGATTTAATTAGGTTGTATTCCATATAAACATGTTTTAATTGTTAAAAATCATAGTTAACCATGTAAAACCCTCAAAAATCATTAAAAAACATACTTTGATGCTAAACCTAGTTTCAAATCAGAACCATGATCTTTTTTGGCCATAAACACCGATTAAAGGGTTGAAACGGCATTTTTATGGTTCAAAAGTTCGTTTTTATACCCTAGCCAAAACCCTAAGTTAAAGGGCTGTTCTATTGATGAAACTTGCTTGTTTTGTGATATAGGACTTTTATCTAGCCTACATAGGAGCACAAGAGCTTGAAAAGTTGATTAGAAAGGCGGAAACAAACCAAAACCGCTAAGATAATGCCGAAACACTCGCTTACGGTTGTTTAGGTTAAAGTTGTGATGTGCATATTATTAGGCCTTGAAATTTTTCAGAGACATCAGGTACCATATAATTGAGTCCCTTTTCAAATTTGGTAATTTTTCAACCATCCGATAATATTTGGCGAATTTATTACCGAATTGGGACGTTTAATGGGGAAAAATAGTTAAAATGCTTCAAAAATTATGAAATTTCTCTGGAAACTCAGATTTAATGTATTTTGATCACATATGAATTTTGGAATCATTTGGAGAAGTCTAAAGATGTTTTGTGCATATGCGTTCGTGTGAATTTTTATAGCCGAATTTGGGCCGAAAAAAATATTGCACGAACTTTTTATATTATGGAATTGATACAGGTTGTTTTGAGACATAATTTTAGTATTTAGGAATTTTGGTGGAATATTTGGAAATTGTTTGGGATAAACGGACGATTTTCAGGCAAAATATAGCTGATAAAATGAATTTTTATAAATTAATAAATCAGTAAATGATTCCAGAAATATTTTATAAAAATCTAAATATTCTAATTGATAAGTGGCTAAATTTTCATAATTTAATGATTAACGGTTAATTAATTATGCTAATTTGTAGATTAAACAAATTCAGTTTTTTATAAAAACCGGCAAGTTCGCGACTAACGAACCTGCGAGAATATCAAAACACCAAGAGTGATCAAAAATCATATTTTTGGATTAATTAAGTAAAAACGAACTTTTCTATGAGAAACCTGGACAATCTGGATAGATTGTGCGCGTTTCTTCTCAAATCAAACTGAATAAACGGAAAAGGGCCCCGTAGCTAATCCGGGACCCCAATATGTGATCTTTCTTTATAACTTAATCATTTTATTAACCAATACATTTACCCAAGTTTATTTTCCCATAACTGTTTTCTGAACGCGTAAACGAACAACTTGGCCCAGCTGGGAAAACGGGAATCTGAGCCAAGTTCGGTTTTAAGTATTAGACATTGAACAACATCACAACCTAAGCCTATTGCCATTTTCTGGGCGTTCCAGCTATACCCAGACTAGTTATACAGCCCAGTTTAGTATTGAGATTATAATAATATTAAAATATTAATATTATTATAATATTGATTATAGGAAACCGTGATTGCAAGTTATACAAACCTCGAACCGACTTGCTACTGATTATCTACTAAACTGTGAGTTTCATGACCCCACTTCTAAACTGTTTTACGAAATTTTGGTGTGAAAAGCATGTTTGATTACTTATACATACCTGAAACATGTATTGATGTGAATTATCTAAGTGCTAACACACGAAAGTCCCCACTAACACAATGATTAACTTCGAGCCGGTGGCTTGTGAATAGTACTATTGGTTTAACAAACCCAAACAGAGCGGGCATGTGTTGCTGAGACTTTACCCCGTTTGCACATGACCATAATTATATAACACGCTATGTAGTGTTAGACATAGCTACTTGGGGCATATTGTGGGCGGAAAGAGGGCCACAGTGGTTGATTGGGCGTGGGAAATGGATGCACGCAACACAAATAGTCAAGGCTTCACTGTAGCTTAGCATAATTACATCATTTACATACATACATACTTATTTCATGATTACAAGGGTTAACTTGTGAATACTTATAACTGTTTTCTTGAAATTCGTGAAACTCACCAACTCTAGTGACCCGTTTTAAACTGCTTTTCAGGTGTACCTAAATCGGAATGATTTGGTGATCTGTTACTTGCCCAATGTGTGTGGTTGATGCTATGTGAATAGAAGCAAGGGTGCTAGTAGTAAGATCGTATAGTTAACGAACTAGTTTTGTTTGTATCACCTAGATTATGAAGCAATGATAGAACAATGAAATAAAATACAATGTAAATTAGTTTGTAATGTTTCTTTATAAACAATGTTGTTGATATCAGAGGTGTCTGTTACATTCCCGTTTTACGCTTCCGCATTGTGCTAGTCGGGGTGTGACAATTTTGACCTATCACCCATAGATAGTTATGATGAATGAGATGAGAGTTAGACAATTAGAAGAGAAATTATAACTCATTTGTTAAAATTGTTTTAACACATGACCCATGGATATATAAATGAGATGAGGAATTAGAGAATTATAAAGAAAATTATAACTCATTTGTCAAAGTTATTTTGACCCATAACCCATGGAGAGATAGGATGAATGAGATGAAAGATTAGAAAGGAGATTATAATTTGTCAAAATGGTTTTGCCTCATAACCCATGAATATGTAGAATGAATGAGAAAAGAGATTAGACTAAGAATGAATGTGAGATTGTCACATCATCTATATTATTTTCTTTTATTAGTATTGTTAGATTAGATTCCAATCAAGTTTCATAATAAAATATAATGTTTACTATGATAGAATCCGTGTGATACACGGGTGGTTAAAAAGTAAAATAAAAAAAGTTATATTTAATGATATACATATTAGCATATCTTATTAATTCATAAAATATAAATAATCTCCTAAAATACATAGATTAGTAAGAATAATTTGTATTTGTATTTTAAAAGTAATAAAATGAAAGATTGTAATTCTATACCAATTAAAAAAAAGAGAAGACTAACATTAATTCATCCTAGTTGAGTTGGTAAGCCATAAACATGTTAAAGGTAAGGTTGTGAGTTTAATTCTTACCAATAACATATTTTTTATCTTAGCCTTCAGACATAAGGTAAATGGTTAATTATGTGACACGTGATGCTAGTTGATTAAAACACGTAAGGGCAGTTTGTCTAATTTTCTAATTAATTTAAACCACATAAAAAGGTATTATGCCTATTTTTTCATTGTTAATTAAGGCAGATATTCGGGTGATAATGGAATTGATATTATTAAAGATTACATTAGAGTATTCCTAGCTTATTTCCTATCATATATCTATATATATCATATAAATATACTAAAAATCATTATATTTTCTCTCTTCTGTTCAATTAAATAATACTTTTTATACCTTTATCATTATCTTTTCTCTCTACTTCACTCATAACCACTTTCAGAAAATATTAAAAAAATTATACTATGTAAACAGTGAAACCCCAATTTTAACTTTCCCATATAACATTTTCTCTCTTCTCTACTCACAACCACTAATAAACATACCATATAATTTACAAAACATCCTCACATAAATATAAGGAATATGCTGAGAATACTATTAATTGTAAACACTCATTCAAGAAGTCCGAAATTCTAGAAATCATTATTTTTCTCGTAATTCAATATCACAAACTAAATCGAGTTGGATTAAAGCGATATCACCAGATCATTTTGGATTCAATCATTTAATTCGTGAACATAACATTATGAAATTCTATAAATCATTATTTTTCTCGTGATTCAATATCACAAACACTCATTCAAGCCAGCAACATCGCATCGACATGACTAAAACAATAACTTCGCATCAACATAACAGAGCAACCCTCCAATCAAATCTACAAAACTGTTAGAGGATCTTCATGACAGTGAAAGAAAATTATCCATCTTGGGACCAGTACTGATAACATACTTGTAGATGCGATATTTGCTTATGTATATGTAAACCATCTATTATAAACTCTCATCAGAATTAATAAAAGAGATTTTCTAATATATGCCCTAATGACACATATAATAAGCATTAATTATATTGAATATTTTCACATTAATTACATTAATCTTTTAATAGTTACTATACTTACTCATCTATTATCTCCTCCTAAATATTTCCTCCATTCATTACTAATAATTATTATTTTTTAATGCACTCTAAAATTATTCTTTTATCACTTCTAAAATTACATCTATATAATATATATAAACGAAACCCCTAAAATCCTACGTGCTCCCCCCTTTTATGGAAGCCACCAGATTGCTTGATTTTTAAATGGAGGTCTCTCATTGATTTAAACCAAATTCATGGGTATGGGTCTTACCAAACCAGATATCTCTTAAACGGGTTATAACATCTCAATAAATTAAAAATTAATCTTACAAATTATTTGATATGTAAATCTATATAAAATAGGGATATACTAAAATTTAATATCCAATTAAAAAAGAAAAAGATATTATTTATAATTAATAAACAATTTTATAGTAAAAAACATAAGCGGGTCATGAGTCACCAAATCCATATAGCTTTTAAACAGGTTATAACATATCATTTATTTATAAAACCATTTTATCATCAAACCCTAAGTGTATTATTAATTTTCTTACAATAAAGAAAATTAAAATCCAAAAAATAAGTATTAAAAAACGAAAAATGTAAAACAACCATTCTCTCAAGCCATCAGATTGCTTTATTTATAAATGAAGGCTTATCACGCATTTGACGCGAATTCACGGGTAAAGGTCTCACCAAACCCAGATAGCTCTTAAACGGGTTATAACGTCTCGTTATATTAAACAATTATCTCATCAAATATTTGATATGAAAATCTTATAAAATAGGGATATACTAAAAATTAATATCCTATTTTATTTAAAAAAAGATATTATTTATAATTAAGAAACAATTTTATAATAAAGAAAATAAACGGGTAAAGGGTATCACCAAACCCAGATAGCTTTTAAACCGGATTATATCATATAATTTATTTGTGAAACCGTTTCATTATCAAACCTCAAATATATTAATTATTAACTTTTTACAATAAATAAAATTAAAATCCAAATATACATATATAAATATTAAAATCGAATAATGTAAAATAACCCTCGTAATACGGGGATAAAATCTAGTGTAAATATAATTTAGAAAAACTTGATGTATACATAAGTAGTATAAAATAATTGTTCTTGTTATTGTTGTTAACAAGGAAAACGTTTCAATAAAAGAGTAATTTATAAAATAATTAAAACACAAAAATGAATATGCAGCAAGAATTTTTGTAAGCATTTCAATAAACATTTATTATTCTTGAGAGTCTTGTGTTGGTGTTTAAGAATTCCTACATTCTCTTTTGCATTTTGAAGCATAGCATAGGCATATGAAAAACTATATTTATCGTGTAAATTACGTAGCCGGAAATTAGAAGTGATAAATGAATAATTTTAGAGAAAACTAGTATTTTTACCCCGCGCTTCGCTACAGGAGGTAACATTTGATCAACTATTTAGATTATTCTTGCGTCGCGGCGGTACCTAGACTTGTGGTTCTTCATCTCTATCCACGTCATTGTGGTTCTAAATTAGGGTCCCAAGTTTGACTTGTTAGCGTTACTACAATACTTTAAAAGTTACTAATAAGCACTAAACATGAACAGTCCCAAAATATATCTATTTATTAAACTGGTATGTATCAAAACATATAAAGTGACTTTCATTACATTGAATGAGCAAAAATTTGTTTTAGTATTGTTATAACCAGCTTTCATTACATCAGATGAGCACGAAGTTGTTCTAGTATTGTTATATTTGTACATTGTCGTATGCATGTTGACCCATTTAAGTGAGCGTGCATGTTTCGGCTATAAACCGGTGAAACGGGTAAAGGTGAGAATTTTGGCCTGTTTTATATGGGACTGATTGTCAACTGCATTTTAAATAACAATATTAAGATGATAATATAAATTCCCACAACAAAAACATTATGCCCAAAAGGTAACTTAAAAAAAGTCTTGTAGATGTTACCCAATGCCGAGAGAAGGGTGCTTTCGTCTTTCACCTTAAGCTCATGGTGCTTCCAATCGCTATGAACATTGTTGTACTTGACAGATGCCGAGAGAAGGGTGCTTTCATCTTTCACCTTAAGCTCATGGTGCTTCCATTAGCCGTGAACATTGTTGTACTTGACTATGTATGTCTGTATGTAAAATAATAACGAACTTTTGCAAATGGTGATGTTACCATTTAACAAACCTTGAGTACTATAGCCAGCTAGCCACTGCCCCTACTATGCACAGCTAAATCAAAATGAGACATTTATTTTGACATAATACTATACAATTTATGCTAGTACAAAGGAAATAAGCCCAAAGCATCTAAAAACACATGCCATATTACTCAAAAAGTTAACGTGATAAAATGACGTACACCTAACTTACATTAATAATGGTGGCAAAAGCTAATGTCGATGTATAGTGTAAACAACATCTTCAATTACAAAAACAAATAGCAAACGCATATTCTATGTGAATACATAGCTTAAATAGACAACCACAATTGAAAAGCAACAAAGAAATAAATTCAAGGCTTTAAAACCCATGCTTCAAGAACTACGAAAGCAACTGACATTTTATCGAACACCTGGTCTGCACCTAAAAAAACACTACCTAAAAGCCTAATTTCAGCAACTTCAATTTCATCAATATACGTCCTAAAAGCCTAATTTAAAAAGTCAGCAACACAAAACAATATGAAAACACACACCTGAGATTGAATTAAGGTCGGATTCAAGGAAAATATGAATTGATATGCAGCTTCTTATAAGTCCCCAATTGCCTTAAACCCTAGAAACCGCCCTGATATACTAAAGGTTCCTAATTTCTGATAAGGTTTTGGTCAAAATAACATCAGTGACAAAACTAAGGTCGAAGACGGCGGCGATGGAGTGTGACGGTGTCAGGCGTCGGAGCACTTGCAGAGGGGAGAGGTTTTGTGTGTATGAAGGAAAAGGTTGAAGACATGTTGCCGCCGTTGTAGAACAAACGGTAACGGATTAGAAAATGCACGCAAAGATTAAAAATGGAACAGATATGTGAAGAATGGTTTAGTAGTAGAGAAGATATGAGACAAATTACAAGTTAGTTATATCTCTACAACGTGGCACCAAATTAGAAAAAAATAGAGTTGTACAGACTGTAGAAGAAGTAGTACTCCTCATCTACAGTGTGAATATGTGAGACAACGGTGATTTGCAAATTAGTATATATAATTAAAAAAGTTTAATTAGTATTATGAATAAAGAGAAGATTTAGGAGGGAATATTAATAGAAGAGTAAACATGGTAAATATTAAAATATCAATGTAATTAATATGAAATGCTAGTGTTAATAAGAATATTCAATATAATTAATGTTTTTTACATGCACATTTACGACATATATTAAAAAATCCCTTATTAAATTACTTTTTACTGTGTTTTGCTATCTCACTAATTCTCATCGTCTTCTCTGTCGCATTCTTCTTTAATTCTTTGATGAAGTAGATACTAACAAAAATATATTATTAGTGAAGACTTTTTCCTATTCTTCTTAAACATATTTAGAAGATACGATTGGAGATACCACATATGTATAGGAGATACGAAAATAAAATATATACTATAAATAAATTATTCGTAATCCGATTAACCTTGTGGAAAGGGTCGTACGGATAAATTATATAAATAGACTTTAAATTATATAAAGTTTAACTCGAGAAACAACGACCATAGTTAGCTAGAATCGTTCAAATGTGTTCTTGTCTTCTAAGTTCTAAGTCCAGGACCTCATTGTATCGTAAGCTTCCAGGTAATACTTGCTCACGCCATTGAACACTATTACATGGTTTATTGTTTTCATTGAAAAAAACAAACAATTTATATAATAGGGTTATATAACTTTTTCCATCTTTTATTATATGTTGGTAGGAAGAACAAGATTGATTTAAATAAAGAGTGGACATTTGTCTGGTATTTGTATCATCTTTTACTATAATCAAGTCACAAGAAACAACGTGCCATGAGAGGTCCTTTAAGCAAGTGCGAATCTCCAGCCCATTTCTTCAAGTTCATCAAACCGGCTTCTGATTCGATCTCCCAACTGGTCAGTTTCTCTAAAACATGATGGTAGTACCAAACAATCTTGTAGAGTGTCAAGTATTTAATAAACACGTGCTAGACTCGTTACAATAATATTCCTTAGTTTTTATTTGTTAGCTAAATATCCTTGCAAATTGCATATTTGCAGTCGATACCTATAACGTTTAGAAAGTATTTAAAAAGCAGACGAAACAACAAAACAATCGTATTGAAAAGAGGGTGTCAGAAATGGCGAGTGAAGATGATTGATTGGGCATTTAGCGAAGGTTGGGATAATTTCGTGAGAGAAAACGGTGTCCAAGAATTTGATATTGTGGTTTTTAAGCATCAAGGGAATATGGTTTTCGATACCATGGTTTTCGACACTTATTGGTGCGAAAGGGAGTATTCAAATAATCAAGTTACAAAATCTTCCACAAAATGTAGAATTGACAACAATGGTAGGTGAATTTTGCTAATTAAAATTATATACATTAAATTAATTTGAGTTTGTATTAAGTGCTACTGCTAATGGATTTGTAGAACTGAAGAAGGTCCCAAACGAGAAAGCTACAACTCCTGATCATGATCATCATTCTTACTTTATTGGCACATTGAGTTCTTCTTTTTGTGGTAGATTTAAACTGGTAAGTAGAAATTTAATTGACAAACTTTTACTTTATTATTTTGTTTGGTCATGGCAAATATGTGACTAATATTCTCGTTCAGTATCTTCCAACATCGTTTACTAGGTCAAACGGATTAAGAACCGGAGAGATGATTCTTAGAAATGGTCGAAGTCAAATGTCGTGGACAGTTGAGTTAAAGATTGGGTCGAATAGTTTGAAACCTAACATGAATAATCGCATAGGGCGAGGATGGCATGAGTTTTATATTGCGAATGGTCTAAAAGAAGGAGACCAATTTAAACTTGAACTCATCCAAACTGGGATCAAACCTATAGCAAATTTTTATAGTATGGTCTAAACATCAAATTTCTCTTGATTATATAAACATAGTATTTCCACATTATAAAATTAATAAGCTTTTTGTTTGTACATCTTTTGTGAATTAGATCTCAGTACCAAGCAATCTGAATCTCATGGAATGGTGGAAATTCCTTACTTTGTTGGCACTTTAAGGGAATCTCGCGACTCAAGAAATCGCATGGTAATTTATGGACTTTTACAGTTATATTATCGTGTTTTGTCGTTGATCTTCGTGTGGAAACAATTGATATTTTTTATGTAGTATATTCCGAAGGAATTTGCAGAAAAAACTGGATTAAGTAGTGGAGCATTAATCCTAAAAAAATTGGAAAATGAAGGCTCGTGGACGGTTAAATTGAGTAACCATTTGAGCAAATTGTACTATATTCAAAGTGGATTGAGGGTTTTTTGTATTGCAAATGGCTTAAAGAAAGGAGATTCTTTAAAATTTGAGCTCATTCGCAGCGGGGAGAAGCCAGTTGCCGTTGTTTCAAGTAAAAATTTGTTATTCTGGTTGAAATAATTTATTTTGCATAATTTCTTTAGAATGGTGTTTAACACCTTTATTTGTTTTACTCGTTAGGAATGGTGACTTAGTTTGCTTTACCCAAATGTTTTTGGGTTAAACATGTTTTTGGATTTTACAATAGAGTATGTCGACAGTCGACACCAAAGCATGAGGTGTTGAAGATTGCTTTACGTAATGGAGTTCAGTTGAAAAATTGACATTAGTTTGCTTTACCCAAATGTTTTTGGGTTTGTCTATGCAGCTGAAAATTTATCTGGAGAATGGGTCATTTGTGTCTGTTGAATAAAGTACAGGGGGTCTTTTGCTAATCTTTTAAAATGTTGGGGCTTTTGTAGTATTCTGTTTGTTGGTTGGTTATTTTCAACAAAAAGACTATGACCATTTATGAAAAGAAAAAGAAAAAGAAAAAAAGAAGTTCTTTTTTTCTTATCTTTTCTTTTAGCGTCTTTTCTTTCTCTTTAATTTTCTTTCCTTCTTAATCTTTTCAATTTGAAAAGATACAAATTCTTTTATTTTACTCATCATTTTCTCTCCGCTCTCCTCCTTTTCTTTCTTTTAGTAAAACTCGAAAACACCCTTTTTAAAATTTCCTTTTTTAAATGAAACTCGAGAACACAACATATTTTTTCCATCCCTAATTTTTCTTCACTTTCCTTCGTTAAATGAAACTCAGGAACACAGTTTAGCGTAGTCTCAATAAACATACTTATTTGGAGTTCATCAATGATGATTTAACGTCAATGATACAACCGCCGCAACAGCCACCCTACCACCGTCGCTGATTCAACCCCCATCATCTTGGGCATGTGGTGCTTTCCCATTGACAACGTCCCAAAGATCCCGAACTTGAAGGTAGGAGATTATGCATGTTGACCATGTATTGTAATTCACTTTCTTTATACCTCCAACAGCTTGAAAGTCGGCCATATTATTGGCTTTGATACCGGATTGCTAACCTGGCCTTGATCGATCTTCTTCTTGCTCTCCCCAACCCGATTCCCAATAATTGAATAGGCATAGCCCATGCGACTCTTTTAATTATTTAAACTTTCGACGAAATTACAATGCAAATAAACATAAACATATGAGCTATATTTACTAATTTAACTTGGGCTCCAAGACTCCTACTCTAGCTCAGCTAGACAACATTCAAATACAATATAAACTCTAAATAATAAACATAAACTTAACCGATAAAGCATAAAAGATTCCATGCTAACTTTTCTCTTGACTCGTATGAGATATCTTCGTATCTTTCAATTATGTCGGTGTTGCCTATTTACAAGGTGATGTGGCAACAGGATGGTGAGAATGGAAAACCACACACCGCCCCCTAACCATTCTTCTTTGCGTGGTGAGTGGTGCCGCCATCCTATGCACCATTCTCTTTCATTTGGTGAGGTGACATAATTCTGTTGGTTTTAGCTATAATTATCTATTTTTTTAGTGCTAAAAATTTATTAAGGAAAGTGTGAATTTAGAATGATAGATCATTGCCAATGATCCTAACTCAAGTGGTTCCGAATTGTTGGGAGTGTCCGATAGAATTGTCTTATGGGCCACCAAAGGATTCAACAGGCCCATATATTTCTTCCTCTGGCCCGTTTTCATCTATTTTTTCAACATCTAGCCCAATAAGCTGGCCCATTATTGTCTTGGTTCAAAATAGGGCTGTTCACGAGCCGAGCCGAGCCGAACCGAGCGAAGGCTTTTTGCTTGGCTCGTTTACAACCGAACCGAATCGAACGGCTGAATTTGAACCGAGCGAAAAACGAAACGAGCCAAAATCGAACCGAGCATTTTTCGATCGAACATTGAGCGATTTCAAGCATTTTTTTTTTCTTTTTCACTTTAAAATTTTCAATAAGAAACAAATTTGAAGGCTGTAAATTATATATTGTCTAAACAAATTAGTAGTTTTTAGACAAAAGTATAATTGATTGTAAATTTTTAGGTGAAAGAAGTTTAAAGTGAGATGTAATGAACATGTAAACAAACTTTTAGTATTCTGAAAACTTGAATCGAACTAATAAACTATAAAATTGACAGAATAGGAACAATTTAAAAGGGTTTAAAAAATTGTATACTTATATTTTATGTGTGTTGTCTATATATTTATATGTTTTTTCATATATGATTATATATAAAATAAATTAAAAATATTCGAGCCGAACCGAACCGAACCGAGCAGACCGTTGCTCATTGCTTGGCTCGTTTACAAACCGAACCGAGCAGAGCGGCTCGTTTACAATCGAGCGAAAAAACAAGCGAGCATTTTTCGAGCAAATTCTGAGCGAGCGTCGAGCGGTTTGAACAGCCCTAGTTCAAAACATGTGCTAACCCCCCCCCCACCCCCACACTTATTTTATTATTATTTTCATCACAAAACCGGCGACACAGGAACCCCCCCAACTTATAGCCCAAAAATCGCCTGGAGGCGGTGTCACACATCAAAATCGGCAAAAAACCCTTTCCTTTTGTCGGTCACTACACATCGCCTAACATCTAATATCATTAATACTATTTCATACAATAAGCTATGAGGATGTCTTTTTGAATGTGCACATGGACTGTAACTTGCTTGTATGGGTAATCATAACTGATTAATATAAATTCAAACTTGAAGTTGCATTTTATTTATTGATAGCCAAAGATATTATCTTTTGTATTTAAACAATTTTGTTGTAAAGAGATATTCAAGGAAAATAATTTCTGTCAGGTAACTAACAACAGTCACAGGAAACAAAGTAACATTAAATCCTCAACAACCAACACCTAATTAATATTAATAATATTTTATAGAATCAAAGGGACAATTTGTGTTTGTGTAAACTGCAGACCGCCATGAAAGCTCCTGCACATTTCTTCAAGTTCATCCGATCAGCTCTCAACTCCCATCTGGTAACTCTCTTTCAAACTTGTAAGCTTTGGTGGAAATCTTGATTTGATTTTTTGAACATTCTAACAATCTCTATAACTTCTTTAGAAACAGAAGAAGTCCATGTTTGTGTTTTAAAACTTCCAAATATTTTCCACGTCAGCAAAATATGAGCATGTCGTCTACGAGAATCGTTAAAGTTTTCTAAAAAGAAAATTTGGGTATTAAGTAAAAGGGTTTTTATTGAGGTTAAACAATTAAATTTTTAAATAAGCGTACTTAGTTATGATTTGGGCTGTGCAAAAAAATAGTTTTTATAAAAAATTTGGCGTAAATGAGTTGAGTAGTTGGGTTTAAACACTAAGAATACATTTTTTTTAATATATATATATATAATATAATATAAACAATTTTTTCAAAAAAAAAAAAATCGAGGTTTCCAGGGTTATCGGGCCGGGGACAGCCCCCCCCCCCCCCCCCCCGGCTCTGATATGAGCCACCTTTGTATATTTTCCACAAGCTAAATGACATTTTTGATGAGAAACTAGTTTAAAAATTCCTCGGAAATTAACTACATCGGGATTATACGGTATTTGTTTTAGGGATAATGACCAAAATATCCATTTGACTGTCAATGCTTGCAAAATGTTCATTAAAACAAGCAATTCCTATAATGTCTACCTTATCACTTTTTAATCATTTCTCGACGGGATATTTAAACCAACCAAATTCTTCAACGCCACGCGCCATAAAACCGTCGAGCTGCTAGCTTTTTTTTTTTAAATCGTTGGAGCCAACGGGATTATTTAGGCGTCCGATGAGACTTCTTTTGGCGTCCGACAAGATTTCTTTTGGCTTCTAACGAGATTTATTTTGGCTTCGACAAGATCTTGTGGACAAATGACAAACGCTGATTGGCTAAAATTCTCGTTGAGTAATGATTAAAAAGTGATCGGGTTGACGAGTTATAGATGAACATTATGGTGATTGGTTGGTTAAATTGGCATTATGTCGACATTAACGGGTCAAATGGACATTCTGGTCATTCTCCCTCTGCTTTATGTAATTTACCTTGATAAATAATATGTTGATTATGCATATGCATGTGGTTGCAGTCAATACCTGAATCATTCAGAAAATATTTAAGGAACAACACAGTTGCCAAACTGAGTAAAGGGGATAAAAAATGGGCCGTGACAATAGGCGATGACTGGGTGTTTGGCGACGGTTGGGATCGTTTTTTGAGAGACAATGTTGTGCAAGATTTTGATTTTGTGGTGTTTAAGCATCAAGGGAATATGGTATTTGATACTATGGTTTTTGACACATGGGGTGAAAGGAAGTATTCAAATCCACAAGTTACAAAATCTTTTAAAAAACAAAAACTTGACAACAGTGGTGAGTGCTTGCATGTTGTAAAACATTTATAATTATTGTTTTTGTTTCAATCATATTTAGTAAAATTTTGATGAATTTGTAGCATTGAAGAAGATCTCAAAAGGGAAAGATACGAGCGTAAACAGATCAACAAATTCTCAAGTCAAAGCCGAAAAACCTCTGGCTCCTGATCAAAATCACCATCCTAAATACTTTTTTGGCACTTTAATGACCACACTCAAACTGGTAATTTAAAAAGGATATGCATGATTATCTTGTTATATTGTGATTTATCTAAAAAATAGTGACATGCTTATTTATCTTTATGATGCAGTGCATCCCCAAGGATTTTGGATTAGCAAATGGATTTGGAAATGGAGAAATGATATTAAAAGATGCGGAAAACAAAGGCTCGTGGTCAGTTGAACTGAAACACAATTGGGACAGAAACTTCTATATTCAACAAGGTTTCCCTGAATTTTGTACATCGATTGGGCTAGAGAAAGGAGATAGTTTTCGGTTTGAGCTCATTCACAACGGAAAGAAGCCCGTTGCAGTAATTTCAAGTATGAATTTTGTATCGTTTTCTTAACCGAATTATTCGTTTTTTTTTATCATTAGATGGTAACAAAATGCTGTGTACGTATATCAGGGTTACAGAATCCTTGTTTTAGATCCACTTTTACTGCACACAGCATCAAGAGAGCTTATGTGGTAAGCCAACGTATAGATATCATAGTTGTTATATCCATATACTTTTGGTCGTGCTAGTGTCGGACCCAGGAATTTTTTTCTTGGGCGTTGCCAGTTTTGGTGCTTGGATATCTATCAGCGTGGTAACATATTTTTTGGGTCGTGCATAACAGTTCTTGGACAACCTCTTTATTCGCAGAACATTCCGTTGTCTTTTGCAAGATCAAATAAACTGTACTCGAGGAACTGTGAAATGTTTGTGATGGATGAAAAGCAAAGGCGTTGGCAGGCACGATTTTGCAACTCAGGGGGTCATGCAGTTATAAGCAGATTGCGGCCCATGATGGTTGCAGATGGATTAATGGAAGGGGATGAGTTTTCGCTTGAGCTTGTTGATAATGGAAATACACCTCATATGAACTTCTACAGGTGATAGAATATTAATTCTTTTAAATAGTTTTATCATCTCAAAAGATACTTATGGTATATTCATTGATTTCGTTTGTTATTTGTTATATTTATACTCAACAGGCATAGTAGTTGACACCCCAGGCCACTCATTCTTCATTGAAGTTGACTTAATTGGTGGTCAACTTGGCAAACAAGCAAGACTCAACATGTTTGCATTCTAGCATAACTGCATAAGGTGTTCAATGATTATTGTATGTAATGGGGTTAAATTTGTGACCAATGTTTTTGTGTTTTGTCTCACTTGTGAGCTGTGATGTCACTTTGGGCCTTCTAATCTTTACTAATGGTAATGTCATTAACTTTCATTTCGGTTTATTCGCTGATCTGAAACTGCTGTTGGCTGCTTCGCCTATCAATTGACATTGCTTGCAGTTTGTGTTTGTCCGCCACGGCTTATATTTCTCCTAGCTTTTATATAATTATATGTTTGGATTTATAGTTATCCTTTGATGTTTGGATAGTTTAGAGCAACCTCTTTATATCTTGTCCCCAATTAATCTCATTTTATCAAATCTCATCTCACTATATGATGAGTTTTTATTGGATACGTGCGTTTGTTGATCGATGTTCAAATATATTTTAGTTTCGAGTATGTGTATATATGGAGGCGGGACCTCTAGTGAGTGAAAATTGTGTGTTAAGTGTACGAAAGATCCAAAACACATCATCTATATATTAGGGTGAGGATATAAGTGTTTCTTAAATTACAAGTAGTTTCTAAATACATCGTTATATCATTATAATCTCCTAGTTTGTTCACGAGTGAAATTTTTTTTTTTTAGAAGTGGTTGGCTTAGCAAAACCACTTGGATTTGCAGTTGGTTTTGCTATTGATTTCAACTACTCAAGTCACTCCCATAGTGACTTCCAAAATGTTCTTCAATGTGTTGACATCAAGGGCGGATCCTGGCAATTGGGTTCGGGTTCGTTTGAACCTAATCTATGAGCAAACCTGTTATCATTTAAAAAAATATTAACAAACGAACCCATTTTTCCTTTTTTGAGCGAACCTGTTATCATTTAAAAAACATATTTGAATCCACTAAAATTTTAGTTAAATATTTTTTAGATAATAACTTTTTGTATGAAATCTATAAAAAAAACTATTAAAATTACTAAATACTAAACCCAATTGAATCAAGCAAGTGACTCAAACAATATATTAAAATGAAGCCCAAAGTTTCAAATAAAAAGTGGGTCAATAACCCAATTAACATACAAAACATAAATAATAATAAATAAAATGTGAAGATTAAGAATACAAAATAAAGGAAATAAAAAAACATAACGTATGATCGATCATTTGCGTCTTCTCAGTTATAAGTTCGGTCTTTTTCATGATTGTGTTGACTCGAGCACCATTAATGACCCTTCTACTTTCTAAATCATCAATAATCATCCATCTTTAACTTCGATTTTCAAATTCATATATGTAAAAATAATCAAGGTTAGTTTTTGTTTAATTGTTTGTTTATATTTACGATTATTTTTAGTTCACATCTTTAATTCACCAAACCCAATTTTGAAGTAAAATACTTATTATTATTATTATTATTATTATTATTATTATTAATATGAATCATGGTATTGTGTAAGCAAGCCGAAGTCCGAAATCAAAGCCACCCTGTTATCTCCGCACAATCTTCTTCCATGGCTTTTTTACTGAGATTGAGATCCAAACCCAATTCACCTCCAACTCCACTCTTATTATTATTACTAATAATCTCTCTTTTAGCCTCTTGCTCTCTTGCAATCGCCACCGGGTACGTTCATTCAATTTTATATCTATGAACCCTAGTTTTCTAATCACAAACTATTAATATTATTATTATCTATACATGATTTATGGAGTCTCTATTAGCTAGCAGATCTGTTTATGTATGTATGTATGCTTTAGTTTACTCATTGTCTACCTATAACTGTACCCTAACTTAGATCAGTTCACTAGTGATTAGCAATTAGTCAGGATTAATAGGATTGGAGTTTATATGTCAAATTTTCAATTTTGATCTCGGTGGGGTACCGACTAGCGATTAAACGGCGCCTAGGCGTGATTTTTGCAACCATGACTAGAGTAGGTAGAATGGATGGAATATTATTTTCAGGATCATATGCTTCTGATAAATGGTAAAGGATCTATTTAGTGTACAAGGATCTCAGTTATCTTGTATAGTTGAAATTATTCATCACAATCATCTTTTTAATTATTCATTATGCTATATTCTTGTATAAGTTTAAACTACAAATCTCAAGTCATTTATTTGCTACACTTCGGATCGGTTTTGTGTTCCTGTTGGCTGTTGCTTTTTCTGCGTTTATTTTTGTTATACTTTTAAGCCATTGTTTTATATCTTTAAGGTTAGCACTTACTTCCACAATTGTAGAACATGATAGTCTGAATCATCTTGTTGTTTCAGTTTTATATCTCGATATTTGTTAGAACTTTGGAGATTAATTGACATTGGTGATATGCTGAAATGTTGAGGTGATAAGTTCTGATTCATAGATCAGAATGGAACTGTGGGGGTATGGAGTACAAAAGCACATCAAAATGAGGAAAATTTATTAAACTTTAGAGCATTAGTTAATAACTGTGACGTGATGAAGTTGCTAAATAAATTTTTAAGTTTGCGATAGTTTAGTGGCAATGTGTTCTATACATATTATACACATATTCATATGGTCTATAAATGGACTTGTAAGAATTTTGTACACAAGTGAATTATAATGTTAGAAGCCAATAAAACTATGATGTGTAAAATAAATCTGCAGTTTTGTCCTCTTATATTTCAATGACTTTGTTTTGTTTATTTATCTGATTTTGTTTGTTGATTTACAGGAATGGAGGTGGATACACTATTAACGGCCGTGTAAAAATTCCCGGTATGCAATTTATATTAATGGAATTTTCCCATTTTTATCAGTCAAATAATATCTTTAATTGGTGTTCATTTCCAGTCATGAGCTTATATCTTATTTTTCTCATATTACCTCTCGTTTTAACTTTTAACCAACAATTTACTAATATATGTATATATAAAAAAATGAGTTTTGTAATAAATATTAGACGAATTTAACATTTTTACTTTTCAGGTTTTGGTCCGAAAGGGTTTGGCCTACCAGTTAAGGCTAACAATGCCAAAGTCATATTAAATGGTGGTCAGCAAGTTACCTTTCTAAAGCCTGATGGTTACTTCTCATTGTATCCTACTATCTTAACAGTTTATTTCTTTCATTGTTAATTTTATCACTAGTTGCATATATATGTACATAAGATATGTATATATGCATCTTATTTTTTGTCACTGTTGAAGTTCCTTAATAACCAACTTAAAGCCACAATGTGCCGGCTGGGACCCACCTTATTGAAGTTGATGTCATTGGTTATTTCTTTTCAGCAGTACGTTTTTTCATTACTCTGTTTTAACACTTGCCTTATTTGTCACAATAATAATATTATTTTTTGACCATTTGGTTCAGGTACGGGTAGATGTGAGTGCCAGAAACCCTGGTAAGGTTCAAGCTGCATTGACCGAAAACCGAAGAGGTTTAAACGAGCTCGTTTTGGAGCCTTTGAAAGAGGAACAATACTATGAGGTCAGTTGGGCATGTTAGTAGTTTTCAGTAACATTAGTTTCTTTGACATAATTAAGACTTATAATTTAACCACCTACAATTATTATGAAACCGCCATTTGTAAAGATGACTATGGTTCGGGCTGGGTCTTCATGTAGCAAAACCACAAATACCCTAATTAAACACAAATTAGGCGAAACATCAAAAGCATTAGATGCTCAGTTTTTCTTGAAACTATTAAACTGCCTTTGTGGGTCTGTGAGTTGGTACTTTATGAGTAATTTAAGGTGCTAATTAGGCCTGTAAATGAACCGAACAAACACAAACGGAACATGTTGTTCGTGTTCGTTTGTGTTAACTTTAACCGAACAAACGAGCGAACTTGAACAAGTAAACAGTCGAGTTTTTGTTTGTTTGTTTGTGTTTGTTCGTTAAGAAAATGAACGTGTTTATGTTCATTTATGTTTGTTTGTTACGATTGGCTCCACTAACGTAAACAAACGAACATAACTGATCTTATGTGTTGTGCCTAAATAGTTAATAAAACTAGACTAAGTTATAATCAGCCTACTAAATTTGATTACTTTATAGCGAATTTAAACGAATGAACGTAAACTCAAAGACATAAATCACAAGAATACTTGTTCATGTTCATTTAGTAAACGAAAATAAATGAACTTCTCCAGAACAGTTCATGAACGTTTCACCGAGCGTTCAGTTCATTTACACTTTACCATGGATGGCTCATAATTTGTGGTTGCAGATAAGGGAGCCTTTTAACATAATGTCTCTACTGAAAAGCCCAATGGGCTTGATGATTGGATTTATGGTGGTGGTGATGTTCTTGATGCCCAAACTAGTTGAAAACATGGGTAAGCATTCTCATTTTTTATGTTAAAATTCCCAAACTAAGTCTGAAGTTCATAATCTTTGTAATTACAAAACCGACAAGCATGTATTTAACAATGAACCACAATATTCACAGATCCGGAAGAAATTAGAAAAGCACAAGAAGAAATGAGAAGCCAAGGTGTTCCTTCTCTTGCAAATTTGATGCCCGGAGCTGCAAGGAGCAATTAGGCATAAACATTATCGGAGTGGGATCCACAAGCAACATATTCGCTTGGTAACGTTTATTTGTATCAAGACTCTTTAGGTTGATCATGACTGTTTTTGTACTTACATTCATAAACTTCTCTTTGCTTATTCTTGTTTGATAGTTAAGCACACACTGATTATAATAGTATGTTTGTATGATGACAAATAAACATGGGGGCCCACATAATTAATACAACAAAATATACAAAAATAGGGCAAATGAATAAAAGCAAAAACATGTTATTAATATTATGTGCAAGCTTGAATGTTTATCCCGGGTATATGAACAAATACAATTGAGTATGGTTCGATGGTTATTGGGTCGGGTAGGTTTACTTCGATTGGATCGAGTGAAGGTATGATGCCTGTGGAATTTACAGTTAATTCTTTTCCATTTAAAAGTACTATGTGACTATTTAATTTCCCATCTTTTGCTGTTAAGTGATACTCTTCTCTTGTGAACTCTTTGATGCCAAGTAGTTTGGATGGCTGTCTTTGTTTTGTTTGCTGTTTTGATGCCACTGAGATTGTCACGTTTTCAACAGAAAGACCGACTTTGGTATTTGTGATGCCGTCGAGGTTGATCAGTAAGATAGTAATCCCATTCTGTCAAATGCAAAAGGTATTAGATTTAGATATAGAATTAGAGGTTAGAACCAATTTTAGGTAGACATTTTGTGAGAACTGCATAAATGTGTCTCATTCTAGGTTATGCAAACGTATAAGAGGGGGGGGGGGGGGGGGTTGGGTTAAAACCGTGTCAGATGGAAGCGTTGTACCTAAATATGACCAATATATTGATTTGTGCCAAACATACTAACACTAAAACACACTTGAAATTATGTAATCTAAACCTAAATATGACCAATATATTGATTTGTGCCAAACATATGAACACTAAAACACACTTGAAATTATGTAATCTAAACACGATATGTTTAGTTCATTTATCTAAACCGGTCAAATGTACTTGTTATCTGTTGATATTGTTTGGTGTAAGAGGAAGTATATAGTTACCGAACGTTTGGAGCAATGTGCGTATGAGCGAATCATCTTTGAGCCATGAAAACTTGTTGATAGAACACGTCGTCCCATCAGCCGATGCCAAAGAAGTGCACTACAACATATGATCAAATCATTCGACAATGTCAAATTCATTTAACAGTTAGATATTTGCAACAAATATAACTTTTAATGTCACAAAAAATGAAATAAGCTACCTGTAGTAGTCAGGATTAGGGACATATGTATCGGTATTAAGTAGCCCGTAATTGCCTCCTATTAAAGTCTGCTTACAATACGTTTTAGTATCATATGAAGCTGCCGTCCCCAGTTGATCCAAGTACCTATATTAAAAAAATTCAGCACATAATATTCTATTACCAACATGTATATGCTTATTCAACTGGTGATGCGAGTCATTTGAATCCAACTTTACTAAAATTAACAGTTGCTAAAACTTACCAAAAGCTATTCACGAAAGTATTCGTAACTTGATTACGACCGCTATTATAAGCACCACCCGCTTCTCCGACCCAAGCGACTGTTGAAGTTCCCGATTGCTTCAAAATGTTTTGAAGATCTCTAAATGGTTGTGATCCTCCATTCAAATATGACGGGTTAAGTATTTTCTCGATTAAGCGATTGTCGTCACCTAATAAATACCAAAATACTTAAGTGTAACCGTATGCAATCTATTAGCAAGAATTATGCATAACTTGCTTCTCTCTCTTTCACTGTATCTAGTCAACACAATGTATTGACGCTTATGCGGTTCTTACTGTTATATACTTAAAACTGATTATGTATCGAACATTTTAATACCTGGACCAAGATTATAAATGTGTTGGGTAATCACTTGAAGTGAATTGTTTGATTGATTAACAAACTTTGTGAACCAATTTGCATCAAAGAATCCTCCTGGTCCAAGAACTAGTGGTTTCACTTTAAAACCCTTGTAGATTTTCCGCACCAAGTTATGAAGCGAATGCGTATCTAATGCGTACTGATCCGCCCCAATGCTTGCTCCAATCCCGTGTCCACTCAATTCATTTCCTATTAGTTATCGTCAAGAAAACGTTTTGATTCACGGCTACATATAAAAAATGTCGGTTTTGGATCAAAATAGCTTACCGAGTTCCCAACCATGAATCGTGAAGCCCTTGTTGACAGTGTATTTCATCAGAGCCTCTGCATTGCTCGAATTCCATGGTCCTACGACAGAACCATCTGTTTTTACTTCTCTTTGACTTAGCGCGTTTAACCCGAATATAACCTTTGCTCTTTTAAAAACAAGAGAAAATAAAACAAAACCCTGTTACAAAAAAACTTCATATCATAAACATATGAAAAGGAAATTAAGCATATGATCTAAAAGTTGTGTTACCTTGCTTTTTGAAAGAAAATGTTGAGTTCATCCCATCTAGATAGTGGTAAGCAACCTTGAGTGAAACCAAATAACCCATTATCAGTTTTGTTGAATTGGAAACATGGTTCTTGATCATCTTGCATTTGGTATATCAGTCTGTTTTGAAGAGTGCCTCCCAATCTAAGTTTCAACGGAGAAAAGGCTGCAAATGATCAAACGACTTAGTTTTACTATTCAGAAAAGGCTAGCGGTACAACATGTTGTCCGTTTGCCTTATGTATTGACGTAAACACTACATTTTTATAAACTCAAATAAACCTTAAAAGTTAAAACTACCCTTTTTGTTTGAATTTATTGTTGGTGTATTAATATAGGCACTAATCAGCAAAATAACGGAATAAATTCATATGAACCATATTTAAATACTTTTAGTCTATGATGACATATAACAATAACACAATAATATAATGTTTATATCTAACCAAAAATATAACAAGTTAGAAAAATGTATATAAATTGCGAAATTTGATTATGATTTATGTTAATATGTTTCGTGTATGTGATTCATGTGAATTTTGTAAATTATAAACATATTTAATATTTGTTTTATATATTACTCACCTTTGATTGCGTTATGCAAGATTGGAATGCTAAGGTCCTGTTGAAAGATTACAAAAAAACAAACAAGAATAAGTTTCTTCGATAAAAATGTAAAAAAATTAATAACATATGAATAAAGTTTGTCCCTAATTTTTCCGTTTATTATATATTTTTAATTTAATCAAGTAAAGTTCATTTTAAACGTAAAACTAGTGGGCCATCTTCCAAAGTAGGGGATAACAATTCTTAATACGAATCTAACATAAGATAAAGATAATCAGGCTTTGATTAATCTTAGATTTTTTTATCAACGTAACTGGATTTAATTAGAAATAAGGAAAAAAAAATATTATCATATAATTAAAGGCTTGATTTATTTTAATCAACTAAAACATACATTTTTTTTTCTTAATTTGACGTTTTCAAAGTCAAATCACATGCCAATTTGGAGTAATTTGTCTAGGTAGTAGGTGGTCCCATAAGTTTGGCCCATATAAACCCAAAAGTGAAAAATACATCATGTATATTATTAATATACACGGCCAAAAAACTAATAAACATGATTATGACAAATAAGTTAATTTCTAGGTTACCACTTCCAAATTAATTTAATAAGATGCATATCAAACTGTCTTTGTTCTAACCGTATATATATAAAAAAAAAGTTGGATAAACCTTTGTTTTTTAAGGAAGTGTGAGGCGGGCTCTCAAGACCCATTGTCATGAAAAGAAAAGGTGTAACTTAGAAATAGACTTACGATATGTGTGACTTGACATTAAAAGAAAAATAAATAAGAGGCATTGAATATTTTAGAGGTCCTTCAAGTTCAAACCCGACGATCATAACCCAAGTCTCTTTAGCTTGATCATCGGTCCAAACCGTAAAAATAAAAGTACCGGAATCTATAACTCATTGATCGGTATAGTTTAGTAGTTTTTTTTAAGGAGTGGAAATAACTAACCAAATTGAGGATTGAAGAAGCTCCCCAGCTACAAGTACCATAATCACATTTCTGAGGAGGCCACCAATCCAAAGTAGCACAAATAAAGTCTTCATCTATCAAACCAATGGAACCACTTCCATTAACACACACCATTCCTTCTCCAAAGCCAACTTTTTCTAAAAGTAGCCTTTTTAAGCTATGGATCATCACAAACACCCCCACCAAACATAACCCTATCACGATGAGTAGTAAACCGATCTCAACTATCACACGTGTCTTCCGTCGGGTATCGCGGTTTGTCTGGTTGCTAGCCATCGGCCACTTTAAGAGAGTGGAGAGAAAGAGGAGGAGAGAGGGAGCTAGAACTTTTTGTTATTGGTTGGTATGGCTTACAAGGTTGAAGGTTTATATATAAAATACTTTTACTTCGTATCAATCGAATATTTTTAAATACTTTTGATTATTATTGGTTGGTATAGTTTACAACATTAATCTGAACTGCAAACGGTTGTCCACTTGTCCCGTAGAGTTGACCATTGGATGGAGTGTGTGGTTTTTATATAAAATGTCAGTTTTCATAGTTAAATTAATATATATATATAGTGTGTGGTTTTTATATAAAATGTCAGTTTTCATAGTTAAATTAATATATATATATATATATATATATATATATATATATATATATATATATACATACGCACACATACATACACATATATATAGGTTTAAATTTAGGAGAGAAATATGATCATTGCGAGAAATGCGATAGATGAATATGGGCCACTAGTTTTATTTTAGATTTTAAATATTTAAAAATAAATGAAAAAAATAAAAATGTAAGAATAAATGCATTCTCTATTTTCAATTAATACAACTAATATAACAATAATAAATCACTCTCTAATTAATATACTTAACTAATTTAACAATAATAATTAAAAAGATAAAAACACTAATTTAGTTTTATATATAATTTATTTACTCTCTTTTCATTTATCTAACAAAAATACAATTTATTCATATAACACTATTTTTTTATTAAAAAAACAATTTATTTTCACATAATTTATTAGCATATATCAACACGTAATTTTTAACAATAAATATCGAAACATAATATTTTTTTTCAATTGATATACTTAGAAAAATTATTGTGATAAATACGTAAATATATATATATATATACATATATACACACACACACACAGGGGATTGATGGATAATTTAAAAACCTTGTTGAGTTTTAAAAACTTAAGAATTTCCTTTATTAACCACACATTTAATTAAATAGATTAGATTATGCGGTTGAAATTAAATTTGATTAAAAAATTAAGCAGGAGAGAGAATAAAGATGTAGAGTGATTACACTAATCTTAACGTTCGTTACACCTATGCAAAAAATCGACTCGGTGCGTAAAAAATTCTGTAATTTTTCTATGTCCATGTAGTCTACATATATTACGTATATGTAAAAAAAAATTCAAAAATGAAATCGTTAGTTGAGTTTTTTCGAGTTCTTAAAACTTAAAGTAATTCTCAAAATAAATCAATCATATATATATATATATATATATATATTAATATCTATATATTTATATAGAGGTATTTATGTATGTGTACATATGAATGTCTTTAGCAAAGGAAGTGATGATGTGAAAGGAAATGTGTGCGATTGTATATGGTTTAGTGGTGGGTTATCCTTATCCTGTTTGTAGGCGAATAATAATATTTCTATATGCGTTTTCATGCTTATAATAAGTTAGAAATATGAGCTACATAATATGTGGTATTGTTAAATCATTTATAACGATGGAAAACATTATGTAACAGTTTTATAACACAGAAAAATTAAATTGATAAATATTTCCGAGGTTCTACGTTTTATATAACATAGAGAAATTAAATTGATAAATATTTCCGAGGTTGTATGTTTTAGAGTTATTTAAGGATTGTTGGTGGTTCAAAGGGTGTCGAATAATTGGCGGGCTTCGCATCAGGAGCCACGAGCCTACAAAGGGTGCTGAAATAGTTCATTTTCTTAGAATTGGAAAGTCGGAATCAAGGCGTATCTCTCTCGAGTGTTACAGATAAGTGGGTTGATTGATACAGGGAATGACCAATTCTCGGTCAAGGGGATGAGAGAGCGAATCGACTCTTTTGCATATCTACTGATTTATGTCACATCCCGACTTAGGGCCTAGGCGTGGCACCCGCTAGTTGGTCTCTGTTTTGTAAATATATCAGAGTTGCGGGTTTGTTTTAGCGGAAGTCTTTAAAATAAAATACTCAAAAATGTCGGGTTAGTATACCCGTTGAATATTATATGATAAAATATGAGCAGGTGTCTTTTCGAATAAAATATTATTATATGGAAAACTCGGGAATTGAATACCCGTTTTGATAATTCAAATACTTACCTTTTGAAAATATGGTTCTTTATAATATTCTGAATAAAATACCTGAGCCATCAGATAAAGTCTAATGACTATATCTCCAATCTTATAGTTTGTCTTGCCTGTCAGTTATATTCTTTACTGTTTTCCTGAAATGTGGGGGGGAAATACGTCAGCACACAGCCGGTGAATGACGCTGACTCTGTTGTGAAATCTTTTCAATACCATTGTGAAATCAACGATAATACCTTTGTGACAACTCATTAGGCACCTAACTTAATTGGGATGAAATTACCCTAAGTACATGTACAATTAATCATATATACCATGGTCCCGGGTAAATCTGAGACACCATGTATGAATGGATCCAGACACATGTATACTCTTAATCTGAGTATGCCCGTTTCTTATTATTGTAACATAAAGTTTTAAGGATTAGTAAATCCTATGCAAACAGTTAGACTCTAAAAGAGTTGTAAAAGTTTATGGTGTATTCACCTTTTATGATTGTAATCAGTTTCTGACACTGATTCTTGTTTACGATCAGTTTCTGTTACTGATTCCTGTTTCTGAATTCTGATTTTGATTGATTGTTTTCTCGGGCCTATAGTACGAGAATAACATTTGTATGAATATAAAGATCAACGATCTAGTTTCAGACCCGTAGTCTGTTTTGTATAGCTTTAACCTTGACAAATCATTTGTTTGTATAAAACATTTGGGCATTTAGTCCATTTGTTTGTTTATCAGTTTTATGCTAGGTTTCTTCTACAGGAAGAAACATCTATACCAAGTTTCTTCTTCAAGAAGAAACATTAATTTAACTATAACCGCTGTGAATGAATATTTCTTAATCATAAAGAAATATTATTTTAACTATACCCTTTGTGTGTGAATGCTTACGTTTCTTAATCATGAAAAACGATAATTTTCCTATAACCTTTGCTTATGAAAAGTTATATTATGCTTATATGTAATCAAGGTTGGGGCTATACCCCCGACTATGGTCTAAGATATTATAATAATACAATAATATTTAAGCAGAACCCCTACCTCTCACGGGTGTTTGGAGTTAAATGCCTATGACTGATCAAGCAGCACTTCTACTCTTTATCGCGTTCTAGAGCTTAAGCCATCAGAGCTTCAAAGCTTGGCACGTTCTACGAGACCGGCACGCAAAACGAGGCTATACATGTGATAGTGGTGTGTGATTGGTGTGAATTGTGAAGTGCTGTATACTCATCTATTTATAGTGGATTTTCGGCTCCTTCGCGTCACTCGAAGAACAAATGACCTAGCCGTTCACGTCGCGCGAACCGACAATGATTTCCTAAGCCATCAGGTGGGTTGCCACGTGTCGCCACGTGTCACGCATGTAGAATGGATACTTCGCGTCGCGCGAAGAAATCATAACTTCGTACTTCGCGTAGCGTGAAGTTGCTCAATGTTTGTTTAACTGTTTTATCTTTCGTATAGCGCGAAGAATTGAAGCCTGATCCGTTAGCGCAGCGCGATGGAAGTAAATTCATATTTTCATTGCAAAGTGCGCCATCAAAACGCCACATGACGCCCATTGTCCTTGTCTAAGTCCGAGTCCGTGCGTGTGCGTGTTGGGTGCTTCGCACCCTCCGCTAGGACTAGGAGAGTGGTTAGCCACATAAGAATATTACTATGAAAACTCTTTTCCTTATAAAGAGCTTTTTTTTCTTTCATCTTTTCATGTGGGATGAAAGTTATCTTTCTTCTTTATACCTAAGTGGAATGCTTCCATTTTTTTTCCATCTTTTCATGTGAGATGAAAATTTTTCTCATTTCCTTAAGATAATATGCTTTTTTTTCTTACTCATTTTTCTCATTACTTGTCTTTGAGATTATTTTCAATCTTTTATCTTTCAAAGTTAATATATTTAGCTCAAAATAGTTATGGGATTTTCCGGGATGTTATATTTATATGTTATAAACTTTGTTTTCCTAAATTAAAAAAAAAGTTAAAATACTTTTAAATTTGGTTTTATAACTTACAAATTTTTCTAACTTTTTTATTATTAAAGTAATTAAATAAAATTTTATTTTCGGACGCAAGATTGGCCCCTCTTGTATTAATATTGATATGGAAAAACTAGAATATTTGCATACGTGTCGATGTTTTATTGAATGATTTTTAATAAAACTAAGTCGGTGGTTAATAAAGTTAAAATTGATTGCTCAAGTGACTTCTTTGATGATTGAGTTATGTCAAAGTCAACATTCTATCTTAGGAAGGATAATTTTTGTATGAATTATTTAACTAAGCATACTTAGTATCAGATTTAAATATTGGCACTAATGTACAACTAATTAGTTCATCATGAAAAAAACGAATTTTAAAATGAAAGAGGTTTTACATGTATTAAAGTCATCGAAAATGAAAGTCACCATTACAGGTTTTCATAATTTACCAACGGACTAATGCCTTACCAACATTGTATGCAACTTGTAATTGTAGTATATTTAGATGGCATTTTAAGTCATTAACTAGCTTTATCTTTTTCACTACAGAAAATGGAATGAATAGTGTTAAGACTCATAGATATAGTTTTTGAACGAGAGAGGTGTCGTATCGTAAACAAGTTAAAGTATAATTCGAATATCGTATTGGTTATATCGGTTTGCTGTTGGTACCATGGAATATTTCAAAACCGAATAGTACTGATATCAAAAACATGAAAAACGTGTACCAATACAAGAACTGATTATGTTCAGTCGGTACCAGGACGGTACCAATACTCGGTACAAAATTTGTCATCCATAAGATCATTCGCAGTGTGCATTTTGATACACCAAAATGCTCCCGACCCCCCCCCCCCCCAAGCGCCGGGGGAGGGGCGGCATTTTGGGCTTCAAAATGTCTCCAACATTTGTGTACAAAGCGTCTAATGAAGTAGAAGGTGGGGCCACAACTTTGTCCAGCCAATCAGGAAGGAGGGAGGGAGGGAAGGGTTACCATTCTCACCACTACACATGGTCAAATATAGTTAGATGAATACATCACTTTCAAGTAACTATACACAATTTCTCATCCTTAATATAGTTAGACGAATACGCCACTTTCACATAACATGAATTTGAGTGAATTAGACTATAGAGTTACATTATCTTTGAAGAACCGCAAAAGCAATAATACATATTGAATAAAAAAAAGTGATGGAGCCAACATTTACCTCGAGCACTGTCACAGCCCCTGACCCCTATACTTCGGGAGGGGAGCCGTAAACGTTGAGTGGTGGTATCAGTGTTTATTAAAATACTTTGCAGCGGAATATTTCATTAGAACCGTAGTTAGGAAAAATGATCAGAGTTATTAAAATACCATGATTCTTATTTCATAAACTGGGATTAAACCCACTTTTAAACAAACATAGGTTTTATAAGGATAAACCCTAATTTACAAAATACGTTTCTTTATTCTGGTGACAAGCTACTTATTTAAGCTGGAAGCCCACATGCATCATTCCTTTGTATCTAACAAGTCACCCGAAACATGTTTAAAAATATTTGATCAGCAAGAAATACTGGTAAGTACATTCATTTATAAATGATACATTTTACAGTTACAATATTAAGTTGTTTTTACATCTGCCTGCTTACAAATTACCGAAAGGTACTTGTCACTCGACCGTATCTGTGACTGTAGTCATATTACTTATTGGCTAACACTTGTCCAATAAGTAACGTGTAGTAGCCTAGTAGGTAAGCCTTGTATACAAAACACCACAATACCAGTAGTAACCATTCTGTAAGTCTACAGAGACTTAATCACTATAATGTATTTAAAATCCTTTGAAAATATTTGGACTATCTGTCATGAGTTTAATGGGTTTAGAAAAACATCATGACAGCTTTGGAAAATCAGTTGTCTCACGCAAAATCTCTCACCTTGCAAGTTTATATTTAACAAGCCTTCTGGTGTTAAGCACCTAGATTAAACACAATGTAGTATATCTATATTAGTATAAACCCATAATCATAATGATAATCACGAGACATGAAACTTTACACGATGGCACAATGTCTTACCTTGTTAAGGTGGAGCTTTTGGATTCGTGTATAAGTTCCTTTCGATCGGAGAGGTACCGTTACAACTACTCGGGTATAATATTAGCCTTTTATATAAGAAATTTTGAGAGAGAAAATTTGATTTGGGACGAAAAGTGAAGTCCATAATTCCTCCCTATTTATACTTGAAATTGAGCATCTTCGCGTTGCGCGAAGAAACCTTCGCATCGTGCGAAGTTGATGTAGGGTTGTCGAGTCAGCCCTAGCTATGCCACGTGGCACAACACGTGTCAGGTAACGTATCACCGTTGCGTAACTTCCACGTCGCGTCGCGCAAAGGACAAAGAACTTTCTGGATAACTATTACAACTTCGCGTCGCACGAAGAATCTTAAGCATACTCCTTCGTGTCGCGCGAATGAGCAAAAATACTAAGGCGGCCCTTAAGCGGTTTGCGGCGAGGCGAGCGTGCGCCATCAAAGCGCCCACCGCACTTCGCCCGAGCCCGTGCCCGTGCGTGTCGGGTGCCTTGCACCCTCCGCTAGGACTACTGGGTGTGATTTGGCATATAAGAATATTCTCATGTGAGTTCTCTTCCTTATAAAGTGCTTACAAGTTTTGTAATTTAGCGATGTGGGACAAGAATTAGGAATCCTATTTATACCATGGTAGAAGCCTTCTATTTTCTTTCCTCTACCAATACGGGATGGAATTTTTTCTTCCTATACATTCTCCATTCTTCCTTTGTTTTATTTCTTATAATTTCTTCACCTCTTTTTTTTCATTCGGTTATAATTTATTGTAACGTAATCGGTTCCGCATTTAATAAAAATATCATATTACTTTTTAATTCTTGTCTTAACTATCAAACTTGTGCAAATATCACCCTTATCTTTTGTTGTAATACGTTTGAACATCCAACAATAGACCAGGGACTGATCTGAAAAATTATTATATCAATCCTTCATCTTCTTCCTTCCCTCTTTCCCGTCGAGGTTAGGTACCCCCCAACCGATTGCTGCGTAAAAATAGCCAAGTAATCACGAAAATGAATATCGCGAATCGTTAATCTGTTTAAAAACACGTTTATCATATCTTTACATGGGATTAAGATAACTAAACTATTCAATATTCAAACTCGTCAATTCGCGATGAATCCGTCGTGGTTAGGCTATATATGCACGTTTATATCACAATTAAACGAAACCACACAAACCTAAGAGCATCGCTATCATATCCCCTAAGTCAATTGCATCTCCAAACCAGTTTAAGATTGAGATTGGCTTCGTGTTTTGGCCGAACCCTAACCCGTATGTAATTACCAATTCAGGTCTGCTTCAGGTAACCGAACTATGGATTTTAGTCGGATTTTAACAAGGATCAAAAGCCCTCGATCAATTTCTATTGACGAAGAGCTATTAATCCTCAATTGGGATTAAAATCAAATTAGGGTTCTTATCTAATTGGGGTTTCTTAACATAACCTATTTATTGTTTAAGTTTCTGTCATATAACAAATTGAGAAGCTGGCCTGATGGCCAGCACTTGTTTGGTATGTGACGAACCGGCCTGGGGCGCGGGTTTGAATCCCCCATGCCTGGTTTTTATATGTTTTTATTCATTTTTGATTTAAAATGCTTTAAACTAGTTATTTATAATAATAATATTAATATTAAGGTAACAATATTTATTATTATTATTATTATTATTATTATTATTATTATTATTATCATTTTTATTATTTATTTAAAACCCTAGCGATCCCAAATCCGTTATTTCATACTTCCTTACTTGTTTATATTCGTTAGATTATTTATATTGTTGGAAAATTTAATTATAGGCAAAATAGTCGGAAATCTTCGCGGAACTAACCTACTCGTTTAAATCTTTTCGCGTAAGGATCTATATGTTAAGGTGAGTAATTCACACCCCTTTTTCTGTTTTTTTTTTTATTTTTGGGGTAGCATGCGTTCCACAAATTACTTTATTTTGTATTATAGAGTCCTCAACCACAATTCATATAAATGCGTTTACGTGTAATTGCTCGTTAATTGTTATATGCTTATTTGACAAAGTGTTTATTTATTGTTATGGTGAACCTCATCCTCATTGGTATGATAATACACCCGTCTTAGTAGCTTGACTTTGTGTCATGATGAACGGATTTTATTTGCTATTATTGCAATTAATTGTTTTAGTTACCGCATCCGCATTGAATTGTTATTTAATATTATGTATACATTGAAAACTTGTGTTTGCTCACCAACCGTTGTGTTGACAAAATATATACATTTTTACGCATGTTGCAGGTACCTATATTGGATGAACGAAGTTGAAGCAAGTAGATAATACCGTTAGGATATCAACGAATATTATCTAGAAATTTATTTGTTATGTTTTATTTGGATAACGTTTATTTAAATTTTGTGATGTACTTTGGTTATTTTAAATTTAATAATTAGTTATTGTCACTATATCATTGTTAGTATCTTGTGAGCTACTGTGCAATCAGTTGCGCCCCGGCATTTCCGTCGTAGGTTGGGGAGTGACAGATTGGTATCAGAACCGAAGGCTGTAGGATAGGTGGTTAGAAAAACGACCCAGTAGCATGCTTAGGGTCACATACGTGCTTATGTGCTACCCTAATTGTTTTATTATATTTGATTGTCTTAGCTTGATTAATTAATTAATTGAATTTTTAAATAATTGATGTACACACACACAACTCCGAGGTTATCCTTATACTCAAAATCACTTTTAAACTAATTGATGTACACACGCACAACTCCGAAGGTATCCTTATCCTCAAAATCATTTTTTTAAACTTTAGATGTTATTTTGGGAAATTCCTTAAGAATTTCATGAATTTTTTTTCATTCTTCCTTAAAGTATGGGAAGGTGTGACGAGTTTTTGTAGTAACTGGAAGGGGGAGAACACTATGAACGAAGCTTGGCAAAACGATTCCGAGAATCAAAGGGAAGATGCTATTCCTTTCCTGGAGATTTAAATCCGAACATAGTATTTGATCTCATAGGCCAAAGCGAAAACGTGTCACATACTTCAAAGCTTTAAGTAGTCTGGTGGTTATCTTGAATAAAGATGACTGCATTCCTCGTTTATAACCGAATTCACGGTAATACGTGGCTAAACTCGATTTTCTCAATATTGTTTTATTGAATGAATGAGTGATGTAAAAGAGTGATTCTTAAAATACTTCAATTGTTTACTCCAACCTCCTTATTTTGAAATTTTTAACTGTTTTGTTGGAGATCCATGGTGGTTCATGGACAATCCAACACCCAACATTTTGATTTTTATTTTGAATTTCGATCATTTTATTGGATAAACATGGTGGTTCATGAAAAATCCAATCATATGTTTTAACTATTTTAAATTTTATTCGTTAATGGAAACATGAAAATCCATGGTGGTTTTGGATGTTTCAATTATCCGATAAAATTTTTAAAATTTTAACATTATTTTATTATTATTTAAGAATGTTTTAAATCTTCAATCCTCAACCTCAATCACAACCTCAACCTCAAAATAATAACCAAACTTGACCTATTTTAATATTTTACTTTCATAGCAACCTCACGAATTTCCTCATCTCATAAACTTTCATATTTTGTCCTCATAGTATGTCTTCCGGTCGCTACGTTCATTCCACAAGAAACAAAAAGAACTCCAAGAAGAAGATGGCCTCATATTTTGCCAAGGAGATGGCTACTATGCTCCCCGAACTCATGATCCAAATGCAAACTATTAATGCCGCCACCGCAACCTCAAACCCCGTTGCTTTTTCCTACAAACAATTCACCTTTGCTAACCCTCCCCAATTTGTTGGAGATAAGGATGCTACTATCCTCCTCCAATGGTTTGAGCGCATGGAGAGCATTTTCCTCTATTGCCAATGTCCCGAGGACAAGAAAACCACTTATGCTTCAAGTGTCTTCGAGCCAAGAGCTCTTACATGGTGGAACAATGAAAAATTCTCCTGTGGAGCCGAAGTCGCCATGGCTATGTCGTGGGACGCCCTCAAGGAAATCATGCTCACGGAGTTCTGCCCGAAACATGAGATACAAAAATTGGAAAACGAGTTTTGGGTGCTTAAACAAGAAAGCGGTGATAGTGACACTTACGACAACCGATTCCATGAGCTTAGTTTGTTAGTTCCCCATTTGGTTACCCCCCTCTTTCGAGCCATTGATAAGTACATAAGTGGGCTACCTCTACAAATTCAAGACTCCGTATTCAGTAGCAAACCGCAAAGCCTTCGCGATGCCATCTCTCTTGCTTCTACCTTGACCGAAAACCACGTTAAGGCCGGGACCTTGACGAGGAAGAATACCAAGAAATCCACCGAGAAGGCCACAACCGAACCCGCAAAGGATTTTAAGGCCGAATCTTCTTCCAAGCCCGATAACCATGCTAACCACTACTTCATCAACAAGAAAAAACGCAAGGCTGACCACCGAAACTATGCTTTAACCCAATCCAATCCGGCACCTCAAACCTAACAAGCCTATCCCAATAAGAAACCCTATACCGCGCCTCACCCATTGTTCACCAATTGCAACCGTTATGGTCAACTTGCCAACACTTGTCGCGAAGTTACGCGTGGACACATCGCTCCACAACGGTTAGTTCCGCAAGACTCTCAACCTCGTACCAGACCGTTTGCTTAACCCAATGCTCCTCTTAGGGCTTGCTATAATTGTGGAGACCCCAATCACCTCCGCAATGCTTGCCCTCGACTTGCTTATGCTCACCAAGCTTAAGTTATACCCACTCCTTACTACACCACCCAAGCCTACCAAGTCCAAAAATATCAACCTCAAGTCCCTCCACTCGTTGCTTCTCAAATTCCTCAAATCATGGCTCCCATGCAACCGGTTCAAGTTCCCGCTATTCAAGCTCCACCAACAAATCAAGCCGCTCAAGCAACCCAAGATGCTCGTGGGCGTGCTTTCATGCTCAATATGAACCAAGCGCAAAACTCTAATGATGTAGTGAACGGTACGTTTCTCGTGAATAATCATTCTACCTCGGTTTTATTTGATACGGGTGCCGATAGGAGTTTCATTTCATTTGATTTTGAGTACATACTTGCCAAGCCCTGTGTTAAGTTATCTAAGCCTTTCTCGGTAGAAGTTGCTAATGGTAGTTCGATTGTTATTGATTCTGTCATCTGCAATTGCACTCTCACCCTCAATAAACATAGATTTTCTATTAACCTCATACCGATGAAGATGGGAAGCTTTGATGTCATAGTAGGTATGGATTGGTTATCTTTACATCATGCCGAAATCTTGTGCTTCGAGAAGTATATTCGAATTCCTCTCCCAAACTGTGTGGTCTTAAACGTTTATGGAGAAAGACCTTTCTTGAAACTCAAGATCATGTCTTGTTTTGAAGCCCAACGTTATTTACGCAAGAAATACGTGGCTTTTCTAGCCCATGTAACCGAGAAGAAATCTGAAGAGAAGAAGAAAATTTCTGATATCCCGATCGTCCGTGATTTTCCCGACGTTTTCCCCGAAGACGTTTCCGGACATCCTCCCGCTCGACAAGTCGAGTTTCGTATCGATCTGGTACCTGGAGCTAACCCTGTTGCCAAATCACCTTACCGTCTTGCACCCTCCGAAATGCAAGAACTTTCGAAACAACTCCAAGAACTTTCGGACAAGGGCTTTATTCGTCCTAGTTCTTCTCCAAGGGGCGCACCAGTTTTATTCGTAAAGAAGAAAGATGGAACTTTCCGTATGTGCATTGATTACCGTCAACTCAACAAACTCACCATTAAGAACCGTTACCCTTTACCTCGTATCGATGACTTGTTCGACCAACTTCAAGGAGCTGCTTGCTTTTCGAAAATCGACCTCCGTTTGGGTTATCATCAACCACGTGTCAATGATGAAGATATACCCAAAACCGCATTCCGAACTCGATATGGGCATTACAAATTTTGTGTTATGCCTTTTGGGCTAACCAATGCACCCGCAGTTTTTATGGATCTCATGAACCATATTTGCAAACCTTACTTGGATAAATTCGTAATTGTTTTCATCGACGATATTCTAATCTATTCCAAAACTGAAACCGAGCACAAGAATCACTTACATGTTATTCTCAATCTCTTGAGAAAAGAACAACTTTATGCCAAGTTCTCTAAGTTCGATTTTGGCTAAAGGAAGTTCAATTCTTGGGCCACGTCGTAAACGAAAAAGGTATACATGTTGATCCCGCCAAAATTGAAGCTGTCAAGAATTGGAAAACCCTGACTTCTCCCACCAAAGTTCGATCTTTCCTTGGTTTAGCGGGATATTACCGTCGTTTCATCCGAAACTTCTCTAAAATTGCTTTTACCTCTCACCGCCTTAACTCACAAGGGTAAGCCTTATGAGTGGGGGTTGAAGCAAGAAGAAGCCTTTCAAACCATAAAGGACATGCTTTGTAATGCTACGATTATAACACTCCCCGAGGGAAATGATGATTTCATTGTCTTTTGTGATGCTTCTAACCAAGGTCTTGGTTGTGTTCTTATGTAACGAGGCAAGGTTATTGCTTACGCCTCGAGACAACTCATGATCCATGAGAAGAATTATACGACACACGATCCTGAGCTTGGAGCCGTTATATTCGCCCTAAAAATGTGGAGACACTATCTCTATGGTACGAAATGTGTCGTTTACACCGACCATAAGAGTCTTCAACACATATTCGATCAAAAAGAGCTGAACATGAGACAACGACGATGGGCCGAGTTACTTAGCGACTATGATTGTGAGATTCGCTACCATCCTGGTAAAGCGAATGTCATGGCCGACACCCTTTGTCGAAAGGAACATGTTAAATTCGTGTTGCTTAATTGCATGATTAATCAACCCGATCTTCTTTGTTGCATCTATGAATCTCAGAACGTCTCCGTCACCGAAGGCAACATGTATGACGAGATGTCATGTGGTGCCGAACTTCAACTTGAATCTAAACAAAATGGCTTGATTTATTTCATCAACCGCTTATTGACGGGCGACCCGTAGGAAAGCAACTAAGTGAATTAAAAGATATAAATATGCTTTCGGGATTAAGTTAATTTCGTGGAATTAGTTGACTACGGTTGTTCGTGTGTTTGCAGGTTTGAGGAGCTAGAGAGTGACGTTACGAGAACACGGGCAAAAACGGTGAAGAAAACGGAGCTGGAACGCGAGAGATACAAAGAAAACAAGTCGCGGGAATGAGCTCCACAGTGGCCCACGGTCCAGACCGTGGACCACGGTCCACCTGAAGCAAACATTCCAGAGTACACCGTACCGCGGAGGAACAAGGCGACCGTGGACCACGGTCCAGACCGTGTCCCACGGTCCAGCTTGACTAACTGTTGACTTTGGTTAACCGTGGACCACGGTTCACACCGTGGCCCACGGTCCGGGGCGGAGACACACATGCATGTCTTTTAATAGGCCATTTTTGAGTGACTTTTGAACTACTTTTTCACTTAGGATGGCTAAGGGCGATTTTTGAAGAACAAGAACACTATTTTGGGTCTTTGTATCATTGGGTTTATGTTTGGGATTGCTAGTAACAAGATTCTTGACACAACAATAATCTCTCGAGCCATGAGTGGCTAGTTTCGTGGTATTTCTCTCGGGATGAAAGGTTCTTTGCAAAACACTTTTGTTATTGTTCTTGAACTTGGATTGATTATCTAAAATGTTTTGTTAGCATAATCTTGTGTTTGTGTGATTGTTTGTAACTTGTCCATATTGTTTCTATCTAGCTTTTAGCCATATGTTCTTGGTGTCGTTGGCAATCGAGATTTAGTGGGAAGAATTAGAAAGAATAGTATTGATTGATTGTGAAGTAACAACCTCGCATTCTAGGAATCCAAGTACTTAGTTCTTGATTAATCACAAACAATTGCATGTACACAAAACCGAGATATTACGGTTTATCCATTGAATGTTAACAAGAGTGTTGAGAAATAACCCGAACCCCAAGAGGAATACTTGTTTAATTATTCGTTTACAACTTTGGTTTAGTTTAATTTAGTGTTAAAAATCAAATCAAATCCAACTTGGAAATTACTTTGTGTCATTACATTTATCTTAGTTTAATCGTTAAGCTACTTGGTTAACACATTTTCCACAAACTCTTCGTGTTCGATACCCACTTACTGCTATCTATTTAGTTGTATTTGGTTTAAGTTTGAGTGAGCCTTCGACCTCACGTCAAATTTTGGCGCCGTTGCCGGGGAGTAGTGTGCAACGTGTGTTACTCTTTTAGTTGTTTTTTTAATTGTTATTGTCAGTTTTACGTGGGTTGAGTTAGTGTGCAGGTATCTACAGGTATATGTATACGCGAAACTCTCGGTCTTCATCACCGTTAGTTTTTGATCTGGAAATCGAAAGATCTGCTCGTCAGAATCGGATTCTTCAAAGGGAGAATAAGATTACTAGGACACCAAGCACACACAGTCAAACAACTGACACCACAAACATGGCTCGGGTCAATCTATACCTCCTATACCACCACTCATCAATCCAGAAAATCCGCCCAATGAAACCGTTACCACTACAAATCCTACTAGTGAGTCCACTTCGACCGTGTTTAGCTTTCAACCACCATCTAACCTTCTGCCCTTAACTAATTTCATGCCCACTCAAGGACAATCATCGAACTCACAACAACAATCACCTTTCCAATCTCAACAAAACCCGCCTTATAATCAACCGTACACGTTACCACAAGACCCACCCATCATCCATACTTCACCGGGTCTTAGGTCGGGCCCGCACTCGTTTGGTAGGCCGCGTTATGGCGATAATAGCGAAGGGTATGAAGATTATGAAGAGGGATATTCGAGTGGGGGAGATGGAAATCAAGTAAGGGTGCAAGGTCAATTAGGTTATGTTCCGCAACAACAAATGCAACAACGGGGTGGGCCACATGTCATTCAAGCACCATTGCAACAACCACAACCATTGCAACAAGTTCCTCCACAACCTCATTTTCAACAACCTCAACAACCGATACCTCAACCTCAATTCCAACAATATCCACCGCCAAGGCCCGTGTATAGGCAAATGGGTCAACCGAGAGTACCAATAGGGGTACCGAGAAGGCATGTGAGAGAGATGGCTAAGGGAATTGAGGCTCACTTTCGACCGATCATTACAAACAACCCATCTCCGGTGGTCATTCCTCAACATCAAAATGGAAGAACATTTGAGGTTAGAACCAACGCACTCCAAAGTTTACCAAAGTACAAGGGTTTAGCAACCGAAGAACCCTATTTCCATTTGGAGGCATATGAATCGATTTGCAACACGATCGGGGGTCAAGGTTTTTCACCGGATGAGGTCAAGTTGGTTTTATTCCAATTTTCGTTAGAAGATAAGGCAAAGAGATGGTTTTACACATTGCCTTCCGCATCAATTTACACTTGGGCCGAGATGCAACAAAGGTTCTTGGAAGAGTTTTACACGGCCCAGAAGACAAATGATGCAAGACGAAGTTTGAGAAGCTTCCAACAACAATCGGGTGAGATGTTTCATGAAGCCTTTAAGCGATTCAACATGATGATAAAGAATTGTCCTCACCACGGTATTGCTCCTTGGGAATTGTTGAACGCTTTTCATGAAGGGTTGAGTATGGAAGATGAGCGGGACTTAATGTCAATCACGAATGGTACATTCGGTACCAATTATGAACAAGATGATTGGGCATTTTTGGAGCAAATGTCGGTTACATCGAAGAGAAAAGCTCAAACCGCAAGAAGAGCAAGACCGGCTACCATGAGACCAGAAGTGCATGCGGTTCACAATGAACAACAAATGCAACAATGGGGTGGGCCACATGTCATTCAAGCACCATTGCAACAACCACAACCATTGCAACAAGTTCCTCCACAACCTCATTTTCAACAACCTCAACAACCGATACCTCAACCTCAATTCCAACAATATCCACCGCCAAGGCCCGTGTATAGGCAAATGGGTCAACCGAGAGTACCAATAGGGGTACCGAGAAGGCATGTGAGAGAGATGGCTAAGGGAATTGAGGCTCACTTTCGACCGATCATTACAAACAACCCATCTCCGGTGGTCATTCCTCAACATCAAAATGGAAGAACATTTGAGGTTAGAACCAACGCACTCCAAAGTTTACCAAAGTACAAGGGTTTAGCAACCGAAGAACCCTATTTCCATTTGGAGGCATATGAATAGATTTGCAACACGATCGGGGGTCAAGGTTTTTCACCGGATGAGGTCAAGTTGGTTTTATTCCAATTTTCGTTAGAAGATAAGGCAAAGAGATGGTTTTACACATTGCCTTCCGCATCAATTTACACTTGGGCCGAGATGCAACAAAGGTTATTGGAAGAGTTTTACACGGCCCAGAAGACAAATGATGCAAGACGAAGTTTGAGAAGCTTCCAACAACAATCGGGTGAGATGTTTCATGAAGCCTTTAAGCGATTCAACATGATGATAAAGAATTGTCCTCACCACGGTATTGCTCCTTGGGAATTGTTGAACGCTTTTCATGAAGGGTTGAGTATGGAAGATGAGCGGGACTTAATGTCAATCACGAATGGTACATTCGGTACCAATTATGAACAAGATGATTGGGCATTTTTGGAGCAAATGTCGGTTACATCGAAGAGAAAAGCTCAAACCGCAAGAAGAGCAAGACCGGCTACCATGAGACCAGAAGTGCATGCGGTTCACAATGAAGAACCTCAAGTTTCTAATCAAGTATATGATGTATGCACGAGTTGTAACGCATTGGGACATGCAAGTGAAATGTGTCCCGGTGTGGATGGGCAAGTTGAAGAGGTGAATGCAATTCAAGATCAAGGGGGTGGTCGAAATTATAACATGAATTCAAATACCTACCACCCCGGGTTGAGGAATCATCCCAATTTTCGATATGGCAACCAATCGGCTCAACTCAAACCTAACTTTCAAGGGACTTCGCAAACCCACTTTGTTCCTTGTCAACAATATTTCAATCAAGGGAACAACCAAGGTGGGAACAATCAAGGAAGTCAAAATCACTTTAAAGGAACGGGTGGAGGTCAAAGTGGGTCTTCGGGGCAAAGTTCATCAAGTGGAAATGAAGTAATGGATATGTTGAAGTTAATGCAACAAGACATGCAAAAAAGGAATCAACTGATGAAGCCCTAATGCAAAAAGATGAAGTTCGGGACAAGGCCATCCAATCATTGACCACACAAATGGGTCAACTTGCAACCGAGGTGGCGGAATTGAAGAAAAACAAAGGGAAATTGCCAAGCAACACCAAGGTAAACCCTTCTCATAACTCGTCTCGTAATGTTCCTATTAATCATGTTAGTGTGTTGAGAAGTGGTAAAGAGTATAAGGCGAATTTGTCGCCGGATTTGGTTGATGGGGAAGTTAAGGGTATCACGGGTAAGGAAAGTGATGATGAAGAAGTTGAAACTAATAAACCCACTAAACATTTCACTTCTGAGAAACCAACCCAAGCCTCGGGTCAAGCCCAAAATTTAAATGACAACAACAAGGAAGGGGAGTTAAATGTAATTCCATTTTCTTCGGCTTTACTTGACCCGGGCAAGAAAAATGTAATTTCACTCAAAAGGAGGAAATGTGGGAGGTGTTTAAGCAGGTTAAAGTAAACTTACCTTTACTTGAAGCAATAAAACAAGTGCCCGCTAACGCAAAATTTTTGAAAGTGTTATGCACTCAAAAGAGGCAACAAAAAGTGCCTAAACGGGTGGACTTAACCGAGCGGGTAAATGCGGTTTTAAAAGGAAATCTCCCTCCTAAGCTACAAGATCCGAGAACACACCTAATTAACATTCAAGCAGGTGATTTTCAAATGTTGAGGGCGTTATTGGATCTTGGGGCCGGGGTGAGTATTCTTCCGGTGGGTTTGTATGACCAATATGACTTTGGTCCCTTGAAACGTGTGGAGAACACTGTTGTATTGGCCGATTTGTCTCATAAACTCCCCCGTAGAATCGTACGGGATGTAATTGTGAAGGTAGAGGATTTTTATTATCCCGTGGATTTCTTGGTTTTGGATTATTCATCGGGCGACTCAAGTCAACAATAAAATGTTATCTTGGGTCGACCATTCTTGAACACGGCTCATACCATCATTGATTTTAGGTTTGGTGCTGTTGACATGGCGTTTTGGCAACTGGAAAATGCGTTTAAATGATTTTACTCATGTTGCTAATTCTTTGAGTGGTGAAGAGTGTTTTTGGGCAGATTTTGTAGATCATTGTAATCCTCATGAGTATGATGAGGATTGTATGGAAGCTTGTATTTGTGATGATTCTAAACAGGTACACCTGTGTGCGTTGCGGATGGAGGGGCACAAACAAAATGCCTTAGCTTTGCAAGAGAAAAGACCACCATGGACACATCAAATGGAGAGCTTGCCAAAGGAAATCAACTCGGACACAACACCATCCTTGGAGTGTCCACCAAAGGTGGAGTTGAAGGAGCTTCCAAGTCACTTGGAGTACGTTTTCTTAGGAGAGAATGAAACCCTACTGGTTATCATTGCTTCTAATTTGGAGGAAGTTCAAGAGCAGGCATTAGTGAAGGTGTTAGGAGCACATAAGGCAGCCATTGGATGGACGCTTGCAGATATGAAGGGTATTAGTCCTTCTATTGTTATGCATAAAATAATTACAGATGAGGAGGCTAAACCAACACGAGAGACTCAAAGGAGATTGAACCCAAACTTGCGGGAAGTGGTGAAGAAGGAGGTGATCAAGTGGTTGGATGCGGGGATCATTTATCCCATTTCGGACAGTGCATGGATGAGCCCGACACAGGTAGTGTCCAAGAAAGCCGGTATTCAGGTAATAAAGGATGATAATGGTGAACAAATCGCCACCCGACCAGTAACCGGGTGGTGAGTGTGCATCGATTATAGAAAATTAAATACCGCCACCTCAAAAGACCATTTTTCGTTACCATTCATTGATCAAATAATTGAAAAACTTGTGGGTCAAAAATATTATTGTTTTTTGGATGGGTATTCGGGATATAATCAAATTGCAATCCATCCCGATGACCAACACAAAACCACTTTTACTTGTCCATATGGTACCTTGCTTTTAGACGTATGCCATTTGGATTGTGTAACGCCCCAGCCACTTTTCAAAGATGTATGATGAGCATATTTTCGGACATGGTCGGGGATTCACTTAAAGTTTTCATGGATGACTTTTCCATTTTTGGGTCAACCTTCAAGTCTTGTTTCAATGATTTAGAAAAAGTTTTAAAACGATGTGTCGAGACAAACTTGGTTTTAAGTTGGGAGAAAAGTCATTTCATGGTGCAAGAAGGTTTTGTGTTGGGCCATGTGGTTTCAAGTAGGGGGATGGAAGTCGATCAAGCAAAGATAAAAGTAATTTCATCCTTGCCACCCCCGAAAAATGTAAAAGGGGTGAGATCGTTTTTGGGACATGCCGGGTTCTATAGAAGATTCATTAAGGGTTTTAGTGTGATTTCAAAACCCTTATGCAATATTTTGTTGAAGGATGTCCCTTTTGAGTTTACTAATGAGTGTTTGCAAGCGTTTGATAGTTTGAAGAAAAAGTTAGTGCAAGCACCAATTTTGCAATCACCGAATTGGTCAACACCGTTTGAAATCATGTGTGATGCTAGCGACAACACGATGGGAGCGGTTTTGGGTCAAAGAGTGGATAAAAAGCCGGTGGTGATTTATTATGCGAGCAAGACTTTATCCGAGGCACAATTGAACTACACCCCAACCGAAAAGGAGTTGCTTGCGGTGGTGTATGCCTTAGATAAGTTTCGCTCATATATTTTGGGAAGCAAATTGTGGTGTACTCGGATCATAGTGCGGTGCGGTATTTGATGGAGAAGAAAGATGCAAAGCCGTGTTTGATTCGATAGGTGTTATTGTTGCAAGAATTCGATCTTGAAATTCGTGACAAGAAGGGATGTGAAAATGTCGTTGCCGATCACTTGTCAAGAATCACCCTTGAGGGTGTTGATGATCCGAAGGAGATAAACGAGAAATTTCCGGATGTATAGTTGCTTGTTGTTTCGACTGCACGTGGTATGCCCATTATGTCAATTATTTGGCCACGGGTGCGATTCCAGAATATTGGTCCAAGAAGAGAAGGCAACAATTTGCGGCCCAAGTTAAGCAATAAATTTGGGATGAGCTGAATCTTTTCAAGATTGGAGCGGATCAAGTAGTAAGAAGATGTGTACCCGAGAATGAAGTACAAGAGATCTTGAAACACGCCCATTCATCGGCATGTGGGGGCCATTTTAGCGGCTCTAAAACGGGGTACAAGGTACTTATGTGTGGATTCTATTGGCCGACGATCTTCAAGGATGCTAGTGAATACGCTCGGCATTGTTTAAATTGCCAACGAATTGGGGGTATATCGAAACGGAATGAAATGCCCTTACAACCCATTTTGGTTGTAGACATTTTTGATGTGTGGGGTATAGACTTCATGGGCCTGTTTCCAAATCATGCGGGTACTTGTACATTCTTGTTGCGGTCGATTACGTGTCAAAATGGGTCGAAGCGGTTGCAACAAGAACTAATGATCATTCCGTGGTGTGCAAGTTTGTTCAATCCAACATCTTCTCAAGATTTGGGATTCCCCGAGTTATCATAAGCGATGGTGGATCACATTTCAAGAATTTTGCATTTGGCAAATTGTTGAAGCGTTATGGTGTGAATCACCGAATTGCAACCCCCTATCATCCTCAAACAAGTGGCCAAGTTGAAGTGTCGAATCAATAAATCAAAGAAATTTTGATGAAGACGGTTCGGGTTGATGCATTGTGGGCTTATCGCACGGCTTACAAGACACCGATTGGTACCACTCCGTATCGGTTGGTGTATGGGAAGGGGTGTCATTTGCCAATGGAGTTAGCTCACCGGGCATTCTGGGCAATTAAGAGCCTTAATTTGGATTATAAGGAAGCCGGTGAGTTAAGAAAGTTGAAATTGAACGAGTTGGAGGAAATCCGGGATAAGGCGTATGAATGTGCTTTAAATTACAAAGAGAAATTGAAGAGGGTGCATGATGCCAAGATACCGAGACGAACATTTGAGGCTGGGAAAAAAGTGTGGCTTTACAATTCAAGACTCAAATTGTTTCCCAGGAAGCTCAAGAGCAAATGGATAGTCCCGTTTGTGTTCACAAGGGTCGGGAAGTTTGGTGATGTGGAAATTGAGGACATGCAAAGTCAAGCTAAACAAGTGGTGAATGGCCATCGTCTCAAACTGTGACATTCGTCAATTTCGGGTCACTTTTGTTATGTAAACCCGACCCGTTTGTAACCCGAACATTTTAAATATATAAAATATTGGATCTTGTCATTTAAAATATATAAAATATATAAAATATTGTTTTTTTTATATTATGCATTGTTTGACCATTTAAACATACCCATTTTTATGCAAACCATAAAAGAATCTTTATACCCAACCCTTCACTCCTTCCCTATATATACACACCCATCTTCTTCATTTTACTCTTGCCACATCTCCAAAAAAACTCTCTCAAACCTCCATAGATTCAAGGTTGTTATTTCTTATGTATTTTTTGAAGTTTTGACTTCTCAAGTCAAACTAACTATAGTCTTTCATTATAACGTGTTCATCTAACATTACTAACTCTTGAATATGGTGGTACAACATATATATAATAGATACCCCTTTTTTCCTTTATTTGTTACTTCACCGACTTTGGTTGGTTAAGTTTCGAATGTCATAAGGCAAGGCTTCATGGAGGACTTCGTGTTCTTGATATATATTTACACACACATAACTTATTATACATATCACTTATGACTAACTTCTAACCCTTTAGTTTGTTCATCTTATTTACAAGTTCCATGGTGTGGGTTTGTATAAGACTAACCTCGGTTTAACCGAAACTAGTCCAAACCGGAAACCGAACTTTTGTTTACTAGTTTTGTTAAAATAGTTGTTTAAACATGTTTATTGCTAGATTTGAGTTTCAAAAATCATTTTTACAAGTTCTTTGATATTAAGCATATGGAATCCATCTATGAATTCGTTGGGAGATGGAAACTGAACTAAACCGAAACTTTTGCTTAAAAGACTTGTAGTTAACTTTTTTTGTTGTAAAATTTAAGTTTTCTTCATTTTTAAACCAATATAAAAGTTCTATGATATTTAGGCATGTAGAAACCATCTATGAACTATTTGTGAGATGGAGACCGAACTATACCGACTTTTACTCGCTTAAGACACACAAGTGTGTTTTTAGTTATCAAGACTTGTATATTTCTTTAAAAAAAATAGTTTACAAACTGATTTTAATTATTTTTCTTAAGTACTTGGAATAGTTGGATCCAACTTGATCTCATAACATAGTTTGGACCGACAAAACCGAACACTCGCTTAACGTGCGTTGTTAGTTCTAAACAATAGATCTACGTACTTGGTTAAGTGTTAGTATGTTTTAATGAGTTATCTCATAACAATTAATATTTTGGAAAGTTGACTTTGGGTTCGACCATTTGTCAAGACCCGAACCGACAACCCGAACACTCGTTAAAAACCCGTTTTAGTATCTTTAGCCTAATGGAACTTGCATTTTAGCATTTTCCCCACCTTATTACTTAACATTGGTTAAGTAAATATTAAGGTTAGATACTTTAACCCGGTTTTGAGCAAACTTACATTTTTTAAAAGGGTTATTATTATAAATTCTTAAATAGTTACATTTTAAACCTTGAACTTTAATTGATTAGTTTTTGCAACAATTATTTTATTTAAAGATCTTCAAGACAACCTTTCTAAATCCAAGACTTTCTTTTATTCAGGCTTCATACGTTAAACTCGTCGTTCCGGCAAATCTCCAAATAATCAATCTTTCAAGTTTATTACTTGAACGTGAGTAACTTCATACCCCGTTTTCTATCTTTTATTTTGGGGGTGACATTTCAACTTATCTAAACTAAATGTTTTATACTTGGGGTCTTAAACCACAAACGTTGTTGTATACCTTACTTGAATAATTGCTCGATTTGGTGTTCTATGCTTATTTGACTATTTGTTTATCGCTTTTGGATGGTGGAACTATAAATCCTAGACCATTTGGCAACCCCTCATGGCAAGGTGTCGTTAACGTAATGCAATTAACGATAACTATAAAATCCTAAACTATTTGGCAACCCCTTATAGTTGGGTGTCGATAACTTGTTAGCGATAACTATTTATCCAAGTTTATAGCTATTATTTATGGTTTTGAATACTAGTTTTGTGGCTTTTCATACTATAAATCTATTGTTCAAACTTATGAATTGCTCACCAACCTTTGTGTTGATAAACTTTATTTTATGAAATGTTACAGGTTTGCATCTAGGTTGATTATGGAGTTCGGTGAAGAAAACATCACAAATACCGTTAGGATATTAGCAAAATTGAACAATATTTGATTTGCTATATTTTGTTATATTTTGTTGTATTTGAGTTATGAATATTCGGTTATGTGACATTTTCGATGTTGTGAAATGAAATGAGTTTGTTAAATATTGTCGCTTTAAATAGTGTCATGCGCTTATGAGCAATCGTTGCACCCCGGCATGTTCCGCCGCCTTTGGTCGGGGTGTGACAGATTGGTATCAGAGCCATGAAAATTAAGATAGGTGGTTAGACGTAACGACCTAGAATTGTTATGCTTAGGGTCCTATACGTGTGTTCATACGTGTTTACTCTATCTAATTGTTCATATCGCATGTTTATTTATTAACTTGTTTAAAATTCACCAATATCCTAAATGATCACATACACACACTTTCATAGTATTTCCAAGGTATCCTTACCTTAAAACGCAAAAAGTAGATTTTCATTGTGTTTTATGGATTACAAGATTAACTTGGATCCCGTTGTTTCAAATCCCTTAAAGGTTGTGTTTATTTCGGGTTTGTAGCCATCATAGGAAACGAGAAATTATAAAATGACCATTTGACAAAAAGATTCCAAGAATCGAAGGTGATTTACTTACCTGGGATGGTTGAGTTATAATGCTCGTTTTCTAGGCCATAAATCGTGTTATCAATGTCAATACTTTAAGTAGTCGAATGCGAGCGTTCCGGTCGCCATCCTAATTTTCGGTGTTAAAACAATAGAACTACGGTGATTTCGTGGACTAGTGTTTTGACATGACGTTGTATCTCGATTTATTGTGTTATTATCGTTATTTGAGTCGAAAACATGAAAAAGTTTCGGTGGTTCGTACACATGTTTAGACTCCAATATGTTGTTTTATAAAACTTTTTAGTGTTGGAATATCAAGTCATGGTGGTTCATGCACGATTTTTCCAACTCTATAAATCTCAAAATCTCAAATTTTTAAGCTTTAAATTCTCAAAAAAAAAAAAAAAACCATTTACTATTGTTTTCGGTTTTGTTATTTATAAACAAAGTTTTATATTTTATCTAACACTAACATCTTCTCCATACTAACTCTAGGATTCACAAATCAAAAATCGAAATCTTATTTTATTTTATACACCTTTATATTCATTTCTTTTTTACCCAAAAACTTATTACATTTTCTTTATAATTTTTTTAGCATGCCTCCGCTAAGACGCCAACCGCGCAAGAACTCCACTCGACGTGTAGCCGCCATCATCGCCAAGCAAATGGCTGCTGTGATTCCCGAACTAATAACCCAAATACAAGCAAACCAACCCACACCCGTTGTTGCACCTATTGAGCCCAAACCCGCATCCTACCTGCTTAAACAATTTACTTGTGCCAACCCGTCCGAATTCTATGGAATCAACTGTGCGACTACGTTGTTGCAGTGGTTCGAATCTGTGGAGAATGTGTGTTTACACAGCGAATGCCCCGAAGCGAAAAAGACAAACTTCGCTTCAAGCATGTTTAGGGGAACCGCCCTAACTTGGTGGGGTAGTGTCATGCACCTCCAAGGTACGGATATGGCCATGGCTCTTCCATGGGCCAAGCTTAAGGCGCTGATGAAGAAGAAATTCTGTCATAAACACGAGCTCCAAAAGATTGAGGTAGAATTTTGGGACCTAAAACAAGAAGGTGGTGATAACGCCGCTTACTCACTCCGTTTCCACGAGCTAAGCGTTCTTGTACCTCACTTGGTCACCCCAACCGAACGTGAAATTGACAAATATATTGGGGGTTTACCGATGAAAATCCGGGACTCAGTCATGAGTAGCAAACCCGCGAACCTTGAGGAAGCCATCACGTTAGCCGGTTGGCTATCGGAAAATCACGTGAAGGAGGGTACCCTAACCCTCAAGAAAACAATCGAGAAAGCCAAAACCGAGCCCGCTCCCCAAGCCAAGATTGAACCCGCACCACAAGCTATAAACTACTCCAACTCCTCCCGACACAACAACAACAACAAGAAGAAACCCAAGACTAATTACCGAAACTTTGCCGTCACCCAACCTCAACCACCACAACAAGCCCAAACTCTTCCCCAAAACCGAAAACCATATATTGGTAACTCCCCACTATGTAACACTTGCCAACTTCACCACCCAACGAACTCGCCGTGTCGCCATTGTACAATTTGTAATCGATTTGGTCACTTCCCCAACACATGCCGATCCACCCAACGAAACCAACCCAACCAACCTAACCCACCAACCCAACCGGGAAACTTTCCCCAAAATGCCCAAAACCGCTATGCACCATACCCATCAAACCAACCCCAACAACCCCGAGCTTGCTTTAATTATGGTGATCCCAACCATTTCCGCCAAAATTGCCCACGTTTATCTTTTGCCAACCAAGCTCAAACCGTAACCATACCATACTACCAAACACAAGCTTACCAAGTTCAAACTTACCAACCCCAAATTCCCCAACTCAATGCACCACTCATCCAACCCATCCAAACAATCCAAGCACCACCTCCACCTCCACAACAAGCACATCAAGTCAACCATGGTAATCAAGGGCGGGCATTTATGATGAATGCAAATCAAGCTCAAGTGGCAAACGATGTTGTGAACGGTATGTTTTTGGTGAACTATCATTTGGCTTCTATTTTATTTGATACCGATGCCGATAGAAGTTTTATTTCTTTGAAATTTGAGTCGAAACTTGCGATGCCTCGAACTAAGCTTTCCCGACCGTTCTCTGTTGAAGTCGCCAATGGCAATTCTATTACCATCAATTCCGTCGTCCGCGATTGCTCTCTTATTTTTTCTAAGCATAAATTCTCCATCGATCTCATCCCGATGCAAATGGGTAGCTTCAATGTCATAGTAGGCATGGATTGGTTGTCTTTGCACCGTGCCGAAGTCGTTTGTTTTGATAAATTCATTCGCATTCCGCTTGTCAACGGCAAGGTTCTTAAGGTCTTTGGAAACACAACGTCTCGAAGGCTAAATCTCATGTCGTGTTCTCAATCGCAAAAGTACTTACGCCAAAAGTACGTTCCGTTTTTAGCTCTCTCGGTGACAAAAGACAAAAAGGAAAGGAAGATCCAAGATATTCCTATTGTTCGTGATTTCCTTGATGTCTTTCCCGATGATGTTACCGGTCTTCCTCCCGTTCGTCCGATTGAATTCCAAATAGATCTTGTGCCCGGCGCGATGCCCGTGGCCAAGGCTCCTTATCGTCTAGCCCCGTCGGAAATGCAAGAACTATCAAACCAACTCGAAGAACTTTCCGATAAAGGCTTCATTCGTCCAAGCTCTTCTCCTTGGGGCGCTCCTGTTCTCTTCGTGAAAAAGAAGGATGGTTCGTTTCGTATGTGCATAGATTATCGAGAACTCAACAAACTTACTATTAAAAATCGTTATCCATTGCCACGTATCGACGACTTATTCGACCAACTTCAAGGCGCAACTTGTTTCTCCAAAATTGATCTTCGATCGGGTTATCATCAATTGCGTGTTCGCGAAGAAGACATTCCAAAAACCGCTTTCCGTACTCGATATGGACATTTCGAATTTTTGGTTATGCCCTTCGGGTTAACAAATGCACCCGCGGTGTTTATGGACCTCATGAACCGCGTTTGTAAACCATTCCTTGATAAATTCGTTATTGTCTTTATTGATGACATCCTAATCTTCTCTAAATCCAAAGCCGAACATGAACATCATTTGCGTTCCATTCTCGAGCTCCTTAGAAACGAACAACTCTATGCCAAATTCTCCAAATGTGAATTTTGGCTCGTGGAAGTTCAATTTTTGGGACATATCGTAAACGACAAAGGTATTCATGTTGATCCCGCTAAAATTGAGGCTTTTAAGGATTGGAAAACTCCAACGAGTCCCACGAAAATTCAATCCTTCCTCGGTTTGGCCGGATATTATCGGCGTTTCATTCAGAATTTTTCCAAGATCTCTTTGCCTCTTACCTCTCTCACCCATAAGGGACAACCCTTCGATTGGGGTTCGAAGCAAGAGAAAGCCTTTTGTACTCTCAAGGACATGCTTTGCAATGCTCCTATTCTAACTCTTCCCGATGGAAACGACGATTTTGTTGTATTTTGTGATGCATCCCATCAAGGACTTGGTTGTGTTCTCATGCAACGAGGTCAAGTCATCGCATACGCATCAAGGCAACTTAAGGTCAACGAGAAGAACTATACGAATCACGATCTCGAACTTGGTGCCGTCGTTTTCGCTCTCAAAATATGGAGACATCACCTTTATGGAACAAAATGTGTGGTTTTTACCGATCATAAAAGCCTTCAACACATTTTTGACCAAAAAGATCTCAACATGAGACAACGACGATGGGCTGAATTACTTAGTGATTACGACTGCGAGATTCGCTACCACCCCGGTAAAGCGAATGTTGTCGCCGACGCCCTAAGTCGAAAGGTTAATGTTAAATCCGTTCTGCTTCTAAGCGTCATTGTTTAAACCAATCTTCAAATTTGTATCTTTCAAGCTCAACGCACCTCCGTTGAAGAAGGTAACATGTATGACGAAATGTCATGTGGAGCCTAACTTCAACTCGAAACCAAACCCGATGGTCTTTTGTATTTTCTCAATCGTTTGTGGGTTCCCGATCGCGATGACCTTCGTACTTGTATTCTCGACGAAGCTCATAATTCGCACTATTCCGTTCATCCCGGTGCGGATAAGATGTACTTCGATCTTTGTGCTACCTTTTGGTGACCGGGTATGAAAAAGGACGTAGCGTTGTTTGTATCTAAATTTCTTACTTGCTCGAAAGTCAAAGCCGAACATCAAAGACCTTTTGGTCTACTCGAGCAACCACCGATTCCCGTTTGGAAATGGGAAGACATTGCTATGGACTTTATCACCAAATTACCCAAAACCCAAAAAGGCAACGATAGCATTTGGGTGATCATCGATCGATTAACCAAATCTGCTCATTTCATTCCGATCCGCGAGAAGTATTCTGTCAAGAAGCTTGCTCAAATCTATGTTCGGGAAATCGTGCGCCGACACGGTTTGCCATTGTCTATCATCTCCGACCGCGATGCCCGTTTTACCTCTCATTTTTGGTGTTCACTTCAAGAAGTTTTGGGAACACGTCTCGATCTTAGCACCGCTTATCATCCTCAAACGGACGGTCAATCCGAACGTACAATCCAAACACTCGAGGATATGCTACGAGCATGTGTTCTTGATTTCGGTGGGAATTGGGATTCTCATCTTCCGTTCATCGAGTTCTCCTACAACAATAGCTACCACTCTAGCATTGATGTGGCTCCTTTTCAAGCTCTTTACGGTCGTAAATGTCGTTCCCCGATTTGTTGGAACGAAATCGGTGAAGCTCAAATCACGGGACCCGAAATGGTCCAAGAAGCCACCGACGTCATTGATCAAATCCGTAAAAATCTCCTAACCGCTAGAAATCGTCAAAAGAGTTACGCCGACAAACGGCGAAAACCGATCGAATTTAATGTTGACGATCTTGTCCTTCTAAAAGTATCTCCTTGGAAGGGGGTAGTCCGTTTTGGAAAGAAGGGTAAACTAGCTCCTCGTTTCGTTGGTCCTTTTAAAATTCTTGAGCGTGTTGGGGAAGTAGCGTATCGACTTGAACTACCGCAAGAACTTGCCGGTGTTCATCCGACATTTCATGTTTCGAATCTCAAAAAGTGCCTAGCCGAGGGTAATCTTCATATACCCGTCGATGAAGTTCATGTTGATGAGTCTATGATTATGGTTGAACGACCCGTTGAGATTATGGATCGCAACGAGAAGAAAACCAAACGTAGTCGTATTCGGTTAGTAAAAGTTCGTTGGGAATCACGGAGTGGCGCGGAGTTTACTTGGGAACGAGAAGACACAATGAAAGAGAAGTATCCACATTTGTTTGCATCGTCGTCTTCATCTTAATTTCGGGACGAAATTTCCTAAAGTAGGGAATACTGTGACATTCGTCAATTTCGGGTCACTTTTGTTATGTAAACCCGACCCGTTTGTAACCCGAACATTTCAAATATATAAAATATTGGATCTTGTCATTTAAAATATATAAAATATATAAAATATTGTTTTTTTTATATTATGCATTGTTTGACCATTTAAACATACCCATTTTTATGCAAACCATAAAAGAATCTTTATACCCAACCCTTCACTCCTTCCCTATATATACCCACCCATCTTCTTCATTTTACTCTTGCTACATCTCCAAAAAAACTCTCTCAAACTCCATAGATTCAAGGTTGTTATTTCTTATGTATTTTTTGAAGTTTTGACTTCTCAAGTCAAACTAACTATAGTCTTTCATTCTAACTTGTTCATCTAACATTACTAACTCTTGAATATAGTGGTACAACATATATATAATACACACCCCTTGTTTCCTTTATTTGTTACTTCACCGACTTTGGTTGGTTAAGTTTCGAATGTCATAAGGCAAGGCTTCATGGAGGACTTCGTGTTCTTGATATATATTTACACACACATAACTTATTATACATATCACTTATGACTAACTTCTAACCCTTTAGTTTGTTCATCTTATTTACAAGTTCCATGGTGTGGGTTTGTATAAGACTAACCTCGGTTTAACCGAAACTAGTCCAAACCGGAAACCGAACTTTTGTTTACTAGTTTTGTTAAAATAGTTGTTTAAACATGTTTATTGCTAGATTTGAGTTTCAAAAATCATTTTTACAAGTTCTTTGATATTAAGCATATGGAATCCATCTATGAACTCGTTGGGAGATGGAAACCGAACTAAACCGAAACTTTTGCTTAAAAGACTTGTAGTTAACTTTTTTTGTTGTAAAATTTAAGTTTTCTTCATTTATAAACCAATATACAAGTTCTATGATATTTGGGCATGTAGACACCATCTATGAACTATTTGTGAGTGGAGACCGAACTATACCGACTTTTACTCGCTTAAGACACACAAGTGTGTTTTTAGTTATCAAGACTTGTATATTTCTTTAAAAAAAATAGTTTACAAACTGATTTTAATTATTTTTCTTAAGTACTTGGAATAGTTGGATCCAACTTGATCTCATAACATAGTTTGGACCGACAAAACCGAACACTCACTTAACGTGCGTTGTTAGTTCTAAACAATAGTTCTACGTACTTGGTTAAGTGTTAGTATGTTTTAATGAGTTATCTCATAACAATTAATATTTTGGAAAGTTGACTTTGGGTTCGACCATTTGTCAAGACCCGAACCGACAACCCGAACACTCGTTAAAAACCCGTTTTAGTATCTTTAGCCTAATGGAACTTGCATTTTAGCATTTTCCCCACCTTATTACTTAACATTGGTTAAGTAAATATTAAGGTTAGATACTTTAACCCGGTTTTGAACAAACTTACATTTTTTAAAAGGGTTATTATTATAAATTCTTAAATAGTTACATTTTAAACCTTGAACTTTAATTGATTAGTTTTTGCAACAATTATTTTATTTAAAGATCTTCAAGACAACTTTTCTAAATCCAAGACTTTCTTTTATTTAGGCTTCATACGTTAAACTCGTCGTTTCGGCAAATCTCCAAATAATCAATCTTTCAAGTTTATTACTTGAACGTGAGTAACTTCATACCCCGTTTTCTATCTTTTATTTTGGGGGTGACATTTCAACTTATCTAAACTAAATGTTTTATACTTGGGGTCTTAAACCACAAACGTTGTTGTATACCTTACTTGAATAATTGCTCGATTTGGTGTTCTATGCTTATTTGACTATTTGTTTATCGCTTTTGGATGGTGGAACTATAAATCCTAGACCATTTGGCAACCCCTCATGGCAAGGTGTCGTTAACGTAATGCAATTAACGATAACTATAAAATCCTAAACTATTTGGCAACCCCTTATAGTTGGGTGTCGCTAACTTGTTAGCGATAACTATTTATCCAAGTTTATAGCTATTATTTATGGTTTTGTATACTAGTTTTGTGGCTTTTCATACTATATATCTATTGTTCAAACTTATGAATTGCTCACCAACCTTTGTGTTGATAAACTTTATTTTATGAAATGTTACAGGTTTGCATCTAGGTTGATTATGGAGTTCGGTGAAGAAAACATCACAAATACCGTTAGGATATTAGAAAAAATGAACAATATTTGATTTGCTATATTTTGTTATATTTTGTTGTATTTGAGTTATGAATATTTGGTTATGTGACATTTTCGATGTTGTGAAATGAAATGAGTTTGTTAAATATTGTCGCTTTAAATAGTGTCATGCGCTTATGAGCAATCGTTGCACCCCGGCATGTTCCGCCGCCTTTGGTCGGGGTGTGACACAAACCGTACTTAGAAAGGAAGGATGTGAACATGCTTAACAATGACAAGGTGAGTTTCCTCTTAAGCTCACCGGGCGGTTCCACCGCATAAAGGCCAAGGTATGTTGTAGGGTGTAAATAGCTTTTGTTAAATTTGTTTTTAAAAATTACCTTTCTCTCGTTAGGAGTGTGTTCGAGTCAAGTGTGGGGAAGTTCTTAGGAATTTCTCTATCGTGTTAAGGACAACTCGGGATTTTCACGGGGGTAGGGTAATTTTAGTTTTCATTATGTAGTTTCGTTTCGTTCAAAAAAAACAAAAAATAAAGGGTTCACCATAGCCCACGGTCCAAACCGTGGGACACGGTTCGGCCACCGCAGGTCACGGTCTAGCGAGTCACCACGGTACGGTGCACTATGTTCGTCCTGGTAAATCATCATCGTGGACCACGGTTCACACCGTGGACCACGGTCCAGCTGATCTGGTTCGTTGACTACGGTCAACCGTGGACCACGGTTCACACCGTGGCCCACGGTGCAGCTGTTCCTGCTGCAGTTTGACGGGTTTTAAGGGGCTATAAACGAATTTTAAATTTCTTTTACAACATTCCCCAACCACAAAACTCACCAACCATCCTCTCCACTTCCATAAACATCCTCTCAAACCCTAATTTCACCATCATCTCTTCCAATTAACAACCAAAATCCAAGTTTCTTAACCCGATTGTGAGTGAAACTCCGTGAGATTTAACAATACAACCCTCATTCCTTCTCATTTTCAAGTGTTATCCCGTGTGTGAGGATTTGGATCCCGAAAATTTCAAAGATTTTTGGGGATTTCTTGTTTGCGTATCAAAACTTACTTGTTTATCATCCTAAAACACCAACCAAGGTATGTCTTTGTTAATTCTTTGATTACATTGCAAAAATTGTTAGGGTAGTGTTGATTTGTGTAAACCCACTTGCTTGTTAGTGATAATGGTTACAAATTGTAGTTGTGGATAAGAAATAAATGCTTGCAGTTGGTGATTTTTCATGGAAAAGTTGAAAAATTAAGTGTTTATTGAAGTTTTGTAACATTGGTTAATTATATAACGAGTTGTTTATCCACAACTATGGTAACAAGCAAGTGTGGGGATGGACATATTGAATTGACTTGGTTTGTTTTTGGTGGTTTGTGTGTATAGATGGGAAGGAATTCGGACAAGGGGAAAGGAAAGGCGGCATCTATGAGTGGTCGGGCTGCCCAAGCCAAAAGACAATGGTTGCGAGAAGAACAAGAGCATGTGCAAGTAGAGATCCCAAAACCCGACTGAGGAGGTGGGGTGTTATCGAGTTATGCTTTAGAATGGCAACCTGAATTGTTTAAGGATATGATGCGCACTTTGAAAGAAAGGTTAGAAGGATTCATGTGTGAGAAGGAAGTGACCGATTCGGGGTTTGAGGCATTTGGCTTGTTTGACAAATTTGAAGCATTAGGGTGGGAAGCTGCCCTTCAATGTTACGATGAAGAAAGCACTACGCTCTACGATAGGGAAATTGAGGAGTGGGTTTCTACGTTGAGGTGCCCACCGATTAGGAAGGGTTCGGAGTTGAAATTGATCGGTACTGTGGGTGGAATGACGGTGGAGATGTCTTTCGAGAAACTCAATCAAATTGCCCAGTTTGATAGCAAGCCAGCCAACTCGTACGTCTACCCATCGGTGAGGGATTTGTTTGACCATCCGGACAAAAGCCCGCAATGGTATAATATATTATCGTCCGTGTTGAAGGGGGGAAGAGGTACAGGGTCGAATTTTAAAAGAAGGGAATTGAGGATAGAAGCTCAACTGTTGATGACCACATGTCTCTCCAATGTGGTACCCCGTCGGAGTGACATTTCGGTGGTAAGAAATAGTGACATGCCCATTTTGGCCGCTTTAATGAGTGGCAAGCTGAGAATTTCCTTTTGCTACTTAGCCATGCTCAATATATGGACGAGTAGAGAAAGCAACAAGAGAAAGTTGATCCCTCACTGCCAGTTGATCACGGCGATACTGAAGTTGCATGTTGCCATTCCAGCAGGCGCAATTGGGTTGAGGAAGGTTTTTTCGAAACATAAATTGGATTCATTGGGCCCAGGTTGGACGTATACAAAGAGCGAAAGGTACCATCAATTGAAAAACGGTGATGTGAAATGAGAGTATTAAAGGAGGATGTTGAACAAGAGACGGGTGAAGACCAGGAGGAAATAATTGAGGAAGGAAGCGACGATGATGACATGGAGGTAGTTGGTGGTGACGAGAATGTGGTGGTAGTGGATCCCAACAAAGGGGTTGGGACTATTCTTCGGGATATGCCTCATATGGAAACAATTGAGCCCACATGGGTTCGATATATGAGGTGGTGGAGAGACATCGGCCCTCCACTTTTGACAGTTGGTCGGAGGAAGCCCGGGCACTTTTCGACCACCAAACTTTCATGGGGGCTTACCACGAACGAGCCGAGAAACAGAGACACGACCGTGACGAGATCTGGAACCGTGCTCATGCCTATGCGCGCGAGCAAGAATTAAACATGTGGTATATGGACGACAGAAACAGAAGAATGCACGAACAGTGGCATGCTGGTGAAGAGGTCATCCCAGATCCACCAAGTGTGGACTACACATCTTTGCCTCCATACGACGGCTCTGGGCGATACCCCGAGCCTCTATTGCATCACTCCATGTGGGTGGACCCGATGCAGTCGATGGCACCACCACCTCCATCATCGGGAGAGGGCAGCAGCGGCGGAAGTGGAGCTTTTAACTTTGGTGAATTTTCGGACTTTATGACCTCCATCTTCGGGCCGCCGCAGCCGCCGTACTACTGATGAGGGCCTCGTCACACCAGGTGCATGTGTTTTTGTATATCGTTGTACAGTTTTTTATTTTGTGTTCGGTTTAGTTTTTGGGTGGAAGGGAGGAGGATGAAATCTTTTGAAATAGTGTTGTGAGTCGGAATGTGGTGGTGTTTTTGTGCTGTTTTTAGTTTCTCAAAATCATACCTTGGGGACAATATATCCCAAGTGTGGGGATGGGGAATCTTTTGAAAAAAAAATAATAAAAAATAATAAATAATAAAAAAATGAAGATGAAATGAAAATTTTTGATGAAAATAAAGACAATTGAAAGAGAGACACCGGAAAAGTGGTAAGATTGGCGGGGCAAAGTGTTGGTCCCCTTTCATGGTCATAATTCCCCCAGAAATCAAGTTTGCTTAGCTATGTTAAAAATGTGGTCGAGTAGTATTCTTGGCAAGGTTATCATGTTTTCGGTTTATCAAATCACATAACATGCCCATAGTCACTTGGGTATTGGGGAAAACGAAGAGCGGTGACGGAGTGGTTATTCTCCGTTAGAACTTGTGCTATCAATGCACTTCGAGACCTTAGCTTGGCATAAATGCAAAAGTGATTGAGGCACTTAGGTTAAAGCCTCGTCTCGGATGAGTGTGAGTGCGGGTTTTGGGGGTTGGGCCTCATAAATTACATATATGAGCGTGGGTAATGAGAGGGGCGGGGGATTGGTTCCTTTAAAAAAACTTTATTGGACCTATTCTTTTTATTTGATCAAACCCCGATATATTTGTGAGACGATCCGGCTTAGTAGGTTGTTCTTTGTAATTGTAATTGTTTTGTTAGTAATTAATAGAGAGTAGTAGTTAATTGTTTATGCAAGTTATTATGTGTAAAAAAAATGAAAAAAAAAGAGAGAAAAGACAAGGAAAACTTGAGGCAATGTTCAAAGCCTTGTGGTTCGAGTTTGTGATAAAAGCTGTTATGTATATAGTAGTTTGTTCTTTTACTTATTTTAGTTTTAATGTAACAAGCCGGGTCGGATCATTTGAGCCACTTGCAATATCCCCATTCCACACCTATAACCCTAGCCTCATTATAACCAGTTTAAGACCTCTTGATTTGCATTTGTGTTAAAGCACGATTAGGTGGAGATTTGACGGTGGTACAAGCGTATGCGAGGAGAATCGAGTATGATTGTGATATTTGGAACGGTCACCGATAAGTGAGTTAATGAGTGACGGTGTGTTATGTGTGAGTAAAGACCGAAAGCATGTTAAGGTTGACTAGAATTCTATGTTTTAAAATGTAATATCAAGTAAGCTAGTGCAAACCTATAATTATGTGGGAATATGGTATGACTCGGGACCTTAACTGAGCCGGTTTTGTGGTATGTTTGGTGGTGTGTTTTGAAAGCAATTGTGATTTCAAGTGTTGCTTAGGGACAAGCAACGGTTAAGTGTGGGAATGTGACGGGCGACCCGTAGGAGAGAAACTAAGTGAATTAAAAGATATAAATATGCTTTCGGGATTAAGTTAATTCCGTGGAATTAGTTGACTATGGTTGTTCATGTGTTTGCAGGTTTGAGGAGCTAGAGAGCGACGTTACGAGAACACGGGCGAAAACGGTGATGAAAACGGAGCTGGAACGCGAGAGATACGAAGAAAACAAGTTGCGGGAATGAGCTCCACCGTGGCCCACGGTCCAGACCGTGGACCACGGTCCACCTGAAGCAAACATTCCAGGGTACACCGTACCGCGGAGGAACAAGGCGACCGTGGACCACGGTCCAGACCGTGTCCCACGGTCCAGCTTGACTAACTGTTGACTTTGGTTAACCGTGGACCCGGTTCACACCGTGGCCCACGGTCCGGGGCGGAGACACACATGCATGTCTTTTAATAAGCCATTTTTGAGTGACTTTTGAACTACTTTTTCACTTAGGATGGCTAAGGGCGATTTTTGAAGAACAAGAACACTATTTTGGGTCTTTGTATCATTGGGTTTATGTTTGGGATTGCTAGTAACAAGATTCTTGACACAACAATGATCTCTCGAGCCATGAGTGGTTAGTTTCGTGGTATTTCTCTCGGGATGAAAGGTTCTTTGCAAAACACTTTTGTTATTGTTCTTTAACTTGGATTGATTATCTAAAATGTTTTGTTAGCATAATTGTAGGTTCCCAACCGGATCTACACGGAATATCTCGTTCTACGTAGGTGCGGAATCCCTACGTAAGACGTTACGAGCGTAGAAGACGATATACGTTAACACAATCGAACACACGTTACAATAAGCAAAGACACGTTGTATATTGCAACTGGAAACACGTGATATCAATCACTGATTACCCAACTCGTTACAACTCGATAACTGAAAACTGATTAACAAAACTCAGCCGTAACCTAATCTATATAAACACGACAACTTCGCCTGGCATGTTCAGGCGAAGTTGTCACTAACTTCGCTTACTCTACAAGTTCGCCTATATCAGCGAACTTGTGAGCTAACTTCGCTACATACAAAACACAAATCCAAACGACTCGATTACAGACACTATATACTGAACTACTGACATCATGTACCAACAGACTCCCCCTTGGCAGTAGCTTCAATCTTTATCTTCAAACACGTGTCTTGTAATCTTCAACAATCTTGTATCTTCATCTTTAAGCATGAACTCCTTCACGTACACAAACTGATACAATTCTTTGATATTTCTTCGATTCGTCTTTCCAAGCAGGAATATAAAATATCTTCTTCTCATTCAGCACCTGCAGATCAGCTTGAGACAAGTTCACTAGATGCATTGGATCATAGACTCTCAGCAGCTCTTGTTCATCTTCGTCCTCCATTACTGCTTCAGCTGTTTCACAATCTACAAACCACCACTTCAGATCTTTCAGCACATCCTTGGGCATTTGTTTCATCGGCACTTCTTTTAAACACCGGGTCGGCTTATACTTCATAATCATCCAAGGCTTGCCATCTGCTCTCATCCATCTATCTTTGTCTTCAATGAGTTTTCCCTTTTGTGGTTTCAATAGCTTGAACTTCTTCTCTTTTATACTTTCCTTCCAAACAATCTTCCCAATGACTCTAGCCATGTTATCATCACTTATGTTTATTAACCCCAATCTGGCTAAGTCTTTCACTTCACATTCTGGCAGTGTATTCAATGATCTCAACAGCCTTTTGAAGTACTGAACACCATCATATCTTTTAATCACAAAGAGCCTCAACTGCTCATCATATATCCAGCAAATAATCCCCTTTCTCGATTCAGCATAACCTTTAATGTTGTAACTCTTCTTAAACATAGTAGGGACCGCCGGTTTCTTCGTTTTTACGAACCACTGAGCATAGCCTTCTTTCCATCTTGGCTGCTCTTCCCATTCTGTCTCATCATTTCCAATCTCTTTACCTATATCTGCCTTATCGACTTCCGGAATCTCATGCTCCACATTCTCCTCTACTATCTCTCCCTCTTCAATATCATTATCAATAACTATCTCTGAACCAATCTTCTCTATCTCTTCAACTGGTAACACATCATCATCACACATAAACTCATCATCCATTTCCTCAACATCCACGACCACCACATCACCTGTACCGCCCGCTGCACTTGTTGACTCCCCCTGAGTTGTGGAAGTCCCAAGAGCTTGTTCAGTTCTTGGCAACTCTCCACCTGCACCTTTCGATGCATTGGGATCATCGTCTCGATCATTTCGCTTCTTAGTCCTCAGCTCATCGCCCTTACAGCTCGTCTCCCCCTGAGATGCCAAGAACTCCTTCAAAGCATCAATGATTTTGCCATGTTCTATCAGCAGGGACGACTGTATCTGATTCTCTGCAACTAAGCGCTGAATAGCATAGGTCTGGATAAGATTCACCCTTGATTGTTCTGCCACGACCCGTTCAAGTGCTGCTATTCGTTCAGAGTCTGATAAGGTTGCATCGAAATCAAACCTCAGATGTGATATATCTTGAGTGTACTGAGGAGGGATTTCCGATGTCACCGGGACCTCAGAAGTAGGCGTAAACGTAACCGCAGGTGGTATCTGAACCGATAACCCTGCCGTGGCCACAACTGTTGACTCAATAAATAGTGCCACAACCTCCGTTGGAGTAAGAGTTGGAGGCGACAACGATACAATCTCAGGAGCCGAAAGTTGGAATGTAGTTGGTGGGAGGCCGAATGCAGATGAGGTAGCCACCACGGAAACATCCGTGGCGCTTGGCCTTGTAACTTGCAATGATGAAGGAACCATGGTCATACCGGAAAGTGCGGGTGGAGTGAAACGTACCACCCTTGAGCTCTCACCAGCTCCCGATCCTGCACCTATCCGTTCCCTTCTTGATCTGCGAATCAACTGATGTACTTCTTCCTCATAATCTGACTCGCTGTCATCATCAGTTCTCTTCCTTTTCCCATGAGTTCGTTCTTGAGTTACCATAATTCGTCTCACTTCAGCCAACTCATCATCAGAATCAGAGTCAGCCACCGTTGTAGCTGCCCTAGTAACATTCACACTCGAAACCTATGCAACTGAGACCTGCACATTTTCCTCTGGATCAACCCGATCCATATCAAAGAATCCTTGAGGTGCTCCAGCCTGTTGTGGTTGAGGATCCCGAAACTCGTCCCCACGAGTTGGAACATACTCCGGGTTGATCAAGTACCCAAATAGTGGAGTATGTCGAGGACGGAGCTCAGGTTTACTCCTCGCACCGGAAGATCTGCACAGGGCGAAGATTCTTTTGCTGACACTTTCCACATATCTGATCGGAGCGGCGCTGAGGTAACATTGGAGCAACGTGATTCAAGATCATCTGAATGAATCTTGGATACATAATAAATCTCTCACGCGCCACCGCTCTTCTTTGTCGATCTATCTCATAGAAGACCATCTGACTAAAGCTGTAACGCTTATTATAAGTCAGAGCAGTCATCGCCGACTGCATGGTCGCGCCCATCCCATCAGTACCAGCCTTTCTCCCTAACATGCACACGATCATGACATGCATGAGAAAGCGCCACTGGTCTAGTAAGAACCCCTTCCTTCTCTGAGTATCTCCCAAGGGACCAGAGTATCCCATCCTCAGAAACGCACCATCTCGGAAAGGAGCTACGAAATCTGTCGGATCATCCCTCGTCTCATCTCCAAACCGTAAAGCCGCCCGAATCTGTTCGGATGAAAACTGAACAATCTGATTGTTGACCGTTGCTCGCATAACCGGGGGCTCGACGCGACAGTCATACTCCACGGTCTGCCAAAAATCCTCGATGTTTGGCAAGGATATCGGCAGAGTTGTGGTAATCGCGTGGAATATACGCGAGCGGAGTAGAAATGTGATGATCTCGCGGAAATCATCAACACCACTCGCGTCCGGGTCTAATGTTATGTACATGTTATGACCCGGGAAGAACTGTCGTTGGTTGTCTCCTCCATCATCACCGCCTGCTCCACCTGCTCCAGCTACAGCAGCCATTTCTGCAACAAACAGGCTAAGTTAGAAAAACGTCAAGGCAAATCACAAGTTCGCCTGTTACCATGAGCGAAGTTGTAATTTATTCCGTATAGGCGAAGTTAGAGGTGGGGCGAAGTTGGGAACAACTTCGCCTCAACTTGAACTTCACCGGATAACAGTTAAGTAAAAAGGTCCAGGCGAAGTTAATGATAACTTCGCCTAACCACAACATCGCCTCAAATACTGTTACATAATTAATTATCAGGCGAAGTTAAATCTCAGGCGAAGTTACGGATAACTTCGCCTAAACTGTAACTTCGCCGAATATGAAACGGCAACAGTTAGGTTTTTTCGAACGAGGTGAATAGGGTCAATTTGGAGAATGCGGACTCCGTAAAACTTGATTTTATGATGATCTATACGTTTAAGTTGATTACTACCACGTGAAAACACGTTTGAAAATCGGGTATTGAAATTTCGAACGACCGAGGTTATGAAACTGGTCGTAACGACCTTTGATTAACCTTAATGAACGTGATTATACTGTATATCGACACTACACACCTTGTAATTGGATTAGAAACAGAGAATAAGAACACAGATCGGATTCCAACGATAAGTTCGCTTAGGGTTCTGATAATAAGTTCGCCGGGTGAGTGGAAGATAAGTTCGCTGGTTTAAAAATAATGAACAGTTTGACCTTAAAACTTCTTTATATAGGGTCAAAATTATACAGGCGAAGTTATGGATAACTTCGCCTATTGCAGGCGAAGTTATGGATAACTTCGCCGATATGAAAATTTACAAAACAAACCCCATAATTTGAACAATTTGCAATTAAGTTTTAAAACAACCTTTAAAGCGTTAAATGATACGATCAAGACCAAGTAACCAGGTATAAAATCAAACAACTACATAAGTAGAAAAATATTTTAACTATAAAGTACACGGGATCAAATTTCAGTCTCGATAGGGACTACCATGTTTTAGAAAAGATCCGAACAGGAATCATACTAATTAAGTGACTGTCACACCGATCCGTGTTCAGCTGTATTATGACATAAAGAAACAGGTTGTAAGCAGGTAAATGACTTAGAATGGTTTTCATCGTTTCTGTGATACGGGTTAGGTTCAATTAAGCTCAAAACTTAAGTGGGCAACAACTCAGAGATTATGATGCCTCCTATCTATTCTCAAAGCGTATTTGGCTTTCCCCAAGTCACCCCGAGTTGACCTCGACCCGTAGTGTCTGATTAAATAGTAATTACTCTTCGATCTTCAGACTCTTCTTCCCTTTCTCTATCTTGCATCTTGATTGAGAAGTCTTAACATTATGAACTCTAGAATGTCTCAATAACACACATTTTTTTTAAGTATTTACACAAACTTCAGAGTAGTAAACAACTGCAAGTCCCGAATATGGATCACTGCAGTTTCTTGACACGCTATCTTCACGGAAATCAGAACACTCACGGGCTCGTGTATGACTGGGTAATCGCTTTTCTACCTATCATACGGAAAGATATATATGGAGACATGCACAACTCAAAAGGAGTTTCCACATAAAATCGAGTAGATTTAATTAGTATCACTTTTACTTTTACGCACCATAAAAAGCTACCATGACATACAATGACTGTTCTAAAGTCTTTTAGGCCTAATAACTTCACTAGTTAAGCACACAGAATTAGTATATCTATCACTTTCCAAGGTTGGATCAATTTTCTGTTAAACATAGTAAAGGAACTTCTTACGAAGTAGTAGACTTGAAAAATAATTTCATCTCCCGAAAAAATTTTAGCTTCAATCGCCCCGATCAAATTGAAGTTTTCAGGTAAACAGCTATCCTGAAGATCCAATGGATCAGCTGGACCGACCACATACAAGTATGTGTCCTTCTAACTAAGTATGATCGACTAATTTTCAGCGAAAGAATAAAAACACATCATAAACCGCCTCGGTCACTTTCAGTCATCTGGTTAATGGCTATCCTTATATTCTACTGGTAGAAATGAGGACCAAACATATCCGTAGATATGTCCTTCAAACTGAGGCAACCGACATAATTCTAAGCGATAGTGACGTTTTTTTTTTTTTTTTTAAACAAAAACACAAAACACGGTTACTCGGGATTGATCATCCCATTCAGCTCAACAAGGTTTTGAAAACGATTTTTGTCAAACGCTTTAGTAAACAAGTCAGCGAAATTATCTAACGTATCAACCTTTTCGAGCACAATCAGTTTCTTCTCAGCACAATCCCGTATAAAATGATGACGGATGTCAATATGTTTAGTTTTACTGTGCTTTACGGGATTGTTAGTTACTGAGATAGCAGCAGTATTATCAATGCAAATAGGAGAATGAGTGAAATTCAGACCATAATCGCGCTGCTGTTGAATTCAAAGAACCTGGGAACAGCAGTTGGATGCTGCCATGTATTCTGCTTCACAGGTTGAAATGGCGACTGAGGTCTGCTTCTTGCATTGCCATGACACTAATCTGCCTCCAAGAAACTGACATCCACCTGTTATTGACTTCCGATTCTGATTGCACCCTCCATAATCAGAATCTGTGTAGGCGACCAACTCCAAGTATCCTCCTTTCGTGTACCACAACCCCAGCTTAGGTTTGCCTTTGAGATAGCGCAATATCCTCTTCGCACCCTTCAAGTGAGATTCCTTTGGGTTTTCCTGAAAGCGTGCACAAAGACAAACTGCAAACATAATATCAGGTCTAGAAGCAGTTAAGTACATTAAAGAACTTATTATTGCTCGATATTGGGTTGGGTCCACGTCTGCATCGTTGTCTGAATCTGCACCCAATTTATGGTTGACGCAGACTTGAGTATCAAATAGAGTGCTGTCCTCCATCTTGAAGCGTTTGAGAACATCATGGACATACTTAGTCTGATGAATGAACATCCCATCTTTCTTCTGATCAACCTGCAGTCCTAAAAAGAAAGTTAGTTCACCCATAGCACTCATTTCAAACCTCTTTTTCATGACGGCCTCAAACTCCTGACACATGGCGACTTTTGATGCAGCAAAGATGATGTCGTCCACGTAGACTTGCACCAGAAGAAAGTCGCTTCCTTTTCTCTTAAAGAACAGTGTGCTATCGATCTTTCCCCTTTCGAACTCATTCTCAAGCAAGTAGTCGGATAGTGTTGAGTACCAGGCACGAGGTGCCTGATGTAGCCCGTATAGCGCTTTACTTAGCTTGTACACGTGATCAGGAAAGTCTGGGTCAGGAAAACCCGGAGGTTGCTCAACGTACACAACCTCATCGACTTTACCATTAAGGAACGCACTCTTCACGTCTAATTGAAATACCTTCATCTCCTTGTGTGCAGCAAATGCCAAAAACAATCGAATGGCTTCCAATCTCGCCACAGGAGCAAACACCTCATTGTAATCGATCCCCTCTTGCTGATTAAAACCTTTTACAACCAGCCTCGCCTTGTTCCTGATAATAATCCCTTTCTCATCTCTCTTGCATTTGAAAACCCATTTGGTGCCAATCGCATGCACATCCTTCGGTTTTGCAACCAAATTCCATACCTCCATTTTCTTGAACTGGGCTAACTTTTCTTGCATGGCTTCGACCCACGAGCTGTCCTTGAGAGCCATTTGATAGTTCTTTGGTTCAATCTGGCTGATGAAACATGTGTACAAGCATTCGTTAATTATGCCTGTATCTTTAATGCTTGTGTAAACACAGGTGTGCTCATTCAAGATTTGTCTTGTTTGTACACCGTCGGACATATCACCTATCACATTCTCCAAAGGGTGATTTTTGTGAACTCTCGTAGTCGGAACCGAACTAACTTGCAGATTGTCTTCCAGGTTGGAAGGTAGCTCATCAATGGGTGATTGTTGTTGAGAGTGAAACGGATTGAAGAATTCCTCTTCAGTAGCGGCAGCAGGGGTATCGACAGCATTTGACGAGGAAGGCTGACAGTCATCGTACAGCGGTCTTTGCACAACATTGTCTTCCTCATCGTAAAGCATCTTCGTAGCAATTCTTTCATCAACTTCTGCACAATCCAAGTAAGGTATGTTAAAAGATTTGAAAAGTCTATCATAGTCGAAAACCCCAGCGGGTCCCGTGCTTGGTTTTGGTGATTTGTAACTTATGATATCAGTGTTACACACCACCTCAACCTTGCTGGTCGATGTATTAAAGACTCGTCTGTTGGGAGTCCCAACAACATATCCGACTAAGATACCTTCGTCGGCTATTTCACCAAATTTAGAATTTGTCTTTAATATCGAACACGGGGACCCGAATGGTTCGAGACCACTCAAGTTGGGCTTTCTCCCATGCATAAGTTCATAACATGTTTTATTCAATCTTTTAACAGTTAACACTCTATTAAGGATATAACAGGCTGTTGCAACAGCTTCAGCCCAGAACACCACAGGAAGTTTCGAATCAGCCAGCATGGTTTTGGCTCCTTCAATTAACGTTCTGTTCTTCCTCTCAGCAACCCCATTTTGTTGCGGAGTATACGGAGCACTGTACTGGTGTTCTAATCCTTTCTGTAAGCAGAAGAGCTCCATCTGATAGTTCTTGAACTCTGTCACATTGTCACTCCTGATGTATTTAACTCTTTTCCCCATAATATTCTCAACTTTGGTAATCAAATTTATTACCATCTGAACCGTCTCATCCTTTGACTTCAGGAAATATACCCAAGAGTATCGAGAGAAATCATCAGTGATCACCAAGCAGTATGATGTTCCACCTAGGCTTTTTACATTCACGGGACCGAAGAGATCCATGTGAAGTAGGTCTAGGGTACTGACTATTGAATTAACCTTCTTGGTGTGATGGGATTTCTTGTGTTGCTTTCCCTTTTTGCATGATAAGCATTGGTCTTCAAAGTTGAAATTCTTCAAGGGAACACCCAGCACCAGCCCATTCTTGACAATGTAGTTCATTTTTCGAAGATGAATATGCCCCATTCTTCTATGCCATAATTCGGATTCCGATTCAGTTGCATTTGACAGAAGACACGATTCTTCTGTTGCCATCTCAGTCGACCTCATGTCCATAATATACGTATTCTTTTCTCTTGGAGCTTTCAAAAATATCCAATCCTCTGGTATCTTGAAACCAGGATACAGCACGATCGCTTCATTCTTGGTAAAGTGTACGGTGTAATCTTTGTCGCAGATCTGCGATACACTCAGCAGATTATGCTTCAGTTCTTCAACGAAATTCACTTTCTCTAACGTCATTTTTCCATTAGTCACCGTCCCAATTCCTGTAATCCTTCCACCACTCTCTCCAGCAAAACTCACTCTTCCTTCCTGAACAGGTTTCCATTCGTGTAACAAACTCTTGTTACCCGTCATGTGCCGGGAACAGCCGCTATCCACAACCCATAGATTGTTTGCAGCCCTGTTCAACTGTTCCTGCACGATTAAAGCAGAGGATTAAAATCTGGGGACCCAAGACCTATAGGTCTTGGGTCGATACATCCCGTACTTTGGCTGTCCAAAGTTAGTATCAGAATAATTTCTGTAAGTCCTAAAAGGATACCTTCTTGTAGATTGACTATGAGGCCATCCAAACCTTCGTGAATTAAATGAATTATTACTCATTGTTTGGTTGTTAGCAGTGAAAAACTTATATCAATTTCTTTGAAAACCTGGATTAGTCCAATGTCTGAACTTTGATGAGTTTTCATTTTTACCATTATTGTGATTACCGTTAGTTCTACTCTCAGTTTTCGAAGGCATCACACCTCTGAATCTCTGCTTCAGAGGGCAATCAGCAATTAGGTGTCCTAATTGATTACATCTGAAACAACTCCTGTATTCAACTTTCTTTTCAATAGTTGTTTTAGATGTTGAGGCTGCATTACTGCCCGTTTGTCTCACATATGGTGGGACATACGGGTTTAGTGGAGATTTCTTTTCAGTTGTTTTTTGTTTCTCTCCACTTTTTGGTAACACTGCCTTTTCTTTTGTCTCACTCGACTCGGATGACTTGTCCGAGTTTGATGAGACAGGACTAGGAACAGAAATCTTAACACTCGAAACAGGCTTACTTGTTTCGCCTTTACTAACTTCTGGTTCTTTAATAGTAACCTTAACCGGAACTGTCTGACCAAAATCAACATCAACAGATTTCTGATTACTTGGATCATAAGTATAGTTATGATTGTAAGGTGGTGGAACTTCATGATATCCAATTCCTCCCCTTTTAACTGGGGAACCTTGATCAATAACGAGGTGATCAAGTATAGCAGAGGAATTTCTAAATTGCTCAAGTTTCCTGTTAAGTTCCACCACTTTCACCTGGTGATCAGCTATCTGTTTATCCCTTTCAGCTATTAGTTTGGTTTTCTCTTCTAATACTTCATAGCTAAGGTCAATTACTTGTATTTTTTCAGCTAGACTTGCTTTAAGACTTCTAATATCTTTCTCACTAGCTTTTATTTTTACCTTATAGCTGTTTTCTCTAGATTTAGTGAAATGATGATCTTCTTTTAATGTTTTAAATTGAGCATCCAAACTAACAAACTGATCAGTTATAGTTGTCAATTGTTCAGACAGATTTTCACATTTAGTACAAGGGAGTTTGGTACTTACCTCGGAGAGCTGGTCTTTCACTTCTGCCATGTAAGCTTCATTTTCGCCAGTCACTTTCTCACTATCTGCAGTTTCGATGTTCGCTAAATTGGCCTGTTCGAACACTTCTTCAACGTGCAGATTCCAGTTGTACTCCCCGTTCTGTCTGGATATCATGGCTCTATTCTCATTACCACCCCCACTCTGTTGTGTAGACCTGTTTTGACTGCGTTCTACACGTTCATTTGTGCACTCTTTCGCAAAGTGTCCATTTTGTTGACAGTTATAACATCGCACCTTTGACTTGTCAAAACCTGGTCTTTCACCAACAAACTTCCTACCAGTCTTCTTGATAAACCGTTAAACCCTTCTCACAATCATCCCCATCTGCCACTGCAGATCCATCTCTTCCTGATCATCAGCATCGATCTGATCATAGTCTTCGTCTAACGTTGCAGGATCAACAATCTTACCTTGAATGTAATTTTCATACGAAGCAATGAAAGATGCATAGAGAGCAAACTGCTGTTCAGCAGATTTAACACTCATGGGCATCTTTGAGTAGTTGTTGTTCGAAACACTTGGAGAAAAACTACCCTTGGTTGCTTGAGGTTTAGAAGCATTTGATCCACCAGCTACAAAACACACATCACCATTCATGTTGAGAGATACATGACCTTCATGTGTTGAGTTAGCGCCCGAGTCTCCCTTTGAGTAGTAAGCAGATGATTCAGACTTCGAACTTGAACTTGAGTTAACTTTTGCACCATACATTCCTGGATCCTGAACCTGATCAGTTGGTGTCTCTTTTCGAACCATGTTAAGTTCAAAAGTTCTTAGTTTGTTGACTGCTGTTTCCAAGTCATAGTCGGCAAACTCTTTGTCTTCTCTCATCAAGACAGTGTACATCTCCCATTTTGGTGGGAGAGCATCAAGAAGCTTTTCCATTATCTCATCTTCTTTGTAAGCAATGGAATAATTGCTGAGTTCGGTCATCAGATGATAATATCTAGTGATGATATCATCAAGTGATTCATTCTTCAAGTACTTGAACACCGAGAATTGGGTTTTAAGTAGTTTAATCTTTGATGCGCGAATCCCCACATTACCCTCAAAACGGTTTTCAAGTGCTTCCCATAGCTCTCTAGCAGTTTTATACTTCCTGAAGGTGTGAAGAATCTCTTGTGGAAGAGCCATTGTTATCGCTGCATGAGCTTTGCTTTCAGCCTCATACATTTTCTTTTCTTCTTATTCCATCTTGTTGTATTTCTTAATCTGATCACGACCCTCATACTCAGCAGTTGGTGGAATGTATCCATCTTGTATGCACACCCACATCTTAGCATCTTGGTACTTAACATACTGTTCAAACCGATCCTTCCAAGCCACAAAATCGGTTCCCTTAAGCATCTTCGGTGCCTTAGTAGCTGAACCCGCTTCCACTTCCATCTTCACCAGTTCTGTAATATTTATTGAAGACATCTTTCACGAAACACAAAGAAACCCGAAAAACAAAAATTTTATTCTTAACAGTACTGTAGGCGAAGTTGTGGATAACTTCGCTTAAGTCTGAACTTCGCTGATTCTGAACTTCGCTCCTCTTTTTAAATTCGCCTGATTTGGCGAAGTTGAGGATAACTTCGCTTAAGTTAAGCGAACTTGGGAGGTAGGCGAAGTTGTGGGTAACTTCGCTTGAGATAAGCGAACTTGAGAAGGTAGGCGAAGTTGTGGATAACTTCGCTTAACCTTATATCTTCGCCTAAACCCTACTAACAGTGACGGCAACTTCGCCTGATGAACACGATGGTTTTGCAGGTTTGATTTCTGGATTTTGCGAGGTTTTTGAAGGTGTAATGGGTTGTTTATGATGGTGGGAGGTGAGTATGACACAAAAACTCGGTAAACTCGTCCCGCGAATAGTCGAACGGAACGATTTCTACGCCCGCGTGATAATCCCGAACCACACAATCACGAGCAAATGCTCTGATACCAATTGTAGGTTCCCAACCGGATCTACACGGAATATCTCGTTCTACGTAGGTGCGGAATCCCTACGTAAGACGTTACGAGCGTAGAAGACGATATACGTTAACACAATCGAACACACGTTACAATAAGCAAAGAAACGTTGTATATTGCAACTGGAAACACGTGATATCAATCACTGATTACCCAACTCGTTACAACTCGATAACTGAAAACTGATTAACAAAACTCAGCCGTAACCTAATCTATATAAACACGCATGCCAGCGAAGTTGTCACTAACTTCGCTTACTCTACAAGTTCGCCTGTATCAGCGAACTTGTGAGCTAACTTCGCTACATACAAAACACAAATCCAAACGACTCGATTACAGACACTATATACTGAACTACTGACATCATGTACCAACAATAATCTTGTGTTTGTGTGATTGTTTGTAACTTGTCCATATTGTTTCTATCTAGCTTTTAGCCATATGTTCTTGGTGTCGTTGGCAATCGAGATTTAGTGGGAAGAACTAGAAAGAATAGTATTGATTGATTATTAAGTAACAACCTCGCATTCTAGGAATCCAAGTACTTAGTTCTTGATTAATCACAAACAATTGCATGTACACAAAACCGAGATATTACGGTTTATCCATTGAATGTTAACAAGAGTGTTGAGCAATAACCCGAACCCCGAGAGGAATACTTGTTTAATGATTCGTTTACAACTTTGGTTTAGTTTAATTTAGTGTTAAAAATCAAATCAAAACCAACTTGGAAATTACTTTGTGTCATTTACATTTATCTTAGTTTAACCATTAAGCTACTTGGTTAACACATTTTCCACAAACTCTTCGTGTTCGATACCCACTTACTACTATCTATTTAGTTGTATTTGGTTTAAGTTTGAGTGAACCTTCGACCTTACGTCACTTATGGATTCCCGATCATGACGATCTTTGCACCTTCATCTTGGATGAAGCGTACAAGTCACGATACTCCGTTCATCCCGGTGCGGATATAATGTATGCCGACCTTCGTTCCATCTATTGGTGGCTCGGAATGAAGAAGGATATTGCGGTATATATATCCAAGTGTCTCACATGTTCTAAGGTTAAAGCTGAGCATCAAAAACCTTTCGGTTTACTCGAGCAACCTCCGATTCCCGTTTGGAAGTGGGATGACATTGCTATGGATTTCATCACCAAGCTTCCGAAAACCCGTGACCAACATGATAGTATTTGGGTAATCATTGATCGATTAACCAAATCGGCTCATTTCATTCCTATTCGAGAGAAAATTTTGGTCGAGCAACTTGCTAAGCTTTATGCCATGAACATTGTTTGTCGTCATGGAGTACCTTTGACTATCATATCTGATCGTGATGGTCGTTTCATCTCGCATTTCTGGAAATCTCTTCAAAAATCTTCGGGAACTCGATTAGATCTTAGCACCGCTTATCATCCTCAAACCAATGGTCAATTCGAGAGAACCATTCAAACTTTGGTGGACATGCTTAGATCTTGTGTACTTGAATTTGGTGGGAATTGGGATGAACATCTACCACTCATTGAGTTCTCGTATAACAATAGTTTCCATTCTAGTATTGGAATGGCTCCCTTCGAGGCTCTTTATGGCCATAAATTTCGTTCCCCTATTTGTTGGAACGAAGTTGGTGAATCTCAATTAACCGGTCCCGAGATTGTTCAAGAAACATCCGATATAATTGCTCAAATCCGTCAAAATCTTCTCGCCGCAAGAAGTCGTCAAAAGAGTTATGCTGATAGACGTTGAAAGCCTCTTGAGTTCAATATTGGTGATCAAGTCCTTCTCAAGGTATCTCCTTGGAAGGGAGTCGTTCGTTTTGGTAATAGAGGAAAGTTGTCACCTAGATTTGTTGGTCTGTTCAAGATAATTGATAGAGTTGGTAAAGTCGCTTACAAACTCGATCTTCCTGATGAAGTCTCTAATGTTCACCCGACTTTTCATGTATCGAATTTAAAGAAGTGTCTTGCCGAGGGTAATCTCCATATACCTCTCGATGAGGTTCATATCGATGAAACCATGCACGTTGTTGAAAAACCGGTAGAGATTGTGGATCGCATGGATAAGGAAACCAAGCGTAGCCGAATTCCATTAGTTAAAGTTCGCTGGGAATCTAAACGTGGTGCTGCAGTTACGTGGGAACGTGAAGACCAAATGAAGACCAAGTATCCTCATCTCTTTGTTGCAGTTTCACCTTAATTTCGGGACGAAATTTCCAAAAGTAGGGAATATTGTGACAATTGTCATTTTTTTCATTCGGTTATAATTTATTGTAACGTAATCGGTTTCCGCATTTAATAAAAATATCATACTACTTTTTAATTCTTGTTTTAACTATCAAACTTGTGCAAATATCACCCTTATCTTATATTGTACTACGTTTGAACATCCAACAATAGACCAGGGACTGATCTGAAAAATTATTATATCAATCCTTCATCTCCTTCCTTCCCTCTTTCCCGTCAAGGTTAGGTACCCCCCCCCCAACCGATTGCTGCGTAAATATAGGCAAGTAATCAGGAAAATGAATATCGCGAATCGTTAATCTGTTTAAAAACACGTTTATCATATCTTTACATGGGATTAAGATAACTAAACTATTCAATATTCAAACTCTTCAATTCGCGATGAATCCGTCATGGTTAGGCTATATATACACGTTCATATCACAATTAAACGAAACCGCACAAACCTAAGAGCATCGCTATCATATCCCCTAAGTCAATTGCATCTCTAAACCAGTTTAAGATCGAGATTAGCTTCGTGTTTTGGCCGAACCCTAACCCGTATGTAATTACTAATTCAGGTCTGCTTCAGGTAACTGAACTATGGATTTTAGTCGGATTTTAACAAGGATCAAAAGCCCTCAATCAATTTCTATTGACGAAGAGCTATTAATCCTCAATTGGGATTAAAATCAAATTAGGGTTCTTATCTAATTAGGGTTTCTTAACATAACCTATTTATTATTTAAGTTTCTGTCATATAACAAATTGAGAAGTTGGCCTGAAGGCCAGCACTTGTTTGGTATGTCACGAACCGGCCTGGGGCGTGGGTTCGAATCCCCCATGCCTGGTTTTTATATGTTTTTATTCATTTTTGATTTAAAATGCTTTAAACTAGTTATTTATAATAATATTAATATTAAAGTAACAATATTTATTATTATTATTATTATTATTATTATTATTATTTATTTAAAACCCTAGCGATCCCAAATCCGTTATTTCATACTTCGTTACTTGTTTATATTCGTTAGATTATTTATATTGTTGGAAAATTTAATTATAGGCAAAATAGTCGGAAATTTTCGCGGAACTAACCTACTCGTTTAAATCTTTTCGCGTAAGGATCTATATTTTAAGGTTAGTAATTCACACCCCTTTATCCGTTTTTTTTATTTTTGGGGTAGCATGCGTTCCACAAATTACTTTATTTTGTATTATCGAGTCCTCAACCACAATTCATATAAATGCGTTTGCGTGTAATTGCTCGTTAATTGTTATATGCTTATTTGACAAAGTGTTTATTTATTGTTATGGTGAACCTCATCCTCATCCTCATTGGTATGATCATACATCCGTCTTAGTAGCTTGACTTTGTGTCATAATGAATGGATTTTATTTGTTATTATTGCAATTAATTGTTGTAGTTACCGCATCCGCATTAAATTGTTATTTAATATTATGTATACATTGAAAACTTGTGTTTTCTCACCAACCGTTGTGTTGAGAAAATATATACATTTTTACGCATGTTGCATGTACCTTTATTGGATGAACAAAGTTGAAGCAAGTAGATAATACCGTTAGGATATCAACGAATATTATCTAGAAATTTATTTGTTATGTTTTATTTGGATAATGTTTATTTAAATTTTGTGATGTACTTTGGTTATTTTAAATTTAATAATTAGACTGTTAGTGTCTTGTGAGCTACTGTGCAATCAGTTGCGCCCCGACATTTCCGCCGTAGGTTGGGGTGTGACAATATATTTGTTCGATTAACTGTCCATGTTTGTTTAAAGTTAAATGAACGAATACGAGCATGCCCTTGTTCGTGCTCATTATTCGATTAATTTACTGGATTTCATTATTCACATTGATGAATACATTGGTTTCGATCTTTAGGCTCTGCCGATTTTATTTATGTTCGTGAACCGTTCATGGACACATTAGTTCCTTAATAAACGAACACGAACATAAACTCTTGTTTGGTAAGTGTTCATGAACACATTATTTCTTTAACAAACAAACATGAACAAAGCCTTATTCGTGTTCGTTCGGTTTATTTACAACCCTAAATTATACACATGAATGTTTATCTTTGAGCCACACTTCTTTTTCTCCTTTCTTTCCAATAGTAACTTAACACGATGAATGCAAATAAAAATATTTTCTTGGTATAATAGAATAGAAGAAGAGTAACGTCGATCACTCAAATAAAGATAAAATATAAGGAAAAAATAGTATGAAGGGTGAAGTTTCTACTTTCTATATGTCGCTTTTACCTAGTGGGATGTGGGCTCATTCATGCCTCACGGTGCAGAATCATTTTATTCACATTGGAACAAAATAAAAACAAAACACTGAATATGACGAGAGCGTAGTCTACATTCACTCACCATAATGATTAATTAATTCATTAAATTTGAACATTATCTTACACAACTCGTAATTAATAAGGTAAAAAATTAAGGAAACAATTTGACAAGCATGAATAAAAGATGAAATGTAATTTAATCTAATCTAACTATATATTAAAGCAACATGATTTTTTCACATGATATCATTCTCTCATTTTAGGATTCCACTTAGATACCATGTGAGCAGTTTCCTATTTTATCATCTCTTCTTCTAAACACAATATGGAGCATTAACCCGTTTAGTTATGTCATAACCATGACCCGGTTTCTCTTCAAATACAACCATCTTTATATAAAGATAACACTTTGTAAAATTTTGAAAAATAAATTATTGTGTGATACAAGTTCAAACACAAGACCTCATGTTTCAAACTAAATATGCTTACCAACTCCACTCAAGTAGTTATTATGTTAGATTTCTTGACTCATAAATGATGTATTGTTAATTCATTTATAATTAATACTAGAAAATAATTAAACAATTAAGTTAGCATCCAATGTTGTTTTCAAAGAGGCTTTTAGAGATTTATGAATTGTAAAATTTTGTTTATCATTATTAATATCTTATGAATCCATAACGTATGTTATCATGTATATTACTAAATTTAACTTTTTTTGTTGTTTTTAACCACCCATGTATTACACGGGCTCTATCCTAGTTGATTATTGTAAGAAAATGAAATTTAACGGGTGTTTAGGTGATCAATTAAATGGAATGACCCATTATCAAGTTTATTCTATTCTTTAAAAATTCATTCTATATACCTCTTTATTTTCTTTTTCTTTTTTTCATTTCTTTCCCTCTTTCACACTATATATATCATCTCCTCCACCACCACCACAGCCACAGCCACCACCAACCATCGCTGTAAGCCATCGCCACCGCCACCCCCTGCCTACCGCCGCCACCGTCGTCTCCCACCACCACCGCTACCACCCACCATCGTCCGCCAACACCTATTCACCCCACCGCCACCAATCATCGCTTCTGACCATCACCACTGCCATCACCCTCGACTACCATTATCACTCGCCATCCACCACCACCCATCTCACTATCATTTTTATTATATTTCGTCTATTTTTACCTGCCAAACAACACAAAGTAATAATTCATTACATTCACTCATGGTAACTAAGCATCTTAATGAAATGGTAATGATCCATATCTTATTAGAGATAAATTTAGATAAATATGATATTTGCTAAGTTATAATTAAAGATAGAGAAGCTAATGTAAATGTTCTCATATCTTATTCCATATTTTTATCTTTATCTAACTCACAAATACATATTTTATTATTTTTTTTCATGTTTATACATTCACGTAATTTTACGTTTTAAATTCTATAACAAACACATATAACTTCTGATCCTGTAGCATAATTGTAACCATTAGTTTTAACATTTAATGTTAAAGCATCTGTGATATTCACATCTGTTAAAGATAATTGTAAATTTGGATAAACATTAAAATAGACTGGACCATGTGCCAGACTAGATTGAACAATACCTATTAAGGATTGTTTCCAATCTAAATTTCTTCCATCTCTTAGAACAGCTATAAAGCTTTCTGGAAGACCTTCTAATGTTAATGGTTTAAAGGCAATTTGCACTAAACCAATATGAATGAATTTATATTCATTATTCTTATATCTTATTATTTCTCTGTTATTTAAGAGTTTCATTATCATATCCTCTTTATTAAGAGAAATTGTTGATTCAGTAGTTCTAACTACTTGTTTAAAACTTAATTTTTCCATATAACCATATTTATAAATTTGGTTATAATTAATTTTTAGAATTGTCCATTGATTTAATAAATCAAGATTGTGAGGAATATCATATTCTTCCTCAATACTATTTTTAATTGTATCTTTATTTTTAATTATATTCATAAACAAACTTAAAGTGTTGATTCCCCAAAGACACTAGTTATTCACCATGGCTCTGATACCATAAATACAGGATCAGAGACCGGGTATCTTTCGATCTCTTATTAATATTTCGATCTCTTATTAATAATCCATTTTAAATTAAAAAAAATTAAAAATTTTTATTTGTCTTGATTTTCTAAAATATATATGAGTAGGCCATATGGATGTTTTACCCATACTTAACTGTCATCATTGAATAGTATATGGTCCGTACAGGCCACGCCCTAAAAACGCCTCAAAACGGCTAAAACGGGCTACCATAATTTGACCACTACGCATATTCACATGCCTGTTTAGTATGGAACCAGCCCAGAAACACTCATACATATTTCAAAAATTTCAGACTTTTTTTTTTTTTTTTTTTTTTTTTTTTTTTTTTGAGACATGGATTACAACTAGGTCATGGTATGAATCAACACTTTAGGAGTTTAGCCTTTCATTAGGCTAAAATTATAAAAATAAAATAGTAAAGAAATAATGAATTGTACCTGGAGTATGAAGTACTTAAAAACTTCAAAGATTTTTATTATCGAATATTTTACAAGTGAAAGAGAGGGTTTTTGATCAGTGGTTTTCTGATCTCTGCCTCTAAACAAAACCCTACTACTCCTTTTATAATGGGAGTTCTAAAAAACAAACAAAAGAACAACAGTAAAAGTAATAATTATACATCAATTATCTGGACAATTGTGTCCAAAAGAGATTCCATTTGTCTGGGCAGCTGGCTTTAATTATTGTACCTCTACCCAACTTTTTGAATTATTGATTCTCCTTTAATCAGACGCATGTGATCTGGGACCCATAATTTCGTCCTCATCGTCAATTGATTCAATTATTTTCTTCTTTAACATTTCCAATTTTGTTTTGGCCTTTATTGTGACCTCATCCATGACATCATCTTCTGGATTTTGAGAATAACCTGCTAACATTGTATCTTCTTCTTCTTCTTGATTAGAAGATGGATTTGAAGAGTATTGCGATGAAGATTGCCCTGGTTGGAAGTTTTTTATTAAATCTTCTTCCATGGCTGCAAAGTATTTTTCCAGTAAATCTTTTCTGGAAAGATCCTTTCCTTCTTTAATTGATATCTTCCTAGCAATTTGTTGAAATGGGCTAGGAGATTCTCTTTGAGATTGAACCTGAATTTGTTTTTGATACAGGTCCAGAGTTGATTCGATTTGATCAATAGTCTCTTGACCTTCTATGACTCCTTCTTTATTTTTTGAAGTCAATTTTTTCCAAAATTTTGTATAGAAAATTCTTCTTAAACATGGAATATTTTGAGTGGTATGACCAACTTCTAAAGACCATCTCCATATCCATGGAATTCCAAATTCCATAAAGAAAAATAGAGAAGGCATTCCTTCAATTAACTCATTATTATGAGTAGCTTCGATTATTCTGGGAGATAATTCAACCCATTTATTATAGTATCCTTTAAAGGATTCTGGTAAAATTTTTACAGATGTTCCATAGGAAATCCACCATTTTAAAAACCAATTAGGTATATCCTGGTTATAAACCTGAGGACATATCTTGAAGAACCAAGAATGTTTCTTCATTGGATTTTGATATAGAAAAGCTTTATTGAAAGCTTCAATATAATCCCAATAATTAAATTTGATAAGAGCACCAGATTCTGGATGACTCATCTCTTTTTCTTTTAATGGAGAATTTCCCCAATCTTCTAAGGATATTATCCTTTTAATAATTATTTTGCTATAGGTAAAAACCTTAGCATTTCCAGAATTATGATGGAAAATTTGAGCAGATTCGGTTGCTCTTAAAATTGATTCATAAACGAATCTTGATTTATAAATTCCAGCTGGATATGATCCAGTATCGAAAAACCTTTCCATTAAGGTCCATGGATTATCTTTCCATTTAAGTTGTTTATTATCAAGGAGTAAAATTATCTCCTTATAAGGATTTTGATCATAAGAACTTTCATCAGATTCTTCTGATTGAGTAACAATTGAATAGGAAGTATTGCTTCCTTTTTCCTTAGCTGCTTTGAAAGCTAGGAATTCCTGGTATTCAGGATCATTAAATCGATTTTTTCCAGTATTACTGGATGAATTTGCTATATTAGCAATATTGGAAGCTATTAGCCTCTTTTGGCCAAATTGACCAATAATTATTTCAGAATTATTATGAGAATTTCTGCCTCTTCCTCTATTGGAGGATTGGCTCTTCTTTCCTCCTCGCCATGGAGGATCCATTCCTGCAAATAAAATTAAGCACAAGAGATTATTATCTCTTTTTCTTGAAGAATCTTTATTCGATTCTTAAAAATATAGTATTGATTCCATTCATTTGCTATAAGAAAATTTTTTTCTTGAGGATGTAAAGAATAGTCCATATTATATTCTGCTATTCTTAAAGCATGTCTCATCCTCATCCTATATTCAAAATCAATTTGTCTTCGAATATTTCCCATTGCAATTTTCAATGGTCCTTTAATTCCCATTAATTCTGCAAAATAGAATCGAGAAATTCTCTCGTCAAGAAATCTGGTAAACTATTATCAGATCCTTTTTTATAGATTATTTCAAAATCAAAAGGGGCTAAATGAGCTTGCCACCTTGCAAACATTTGTTTAGAAACATTATGTTTAAAATCTTTGTCAAACATAAATTTAGCTGCCTGACAATCAGTTTTTATTGTAAATTTTTGATTATATAAATCATCTTGAAATTTTAAAACACATTTTACTATTGCTAAAACTTCTTTTGCAATGGTTGCGTAATTTTTTTGACTATTATTCCATTTTCCAGAATGGAATCTAACCAAGTATTCTTGTTTATTGTTTGGAGAAACTTGTTTAAGAATTCCTCCATAACCAATGTCACTAGCATCAGTTTCAACTATTTTTTCCCAATTTGGGTTAGCAAGATTCAAACATGGAAGATTTTGAACCTTTTGTTTAATTTTTTGTATTGCCTTAGTATGATCGTCTGACCAATACTTAGGATTCTTTTTTAACCTATCATACAAGATAGCTGTATCCTTTGCAAGATTTTCATAATAAGGAGAAATATAATTTAAACTCCCAAGAAACCTTTGTAATTGAGTTTTATCTAAAATTTCATCAGGAAATTTAGAAGCAAATTCAATACTTCTATGTATTGGAATTATAACTCCTTTGTCAATATTATGACCAAGGAATCTAACATTAGTTTGAAAAAGCATCATTTTAGGTCTAGAAATTACTAAACCATTCTTTATAATAATATTTTTAAAGATTTCTAAATGCTGAAAATGCATTTCTATATTTTTTGAAAATATTAATATATCATCGATATATACAATGATAAAATTTGAATAAGGAATGAATATATCATTCATTATATTTTGAAATTCACTGGGTGCATTTTTTAACCCAAAAGGCATTACATTCCATTCATAATGTCCAAATGGAACTGTAAATGCTGTCTTATATCTGTCAGATTCATTAATTTGAACCTGCCAGTATCCAGATTTTAGATCAAATTTAGAAAATATAACTGCATCATGCAGTCTATCCAATAAATCCTTTTTATTAGGTATTGGATATCTAATCCATTTTAACACTTTATTAAGTGGTTTATAATTTATAACCAATCTAGGAACTCCTCTTTCCTGCTCAGCATGTTTATTAACATAAAACGCTGTACATGACCAAGGAGACTTAGATTTTCTAATTAATCCTTTATTTATTAAGGATTCTATTTCCTTTTTACATAATTCTAAATATTCAGAATTCATTTGGCAAGGTCTAGCCTTGGTAGGAATTTGTCTTTCATTAAAATCTTCCTCATAAGGAAGTGAAACAATATGTTTCTTTCTATCCCAAAAAGCATTTGGGTGATCATTACATATTTGTAAAGAAAACTTATTTTGAATCAATTTTATTTTATCCTTTAATTTAGGATTTTTTAAATTTTCTGAAATAGTTAATTCATTTATTTCTTGTTTTAAAAATTCTATTTGGTTTATTTTTGCTTTAATTAAATCATCAATCATATTATTGATGATTCTAGTGATTGGTTCAGAAACAAATTCAAAGGATATTTCTTCACCTTGAAATGTTCCTTTTATAATTTTTTCATCCACTTTTGTTAAAGGAAATATTTTCCTAAAAAATGGTGATCCAAGTATTACTTGACTTGTTAAATCTTTAACAAGAATAAAACTATTAGGAATACATTTATTATTATTACAGATATAAGCATTGGGAAGCTTATAACTTATCTGTAATGGTTTTCCACCAGCAGACCCTAATTTCTGTGTGGTTTTATGAAAATATCTTGAAGGGATTAATCCTTCTTGAATACAATTTAAATCTGCTCCACTATCTAAAAGAGCAGTAAATTCTTTGGAAAATTGTTTATCAATCATTAATTTGACTTTAATATGCCATTTCTGAGAAGTTATTTCTTCTATTTGTTTTAAATAATTTTCTAATTGAAGTTTTGGAAAATTTACATCATTAATTTCCAATCTTCTTTTTTCTAAATTAATAATTCTTTCTTCTAAATTATTATTGTTATTTCTAAGATTATTAATTTCTATTTTAAGATTATTAATCTCAATTTTTAATTCTTCAATACCAACCTGTTTATTTAGTTGATTTCTTTTATTCAATTGATTCTTAACCTCAGCAAAAGTATAAGGTTGAAAATTTTTATTAGATGAAGATGATTCATCTTTATCATTTCTTATTAAGTCTAAAATCATTTCTTTCTTAATTTTTTCATCTTGAATATTTTTTAATAAATCTAAAAATTCATTTGTTATAACATTTAATTCCATATTTTGGAATTGAGATATAATATCATAAATTGAATCATTATTTATTTCATTATTACAACAATCTTCATGACATTCTCTATTATCTTCTGAAGAAGATGAAATAAAGCTTTCATTATCTAAAATATTTATATCTTCATATGAAGATTCTGCTTCTGATTCATCAGAAGTATTATTAGGATTTATGATAATCTTTTCTAAAGTTTCTCTAAGATTATCATCTTTTATTTCATTCAATTTTTTCTTTACCCAGCAAGTTGCTGCTTTATGACCTGGACGGCCACATTTTCTACAAATTATAAAAGATTTTTTATAAAATTTTTCAAAGGGTTTAATTTCCCTTTTCTTATCTCTTTCTATTTTTCTTTCTTCTCTTTTCCTTTTTCTTTTAAAATATTTTTTTGGTTTTTGAGAAGAAGAATCTTTTCTTTTATTATTTTGGGGAGTAATTCTCTCCATGCCAAATTGATCACAAAATTGGCCTAACTGTCTTTTTTCCATTAAAGACTGTCTTTTAATTTGCTGATTTAGCTTTATTTCATTACATAAAGCTAATCCTTCATTTTTACATATACCTATTAAACTACCATAGGTGTATTCATCATAATTAATATTAATATTATCTTTTCTCAATTTCTGTTTAACTCTTTCTGAAAAGAAATGAGGTAAACCGTCTATAAATTTAGACTTCCAATGAGTACTATTACTCTCTGGTAATTCCATTACCCTGCATAAAAATGTATCTTTATACCATCTAAATGATGTAAGGGTTTTACATTTTAGATTTTGCAAAAGAGTTCTAATATTTTCAGAATTATCAGACCATCTGCCTGTAAAATGTTCCATTATATTGATAGCAAGAGTATACACACTATTCTCTTGACTGATATCATTTTCTTCTTTTACAGAAGAGTAAATTTGTTCTCTGTCTTGGAGGGTTAAATAATTATCCCACCATCCTTTTAATTGACCAGTAAATCCTGCTACTATCATTTTAGCAATAGATTTATCTGTATTTCCATTTGCTTTACATATCGTAGAATACATCATCATTCGATGTATAGTATTAGCTATTTGGGTGTCAGTTTGACCATCTATGTTCCATTCATAGATGTTCTTCCCACTATAAGAATTATTTACTATGTACTCCTGTTCTTCTATTAAGACATCTTGAGGAGTTGGTCTATCATAATAATATTTATTCATGCTAGGTTTATTAGCATATTTATTCTGTAACTTAGCAATTTCTAAGTTTATTTGTTCTTTATAATTTTCTTTATTTGTGGATTTAGAAAATTCTTTTGAAAGAGTATTTATATTTAAACCTTTCATTTTTTCTGAAATAAATTCTAATTTAGTATCTAATAATTTAGATATTTCAGAATTAGATTTTAATTTAAAATCTCTTATTTCAGGAGGGGGTTGAATAGCTGGAACTGCTATAACTTCTCCTGTTTCAAAAACTTTTTTATTTTTTATTAAAGAGGTTATTTCCTCAATTTTTTCTTGGATAGAACCTAATTGTTCTCCTAATATAATTAAACATAAATTTGTATAATTTATATGTTTAAATAATTTATTTAGGTGGAAAATTGTTACTGGTAAAGTATCACCTTCCAGTAATTTTTGAAAAGCTTGGTAATACATTGTTACCTTTTCTTTTTCAATTTTAAAACCTGTTTGGGGAGGGAAAATAGATTTTATTTTCTTTTCTCCTAAATCATATTCTCTGTAAATAGTAGAAATTATACTATTCACATACTTATTAAAGAACCATGGAACAAAATAAATAATACAATTTTGTTCTTCTAATTCTTTATAAAATTCATCTCGAAAATATAGTAATTGTTTTATTTCAAAATTTTTTAAGTACCATTTTCTAAATTCCTCCCATTTAGGATCTTGGAATTCAGAATTTATTTTATCTCTTACCAGGGAACCTGGTCTAAAATCAATTTTTTCTATATTATTCATGATATAGAGAAATCCATTTCTGACTCGGTTAATTCCGGGTCCTGTTGAGGTCTATTAATTCCTCTAACTATATTATCAGAATTAATTCTTAACTCATTAATTCTATTGTTATTTTCAGGATATTTTTCTCTTATTTGAGAAGTTGAAGCTCTAGAAGGACTTCTAACAGTATATCCTAAAGGAGATATATGAAAATTTGATGAAGATAAAGACCTAGTTATTCTAGGTGTAACTTTTTCAAATTGTATTTGAATATTTCCTTCAGTTGTTTGTAAAATTTCTAAAGGATTGTTATCAATATAAGATTGAGATGGGGTATTTTCTTTTAATACCCAATTATCAGGAAAATTTATTTCTTCCCATCTAATTTTTCTTCTAGTGGTAATATTTGACTTACCAAAATTAGTTTCTATAACTATTGTTTCATTTAATGGTTTATCAACCATTTTGCATCTAGGATTCAAAGTATATAATGGTTTGTAATAAATTCTATAACAAACACATATAAATTTGGATAAACATTAAAATAGACTGGACCATGTGCCAGACTAGATTGAACAATACCTATTAAGGATTGTTTCCAATCTAAATTTCTTCCATCTCTTAGAACAGCTATAAAGCTTTCTGGAAGACCTTCTAATGTTAATGGTTTAAAGGCAATTTGCACTAAACCAATATGAATGAATTTATATTCATTATTCTTATATCTTATTATTTCTCTGTTATTTAAGAGTTTCATTATCATATCCTCTTTATTAAGAGAAATTGTTGATTCAGTAGTTCTAACTACTTGTTTAAAACTTAATTTTTCCATATAACCATATTTATAAATTTGGTTATAATTAATTTTTGGAATTGTCCATTGATTTAATAAATCAAGATTGTGAGGAATATCATATTCTTCCTCAATACTATTTTTAATTGTATCTTTATTTTTAATTATATTCATAAACAAACTTAAAGTGTTGATTCCCCAAAGACACTAGTTATTCACCATGGCTCTGATACCATAAATACAGGATCAGAGACCGGGTATCTTTCGATCTCTTATTAATAATCCATTTTAAATTAAAAAAAATTAAAAATTTTTATTTGTCTTGATTTTCTAAAATATATATGAGTAGGCCATATGGATGTTTTACCCATACTTAACTGTCATCATTGAATAGTATATGGTCCGTACAGGCCACGCCCTAAAAACGCCTCAAAACGGCTAAAACGGGCTACCATAATTTGACCACTACGCATATTCACATGCCTGTTTAGTATGGAACCAGCCCAGAAACACTCATACATATTTCAAAAATTTCAGACTTTTTTTTTTTTTTTTTTTTTTTTTTTTTTTTTTTTTTGAGACATGGATTACAACTAGGTCATGGTATGAATCAACACTTTAGGAGTTTAGCCTTTCATTAGGCTAAAATTATAAAAATAAAATAGTAAAGAAATAATGAATTGTACCTGGAGTATGAAGTACTTAAAAACTTCAAAGATTTTTATTATCGAATATTTTACAAGTGAAAGAGAGGGTTTTTGATCAGTGGTTTTCTGATCTCTGCCTCTAAACAAAACCCTACTACTCCTTTTATAATGGGAGTTCTAAAAAACAAACAAAAGAACAACAGTAAAAGTAATAATTATACATCAATTATCTGGACAATTGTGTCCAAAAGAGATTCCATTTGTCTGGGCAGCTGGCTTTAATTATTGTACCTCTACCCAACTTTTTGAATTATTGATTCTCCTTTAATCAGACGCATGTGATCTGGGACCCATAATTTCGTCCTCATCGTCAATTGATTCAATTATTTTCTTCTTTAACATTTCCAATTTTGTTTTGGCCTTTATTGTGACCTCATCCATGACATCATCTTCTGGATTTTGAGAATAACCTGCTAACATTGTATCTTCTTCTTCTTCTTGATTAGAAGATGGATTTGAAGAGTATTGCGATGAAGATTGCCCTGGTTGGAAGTTTTTTATTAAATCTTCTTCCATGGCTGCAAAGTATTTTTCCAGTAAATCTTTTCTGGAAAGATCCTTTCCTTCTTTAATTGATATCTTCCTAGCAATTTGTTGAAATGGGCTAGGAGATTCTCTTTGAGATTGAACCTGAATTTGTTTTTGATACAGGTCCAGAGTTGATTCGATTTGATCAATAGTCTCTTGACCTTCTATGACTCCTTCTTTATTTTTTGAAGTCAATTTTTTCCAAAATTTTGTATAGAAAATTCTTCTTAAACATGGAATATTTTGAGTGGTATGACCAACTTCTGAAGACCATCTCCATATCCATGGAATTCCAAATTCCATAAAGAAAAATAGAGAAGGCATTCCTTCAATTAACTCATTATTATGAGTAGCTTCGATTATTCTGGGAGATAATTCAACCCATTTATTATAGTATCCTTTAAAGGATTCTGGTAAAATTTTTACAGATGTTCCATAGGAAATCCACCATTTTAAAAACCAATTAGGTATATCCTGGTTATAAACCTGAGGACATATCTTGAAGAACCAAGAATGTTTCTTCATTGGATTTTGATATAGAAAAGCTTTATTGAAAGCTTCAATATAATCCCAATAATTAAATTTGATAAGAGCACCAGATTCTGGATGACTCATCTCTTTTTCTTTTAATGGAGAATTTCCCCAATCTTCTAAGGATATTATCCTTTTAATAATTATTTTGCTATAGGTAAAAACCTTAGCATTTCCAGAATTATGATGGAAAATTTGAGCAGATTCGGTTGCTCTTAAAATTGATTCATAAACGAATCTTGATTTATAAATTCCAGCTGGATATGATCCAGTATCGAAAAACCTTTCCATTAAGGTCCATGGATTATCTTTCCATTTAAGTTGTTTATTATCAAGGAGTAAAATTATCTCCTTATAAGGATTTTGATCATAAGAACTTTCATCAGATTCTTCTGATTGAGTAACAATTGAATAGGAAGTATTGCTTCCTTTTTCCTTAGCTGCTTTGAAAGCTAGGAATTCCTGGTATTCAGGATCATTAAATCGATTTTTTCCAGTATTACTGGATGAATTTGCTATATTAGCAATATTGGAAGCTATTAGCCTCTTTTGGCCAAATTGACCAATAATTATTTCAGAATTATTATGAGAATTTCTGCCTCTTCCTCTATTGGAGGATTGGCTCTTCTTTCCTCCTCGCCATGGAGGATCCATTCCTGCAAATAAAATTAAGCACAAGAGATTATTATCTCTTTTTCTTGAAGAATCTTTATTCGATTCTTAAAAATATAGTATTGATTCCATTCATTTGCTATAAGAAAATTTTTTTCTTGAGGATGTAAAGAATAGTCCATATTATATTCTGCTATTCTTAAAGCATGTCTCATCCTCATCCTATATTCAAAATCAATTTGTCTTCGAATATTTCCCATTGCAATTTTCAATGGTCCTTTAATTCCCATTAATTCTGCAAAATAGAATCGAGAAATTCTCTCGTCAAGAAATCTGGTAAACTATTATCAGATCCTTTTTTATAGATTATTTCAAAATCAAAAGGGGCTAAATGAGCTTGCCACCTTGCAAACATTTGTTTAGAAACATTATGTTTAAAATCTTTGTCAAACATAAATTTAGCTGCCTGACAATCAGTTTTTATTGTAAATTTTTGATTATATAAATCATCTTGAAATTTTAAAACACATTTTACTATTGCTAAAACTTCTTTTGCAATGGTTGCGTAATTTTTTTGACTATTATTCCATTTTCCAGAATGGAATCTAACCAAATATTCTTGTTTATTGTTTGGAGAAACTTGTTTAAGAATTCCTCCATAACCAATGTCACTAGCATCAGTTTCAACTATTTTTTCCCAATTTGGGTTAGCAAGATTCAAACATGGAAGATTTTGAACCTTTTGTTTAATTTTTTGTATTGCCTTAGTATGATCGTCTGACCAATACTTAGGATTCTTTTTTAACCTATCATACAAGATAGCTGTATCCTTTGCAAGATTTTCATAATAAGGAGAAATATAATTTAAACTCCCAAGAAACCTTTGTAATTGAGTTTTATCTAAAATTTCATCAGGAAATTTAGAAGCAAATTCAATACTTCTATGTATTGGAATTATAACTCCTTTGTCAATATTATGACCAAGGAATCTAACATTAGTTTGAAAAAACATCATTTTAGGTCTAGAAATTACTAAACCATTCTTTATAATAATATTTTTAAAGATTTCTAAATGCTGAAAATGCATTTCTATATTTTTTGAAAATATTAATATATCATCGATATATACAATGATAAAATTTGAATAAGGAATGAATATATCATTCATTATATTTTGAAATTCACTGGGTGCATTTTTTAACCCAAAAGGCATTACATTCCATTCATAATGTCCAAATGGAACTGTAAATGCTGTCTTATATCTGTCAGATTCATTAATTTGAACCTGCCAGTATCCAGATTTTAGATCAAATTTAGAAAATATAACTGCATCATGCAGTCTATCCAATAAATCCTTTTTATTAGGTATTGGATATCTAATCCATTTTAACACTTTATTAAGTGGTTTATAATTTATAACCAATCTAGGAACTCCTCTTTCCTGCTCAGCATGTTTATTAACATAAAACACTGTACATGACCAAGGAGACTTAGATTTTCTAATTAATCCTTTATTTATTAAGGATTCTATTTCCTTTTTACATAATTCTAAATATTCAGAATTCATTTGGCAAGGTCTAGCCTTGGTAGGAATTTGTCTTTCATTAAAATCTTCCTCATAAGGAAGTGAAACAATATGTTTCTTTCTATCCCAAAAAGCATTTGGGTGATCATTACATATTTGTAAAGAAAACTTATTTTGAATCAATTTTATTTTATCCTTTAATTTAGGATTTTTTAAATTTTCTGAAATAGTTAATTCATTTATTTCTTGTTTTAAAAATTCTATTTGGTTTATTTTTGCTTTAATTAAATCATCAATCATATTATTGATGATTCTAGTGATTGGTTCAGAAACAAATTCAAAGGATATTTCTTCACCTTGAAATGTTCCTTTTATAATTTTTTCATCCACTTTTGTTAAAGGAAATATTTTCCTAAAAAATGGTGATCCAAGTATTACTTGACTTGTTAAATCTTTAACAAGAATAAAACTATTAGGAATACATTTATTATTATTACAGATATAAGCATTGGGAAGCTTATAACTTATCTGTAATGGTTTTCCACCAGCAGACCCTAATTTCTGTGTGGTTTTATGAAAATATCTTGAAGGGATTAATCCTTCTTGAATACAATTTAAATCTGCTCCACTATCTAAAAGAGCAGTAAATTCTTTGGAAAATTGTTTATCAATCATTAATTTGACTTTAATATGCCATTTCTGAGAAGTTATTTCTTCTATTTGTTTTAAATAATTTTCTAATTGAAGTTTTGGAAAATTTACATCATTAATTTCCAATCTTCTTTTTTCTAAATTAATAATTCTTTCTTCTAAATTATTATTGTTATTTCTAAGATTATTAATTTCTATTTTAAGATTATTAATCTCAATTTTTAATTCTTCAATACCAACCTGTTTATTTAGTTGATTTCTTTTATTCAATTGATTCTTAACCTCAGCAAAAGTATAAGGTTGAAAATTTTTATTAGATGAAGATGATTCATCTTTATCATTTCTTATTAAGTCTAAAATCATTTCTTTCTTAATTTTTTCATCTTGAATATTTTTTAATAAATCTAAAAATTCATTTGTTATAACATTTAATTCCATATTTTGGAATTGAGATATAATATCATAAATTGAATCATTATTTATTTCATTATTACAACAATCTTCAGGACATTCTCTATTATCTTCTGAAGAAGATGAAATAAAGCTTTCATTATCTAAAATATTTATATCTTCATATGAAGATTCTGCTTCTGATTCATCAGAAGTATTATTAGGATTTATGATAATCTTTTCTAAAGTTTCTCTAAGATTATCATCTTTTATTTCATTCAATTTTTTCTTTACCCAGCAAGTTGCTGCTTTATGACCTGGACGGCCACATTTTCTACAAATTATAAAAGATTTTTTATAAAATTTTTCAAAGGGTTTAATTTCCCTTTTCTTATCTCTTTCTATTTTTCTTTCTTCTCTTTTCCTTTTTCTTTTAAAATATTTTTTTGGTCTTTGAGAAGAAGAATCTTTTCTTTTATTATTTTGGGGAGTAATTCTCTCCATGCCAAATTGATCACAAAATTGGCCTAACTGTCTTTTTTCCATTAAAGACTGTCTTTTAATTTGCTGATTTAGCTTTATTTCATTACATAAAGCTAATCCTTCATTTTTACATATACCTATTAAACTACCATAGGTGTATTCATCATAATTAATATTAATATTATCTTTTCTCAATTTCTGTTTAACTCTTTCTGAAAAGAAATGAGGTAAACCGTCTATAAATTTAGACTTCCAATGAGTACTATTACTCTCTGGTAATTCCATTACCCTGCATAAAAATGTATCTTTATACCATCTAAATGATGTAAGGGTTTTACATTTTAGATTTTGCAAAAGAGTTCTAATATTTTCAGAATTATCAGACCATCTGCCTGTAAAATGTTCCATTATATTGATAGCAAGAGTATACACACTATTCTCTTGACTGATATCATTTTCTTCTTTTACAGAAGAGTAAATTTGTTCTCTGTCTTGGAGGGTTAAATAATTATCCCACCATCCTTTTAATTGACCAGTAAATCCTGCTACTATCATTTTAGCAATAGATTTATCTGTATTTCCATTTGCTTTACATATCGTAGAATACATCATCATTCGATGTATAGTATTAGCTATTTGGGTGTCAGTTTGACCATCTATGTTCCATTCATAGATGTTCTTCCCACTATAAGAATTATTTACTATGTACTCCTGTTCTTCTATTAAGACATCTTGAGGAGTTGGTCTATCATAATAATATTTATTCATGCTAGGTTTATTAGCATATTTATTCTGTAACTTAGCAATTTCTAAGTTTATTTGTTCTTTATAATTTTCTTTATTTGTGGATTTAGAAAATTCTTTTGAAAGAGTATTTATATTTAAACCTTTCATTTTTTCTGAAATAAATTCTAATTTAGTATCTAATAATTTAGATATTTCAGAATTAGATTTTAATTTAAAATCTCTTATTTCAGGAGGGGGTTGAATAGCTGGAACTGCTATAACTTCTCCTGTTTCAAAAACTTTTTTATTTTTTATTAAAGAGGTTATTTCCTCAATTTTTTCTTGGATAGAACCTAATTGTTCTCCTAATATAATTAAACATAAATTTGTATAATTTATATGTTTAAATAATTTATTTAGGTGGAAAATTGTTACTGGTAAAGTATCACCTTCCAGTAATTTTTGAAAAGCTTGGTAATACATTGTTACCTTTTCTTTTTCAATTTTAAAACCTGTTTGGGGAGGGAAAATAGATTTTATTTTCTTTTCTCCTAAATCATATTCTCTGTAAATAGTAGAAATTATACTATTCACATACTTATTAAAGAACCATGGAACAAAATAAATAATACAATTTTGTTCTTCTAATTCTTTATAAAATTCATCTCGAAAATATAGTAATTGTTTTATTTCAAAATTTTTTAAGTACCATTTTCTAAATTCCTCCCATTTAGGATCTTGGAATTCAGAATTTATTTTATCTCTTACCAGGGAACCTGGTCTAAAATCAATTACCAAGGTATTTAAAAAATTTTGAAATAAAACAATTACTATATTTTCGAGATGAATTTTATAAAGAATTAGAAGAACAAAATTGTATTATTTATTTTGTTCCATGGTTCTTTAATAAGTATGTGAATAGTATAATTTCTACTATTTACAGAGAATATGATTTAGGAGAAAAGAAAATAAAATCTATTTTCCCTCCCCAAACAGGTTTTAAAATTGAAAAAGAAAAGGTAACAATGTATTACCAAGCTTTTCAAAAATTACTGGAAGGTGATACTTTACCAGTAACAATTTTCCACCTAAATAAATTATTTAAACATATAAATTATACAAATTTATGTTTAATTATATTAGGAGAACAATTAGGTTCTATCCAAGAAAAAATTGAGGAAATAACCTCTTTAATAAAAAATAAAAAAGTTTTTGAAACAGGAGAAGTTATAGCAGTTCCAGCTATTCAACCCCCTCCTGAAATAAGAGATTTTAAATTAAAATCTAATTCTGAAATATCTAAATTATTAGATACTAAATTAGAATTTATTTCAGAAAAAATGAAAGGTTTAAATATAAATACTCTTTCAAAAGAATTTTCTAAATCCACAAATAAAGAAAATTATAAAGAACAAATAAACTTAGAAATTTCTAAGTTACAGAATAAATATGCTAATAAACCTAGCATGAATAAATATTATTATGATAGACCAACTCCTCAAGATGTTTTAATAGAAGAACAGGAGTACATAGTAAATAATTCTTATAGTGGGAAGAACATCTATGAATGGAACATAGATGGTCAAACTGACACCCAAATAGCTAATACTATACATCGAATGATGATGTATTCTACGATATGTAAAGCAAATGGAAATACAGATAAATCTATTGCTAAAATGATAGTAGCAGGATTTACTGGTCAATTAAAAGGATGGTGGGATAATTATTTAACCCTCCAAGACAGAGAACAAATTTACTCTTCTGTAAAAGAAGAAAATGATATCAGTCAAGAAAATAGTGTGTATACTCTTGCTATCAATATAATGGAACATTTTACAGGCAGATGGTCTGATAATTCTGAAAATATTAGAACTCTTTTGCAAAATCTAAAATGTAAAACCCTTACATCATTTAGATGGTATAAAGATACATTTTTATGCAGGGTAATGGAATTACCAGAGAGTAATAGTACTCATTGGAAGTCTAAATTTATAGACGGTTTACCTCATTTCTTTTCAGAAAGAGTTAAACAGAAATTGAGAAAAGATAATATTAATATTAATTATGATGAATACACCTATGGTAGTTTAATAGGTATATGTAAAAATGAAGGATTAGCTTTATGTAATGAAATAAAGCTAAATCAGCAAATTAAAAGACAGTCTTTAATGGAAAAAAGACAGTTAGGCCAATTTTGTGATCAATTTGGCATGGAGAGAATTACTCCTCAAAATAATAAAAGAAAAGAATCTTCTTCTCAAAAACCAAAAAAATATTTTAAAAGGAAAAGGAAAAGAGAAGAAAGAAAAATAGAAAGAGATAAGAAAAGGGAAATTAAACCCTTTGAAAAATTTTATAAAAAATCTTTTATAATTTGTAGAAAATGTGGCCGTCCAGGTCATAAAGCAGCAACTTGCTGGGTAAAGAAAAAATTGAATGAAATAAAAGATGATAATCTTAGAGAAACTTTAGAAAAGATTATCATAAATTCTAATAGTACTTCTGATGAATCAGAAGCAGAATCTTCATATGAAGATATAAACATTTTAGATAATGAAAGCTTTATTTCATCTTCTTCAGATGATAATAGAGATTGTCATGAAGATTGTTGTAACAATGAGATAAATAATGATTCAATTTATGATATTATATCTCAATTCCAAAATATGGAATTAAATGTTATAACAAATGAATTTTTAGATTTATTAAAAAATATTCAAGATGAAAAAATTAAGAAAGAAATGATTTTAGACTTAATAAGAAATGATAAAGGTGAATCATCTTCATCCAATAAAAATTTTCAACCTTATACTTTTGCTGAGGTTAAGAATCAATTGAATAAAAGAAATCAACTAAATAAACAGGTTGGTATTGAAGAATTAAAAATTGAGATTAATAATCTTAAAATAGAAATTAATAATCTTAGAAATAACAATAATAATTTAGAAGAAAGAATTATTAATTTAGAAAAAAGAAGATTGGAAATTAATGATGTAAATTTTCCAAAACTTCAATTAGAAAATTATTTAAAACAAATAGAAGAAATAACTTCTCAGAAATGGCATATTAAAGTCAAATTAATGATTGATAAACAATTTTCCAAAGAATTTACTGCTCTTTTAGATAGTGGAGCAGATTTAAATTGTATTCAAGAAGGATTAATCCCTTCAAGATATTTTCATAAAACCACCCAGAAATTAGGGTCTGCTGGTGGAAAACCATTACAGATAAGTTATAAGCTTCCCAATGCTTATATCTGTAATAATAATAAATGTATTCCTAATAGTTTTATTCTTGTTAAAGATTTAACAAGTCAAGTAATACTTGGATCACCATTTTTTAGGAAAATATTTCCTTTAACAAAAGTGGATGAAAAAATTATAAAAGGAACATTTCAAGGTGAAGAAATATCCTTTGAATTTGTTTCTGAACCAATCACTAGAATCATCAATAATATGATTGATGATTTAATAAAAGCAAAAATAAACCAAATAGAATTTTTAAAACAAGAAATAAATGAATTAACTATTTCAGAAAATTTAAAAAATCCTAAATTAAAGGATAAAATAAAATTGATTCAAAATAAGTTTTCTTTACAAATATGCAATGATCACCCAAATGCTTTTTGGGATAGAAAGAAACATATTGTTTCACTTCCTTATGAGGAAGATTTTAATGAAAGACAAATTCCTACTAAGGCTAGTGTTGGTACATGTATGTCAGTAGTTCATAGTCTAGCATTTGTAATCGAGTCTGTAATGTAATTATGTTTTGTTTATGTTTGTTTTGTAATGCGCGAAGTTGTCAACAAGTTCGCTATGGCGAACTTGTTGAATCAGCGAAGTTATTGACAACTTCGCCTGTGGCGAAGTTGTCGTGTTTATATACTGTTTCAGACGAAACAGTTTAAGGTTGTTCGTTTAGGGTTTTCGTTTCAGTTTTTCAGTAACCGAGTTACGTGTCATAGTCTGTAACGGTGACCTCGGGTCACGTGTTTGTTATCAATATAACGTGGTTGGTTTATTGCTTGTGTGTTCGATCTCTATATACTCTACACTCGTATCTACCTACGCAGGGATTCCGCACCTGCGTTGTTAGAGACATCCCGTGTACGATCCGTCCAGGAACCTACAATTGGTATCAGAGCCAATCGGCTCGATTGTGAGGTTCGGGATTTCACGCGGGTGTAGAAAACGTCTCGTTTGACCTATTCGCGGGACGTGTTTTTGTTGGGATTGAGTTTTGCTAGTGCTTGACAGTCATTTTCAAGCCTTTGCATTGATCGGGAGCTGCTGGATTGACGAAAACAGATCTGAACAAACTTCCCTGTTCAACGGGCGAAGTTACCGTTCATCGGGCGAAGTTACCATTCTTCAGGCGAAGTTGCCGTCGCTGGAATTAGGGTTTTTGGCGAAGATATAAGGATTAGCGAAGTTAACTACAACTTCGCTCACTTCATAAGTTCGCCTTAGCGAAGTTATCCGCAACTTCGCTTCAAACCCAAGTTCGCTCAACTCATAAGTTCGCCAGAGCTAAGCGAAGTTATTCTTAACTTCGCCCAAATCAAGCGAATTTAAGATCTCAGCGAAGTTCTCTTTCAGCGAAGTTAACCTTCAAGCGAAGTTATTCTTAACTTCGCCAACTGAGCTGTTTTAATATTTTTTTTGTTTTTCCAGGTTTTTCAGGTTTTTGCAAGGATGTCGTCGATCAATATCTCCGACTTGGTCAAGATGGAAGTAGAAGCGGGGTCTGCCACTAAGGCCCCGAGGCTGATGAAGGGAACTGACTTCGTGGCATGGAAGGACAGATTCATCCAATACATCAAATACCAGGATGCCAAAATGTGGGTGTGCATCCAGGATGGATATATCCCTCCAACTGCGCAATACGAAGGTCGCGATGTGGTTAAGAAGTACAGCAAAATGGAGGACGAAGAGAAGAAAATGTACGAGGCCGAAAGCAAGGCCCATGCTGCGATAACAATGGCACTTCCTCAAGAGGTTCTCCATACGTTCCGAAAGTACACTTCTGCGAGAGAGCTTTGGGATGCTCTTGAAAATAGATTCGAGGGGAATGTGGGTATACGTGCATCAAAGATCAAACTCTTAAAAACCCAGTTCTCCGTCTTCAAATTTTTGAAGAACGAATCACTGGATGATATTATCACCAGATACTATCATCTAATGACAGAGCTCAGCAATTATTCAATTGCTTACCGAGAAGAAGAGATCGTTGAAAAGCTTCTCGATGCTCTCCCACCGAAGTGGGAAATGTACACCGTCCTTATGAGGGAAGACAGAGACTTTCCAAATTGTGATCTTGAAACGGCAGTAAACAAGCTCAGAACTTATGAGCTTAATATGGTTCGAAAGGAAACACCAACAGATCAGATACAAGACCCTGGTATGTATGGTGCTAAGGTTAACTCAGGCTCAAGTTCAAGGCCTGAATCTGCTGCCTTTTACTCGAAAGGGGAGTCAGGCTCTGACTCGTCTCATGAAGGAAAAGTTTCTGTAAACACGAATGGTGATGTATGTTTCGTTGCTGGAGGATCTAGTACTTCAAAGCCTCAAGCATCCACAAGTAGTTTTTCTGCAAATGCATCTAGCAATAGTTATTCCAAGATGCCTATGAGTGTAAAATCTGCTGAAGAGCAGTTTGCAGTCTATGCATCATTTATTGCTTCCTATGAAAACTACATCCAGGGGAAGATTGTGGACCCTGCTGTTCTGGATGAGGATTATGACCAGATCGATGCTGATGATCTGGAGGAGATGGATTTGCAATGGCAAATGGCCATGATAGTGAGGAGAGTCAAGCGTTTCATGAATAAGACGGGGAGAAAGTTTGTTGGTGGTCGGCCCGGGTTCGACAAGTCCAAAGTAAGGTGCTATAATTGTCAACAGTACGGGCACTTTGCCAAGGAATGCAGAAATGAGAGGGTTGAACGAGGACAAGGTCGACCTACACAACACTCAGGAGTTAACAGAGAGATAAATGCCATGTTAACCAGAGAGGCAGGAGAGTACAACTGGAATCAACGCTCAAGTGGTTCTGGTGAGCAAGCAAACATGGCTGAGTCTGAAGCTGAAGAATGTGAGAAGGTTGAAGAAATTGAGAAAGCAAATGAAGGAGAAACCGCTTTCATGGCAAATGACAAAGATAATCGCTCCGAGGTAAGTCCTAAAACTATTTGTACTAGTTGTGAGAATTTGTCTGAGCAACTTAAAACAATAACTGATCAGTATGTCCATTTAGATGCTGACTTTAAAACTATTAAAGAAGATCACCATTTTACGAAAGCAAGAGAAACAAGTTATAAAATTAAAATAAAAGCATGTGAAAAAGACGTTCAAAGCTTAAAAATTAAACTTGCTGAGAAAATTGAAATAATTGATCTTAGTTATGAAGTTTTGGAGAAAAAAACTAAAGTGATTGCTGATCGGGATAAACAGATTGCTGACCACCAGGTAAAGGTGGTGGAACTGAACCGCAAACTTGAGTAGTTCAGGAATTCCTCAGCCATCCTTGATCACCTCGTGAGTGATCCAGGTACCTCTGCAAAGAGGGGAGGAATCGGATATAATGAAGTTCCACCACCCTTTAACCACAACTATACTTATAATCCGAGTGTTCAGAAATCTGTCGATTTCGAAGTTCCTCAGACAACTCCAATCAAGATTACAAAACCAAGTGTTAGCTGTGGAGAAACAAGCTCGAAAGTTTCTAATGTGAATAATTCTGTTTTGAGTCCAGTCTCATCGGATTCGGATAAGTTGTCCGAATCTGATCAGACAAAAGAGAAGGTAGGGTTACCCACCGATGGAGATAAAAATAAAGTTTCAAAAAAGAGTTCTCCACTCAATCCGTACGTCCCACCTTATGTGAGACGAACGGCTGGTAACACTACCTCTACATCCAAACCAACATTTGACAAGAAATTGGAGAGTCGGTGTTGCTTTAGATGTAACAAATTAGGGCATTTAGTTGCAGATTGCCCTCTGGAGCCGAAATTAAGAGGTGTAAAGCCAAATAAAACTGAGTATAAGCGTCATTTTGTTACTGCTAAAAATGAAAACTTTAAAAAATGCCAAAATGTAACGAATTCAAGTTTTCATAAAAACCAACCTCAGTTTTACAACCAAACCTCAAGATATAGCACCTTCAATTCTCAAAGGTTTGGAAGGCATTACACACAATCTGCAGGGAGGTTCCCTAACAGGACTTACAGAAATTATCCTGATGCTAACTTAAGAAAGCCAGGGTACGGGACGTATCGATCCAAGACCAATTGGTCTTGGGTCCCAAGATTCTAACTCTTTGTTTTATTGTGCAGGAACAGTTGAACAGGGCTGCAAACAATCTTTGGATTGTAGATAGCGGCTGTTCCAGGCACATGACAGGCAACAAACACTTGTTGCAAGACTTAAAACCTGTTCAGGGAGCTAGAGTTAGTTTTGCTGGTGAAAGCGGAGGAAGGATTACCGGTAGAGGAACTGTGTCGAATGGGAGAATGACACTTGAAAACGTAAATTTTGTGGAGGAATTAAAGCACAATCTGCTGAGTGTGTCGCAGATCTGTGATAAAGAATACACTGTCCATTTCACTAAGAATGAAGCGATTGTATTGAAGCCTGGTTTTCATATACCAGAAGAATGGATAGTAATGAAAGCTCCACGTGAAACGAATACATACGTGATGGATATGAGGTCTACTGAAATGGCCACCGGAGAATCCTGTTTAATGACAAAGGCAAGCGAATCAGAATCAGAATTATGGCACAGGAGAATGGGACATATTCATCTTCGGAAGATGAACTTCATTGTCAAGAATGGGCTTGTGATGGGCGTTCCCTTAAAAAGTTTTAACTTTGAAGACAAATGTATAGCATGCAAGAAGGGAAAGCAACACAAGAAATCCCATCTCACCAAGAAGATTAACTCAATTGCCGGTACTCTAGAACTACTTCATATGGATCTCTTCGGTCCCGTGAATGTACAAAGTCTAGGAGGTACCTCTTACTGCTTGGTGATCACTGATGACTACTCGCGATACTCGTGGGTATATTTTCTGAAAACGAAAGACGAGACGACTCAGATGGTGAAGAATCTAATTACAAAAGTCGAGAACGTCATGAGTAAATCAGTTAAATTCATCAGAAGCGACAATGGGACAGAGTTCAAGAACTTTGAGATGGAAATTTTCTGTCTTCAGAAGGGAATTGAACATCAATACAGCGCTCCGTATACTCCACAACAGAACGGAGTAGCTGAAAGGAAGAACCGAACGTTGATTGAAGGAGCCAGAACTATGCTGGCAGACTCAAAGCTTCCTGTGATGTTCTGGGCTGAAGCAGTTGCTACAGCCTGCTATGTTCTGAATCGGGTGTTAACCGTTAAGAGACTTGGAAAAACTTGTTACGAGCTTATGCACGGAAGGAAGCCCAACTTGTGCGGTCTTGAACCATTTGGGTCTCCTTGTTCGATTTTGAAGACTAATTCGAAATTTGGTGAAGTAGCTGATGAGGGAATCCTTGTCGGTTATGTTGTTGGGACTCCCAACAGACGGGTCTTCAATACGTCGACTTGCAAGGTGGAGGTGGTTTGTAACACCGACATTACTAGTTACCAACCGCCAAAACCAAGCAATGGACCTGCTGAGCTGTTTGACTATGTTAAACTTTTTAAGTCGTTTAACGTACCTAATTTGGAAATTTCTGAAGAAGACGAAAGAGCTGTGACGAAGATGATACTTGATGAGGAAGAGAATATATTGCAACATAAGATTTTTGAGAAATCTCAACCTTCCACATCAAACACGATCGATACCCCTGCGGCCTCAACTGAAGATGAATTTATTAATCCTTTTCACTCTCAGCCAGAAACAACCATAGATGAGATCTCTTCGAACTTGGAAGACAATTTACATGTCAGTGCTGTTCCGACCACGAGAATTCACAAAGATCACCCATTGGAGAACGTTATAGGTGATGTGTCCTCGAGTGTACAAACCAGAAGTAGCCTGAATGAGCACACCTGTGTTTATTCAAGTATAAAAGAAACAGGTATAATGAATGAATGTTTGTACTCCTGCTTTATAAGCCAAATTGAACCAAAGAATTATCAAATGGCTTTAAAGGACAGCTCGTGGGTCGAAGCCATGCAAGAAGAGTTGGCTCAGTTCAAGAAAATGGAAGTTTGGACCTTGGTTGAAAAACCAAAGAATGTGCATGCTATAGGCACGAAATGGGTGTTCAAGTGCAAGAGAGATGATAAGGGGATTATCGTGAGAAATAAGGCGAGGCTGGTTGTTAAAGGTTTTAATCAGCAAGAGGGTATTGATTACAATGAGGTGTTCGCTCCTGTTGCCCGGTTAGAAGCGATTAGATTGTTTTTGGCGTTTGCTGCATCTAAAAAGATGAAGGTGTTTCAGTTGGATGTGAAGAGCGCATTTCTTAACGGGAAAGTTGATGAGGTTGTGTTTGTTGAGCAACCTCCGGGTTTTCCTGACCCAGACTTTCCGGATCACGTATACAGGTTGAGCAAGGCGTTATATGGGTTACATCAGGCACCTCGTGCCTGGTATTCAACGTTATCGGACTACTTGCTGGAAAATGGTTTTGAAAGGGGATTGATTGACAGTACGCTGTTTGTGAAGAGAGAAGGATGTGACTTCTTACTGGTTCAAGTCTACGTGGATGATATCATTTTTGCTGCATCAAGAGTATCCATGTGTCAGGATTTTGAGGCTGTCATGAAGAAACGATTCGAGATGAGTGCTATGGGTGAACTAACCTTCTTTCTAGGATTACAGGTTGATCAGAAGAAGGATGGGATGTTCATTCATCAAACAAAGTATGTTCATGATGTGCTGAAGAGATTCAAGATGGAGGACAGTTCTCCATATGACACCCCAATCTGCGTCAATCACAAGTTGGGCGCTGAATCAGATGGTGACGCAGATGTGGACCCTACTCTGTATCGGGCGATAATAGGTTCATTAATGTATTTAACTGCTTCTAGGCCCGATATAATGTTTTCTGTTTGTCTTTGTGCTCGTTTTCAGGCAAACCCAAAGGAATCTCACATGAAAGGTGTGAAGAGGATTTTGCGGTATCTTAAGGGCAAGCCGAAACTAGGGTTGTGGTACCCAAAAGGGGGAGACGTTGAACTAGTGGCGTATACAGATTCTGATTATGGAGGCTGTAATCAGAGTCGGAAGTCAACAACAGGAGGCTGTCAGTTTCTTGGAGGAAGATTAGTTTCCTGGCAGTGCAAGAAACAGACATCAGTTGCAATTTCAACATGCGAAGCTGAATACATGGCAGCATCCAACTGCTGCTCTCAGGTTTTGTGGATTCAGCAACAATTGCGCGACTATGGTCTGAATTTCTTACTTACTCCTATTTTAATTGATAACACTGCCGCCATCTCAGTAATTAACAATCCCGTGAAGCACAGTAAAACTAAGCATATTGACATTCGTCATCACTTCATACGGGATTGTGCTGAGAAGAAACTGATCAAGATCGAAAAATTTGATACACTTGAAAATTTTGCTGACTTGTTTACAAAAGCGTTTGATAAATCCAGATTTCAAAACCTAATTGAGCTAAACGGGATGATCAATCCCGAGTAACCATGTCTTTGGTTTAAAAAAAAAACATGGGTCATTTTTGGTTAAAATTAGTCGGTTACCTCAGTTTGATGGACATATCCTAGGATATGTTTTGGTCCTCGTTTCAACTTAGAGAATGAGGATAGCCATTAACCGGAAGACTGAAAGTGACCGGGGCAACTATGACGTGTGTTCTTTCAGTTGCTGAAAATTAGTCGGTCATACTTAGTAAGAAGGACACATACTTGTATGTGGTCGGTCCAGTTGATCCATTGGATCTTCAGGATAGCCGTTTACCTGACGACTTTGACGTGATTGGGGCGATTGAATTTAAAGTTTTTTTTTAAAGGGAAATGAAATTAATTTTCAAGTCTGTTACTTCGTATGAAGTTCTATGCTGTGTTTAACAGAAAATTGATCCAACCTTGGAAAATGATATATATACTAATCGTGTGTGCTTAACTAGTGAAGTTATTAGGCTTAAAAGGCTTTAGAACAGTCATTGTATGTCGTGGTAATTTTTATGGTGCGTAAAAGTGTATGTGATACTAACTTAAACTACTCGAATTTACGTGGAAACTCCTTAAGAGTTTTGTATGTCTTCATACATATCTTTCCGAATGATAGGCAGAAAAGCGACTACCCAGTCATACACGAGCCCCTGAGTAATCTGATTCCCGTGAAGAAAGCATTTCAAGACACTGCAGTGATCCAGATTCGGGACTTGCAGTAGCTTAATACTCCGAAGTCAATAAGAATGATTGCTTAAAAAAAAAAAAAAAAAAAAAAAAAAAAAAAAAAAAAAAAAAAATGTGTGTATATCTTTAGTACTTATGAGACATAGTAACAATCAAGACTTCTCATGTCTGGAGTAAGAAAAGAACGGGAAGCAGTTAACGAGTATATACAAGTTAATCAGACACTATGGGTCGAAGTCAATTCGGGGTGACTTGGGTATAGCCAAATACGCTTTGAGAATAGATAGAAGACATCATTATCTCTGAGATGTTGCCAACTTAAATTTTTGAGCTTAACTGAACCTTAATCCGTATCACAGAAACGATGAAAACCATTTACGTTATTTACATGCTTACAACCTGTGTCTCTATGTCATAATACAGCCAAACACGGATCTAAGTGACAGTCACATCGTTAGTATGATTCCTGTTAGGATCTTTTCTAAAACGTAGTGGTCCCTGACTAGACTGAAATTTGATCCCTTATTTCGTTAAAATTTTTCTAAGATTTTTTTTAGTTTTTGTAGTTATATTATTTTATTGTTGGTTACTGGGTCTTGATCATATTTGTTTAACTCTTTTTGGTAATTTCTAAGGTTAAATTCAGGATTATTCAAACTTAAAGGGCTGATTTTGGAAATTACGGGCGAAGTTGTTGAATTCGGCGAAGTTGTGCTTAACTTCGCCTTGGCGAAGTTATGCGTAACTTCGCCTGAACCAACTCAGCCCTATATAAGGACTTTCTAACGGGAACAGTAACATATATTGAAACTTTCCGGCGAAGATAATATCAAAAACAGATTATCCGCGATCTCGTTATCTTCGATTTCGATCCTTGATTTCAGTTTCTAGTACTCATTGTCGGTATGTATGGTCAATATCTTTCTCGTTATGGTTCTACCCGGTTCGAGACCTCGGGTCGTCGAACCTTAGAAACCAAGTTTTCCGACCTTACGTTACGTGTTCATGGACGACCTTTTCGTCCTAACACCATTGAAATATGTTGGACTTCATTGTTAGATCGTTAAATCGGTCCGAAACGTCGGATAACACTTGTTTGAATCTGAACAGTCGCCGTTTCAGATTCAGGCGAAGTTAAGGTTTACGCGAAGTTATTCTCAACTTCGCCAGTGGCTTAAGTTCGCCTTCAGCGAAGTTATCCACAACTTCGCTTGAAGCTTAATTTCGCCTATGGCGAAGTTATCCATAACTTCGCCTTGAACATAACTTCGCCGATTTCAAATTTTTTATAAGTTTATAGACGAACTTACAGATGAAGCGAAGTTGTTCCCAACTTCGCCTCAACTATAAATTCGCCTGTACATCACAACTTCGCATATGGTACACAGCGAACTTGTGAGATGGTTTTATGGTCTCTAACTTGATTTGTTTTGTGCAGATATGGCTGCTGTTGGAGGTACTGGAGGTGATGATGGTGATGAGCAACGACAATTCTTCCCAGCCCATAACCAAAACATCACTTTGGATCCAGACGCACGAGGCGTTGAAGACTATAGGGAGATTATCACATTTCTCCAACGATCACGAGTTTTTCACGCGATCACTAATACACTACCCATATCTCTGCCCAACATTCAAGATTTCTGGCAGACGGTGTATTATGATTGCAGACCTGAGCCTCCAGTGATGCGAGCAACTGTCAATGGTCAAGACATACAGTTTTCCTCGGAAGACATACGGTTGGCTCTGCAGTTCGGTAATAAAACGAGAGACGACCCAACGGAATTCGTAGCTCCTTTCCGTGACGGAGCTTACTTAAGGATGGGTTATTCGGGTCCGCTGGGGGACTCGCAGAGGAGGAAAGGCTTTCTGCTGGATCAATGGCGCTTTTTGATGCATGTGTTGATAGTATGCATGTCCGGCAGAAAGGCAGGAACAGATGGGATGGGTGCGACGATGCAATCGGCTATGATTGCGCTGACTTACAACCGCAGATATTCGTTTAGTCAGCTAATCTTTTACGAGATTGATCGTCAGAGACGGGCGACGGCGCGCGAGCGTTTTATTATGTATCCTCGGTTCCTACAAATGATTATCAATCATGTCGCTCCGTCTGTACCGCAAAGACGCCCTATCAGATACGTTGAGTGTGTAACAAAACGTATCTTTGCTCAGTGCAGAACGTCGAGCACTCGAAGCAACCCTGAGCGGCGTCCCAGGCATACTCCACTTTTCGGGTATCTCATTAACCCGGAGTATGTTCCTGCAGGAGGGGACGAGTTCAGGGATCCGCAACCACATCAGGCGGCAGCACCTCATGCTGTATCAGCTGCGCCTGTTGTATCTTCTGCTGCTGTGCCAGCTACTATATCTCAGGCTGTGTCCACTGCTGAAAACGTTGATCTAGATGCTGCTTTTAGTGGACATGGTTTGTTTGATATGGATGTCTCGGGTCCTCAGTTTATGGATGTTACCAGAGCAGCTACTTCGGTAGCTGACTCTGATCTAGACGAGACGTTTGCTGAGGCAAGAAGACTTATGGTGTCTCGTGAACGGACTACGGGAAAGAGGCCGAGAACTGTGGGGGAGGATGAGGATGAAGTAGATGAAGAGGAGGCAGTACAGATTGTGCTAAGACGCTCAAGAAGAGAACAGAGAGGGATAGGTTCGGGAGCTGGAGAATCTTCAAGACTAGTACGTTTTGCTCCACCTGCCCTATCTGGTATGTCTCTTATTCCTACTACTGCACAGGTTTCAGCGATCGAGACGTCGGCACCAACAATTGTGTCCCTACCACCTCAACCGCTTAATCCACCGGTGGTAGTTGCACGGTTTGTGGAGTCGACAATCACCTCTACTGCAGGGTTACCAAGTGTACCACCTGCGGTCACTTCTGCTGATGTTCCACCAACTCCATTGCCTACTTCAGATACCGAGAGGATTCTTTCGCTAGAGCGGATTGTTGCTGAACAGTCAAAGACTATTGACCGCCTAGTGGAATCCAATCGACTACAAGCTGCCCTCCTGGTAGAACATGGACGAATAATAGATGCCTTCAAGGATTACTTGGCATCTCAGGGGGAGAAGACGTGTAGGGGCGATGAGTTGAGAACGAAAAGACGAGAAGATCATGACGATGATCCCAATGCACCTTCAGGTGCAGGTGATGAGCTGCCAAGAACCTCTCAGGCTCTTGGAGCTTCCACAACTGAGGGGGAGTCTACAAATGCAGATGGTGATGATGTTGTAGTTGTGGATGACGACGCTGATGTTGAAGACGTTATTGATGCGTTGAAGGAGTTGGATGAGGAGGAGGACGATGAGTTGATGGATGATGATGACGTGTTGCCTATGGATGAGATTGAGAGGATTGGAGAACAGATTAATGTGGAAGATGTGTTAGAAGAAGGTGAGATTGTAGATGAGTCAGTGGAACATGAGATTCCAGCTGTTGAGAGATCAGAATTGGGGGATGAGAGTGTGATAGAAGATACAGTATGGGAGGAGCAGCCGAACTGGAAAGAAGGCTGTGCTCAGTGGTTTGTTAAAACCAAGAAGCCTGCAGTGCCAATGATGTTCAGAAAGACTTATAATATAAAGGGCTATGCAGAGTCAAAGAAAGGAATCATATGCTGGTTGTACGACAAAGAGCTGAAACTATTTGTGATCAAACGGTACGACGGCATTCAGTACTTTAAGAGATTGTTGAGATCTCTGAATTCCTTACCAGAATGTGAGGTGAGAGATTTAGCGAGATTGGGGCTGATCAATAGAAGTAATGATGATATGGCAAGAATCATTGGGAAGATCGTCTGGAAAGAAGCCATTAAAGACAAAAAGTTTGAACTCCTAAAGCCTCAAAAAGGAAAGTTGATAGAAGACAAAGATCGTGGAATGAGGGCTGACGGCAAACCTTGGATGGTAATGAAGTATAAACCAGTCCGTCATTTGAAAGAAGTACCGATGAAAGTTATGCCCAAGAACGTCCTAAAAGATTTAAAATGGTGGTACGTGGATTGTGAGACAGCTGAGGCGGTAATGGAAGATGAGGATGAACAAGAAGTACTTCGGGTGTACGACCCGATGCATCTTGTTAATCTATCGAAGGATGATTTGAAAGTGCTCAACGAGAAGAAGATCTTCTACATTCCTGCTTGGAAGGATCAAGCTAGGAAATATCAAAGGGTAGTGTCGGTATGTGTGAGAGAAGGGGCGCACGCGTAGAGGTAAAGATTACAAGACTCAAGATTTGAAGATCAAGATATGAAGCTACTGCCAAGGGGGAGTCTGTTGGTACATGTATGTCAGTAGTTCATAGTCTAGCATTTGTAATCGAGTCTGTAATGTAATTATGTTTTGTTTATGTTTGTTTTGTAATGCGCGAAGTTGTCAACAAGTTCGCTATGGCGAACTTGTTGAATCAGCGAAGTTATTGACAACTTCGCCTGTGGCGAAGTTGTCGTGTTTATATACTGTTTCAGACGAAACAGTTTAAGGTTGTTCGTTTAGGGTTTTCGTTTCAGTTTTTCAGTAACCGAGTTACGTGTCATAGTCTGTAACGGTGACCTCGGGTCACGTGTTTGTTATCAATATAACGTGGTTGGTTTATTGCTTGTGTGTTCGATCTCTATATACTCTACACTCGTATCTACCTACGCAGGGATTCCGCACCTGCGTTGTTAGAGACATCCCGTGTACGATCCGTCCAGGAACCTACAGCTAGACCTTGCCAAATGAATTCTGAATATTTAGAATTATGTAAAAAGGAAATAGAATCCTTAATAAATAAAGGATTAATTAGAAAATCTAAGTCTCCTTGGTCATGTACAGCGTTTTATGTTAATAAACATGCTGAGCAGGAAAGAGGAGTTCCTAGATTAGTTATAAATTATAAACCACTTAATAAAGTGTTAAAATGGATTAGATATCCAATACCTAATAAAAAGGATTTATTGGATAGACTGCATGATGCAGTTATATTTTCTAAATTTGATCTAAAATCTGGATACTGGCAGGTTCAAATTAATGAATCTGACAGATATAAGACAGCATTTACAGTTCCATTTGGACATTATGAATGGAATGTAATGCCTTTTGGGTTAAAAAATGCACCCAGTGAATTTCAAAATATAATGAATGATATATTCATTCCTTATTCAAATTTTATCATTGTATATATCGATGATATATTAATATTTTCAAAAAATATAGAAATGCATTTTCAGCATTTAGAAATCTTTAAAAATATTATTATAAAGAATGGTTTAGTAATTTCTAGACCTAAAATGATGCTTTTCCAAACTAATGTTAGATTCCTTGGTCATAATATTGACAAAGGAGTTATAATTCCAATACATAGAAGTATTGAATTTGCTTCTAAATTTCCTGATGAAATTTTAGATAAAACTCAATTACAAAGATTTCTTGGGAGTTTAAATTATATTTCTCCTTATTATGAAAATCTTGCAAAGGACACAGCTATCTTGTATGATAGGTTAAAAAAGAATCCTAGGTATTGGTCAGACGATCATACTAAGGCAATACAAAAAATTAAACAAAAGGTTCAAAATCTTCCATGTTTGAATCTTGCTAACCCAAATTGGGAAAAAATAGTTGAAACTGATGCTAGTGACATTGGTTATGGAGGAATTCTTAAACAAGTTTCTCCAAACAATAAACAAGAATATTTGGTTAGATTCCATTCTGGAAAATGGAATAATAGTCAAAAAAATTACGCAACTATTGCAAAAGAAGTTTTAGCAATAGTAAAATGTGTTTTAAAATTTCAAGATGATTTATATAATCAAAAATTTACAATAAAAACTGATTGTCAGGCAGCTAAATTTATGTTTGACAAAGATTTTAAACATAATGTTTCTAAACAAATGTTTGCAAGGTGGCAAGCTCATTTAGCCCCTTTTGATTTTGAAATAATCTATAAAAAAGGATCTGATAATAGTTTACCAGATTTCTTGACGAGAGAATTTCTCGATTCTATTTTGCAGAATTAATGGGAATTAAAGGACCATTGAAAATTGCAATGGGAAATATTCGAAGACAAATTGATTTTGAATATAGGATGAGGATGAGACATGCTTTAAGAATAGCAGAATATAATATGGACTATTCTTTACATCCTCAAGAAAAAAATTTTCTTATAGCAAATGAATGGAATCAATACTATATTTTTAAGAATCGAATAAAGATTCTTCAAGAAAAAGAGATAATAATCTCTTGTGCTTAATTTTATTTGCAGGAATGGATCCTCCATGGCGAGGAGGAAAGAAGAGCCAATCCTCCAATAGAGGAAGAGGCAGAAATTCTCATAATAATTCTGAAATAATTATTGGTCAATTTGGCCAAAAGAGGCTAATAGCTTCCAATATTGCTAATATAGCAAATTCATCCAGTAATACTGGAAAAAATCGATTTAATGATCCTGAATACCAGGAATTCCTAGCTTTCAAAGCAGCTAAGGAAAAAGGAAGCAATACTTCCTATTCAATTGTTACTCAATCAGAAGAATCTGATGAAAGTTCTTATGATCAAAATCCTTATAAGGAGATAATTTTACTCCTTGATAATAAACAGCTTAAATGGAAAGATAATCCATGGACCTTAATGGAAAGGTTTTTCGATACTGGATCATATCCAGCCGGAATTTATAAATCAAGATTCGTTTATGAATCAATTTTAAGAGCAACCGAATCTGCTCAAATTTTCCATCATAATTCTGGAAATGCTAAGGTTTTTACCTATAGCAAAATAATTATTAAAAGGATAATATCCTTAGAAGATTGGGGAAATTCTCCATTAAAAGAAAAAGAGATGAGTCATCCAGAATCTGGTGCCCTCATCAAATTTAATTATTGGGATTATATTGAAGCTTTCAATAAAGCTTTTCTATATCAAAATCCAATGAAGAAACATTCTTGGTTCTTCAAGATATGTCCTCAGGTTTATAACCAGGATATACCTAATTGGTTTTTAAAATGGTGGATTTCCTATGGAACATCTGTAAAAATTTTACCAGAATCCTTTAAAGGATACTATAATAAATGGGTTGAATTATCTCCCAGAATAATCGAAGCTACTCATAATAATGAGTTAATTGAAGGAATGCCTTCTCTATTTTTCTTTATGGAATTTGGAATTCCATGGATATGGAGATGGTCTTCAGAAGTTGGTCATACCACTCAAAATATTCCATGTTTAAGAAGAATTTTCTATACAAAATTTTGGAAAAAATTGACTTCAAAAAATAAAGAAGGAGTCATAGAAGGTCAAGAGACCATTGATCAAATTGAATCAACTCTGGACCTGTATCAAAAACAAATTCAGGTTCAATCTCAAAGAGAATCTCCTAGCCCATTCCAACAGATTGCTAGGAAGATATCAATTAAAGAAGGAAAGGATCTTTCCAGAAAAGATTTACTGGAAAAATACTTTGCAACCATGGAAGAAGATTTAATGAAAAATTTCCAACCAGGGCAATCTTCATCGCAATACTCTTCAAATCCCTCTTCTAATCAAGAAGAAGAAGAGGATACAATGTTAGCAGGTTATTCTCAAAATCCAGAAGACGATGTCATGGATGAGGTCACAATAAAGGCCAAGACAAAATTGGAAATGTTAAAAAAGAAAATAATTGAATCAATTGACGATGAGGACGAAATTATGGGTCCCAGATCACATGCGTCTGAATAAAGGAGAATCAATAATTCAAAAAGTTGGGTAAAGGTACAATAATTAAAGCCAGCTGCCCAGACAAATGGAATCTCTTTTGGACACAATTGTCCAGATAATTGATGTATAATTATTACTTTTACTGTTGTTCTTTTGTTTGTTTTATAGAACTCCCATTATAAAAGGAGTAGTAGGTTTTTGTAAAGAGGAAGAGATCAGAAAACCACTGATCAAAAACCCTCTCTTTCACTTGTAAAATATTCGATAATAAAAATCTTTGAAGTTTTTAAGTCCTTCATACTCCAGGTACAATTCATTATTTCTTTACTATTTTATTTTTATAATTTTAGCCTAATGAAAGGCTAAACTCCTAAAGTGTTGATTCATACCATGACCTAGTTGTAATCCATGTCTCAATAAAAAAAAAAAAAAAAAAAAAAAAAAAAAAAAAAAAAAGTCTGAAATTTTTGAAATATGTATGAGTGTTTCTGGGCTGGTTCCATACTAAACAGGCATGTGAATATGTGTAGTGGTCGAATTATGGTAGCCCGTTTTAGCCGTTTTGTTGAAGGCGTTTTTAGGGCGTGGCCTGTACTGACCATATACTATTCAATGATGACAGTTAAGTATGGGTAAAACATCCATATGGCCTACTCATATATATTTTAGAAAATCAAGACAAATAAAAATTTAATTTTTTTTAAAATGGATTATTAATAAGAGATCGAAAGATACCCGGTCTAATAAGAGATCAAAAGATACCTGGACAATTAAAGATAGAGAAGCTAATGTAAATGTTCTCATATCTTATTCCATATTTTTATCTTTATCTAACTCACAAATACATATTTTATTATTTTTTTTCATGTTTATACATTCACGTAATTTTACGGAGGATGAATGGTAGTTTTTTAAATATAAAAAGTTATTGTAGCAAATTTTTTTATAATTTAAGGTTAAAGAATTGAAATGAATAAAGTGTGTTTTTTAACAGAACTTTTTATATTTAAAAAATGGGGTAGGGTTTAATTACTTAATAGATGGGTTGTGAATGCTTTTAAACCTTTTCAAGATTTAAGAAAATTTTAAAATTAGATGTTTCTATAAGAAAAAGGAATTTACATGCTATCTCCTTTGTCTAGATTTTTTCACAAACAATAATATATTAAATAGTTTTTACTTTGTTGTCTAAATTTTCCCTCTTGTTTAACATGTTTAGGGCCGACTCTATGATTAGATAAATAAAATAAAGTTGTTATGGCCTTATTGGTAAAGTTTGGAAGACTCCATAAAGGTTTATACAATTTTCGTCCCTTCGAAAACAAGAAGGCTTTGAAAATTTTAACTATTTTTCAAAGGCATATTCTTTATCACCAATATCGTTTTCAACGATATGGGATGTGATTGCGTGTTTTATGCAATTTTCGTCCCTTACTAATATGAGAGAAAAGATTTTTATAAATTCTTTGAAGTTGAATTGATTATAAAATATTAAACATTTTTTTGTGTGATAGTTATGTACACATAAAGAACTTGTAATATTTTATTTACATATGAATCTATAGTAACGGTGGAAGGCATTGGCGAAGCTTGAGCTTCGCCATGGCGGTGACCGAAGTCACGGACCTAAAAATTTTTGGGTCGGCGATTCGGTTCGGGTCAGTGGTTCGGTCGTGTCGGCGGTTCGGTCGTGTCGGCGGTTCGGGCCGGGTCGGATCAAACAATATGACATCTATATATCTAATTTTTTTGCCATTCATTCAAAATAATTGTTATTACAATAAAAAAAACAAGACCTAAAATATCCATAATATGATAATAATACGAGAGCCGAGATGAAGGTGAGTACCTTAGAAGAAGATTTACTCGTTTGTTCATCATCTTTTTTTTTTTAAAAAACAAAAAATTGTATCTTGCTTTTTCATGATTTATGTAATTAAGAAGAATCAATAGGGTAAGTTAGAGTAAAATTTCACCATACAATACCAATTAAAAGTTTAATTGACTAGTTTCCCCAAATCCCCAATTCACAATTACAAACCCTAATTTTATAATCCTTGATTTAACAACACAAAGGTAAAGGAAATAGACTATTACCTTGCGGTGGTGGATGAGCGGAGATGAGCGGCGGTGGTGGATGACCGGCGGTGGGCGGTGGCGAACTCAGAACTTAGAAGGCAGGGTAGAAGGGAAGCAGCAGGTAGGGTGATTGTTTTGAAAGAATTTCCGTTTGTTTTTTTTTTAAGTTATGTAAAAATTTACAACAAGCCCCTCCAAATTTGAGTGTTATTAAAAACTAAGTTTTTTACAATTTTATAACTTTTGTTTATAAAAACCGTGAGGTTTTATAAAAAAAATCAAACGATAGGGTATTATATTTAAAAAAAAAAATTGGTGGTGACCGGTAGCTTTTTGGAAAAATAAATTGGCAGTGACCGCGCTTAATACCTATAAAATTTTCAGGAAAATCGCGAAATTTATTCTATTAACGGAGAAAACGGCAGTGACCGGGGTCACCCCGGTCCCTTCTAACCTTCGCCCCTGGTGGAAGGAGTGGAGCTATGGGTACCTCCAAGAGGTACTACCCCACGGGGAACACCGCCGCCAACTCCATAATTGTTGCCGGCTGGTATAGGCCCAATGGCAGTATCCCTCGAGCCATTTGTTTTTTTTTTCTTTTTTGTTTTGAAGGACTAGATTCTTTTTTTCTTTTTTCTCCTTTATAAATAACCAAACACATCGACACAATATTCTACAACAATTTTTCATTATCTTCAAATTCTAACAATTTCTACATGGGGCAACCAATCCCCAACGAATTGTGTCACAAAGATGGAGCCATAAAGAAGAAATAGTGTTACCTAAGGCTTGGGCCTATGTTTTGAAGACATGGACCCCATAGAGCAACGAACGTTGGGTCTTTGGCCACAAGTTCGGAACTATTTTGTTTCGGAGGGAGGATCAAACAATCGTACACAACACCAAGTGTGTTCGAAATGGCGACATGTGGTCGGACAAATTAACGCTGGCGATAACGACACGTTTGAACTCATAGCAAAAGTCAAAAACTGATGGAATTGAGAATACTATTTTTATCTATGTTTTATTGAATAAAATGTTGTTTACTTATTATGTAATTTTAAATTTATAATGTATGCATTTTTTTTTTTTGAGTTTTTAAATTACAATTTTTGAGTTATTATAAATTAAGATGAAAATCTTTATGGTAGTTTGGATGCACCATTGCCAGTGTTTAAGGTACTCCAGGGGTAGTTGTGGGTAAAAATGATGTGACAGTGCAGAATTGGTCAGTGCTTAGGGTAGTTTCACTACCCTTAGGTGACCACTCCATCGACTCTAACCAATGTGGTTGGTAATCCATTAGTAAAGACAAAACATTTAAACATCTGAGTTTGAAGGGGGAGGTCTTGCGTTCTGCGTTCAAGTCCAACAGACAACAAGAATTAAAATAAATTCGTCGTTAAAAAAAATATGAATCCATAGTCTATTCGTATATGTTTTTTTAACAGCAAAATATTGTATAATATGGGGATTGCTATTTCACACTTACATCACCTCACCACCCTACTAAAATGGGAATGTCATAGTATATTTGTACGGCAGGCAAATCATGTTGTATCGTGTGTAATAGGTTAGAGACGACGCGATTAATACAAATATCAAACATGAAAACGACTTACTTAACACTTGGCTTTGGTGGTTTAGACTTGGCAGCTTTATGCTTTATTTATTATGGAGAAATGATAAACCCTAGCATCCTAATTTTCATTATTTTTCAAAAATTAAGTATAAAATTGCATAATGTACTCTATTGTTAAACAAGTCTTATTATGTATTAAACAAGTACCTAATTAACGGCCCTAATTCGTATACGAAAGAAAAATGTTTCTATAATTGTTAAAGGGACAATTCCCAAAATAACTCAATTATAATAGGAGATTCCATTTCCGTCCCCTTAAATAAAAGTTTTTAAAAATGTCCCCTATAAACACGTCTATGACGACGTGTTATACCTTAACACGTCTTTCACGACCTGTTAACCTCCAGCGGGCGTCTTTCACGGCATGTTAGCCTCTAACGCGTCTTTCACGACATGCTAGCCCTATTAATTGTTTATTTTAATATTATATTATTATAATTAATTTAAAATATATTTGTCATTTCTTTTATAACTTGTAATGCATAAAGTTTTATAAAGTTCCAAATACACCGTTGAGACTTACTTATTTTTATCTGCGTACATGTTGGCATAAATTTTATTTAAAACGAGACTGGTCAAATTTTATTAAACATTTATTGAAGATTTTAATGTCATTTTGACACTCGGTTTTGAGTAAAATTTATGACAACATGTAGAAACATAAACACGTCTCAACGGCATATTTTAAATTATATATAAATTTATATAATACAAGTTATAAAAAATGGCAAATATGTAATATTAAAAAATAATTAATAGGGCTAACATGTCCTAAAAGACGTGTTAGAGGCTACCATGCTGTGAAAGACGCGCGTTGGAAGTTAACAGGTTGTGAAAGACGCGTTAAGGCCTAGCACATCGTCAAACACGTGTTTGTAGGGGACATTTTTGAAAACTTTTATTTAATGAGACAAAAATGAAATCTTCCATTATAATGGGCTATTTTGGAAATTTTTCATTGTTAAAATATCTTTTTGGGATTTGTAATTTTATATTTAATCCAATCAATAAATATAAGAATATACTTGTTTATTTAGATTCCTACGAGAATGCTTACTGCCATGGCCCGTTTCCAAGAAAAACGCTCCAAACATAATAACTCCAAATTCAATCGTCTACATATCCGGTCATAAACATTGTGCTGTCCAGAAATTATTTGCATTTCACGTATACTTTGTAAGGTTCCGTACCCGACACCCTATTTTGACGTTAATTTACTCATAAACAAAGTTTTAAATATCATAGTTAATTAAAGTTTTCATGTAATTGTAAAAGCATCAACCATCCATTACATAAACATTCAAATCTTGTCTTAACCAACATTCAAACTTGTCTCTATCAATTTAAACATAACAGAAAACATCATTAAACTCTTTCATTCTTCATATGCCAGGCCTTCTTCTGGTACCATATGTCCCTCTCAAGCCAGCTGTCTAATCCTATTTGTCTGCGTACATACTAAAAATCAGCTACGCTGAGTAAGTTTAAGTTTAGCAGGCAACTTGTCATACATTCAGATTCTTTCACATACATATCTGGGGATACACATTCCATACTTAACATGTCAATCTTTCATTCATACATACTGGGAGTGATAATTTGAAAAGCTTGTTAAGTTTTAAGAACTTTAAAAACCTCATTTTTAACCACACATTTAATTAAATAGGTTAGATTATGTGGTTGAATTAAATCTGATTAAAAAATTAAGTATGAGAGTGAATAAATATGTACAGTGATTACACTAATTTAAACGTCCGTTACACCTATGTAAAAAGTCGATTCAGTGTGGAAAAAATGCTGCAATTTTTCTACGTACATGTAACCTACATATATTGCGTATATGTAAAAAAAATTCAAAAAAAAAAATTGTTACGTTGAGTTCTTCGAGTTCTTAAAACTAAAGTGGTTCTCAAAAGAAATCAACCCCATACATACTTACTTACATACATACTTTATTATCTTTACTTACCGTACTTAATATATAATCATTTACAGTTATTTTAAGGGTCCGTCGCCCTATAACCTTCACAGATGTTATAAGGGTCTGTCACTTTGTAACATTCACAGATATTATAAGGGTATGCCACCCTGTAACCTTGTCACTCTGTAACCTTCACAGATATTAGAAGGGTCAGCCATCTTGTAACCTTCACAGATATTATAAGAACCTATCACACGGTAGCCTTCACGGATATTATAAGAATCTGTCACTTTGTAACCTTCACAGATATTAGAAAGGTCAGCCATCTTGTAACTAGGGCTGTTCAAAAGCTCGAGACTCGATGCTTGGGCTCGTGGCTCGCTCGATAAAAGCTCGAATAAAACTAGCTATAAAAAGTTGATTTGAAACATCCTGAGCTGACTTGGATCATTTTTGTAATCGAGCCAAAATCGACATAGGCTCGGCTCGAGGCATGGCTCGGCTCGTTGGCTCGATCTTAAGCTCGCTTAACTTTAAACTAGAGCTAGAGTCTAGCTAAGTTGCCACGTTTAATTTCGAGTCCAAGCTCGAAACCACCCTGGCTCGACTCGGACTCGGCTCGTGAACAGCCCTACTTGTAACCTTCACAGATATTATAAGAACCTGCCACACGGTAGCCTTCACAAATATTATTAGGGTCTGCCATCCTATCGTAACCATACATGGATATAATATATAAATATATACATATACATATAACATTCACATAACATACACTTTACTAATTAAAGCAAGTGTATAAACTTATCACTTACGAGTATGCACATAGCCCCAGAACGTTTAAAAATAAAAGGGGCTAGAAATTCACTTGGATCCTTAAGCGTTCTGAATTAACTAGAATCCCTTTATTTAAATAAGCATGGCTAACTGTTTAACATATACATGCGTTAATTAACCATATAACTGACTAACCGAACGGACCAAGTTAGTGAACTAAACTAACTTGGTTAACATATACGTGCGTTAATTAACCATATAACTGACTAACCCATCTCGCATTTGCCCATATCTTATCTCGCGTTTTTCTCAAAAATGATACACGAATAGAGGGATTCAAACCGTGGACCTTCAGTTCTTGAAACAACAATGCCTTAACCACTCCATTACAACACTCGGATGCTATTCCATCCATCTAATTGCCTTTTATATTCGGCTTCCTTCTTTCCTTTCCTTGATTATAATTTGTTATTATCTTTACTATTATTATTAACGTTACTATTATTATCGTCGTTATTTCAAGAATCTAACTTGTCTAAACTAAAGCTTGAACCTTTATCGATTTATAAAACTTGGTTTAGCTAGATCTTGAAATCCCTAATGAACCGAACGAGCTAATAGTATCAGTGTGTTAGATATATAAGAATATAAGATAAAAGTTCTCTCAAATTGTAAGAGTCCAACTTAGAAGTGTGTCCATGAGTATACGATTTTGCCATTAAAAAATTGTATTATTCAATTATCTTCATTTTTCTGTTTTCCTTTCTTTCTGTTTTCAGTATAATAATCATTTAACGACTTAGTTCAATAACGTTATACATATATGTTCACAATAATTAAATATATGTAGTTACCTTATTCATCTCAATATCTCACTATAAATAGTCTACTAATTTAATTTTCGTTAGTAACATCAGTTATTACTAACATGTTATATAAGTTGTAATTCATATTACAAACTCTAACCATGATATATTTAGTAAATCATCCCAAACAATAATGGTTTTCGTTTTCGTATAATAAATCTATATCATCACAAGCGTGCACATCGGCTTCGTGACCAATATTTCTCACAAACTGGATAGACGCTTTTTATAGTATAAATAATAATGCTATACTTTTATATCTTATGCTTCCTTTCTAGCTAGCCAACTATTGTATACCAGTCAACTTTGGCTGTGTGCAATTTGCTAATTTCATTTTGCAGAACTGCTTTTACTTTGTCAAACGGTTTACTAATGCCTAAACGTGAAGCAACGTTACAAGCATATTTTATTAAAAAGAAAATTCCTAAAATTGACCAAAATATAAGAGAAAAACCTATTTCAGTCCAAATTTATAAAACTTTTCATTAATGATCCGTTCAAATCTCACGGAGGCGCCACATTTGGATTCCCATGACGGTTTTCGGCTACCACTAAAATTCAGACACAGGATCTGACCCCACCCTATATTTTTGTATTCAAATCTATCTGTCCTGCTATTTTTGGTAGGAAAAATGTCTCCGCGTAATCCATCTCCTCCGTGATGTTTGGTCCCGTTTTCATCTCTGTCATTAGTTAAAAAAAACGTTGAAAATCGTGTTTTTTAAATTCATCTGACCAGACGAATTTCATGTGTGTTTCGTCTTTGGAAACGAATTTCAATCAAACATGCATCCGTCTCTCTCTCCTCACTCTCTTCTCCTCCACTTCTTCACTATCCTCTTCCTCATTCATCTCATCACCAATCACCCTCACCACTTTGATGCACCACTGGCCACCCTTCCCCTTGGTTCTTGGCTACAGCACATCACCATACGCCGCCATCAACGGCCTTCTTCATCATGATAATTTAGCCACTTTTCCGTCGCCAACGACCGTCTCTCTTTTTAACCTTCTCATTATGATAATTTAACTTGCATAATGATAACTTAACTCACTTGAAATAATAGTGTTTTTTGCATGTTTGATTTAGCTTGGTCTCTAAAGACGAAACTTACGTGAAATTCGTTTGATCATATGGATTTCAAAAAACAAGATTTTTGAAAATCATGTTTTTTTTTTTAAATTTATCTGACCAGACGAATTTCACGTGAATTTCGTCTTAGGAGACGAATTTCAAGCAAACTTAGTGTTTTCAACTTAGTGATTCATTCATGATCTGCTCCAAGATCTCTAAGCACCAGCCTCATGTACGAATTCGCCCAGGTACCACTAACTAATTCGTCTTCATAATTTGAGCAAGATCTTGAATGAGCTTGGATCCCAGATGAAACTATTAGTTCATCTTTTTTATTTCGTGTATATTTACAGTTGATGAATCCATTGATGGGATTTGAACATGGGCTTTCAAGATCGGATTAGAAGATTGGATTTGAGCGTTGTCAATCCAAAAACAAAACATTAGGAGACTAATCAAACTTAAAAATGAAATAATCGTGCCTATATGGATGTTTGCTTGAAATTCGTCTCCAAAGACGAAATTCACGTGAAATTCGTTTGGTCAAATAAATTTCAAAAAAACACGATTTTCGAGATTTTGAAAAACTCACGGATGAGATGGTTTTCGTGGAGACGTTTTTTATACCAAAACTAACGGGAAAGATGGATTTGGTTACAAAAATATCGAGTGGGATCAGACTACTAACACGTGTCAGAAAATTAGTGGATAGCGAAATCAATCGGCGGGAATCCAAATGTATCGTCTACATGAGTTTTCAATGGATCATTTTGGAAAAATTTTCAAATTTTGGATTAAAATGGTTTTATCTCTCCTAAAATGGATTTTTTTTTAAAACTCACGTAGGAGATGAAAGCAGGACCAAATATCACGAAAAAGATGGTTTTCGCGGATACATTTTTCCTAAATAAATATCGGGACAGATGGATTTGAATACAAATATATAGGGTGGGGTCGGATTCTTTACACGTGTCAGAATTTTAGTGGTAGCCGAAATCCATCGGCGAGAATCCAAATGTGACGCCACCGTGAGATTTAGATGGATCATTATAAAGTTGGACTAAAATATGTTTTTCTCTTCTATTTTGACCTATTTTTGAAATTTTCTCTTTATTAAAACCATATAAAACAACGGTGATGGTTTTCCCAATGGGTATTAAATAAATGACACATGAATTATAGTATGGAATAATACCCCATCGATTTAGCATTAATATATCAAAAAATAAAATAAAAAATAATAATAATAATTTACAGGAATGATCTTGCCCTAAGCGGGAACATAGGGTCAATTGGTTTAGTTAACTTGACCTTATGAAAGGTCAAATTCCCTGGGCATCTAAGGTCATAGCCCCCTAACCCTTAAAACTGTTGTTGAGAGAGGAAAAGATGGTTGGTATTTGTAACTTGGCGTAATTAAAAGGTTTTTGTTAAGGTTTGGGATTACTAATGTAGTAGGGTGAACCTTTTTGTTGGCACGCTACCTTTTATTTGGAAAGTCAAGAGAGCATAGAACATTTGTTAATAACATGCTTGAAGACGGATTCGATCCCCCATCCTTTCTTTTGCTTTTTTCGAATTCACAAGTAATGGATTTGCATAGTCATCTTGGCCGAAGTCAATTGCAAAAGAAGTTAATTCAAGTAATATTGCGGGTTACGATTAGGGATGTTCAAAATGCCCGAACCTAAATAAGCTAATTAGGGTCGAGTTAAATAGGGTCAAAAAGTATTAATCGGTAACCTGAATAGTTATTAGAGTCGAGTTTCGGGTCCATTTTACAAAAAAAAAAAAGAAAAAGAAAAAAAACAGGTTTCGGGTTAACCCGAATAACCCGATTATCTTTTACTAGTAGTATTTATATTAATGCGGGGCCGAACAATATGGAGCTAAAAGAATTCTACTCTTGGTTGGATCATTGTCACATATCAAAGAAGAAACAAGTTATAGAAAGAAATCATATTGATTACTTGGTGTTTGGAAGACTAGAAATCATTTTTAAAGCCAACGACTTAAAGTCGGAGCTTATTTTCGATACTATTTTACATTTTTCTTTTCTTTGGATCGTTTAGAAACAAAAGTCAACTTTTTTGGACCGATGGCTTCAAGACCCCCTTCTCATGTAATTTTGTTTCTTTGATTTTGGTTAATTTTTTTCTAAACATCATCTTCATATAAATGCCTTTTCGTAAAGAAAAGTAGTATTTATAACTAGTGTTTTACCCGGCGCGTTGCGCCAGACATGTTGGTAAAACTCAAGCATTGAAACGGTACGTCGATGTGAATTCCCTCGGTTTCAGTTACATGCTATATAAAACAAAAAAGTTACAAAAATTGAGATGGACCAATAGGGGTGGTGTCGGTCGGTAAAACTCACGTGCTGGTAAAACCGACCACTGTCGGTTTCGAGTGTTAAGGAGATGAGTCTACGCAAATTCAGTTGGCTTCCGCCACGTTCGTTATGATACCATAACAAAAAAAGATTGGCATTCGGTCCGTTTTCGTTATGGTATTGGAACTAAAACAGAATGTGGTGAGTCAATGTGAATTTGGGCGGTTTCAATTACATTTGTGATGGCACCTAAGGTCAGTAAAACCTAGAGATGGTCAAAAAAACCGGTCGGGGAACCGGTTTGCCGGTTTAAACCGGAAACCGGTTTTTACGAAAACCGGTTTTTTAAAAACCGGTTTGACCGGTTTACAAACCGCCGGTTCGTATTTCGGTTACAAGTTTTAGATCCAAAACCGGTTAACGAACCGGTTAATGGAAAATCCGGTTTTTTTTAAAACCGGTTATTATGAAAAAACTGGTTATGAACCGGTTATTTTAAAAAAAAAACCGGTTAACCGGTTATTAACCGGTTCTAACCGGTTTCTAAACCGGTCCTAACCGGTTAGACCGGTTAGGGTTTTGACATACAAAAACCGGTTATTAACCGGTCCGGTTATTAACCGAACCGGTTTTTTTCCGGGCCAAAAAAAACCGGTCCGGTTAATAACCGAACCGGTTTTTTTAAAAAAACCGATTTGTGCACCTCTAGTAAAACCCGAACGTTGTCTGTCCCGAACATTACCATGACGAGTCGACGTGGATAACCATTTAGTTATCAAATTAAAGAAAAACAAAAAAAAATATTACTTGATCCAATCATACCATGTCACATTGACCAATCATGGTCTGCGGTGTCAAACTTTTTATTTGTTAGTATACTAGGTAAATTCCCGGCACGTTGCGCCGGGTTGATGTTATTAGTAGTTGATGCTAGACTGTCGCTATCTAGTCAAAAATAAGTAAATCAGTGTCCTAATCACCTTAAGCTAATCAGGGTAAGTAGGGTGTCGAACCACGAGCAGTATGTGGTCACTGTGAAGTGAAATCAATTCCTAAACTTATGAAGTAACTTAGTTACCAGTGCTAATCACACTAGCCAATGGATTTGGGTTTTATACTAAACGAACAATTAATCAAGTATTCTATCGGTCAAACAAAGCAAATCACACCCGGGAACCCAAGTAAGCAAACTAACAGCAAACTCATGCACATAACAGATAAACTATCTTGTGTCAATTACAGACTGACTAACCGGTTAAACCTTAGGCATCCACGCTCGCTAACACACGGCACTAGTAATCAAATGGTCCCTGCCAGTGTGACTCAACTAAGGGCAAACGCATGCTTTCTCACAATTAACAGGTCAAACAATCCTATAAGCAATTATCATAGCAACTGACACACTAATCGTTCTGATCGAAATAAATCTAAACTGATGTTGTGCACAACAATACTAGACATCAATACTCTTAGATTAAAATCAAAATAATTACAATCAATCGTTCTAATACATGAGAAAATAACTGTTAGATACAATCCTCTACATCCGGGGTATAACTCGAAGGGTCTAGCCGTGTCTTGACATATCTTGGTCTTCGATTATGATGATTTGGATCATATCTATAGACTCTAGATGATTGGAAATGATGATCGGCTGCTATTCTCCTTGGAAACTGCTCTGGAAACTCGATAATGGCGTCTAGGGTTGTCAAAACGAAATATAAAATCAAAACCCTAACTTTCACGATTCTGGGGACCATCGCGTAGCGCGATGGTCTCCTGCCATGGTCCATCGCGCTACTCGATGGACCAAAAGTCAACGCAGTCAATAATGAAGGGCATCGCGTAGCGCGATGCCCTGTCTTCCATACCCATCGCACTACGCGATGGGTCACTTCAGTCAGCAAGTCCATATAATTGTCTCGATTCGCGTGCAGGACATCCCAAGTCTCTATTCCATGCTCGTACAGGTCCAAATTAAGCGCGTTAAGTACCTGTGACCTGAAACACAATAAACATGTATGAAGTACCAAAGTTCCTAAACTCAACGAGTAAAACAACTAAGTTAACATACTAAAGTATGTACAAATAAACCGAACATCACATCCCCACACTTATCTTTTACTTGCCTCAAGCAAAACTCTAAAGTAAACATTAACCGCCATCATAGCTCAACCAATTATCACCATTAATACTAGCAAGGTTTAAGGTCATACCCAGTTTCCCAGACTAACACTTTCTAGATTGACAACCCACAAATAAAGTTAATGTTACAATAAAACCCTAGAATCGCCCAGACAAGTTTACTTTGTTTCCGGTTAGGGCATACATGTTTACACCCCTCACACTATCAACATTCCTCTCGGTTTAATATCTGGACTAGCAAAAGATGTGCTAGTATATGTCTCTGCCCTCAAAATACCTAATATGAGTTACAACTTAATACGCTTGTAGGTCAGTCTTATCTCCACCCATTAACCACCGGTTGCATAAAGACTCGGACTAAGGTTTTGCTGAAGCTTAGGTGCGGGTGCGGATTGGGCTTATTTAGTGACTCAATGTAACATCCGTATTTCGAGGTTACTAAATAAAAGAGAATTTATTGTTACGTGTGTGTCGTTCGTTTAAATTGTGTGCGTGTTTATATTTGGATAAGGATTGGGTTTGGGTAAAGGAAGTGGGTGGTGGGGCCCATAGCCTTCTATATAAGGCCATTCCCCCATCCTTTCACCGTTTCTTCCCACAAACACACACACACACCCTAGAACACACACATACTCTCTCTCAAGACCCGAACCCAAATCCGGGTTAAAGTAAGGAAGATTTTGTGTACAAGAGTCTTCAAATAGCAAGAACACGTCCAGATCTATGTATTGTCCAGATCTGAACTCGAACCCGCAAGAAAAAGGTGGGTTTTGGTTTAAAAGGTTAAGTTTTGTGGAAGAATCGACATGCAAACAGATATATTGATAGGTCGGGTTGTGAAATGTAAGAAAAACATAAACTTGGTGAGTTTTAACCTCACGGGTGTGTTTTAGAACAAAAAGGTGATGTTTGGACCTCTTAGAACACGGGTATACAAAGTTGGTACAACCCAAAACCCATAAAAAAGCATAATCGGGTCCTAAGGAAAAGTCTCGGAGGAAAATGGCCTTAAAATGGTAAAAAAACGAAGTAAAAAGGGGGTTTTCTCGCATGAAAAGAGCTTCGCATCGCATGCCATGCGAAATCCAAGAATTTCGCATCGCACGCCATGCGAAGCGAAATAACCCATGCGAAGCGAAACCGCATGCAAAGCGAAATTCTCATGCGAAGCAAAATCGCATGCGAAGCGAAATTCTCATGCGAAGCGAAATTCCAATGCGAAATGGCCATGCAAATTTCATGAAATCCATTTTCTGATGCGTTTTTTATGAAGGGCCTGTTAACCCCAGCCAGGGGCTCTGCCCCTTGGACCCTGCTAGGGGCTGCCGCCCCTAGACCCCGCTACCAGGGGCGCTGCCCCCGGACCCCTGTTAGTTGAGGGTTTCATTAATGTAGATGTATGAGGTAGTAGGGATAAATAATTAACACTCGTTATGTGTTGCACAGTCAGCCGCGCACAGCTAAGGAAGGGCATTACCATTAACGGTGAGAGAAACCGGCTTCAGGTGAGTTCTAGCCCCATTTCTTTTGAAATGTTTTCGGGGCTGTGTGCATACTTTTAAGACTAGTAACATATATACTTATATGATTAATGAGGATGATTAATGCAAGAATGAAAGAAAAATGTTAGAACTTGTATGTGTTAGCTGTCTAACTTAACATGATTGTAAGAGTCTAGAAAGAATATAATGTAAGAATCAGGGTGACAGGCCCTTCTAATACCTGGGTAAGAATAGTAAGAGTCTAATGTAAGAGTCAGGGTGACAGGCCCTTATAATACCTGGCAAGAATAGAGTGGCCGACTCTATGATATCGGTGCAAGAGGTCGGGTGGCAGACCCTTATAATATCTGTGCAAGAGGTCGGGTGGCAGACCCTTATAATATTTGTGCAAGAACGTAAGAATAACTGTATGTTTGTAAGAAAGAGTAAGATTAAGGTAAGAATAATGCAAGTAATGTTGTTTGTAAATAAAATAATGTGTAAGAATAATCCTATAACTTGTTAAACTAGAACTCACTCAGAGTAGCTGACTTTTAGTATGCACACAGGTAAGTAGAATGAGGCGGGTTGCTTGAGGCGGGACACGTGGCAATTGGATGAAGACTGGCATCAAAGACGGAAGATTCATGTGTCATTAATGTTATTGTTTAAGACTTATTGTATTTTGTTAAAACAAGTACTTACGTTTTGTAAAAATGTTTAAAATTATGAATTCCACGAAAAGTTTTTAATTAACTCTAATTTTAGAACTATGTTTATGAGTAAATCCAACACCAAAGTAGGGTCACCGGGAACGGGGCCATACACTCAGGTGGATGAAACCCAGTTAAAAAAACCAATATACAGACTCACGAATACAAACGAACTGATTACACAATCAACTGCTATTTACATACTCGACTACTAATAATAACTGAAATACTAAACTAATAACTTTTTTTTGTCTTTTTGCTGATTTTTTTAGACATCAATAATAACTGAATTAACTGATAATTACAACTCAGAACTTGACAACTTTACAACTCGTCTAACTAAGTACAACTCGATATATACATGACTCGATAACGAACTGGATTTCATCACATGGGTAAAAATAAAATAAAGGCCAAGGCTGAAATGGTGTGTAATGTTCAGTTTAACAAACGAAAAAAAAGGAATATGGTCCAAACGGGCTCCTAAGGGATAACGTCGGGTAAGGAATTTATTTAGTGCGGAAAATATGTAAGGAACGGGTTTTCTAAAGTCCTAATCTTCATACAGGTGGTGGTATTAAGATCTCGAAAAGCATGTGACAAGCAAATTCTAATTCTGTAAAACATACCTATTTCCCTCAATAAATGACAAGACATGTTTTATATCTATTATATAATATGTGTATTAAGTATAGGAGCTAATCTCATAATATGTCTAGAAATAAAGGCCGCCGATATGAAACATGTATACCCATCCCCTTGACTCGTTATCCCCGCCTAAACGATTCCATATTCAACTTCTCATTTTAAAAACATTTGTCGAGAAAACTAACGAGAAGCTGAAAAACCAAACATGACCAAAAACCTCTAACTTGGCATTAATAGCAATAAATGACAGTTAATAACTTAGGTTTCTAAATACTGTTCGAGGTACTATCGGGCAAAAATTTTCAATTTTCAATTTTCCCCCATCCCCACACTTGAGGTCGACATTGTCCTCAATGTTAAAATAATAAAACAATTAATAATCATTTGGGGAACGAGGTTGAATTGACAGTTTAACAATTCAAAAACTCGGGGAAAGAATGTGATGGGCCTAAACAAATTATACAACTACATTCCTAACTATTAAAATAAAAATAACAAAATAGTTTATGAAACTGAAATCACCTGATAATAATGACAACGCAATGCTAAACTCGGCCCACAACTCTCAACGCACTCGTGACACACGTCTCCACCACTGACCAATACTGTCTAGCCAAATCTGCACAAATCTCGAGACATGTATAAGTAACCACTCACAAATATAAGACTTAGGTCTTTCGAGAGTTAATATTATTATTATATTATAAAAATCATTACCGTGCCGAGTTAGTCAGTTTCATAAAAATTTTGTTAATCAATTAAAAATAATAAAAGACCAAACTCACTTTCGTAGGAATCACGGTTGCATTTAGCGTATGCAACAAGCCCTTTAAACCCCCCGGTAGCCCGGGTGGACAAGTGAGGTCTCGTGAGGGTTTATAGTGAACACACCCACAAAGTTTCAAAAGCAACACAAACATGTAAACAAAAATATATAGATATACAAATCAAACATAACAGACAAACATCACCAGATATATACAACTGTTACCCAACTGGTTATCAATACATGTTTTCCCAAATATAATATAATATTATACAGACCATATGAATAAAAACAAAATAAAAGGAAAAACATCCAAAAACGGTAACCGGTGTCTGCTGCCATCTACTCGCCTCCCGCGGGGTCAGGCTGATCAGCTGCCTGACCCGAGCCAGATGCCTCCGCCTGATCTCCAGCACTCTGATGTGGCTGTAAGGATGCTGGGATCGATACCTGTAGATGAGTAAACAAAATGCGAAAATACTCGTCCTGGCGGGCCATGTGGGCCCTCATCTCCATCTGCTGCTGATGTATACTCTCGAGTGTGACTGGCGGCTGCAGCTGCTGTGGCTGGCGGAGAGGGTGCTGCTGCTGGGGTCTCATAATATGGGGGACATGGACGGGCTGTCGATGTGTCAGGATACCCATCTGAAGCGCGACAGCCCCGTCTCTCTCCGGAGGTGGTGGTTCCTGAGTGATGGTTGGGTAAAAGTTAGTTATTATTATATATTAATTAGTTATATTTAGGTAAATAAATGAATGAACATTGGTACTTCAAGCATTGCTATGTGTTTTCAGGACATTGGAAGTTAAGGAGCTTAAACGAGCTAATTCAGAGCCATCCAGATGAAGATTAAGCAAGCCTCGAGAAGATGAAAGCATTGGGAAACATATATTGAGGGTTAAGAAGGATTTGGGAAAGGATTGGATGAGAAACCTGAAGCCGAAGTGAAAACTGAACAAGATGGGTCACCTGTCTTTTAGTAAAACGGGCATATCTCGGCCTAGAAAATGAGTTACGGAATCCATAATATATGAATTTCATGTATCTCAACGAGAGGAATCTGAATTTGAAGTCAGTTGCATCTTCGCGTATCGCGAAGATGCAGGACATGCAACTTCGCGATACGCGAAGATGCTCAATGTCGGCAAAAGTTAGGGTTTTCACTATATAAACGATTTTTCGACCCTATTTTGGATAGAACGACTTCCATAGGTAGAAGAGGTGTTCTAGGATGACTTTCAGCCATCCCGAAGCTTCCGGTTCCATCATTGATCATATGTTCGTCAAGATAAGTGCTTTAACAATTATGTCAATGTCCGGCTAGTCGTGTGTGTTCGTTCTAGGCTAAGGTTTTGTGTGAAATACTGTTATGATCATATTCTTATGCTAAATGATTATAGCTTGATTGGTTTTATATAATTTGTCTTGCTTAATTAGTTATTTGGTTGATTAAAGTTTGTGTTTGCGATTATTGATTTGTGTAACGTTTGTTTGTTTGTTCATCAACATTTAGGGTTTAAGCTCTTGTGTCATTGAACTAAAATCATCAAACCTTATCATTGAGTTAGTTGTCCTAGACATAGATTTGACAATTGTGGAGTTCGGGTTCATTTGTGTCAACAATTCGTTTGTCATCATAAATCAAACCATAGGACTGGCGATTATTATAACACTAAAGATGAGAGAATCTGTGATTAACGTATGGAACACATAACCCGAACCTAGAATGAATGCTTTTTATTAATATTGTTCACAAAAGTTTTTAAGTAATAATTAGTTTTAATTAATAGTTTTCTAAAAACCGCTTGACATCATCTGTCCAACTTATTTAATAATTAAATTAGTTGTATTAAAATTAGCACTTTCCTTGAGTCCCTGTGGAGACAACCTTACTTACCCGTACTTATTATAGGTATTAAGTCTTTAAATAATTGTTTTTGAGTAGACCATGATAACCTACGTCACTAAGGACCCTGTCGAACCGGGACGAGCATAGATAGATCATGAAGCTCACAGAACCCGGCCCTCCGAGCGTCCTCCAAACCATATGGGGTCGAAGCAGGGCCTGGGGTAAAATAATCACGGGGATATCGATCGAATACCCCCAGGCTCTCTGCAATGCAGGTGATATAAGGACCCATGGATAACTGGGCTGACTGGCCCTGCCAACTTCGGCTCCGAGAGAACGACGCAAGGAGCAGCGTCGCGATATTGGCCTCCCAGCCGGTAATCCTTGATAGCAATGCGAAAAGATCAATGTTGCTGCACTTCTCGTGGCCCGAATGGCGGCCAACGATAGAGCAGGAAACAATGCGGTGAAGGTAACAGTGGACCGGGTCCCGAATGGACGACTCGACAACAGAGCTCGAGTGGGCCCCATCCGCTATCGTGGCCTAAAATTGGGCCAACTAGGCCTCTGTCAGCCAAAACTCCCGATCGGGCTGTGATCGGAGAGTATAACCCTGGACGCTCGTAAGGAACGCCGGGGTCAACACCTCCTCGTCAGTGTAAAACCGGTGGCCACGGCGAACTGACGAACGAACATCTCATATGTCCGTCGGCCAAGGGCGAATGACATCCCATGGGGCTCGGAGAACTCGGTGGGCACATGACGGAATGTGGCGAAGAACTCACGGGTGAGCTCGACGTACTGTGCCGAGCCTACCGTGAGGACCTGAACCCACCGAGCACTCAGCATAGCCCGGACGGCCACCTCCTGGTCCACTGCAGAGAGCAGTAGCCAGTCGATCGTCCGATGTTGGAACAGCTGCATCGCCGCGAAACGACAAATACAATGTCTGCTCCTTCGACAAGGGAGCGAATTGAAGAATGATATGAGGGATCTGGCGGTCATCCCCCACGATCCACTCCCGAACCGTATAGGGAGTGATTGGGATCTCGTCCCCATCGTACCTGATGACCCGTGGTGGGCGCACCACGGCTGTGGGGGTTCTGGAGAACCTCTCGGTCGGGCTACGAGACCACGTCGTCCCGCGCTGGCTGGTCTCTGTCTCTTGCGCCCGGCGGCGCCTGCTGACGAACCTGGAATGTCTAACATACTACACGATAAAGATAAAATATCAATAAAAGACACGAAAACGAGAAAAATTCGGGATATCCTACATACATCCAACTAAACCCAGGTATCTCCGCCCGAATGGAGATTGAATACGGGCGGATAACCTAAATACGATTAACGCTCAAAATCTCGAACACGACACGACACACGACTCGACTCGAACAAAGCTGACTTGAGCAACACGAAAACAGACACACTGACTACTGTCTCGAAAAACGTGCAACACAACTAAAACACTCAGGACTCACAGACTCGGGCGGGTCAGGTTTCAACATTCATTTATATTATTATAATATTATTAAATTAAATTATTATGTTATATTAAAATATTATTATTAAAATTATAGATTAATTCATGTTATATATTATTATTAGAATGTTAAGTTAAATTAATTAAATATTATTAGTAGGTAAAATTTTAAAATATTATTATAGTAGATTATGTATTATTATAATATTATATTATATTAATGTATTAGAAATTATTGTTAATATTATTATTAGTATTAATTAACATATTATTATGTGATATTATATCTATACATTAAAATATTAAAATTAAATTTTTATATTTTTTAAATTAAAATAATATTATAATATTAAAATACATCAAAATAATAATAAAGATATTAATAATTTTTTTACTTTTTTATTTTTCTGTATTTATTTTATTATTATTATTATCTTAATTTTCGACTTAAGAAACCCGGCCCAGCACCACATTTAAAGCATACCCCCACACAAAACTAATCCCGCCAAAACACAAACTGCCAAAAACCGACTTAAAACCCCCTAGACTGAAAAACAAAACCCGGCAACTACCAAATTACAGCACTAGTTCCTAATCCAATTCCACTACCCTGACACCCGTCACTAATCAATAAGCTTGATTCAAACTATAATAAACTATTCAACGAACCACAATAACCCGATAAAGAAATTTGATAAAACAACACTACCTCGATACTTAGGAAACCTAAGAACTCAAATGAAAGTCGTGATGGTGGTCGCCGATGCGATGAGCGGCGGCGATGATGGTGAGGCAGTGGCCTGCGATTGTGATGAGGCAGTGGCCGTCGATGGTGATGGTAGGGAGATGCCGGAGCGGTGAAGGTGAGATGATGATGGATGATAGTGGTGACAGGAGACGGTGGTGGTGACGGAAAGCGGTGGTGATGGATGAGGATGATGACGGTGACGTGAGTGGTGGCCGGCGGTGATCGGGAGAGAGAGAAAAGAATGGATGGTGGGGAGAAGTGGTGAAGACGAGGGGCGGTAGTGGTGTTTTATATATATATATATATATATATATATATATATATATAGTATATTAAAAATAAAAATAATTCGGATTATCCACAACCCATCGCATAGCGCGATGGGTCATGGACCACAGCGTTGCGCTACGGGACCCAAATTGGTCAGATTAGGGTTTGGCCACCATCGCGTAGCACGATGGTGGCTGGTCTGGCGTCATCGTGCTACGCGATGACGTCAGCTGTCTGGGATGTCAACTTAAACATCGTGTAGCGCGATGGTTAACCTTCTAGGGCCATCGAGTAGCGCGATGGTCCCCAGAGAACATAAAGTTTTTCCAATTTTTGCTTCGGGCATTTTTCGACCCGGTCACATTTCGACATCCCGACATCACCCTGAACACGTTTCCGAAGTCGAAATTTGCAATGCGTACCTGGATTGACGTGAAATTGACCAAATGTTTACCGAACCTCCATGATGCACACTTCACCAAAAGCCTCCCCACACTTGGGATTTGCTGCACATAACTTGAGACAAAAGTCAAACAACGACTCGACAAACAGAAAATAAAATGGAACACACTTACAAACCCGGGTTGCCTCCCTGTCAGCGCTGAATTGCGTGTCTACAGCTCGACAATACCTCACATGCTTCAATTATCCTCATAAACCGGTGAGGTCACAATGAAACTCACCGATTCGTTGTCCATCTTGTGAATATCCTCCATCTCCAAATATGGCTTCAACCTATAGCCATTTACCACTTGTCGAATGTGGTAATCAAAATTCTCAATCTCGAATTGCCCGTGATTACCAACTCCAACAATCATAAACGACCCGTCCACTTACTCTTCAACTTACCCGAGAAAAGCTTCATCCTAGTGTTGTATAACCACACCTTTTGACCAATCTCAAAGCTTTTCAACCGGATCTTCGCGTCATGAACTTTCTTCATTTTCGCCTTGTAAACCGATGCACACTCATACGCTTCATCCCGCAACTCCTCGATCTCGCACAACGCTAATTTTCTATCTTTACCTGCATCATCATAGCTAGTGTTAACTTCCTTAGTAGCCCAATAAGCACGTTGTGCAATCTCAACTGGTAAATGAGAATCCTTTCCATACACAAGTCTATAGGGTGTGGTTCCAATCGGTGTTTTAAAAACGGTTCGGTAGGCCCATAAGGCATCGGTCAACTTAGTTGACCAATCCTTCCGGTCCGTCCGAATAGTTTTTTGTAAAATTTGTTTAATCTGCCGATTTAAAACCTCAACTTGTCCACTCATTTGTGGATGGTAAGGCGTTGAAATTCTATGATCCACCCCATATCTTTTAAGCAACTTTCCAAATTTAAATTTTTAAAATGAGAACCCCCGTCACTAATAATAGTTCAGGGAATTCCAAACCTTGAAAAAATGTTGCTTTGTACGAAATTACAAACTACAAAGTGATCATTTGTCCTAGTAGCTATCGCCTCGACCCATTTAAACACGTAATCGACAGCCACTAGGATATATAAGTTACCGTACGAGTTCGGGAATGGGCCCATGAAATCGATCCCCCACACATAAAAGATATCAATTACTAGGATTGGTTTCAAGGGCATCTCATCCCTCTTGGAGATACTCCCGAGTTGTTGACACTTCAAACAACGTGTCGCGAACTCGTGAGCATCTCGAAACAGTGTTGGCCAATAAAAGCCACTAGTTAACACTTTTCTCGCAGTTTTCTGTCCGCTAAAATGACCGCCACACGCAAACGAATGCACGTGCTCCAACACGGATCTAACATCCTCCTCAGGTATGCATCTCCTAATCATCTGATCAGCTCCAATCTTGAACAGATCGGGATCGTCCTAAATATACTGCTTCGCCTGTGACACCAAATGTTTTTTCTTCCTCCTTGGCCAATGCTCGGGCAAATCACCTACAACTTTAAAATTGACAATATGAGCAAACCAAGGGTTTTAAGAAAATACCAAAATCTGTTCGTCGAGGAAAGACTCGTTTATGGGTCCGTCCCGGTCTCCATCCTCGAACACAATCCGGGACAAATGATCTGCAACGACATTTTATGTTCCCTTTTTGTCCCGGATTTCCAAATCAAATTCCTGCAACAACAAAACCCATCTGATTAACCAGGGTTTCGCGTCTTTCTTGTCCATGAGGTACCTAACTGCAGAATGATCCGAATAAACAATTACTTTGCTACCCCATATGTAAGAACGGAATTTATCCAAAGCATACACTACCGCAAGCAACTCTTTCTCGGTTGTGGTATAATTCAACTGAGCGTCCGAGAGGGGTTTGCTAATCACTCGCGTCACACATAATTTCAAAAGGCAACTTCCAGTCGGTTAATTGCAAAATCGGGGCTTCCACTAACTTCTGTTTCAGAATGTCGAAGGCCTTAACACATTCCTCATTAAAATCAAATGGGGCATCCTTTAACAATAGGTTACATAATGGTTTGGTGATGTCACTAAAACCCTTAATAAACCTTCTATAAAACCAGGCGTGCCCGACGAAAGATCTAATGCCTTTGACATTTTTGGGATGAGGTAGGGTGGAAATAACTTGAACCTTAGCTCGGTCCACCTCGATCCCACGACTCGACACAACATGGCCCAATACAATCCCTTCCTGGACAATAAAATGGCTCTTCTCCCAGCTAAGAACCAAATTTATTTCAACACATCTTTCTAGAACTCTTTCAAGCTGATGTAAACAAGATTCAAAAGATGTGCCGAAGATTGAGAAATCATCCATGAAGATTTCTAAAGACTCCCCCCACCATATCGGAAAAAATACTCATCATGCACCTTTGAAAGGTGGCGGAGGCGTTACACAGTCCGAATGGCATTCGCCTGAATGCGAAAGTACCATACGGGCATGTGAACGTAGTCTTTTCCTGATCTTCAGGATGAATAGCTAGCTGGTTATAACCCAATAACCATCTAAAAAACAATAGAATTTTTGAGCTGATAGCTTTTCCACAATCTAATCGATAAACGGAAGCGAAAAGTGATCTTCAATGTTCTCGCGTTCAGTTTTCGATAATCAATGCAAATACGCTACCCGGTTACCGGCCGGGTGGCAACCTCGTTACCTAAGTCGTCCTTGACGACTTGGATGCCCGCCTTCTTTGGGACTGTCTGAGTCGGGCTCACCCATGTACTGTCTGAAATGGCAAAAATAATTCCAGCATCGAGCCACTTCAGCACCTCCTTCTTCACAACTTCCCGCATGTTCGGGTTCAACCGTCTCTGCGCATCATGTGCGGGCTTCACATCCGGATCTGTCAAAATTTTGTGCATAACTATCGAGGGACTAATCCCTTTCAGATCCGCGATGGTCCACCCGATCGCCTCCTTATTCGCAACCAGCACCTTCAATAAAGCAGATTCCTATTCCAAAGACAAGTTAGAAGCTATAATAACAGGCAATGTATCATTCTTACCCAAAAACGCGTATTTCAGATGCCTCGGTAGCTCCTTCAGCTCGACTTTCGGTGCTTCCTGTAAAGATGGTTTCAACTCGGTGTCGATCTTCTCGGGAAGCGGTTCCACCTGAACCGACCCCGGGGGTCAATTTCCCCGTAAAGCTGCAACCTCCAGCTTCTTCTCCTCCTCTTCCAGCTTCTTATCAGTCTCAACCTGTAACCTGTCAAACATAAAGCACGTCTCCGTTGTGCCATCTGGATGCACGACCGAGTCGTATAACGGAATGCACTCGTCAATAATGTTCGCCATAAAGCAATCATCATCAACCGGAGAATTATTTACATGTGTGAAAACATTAAGTCTAAGCTTATGGTTACCAAATGCCACATCTACAGTACCGGTTCTACAATCGATTTTTGCATTTGTGGTGGCCAAAAATGGCCTGCCGAGGATAACCGTGGGCTGTTTGATTCTCTCACCCGAAACATAATCGAGAACCAAAAAGTCAACTGGATAGTAAAAATCTTCCACCTTAACGATCACGTCATGTAACATTCCCCGGGGAAGTTTCGATGTCTGGTCCGCGAGAACAACCGTAGTCGCGGCTGCCCGAAGCGGACCGAAGTCATACTAATCGTACAGAATTCTCGGGAGGATGCTAATGCTAGCTCCAAGATCTAGGAGTGCCCGTGTCATTTTAAAATCACCCACCTGAATGGATATAATAGGCGTTCCCAGATCTTGTAGCTTAGGTGGAAGAGCACCCGAAAGAATTGCACTCACATGATCTGTTAAATCAATCTGTTTAGGGATCTTTCGGTTCCGTTTCTGTGTGCTCAAATCTTTCAAGTACTTAGCATAGGCGGGAACTTGTTTTATGGCATCTAAAAGAGGAATGTTAATTTTAACCTGTCTAAACGTTTCCCACATTTTTTCCTGCTATGGGCCCCGTTTAGATGCCATATTCGCCTTTGATGGCGACAACAAGGCATCAGGATAGGGGACGGTTTTAGCCTTCCCCGAGTCCTTAAAATTGTTGCTACCATCCTTCAGAATCGGTTCGTTTATTTTAATTTCACTTTTATTATTTTCAATTAAAACCGGTTCTGGTTCGTCGTCACTGACGACTGTTTCATCAACATCTTCCACCACCCTATCGACCCGAGATGGTGGACCCCCAACCTTATTATCATACTTTTTCCCATTTCTTAAAATACTTACCTGACTGGCGTGCTTCTTCGAACTCAAACTCGAACTAAAATGCTGCGGGTTCACTGTAGTATCACTCGGTAACAGACCCACGGTTTTCTGCAACTTTGCCATGTCTGCTGCGAGCTGACCAATCTGTTTTGACATTGCTTCTGCTGACTTGTCTCTCAAATCGAATTGTCTTTGTGTTTCCTTCTGATTATCAGTCACAACCTTCAACAACGCATCTAATTTTGAATGTATTGACTCGTCTGAATTTCCCGAACTACCCTTCTGCTGATCCTGATTCTAATTACATGACGAACTGTTACCCCGGTAAACATCTCTGTTATATCCCCGACTGTTATACTGACTGCTCGAACCACCCTGTCGGTAGCTGTTCTGCTGTCGGTTCTGACTGGACCCCTAAAAGTTTGGGTTCGACTGATTCGACGCGTTCCCGAATTTGAAATTCGGGTGATTCCTTAGGCCCGGGTGATAAGTGTTTGAATTGAACCCTTGGCCCTTGGAATCCCCGTACGCGTAACTAACTTCCTCCTCATCGGTGTACTCGTCAACATCAAACCCGGGGCAATCTTCAACCTTATGCCCCAACTCGCCACAATCTAAACAAACCGAGAATTTCACCCCGACTTTACCAACCTCTTTCTTTTTCTCTTTTCGATAACCCGCGATTTCTCGTTCTAACTCAGCAATTTTGTCTGACTCGCTCGAGGCTGATTTAACTGTTTGGGTGACCCCGACTTTTCGTCTTCGATCTGTTGCTGCCTCTGCCTTGGAATCTTCACACATAAATTCCAAAAATTCCCAATCATCTTCCTCGGGTTGATTCAACAACTTACTATTACACGAAACTTTTAAATGTTTTCTGTCTTCATATGTCAACCCGTCAACGAAATACTTAACCAACTCCCACAACTCAATCTGATGGTGCGGGCACTTCCGAATCATTTCCTTGTAACGAGTAAAAGCTTCGTGGAACAACTCACTTGGTAACTGTGAAAAGTGTCTAGTCTCCATTCGGGCCTCGATGGTCTTCGACTGTGAATAATACTCGTTAAGGAAAACCTGCTGCATCTCACCCCAGTTCTCAATACTGTGCATCGGTAGCGAGTTGAACCAGTTTTTGGCTTTGTCTTTTAATGAAAAATGGAACAACCGCAACCGAACCTCATCCTGATCGTATGTACCGTCACCGATAGACCCGCAGATAGCTGAAAAATCTGACAAGTGTGAATACGGGTCTTCAGATCCCAGTCCGTGAAAATGGGGAACTATGTTGATGTAGGACGGACGGGATTTGAATGTCGGTTGTCCCCGTACGTAAACCAGTGGGACAATCGGTGAGGCACCATCTGAAATAGCCGGTCTGAACCGACTGTTAACACCCTGAACCGGAGGCCCATAATTCTTTCGTCTGGACCTCGGTTCCTCAAAACCTCCCCGGTTAACCTGAATCGGCTATCTCTGTTCCTCCCAATATCTTCCTATACCACCTCGATCAAGATTCATGTTCCTCCACCTGTTACCTCTCACCCTAACCGGTTCCTCAACCTCATCAACCTCTTCAAAACGCAAACCCGCATTTTCATTTCTCGGCTCAAATTCCTCCTCATCTCCCTATTCTTCGTCTTCAGTATGAATACTGACATGGTCAAAATCTTGAATAATCGGTCGTCGGTGACCAGGGGTATTGTTCGGGGCTGATGGTCCGGGTTTGTCATGGTTTCGGTTTCGGTTTCTGGATTGTCGGGGTGAATTTTGTGGTGGTGATAGGTCATTATTAGGTGGATTTTGGTTATTTGGTGGATTCTGTTCGGGTTGGAAACCTTCGGGTGGTGGGTTTTGATCATGGTTCTGGTTCTAACCTTCCATATCTGGCTGTCTGATCTGAGCTCGGTTCTGCCGAGCTATGCGTTCGATTTCTGGTTCGTAAATCAGCGGGGAATTTCTTCCTAAATGACGAGTGTGCATAAACCTGTTATCTGCACAAATAACACACCCCACGTAAAATGGGAAAATCAAACTAAACTAAAATTAAAAATAACAACTAAATTAAACTAAACTAAACAAAGAAATCAATTAACACAAAAACACTAAGCGCCATTTTGATGCTAGACTGTCGCTATCTGGTCAAAAACAAGTAAATCAGTGTCCTAATCACCTTAAGCTAGTCAGGGTAAGTAGGGTGTCGAACCACGAGGAGTATGTGGTCAGTGTGAAGTGAAATCAATTCCTAAACTTATGAAGTAACTTAGTTAACAGTGCTGATCACACTAGCCAATGGATTTGGGTTTTATACTAAACAAACAATTAATCAAGTATTCTATCAGTCAAACAAAGCAAATCACACCCGGAAATCCAAGTAAGCAAACTAACAGCAAACTCATGCACATAACAGATAAACTATCTTGTGTCAATTATAGACTGAGTAACCAGTTAAACCTTACGCATCCACGCTCGCTAACACACGGCAGTAGTTATCAAACAGTCCCTGCCAGTGTGACTCAACTAAGGGCAAACATATGCTTTCTCATAATTAACAGGTCAAACAATCCTATAAGCAATTATCATAGCAACTGGCACACTAATCGTTCTGATCGAAATAAACCTAAACTAACGTTGTGCACAATAATACTAGATATCAATACTCATAGATTAACATCAAAATAATTACAATCAATCGTTCTAATACATGAGAAAATAACTGTTAGATACAATACTCTACATCCCGGGTATGACTCGAAAGGTCTAGCCGCGTCTCGGCATCTCTTGGTTTTCAATTATGATGATTTGGATCATATATAAGGACTCTAGATGAATGGAATGATGATCGGCTGCTATTCTCCTTGGAAACTGCTCTGGAAACTCAATAATGGCGTCTAGGATCGTCAAAACGAAATATAAAATCAAAACCCTAACTTTCACGATTTTGGGGACCATCGCGTAGTGCGATGGTCTCCTGCCCTGGTCCATCGCGCTACGCGATGAACCAAAAGTCAACGAAGTCAATAATGAAGGGCGTCTACCCATCGCGCTACGCGATGGGTCACTTCAGTCAGTAAGTCCATATAATTGTCTCGATTCACGTGCTGGACATCCCGGATCTTCATTCCATGCTCGTACATGTCCAAATTAAGCGCGTTAAGTACCTGTGACCTGAAAAACACAATAAACATGTATGAAGTACCAAAGTTCCTAAACTCAACGAGTAAAACAACTAAATTAACATACTAAAGTATGTACAAATAAACCGAACATCAGTAGTCGTACAACTTATCAAATCGTGCTGTGCGGCTGTGAGTAGAGATAAATTCGATCGGTGGTGCCAATTACGAAACCGGAAATAAACTTTAAAAGAATTATTAATGGCCAAATACAACAAATTAACATAACAAAAACCGTGCATTATGCTGACGAATCAAAAACACTTCGGTTAGTATCTGGTTATGACGCCAAAAGTAAAGCAAAACATAAAGTCATCCACACCTAAGTACAACAATTTCACACAATTAAGATATAAAAAAGTGCGGCAAACAAAAAAAGCGCGCGCGTTGCAGTTGCGAACTAATACCAATTGTTGTCGAATTCATTGATTCTGAAATCAATGGACAAAAGAAACGCGGTAAAAAGATCGTGTGTTGCCTTTGCAAACTGACGCGAATTTGGCCGGAATCGACATTGTCGGTACTAAATTGTACAAAGAAAACCACGCGCAGTGGTGGTCAACTAACACGTGTTCGATTGGTAGCAAGTTATAACACCGAAATTAAAGTAATAAGCTAATTCGCTCGCACCCAAAATTAATAAAAAAAAACCGTGGCGAAAACAAAAAATATATGCGCCTTGCGGCCACAACTGACGCGAATTCGTTCAGAATTAACGGACAAAAAAAACTCATGGGAAGAAAATCACATTGTGACCACAGGCTGAAGCAAATTCAGCCGGAATCATTTGATGGTATCAACGATAAAAAAACTCGCCTTTTAGGGCAACGAACCGACATGAATATAAAAAAAACACAAAAAAAGCAAAAAAAAAAAAAAAGGCAACCAACCATATGAGGCTACATGGACCAATCACGGAATCGACATTGTCGGCACTAAATCGTACAAAGAAAACCACGCGCAATGGGGGTCAACTAACACGTATTCTGTTGGTAGCAGGTTACGACACCGAAATTAAAGTAATAAGCTAATTCGCTCACACCCAAAATTAATAAAAAAAAACCGTGGCGAAAACAAAAAATATACGCGCCTTGCGGCCGCGACTGACGCGAATTCGTTCAGAATTTACAGACAAAAAAAACTCATGGGAAGAAAACCACATTGTGACCACAGGCTAAAGCAAACTCAGCCGGAATCATTTGATGGTATCAACGATAAAAAAAACTCGCGTTTTAGAGCAACGAACCGACATTAATATAAAAAAAACACAAATAAAAAGCAAAAAAAAAAAGGCTACCAACCATATGAGGCTACATGGACCAATCACATTGTTGCGTCGCCAAAGTTCTCTTTTATTATATAATTGACGAACAAAAAAAAAACTCATGGGAAGAAAACCACATTGTGACCACAGGCTGAAGCAAATTCAGCCGGAATCATTTGATGGTATCAACAATAAAAAAACCTCGCGTTTTAGGGCAACGACCCGACATGAATATAAGAAAACACAAATAAAAAGCAAAAAAAAAATAAAAAGGCAACCAACCATATGAGGCTAAATGGACCAATCACATTGTTGCGTCGCCAAAGTTCTCTTTTATTATATATAACTAGATGATTACCCGGCGCAACAATTGTGGAATATGACCGTTAGTAAGAAGTATGAAAGGTTTGTTAAGCATTAGAGAAGACGTAGGTAGTTATATGCAATACTGAAAGTAGCATAGGAGCAACATTTGTTATCATCATCCCGACTAGAGTATTACAAAAATTTTGACAATTTAGATGGTGGCTGCGGGAAGGCCATTATGTGCAGAAAATTGCTGCAACATGTCGGGTGACTTGTGGTTGATGCCAGTTGCTATTTGGTAAGTGAAGCGTACCTGAAATGCAAGTTGTTATTAGTGTAAAGTGTTTTTTTGTTGTTCAGAGTTGTTGGTAGGTGATTGTAGTTGTTGAACTTAGTTTTTTCTGGATTTTCGTATCATTTTAGTTTTCACATGATCCATTCTGTATAATTAATAGGATTTTTGGCATCCTGCTACCTTCTACAATTCATGAAATTAGCAGATCCATAATCATAAAAATCGATCATCGTCTTCAACATTAAAGGTATCCTTGCCAAAAATCTTGCATCTTTATCAGCATTTAAAGTATCATACTAATTAACCCTATTTTTGATTTACGGAAGCGTTTACGTTCAATATGAGTTTGCAAATATAAGTGTTTTGTGCTAAACAAATAATTAACATACTTCATTTCTTCATAATCTAAACAAAGAATCTAACCTCGGTTAAACACTGTACTGTAAACCAAACTTGTATTAAGGTTTAAGGTTTAATTTTAACACTAAATACAAGTCTATGATGATATTAGCAAACCTTTTTTAATTAATGTATCAATTTTTGTTTCATAAGTGTGTCAATCTTGTATGACGATATGAGTAAAGTTCAGCATACAACAAAGACCAGACAAAAACAAATACGACAGGAACATTAAGTTCAAGAAAGCGTACCTTAGATTAAAGCTGAGTAAAACGCTACAAGTTGTCCATGAACACTACAAAATAAAACAGAAAAAAATTAATAAAAAAAATACTAACATCAACTTCCAGCTAACATTAAAGGTTAAAGTAGTCCTACAAACCCATACCAAACCTGTAGTTAGGTTTTATGTGAACTGGCACGGGTTGAATCGTTTTTTTGTTTTACTGTTTTGAAACCGAATAACAGACATTCATAAACAAAATTAAAAAAACGGGTCTGCACACTGTTTGAGTAAAAAATCAGATGTTAACCCATCAGATGAAACTGAAATGTAAACCGAAGAACAAATTCGGTAACTTGCCAATATGCTAGATTAGAAATCCATAGAAAATATGTACTTAATTTTAGCTTCAAGTGGTTCAGGCCGGCTTAGTTTATTGTTTGACCGGCTTGAAACCGGATAATAGACACTAACTAAATTATAGAAAACGGGCCTGGTTAATTTAAGCAGTACGGCTGTGTGTTTTTAATTCTTTGTCCGAGTATAGCTTCTTTGGAAAACTAAAACCCAGTTCGTACATCTAAGTCGCGCAGAATCGGGTCCGGTTTCGGGTCAGGCACACCAAATGGGGTCCGAAAACGGTTTTTTCCCCCACCTTAAAAGCTTTAGTGTTGTACGTAACGTTAGTCGGTGGGTTACACAAACTGATTAATAACCTTTGGAAGGCGCGTGTTTGGTTCGATGTATCGAGCACGTATCTGATTCCTAACAGATTTTAACCGGCAGTCGGTAAGTTACATATATTGATTAGAAGACATAAACGCAGTTAAACATTTTCTGAAGGCATGTTTTTGGTTTGGTGGTTGACACTTAAAACTCCTATACACCAAACAGAAACACATATTCGGTAACAACCATTTGTTTTCCGAAGGCGCGTGTTTTGGTTTGGTGCTTGACACTTAAAACTCCTATACACCAAACATTTGGTTCGGTGTTTGACACTTAGAACTCCTATACACCAAACGGAAACACAGATTCGGTAAGAACCATTTGTTGAAAGTTGAAGAAACAAAACTGGGGACCAAGAAAACCTTAGAAACATGTGTTCTTTTATGGGTAATGTCAAGTCCCAAATCGATAATCAACACGAATAAAACGACTAACTCTCGTTTATATAATCAGAAAATATAAATCAAAAAACTGATTACAACTCTCAAACCCTAACTCAGTTTGACTATTGATGAACCCTAACTCGGTTGCATCCAGATGAACCCTAACTCGGTTACATCTCGCCGTGCGTCTCTAGATAAACCCTAACTCGGTTGCATCTCACACACACATTCCATGATGCCTAACATATCTTGGTTTATATAACCTAACCTAACTTGCTAGCCAAGACATTACCTGTTATAGTAAAACCGGCTCAATAGGTCCAACCCGATCACCTACACATGACGGGCCTATTAAGTTGGAAATTACTACCAACATAATGATCACCTACAGAAACGACATACAACCTTCTTCATACTCAACAGACAAGAAAATATAAAACAGACTCAAATACCCGAAATTATTAGAACTATCTATAATGACGATTGACCGTTTTTGAAAGCCATACAACCTTATCTAACTATCAAAAACACCACAGAGAGAACATAAATCAACCAAACACATGCAGAAGACAAACCCAAGAAACCTAAAACTCAGTTTGAAGGGCCAAACAGATCAACAAAGAACTAAAAATTGTTCCAGAAACAATATCAACAAAAGACACACAACAGCAATACCAGCAAACAAACAAAAAATTAAATCCAATCCAAATAGAGGAACAAAAAGTAACAAGTCAGAGATACGTATGAAAAACACGTGGCAGAGGGAGAAGGCTCTGAACAGTTGTTTGGGCCCGCCACCGTAAGCATAATCCAAACCCGTGACTTAAAGAGGCTTCGAAGTTAGACAATAAAGCAGCAAGGTAACGTCACATAAATCATTGAGGTTTAACAAAGAAGCTGATAAAGTTTCCACAGTTATTTTTAACTTAAGCAATGCGTAAGATGCAGTTCAACTTGTGACACCGAGTTTCACATTTACTCTATTTAGATAGATAATAATACTTGAGGATTGATGCCTAAAGCCCAACTCCCCCAACAATTTACAAATCACAGTTGAGGCCTTAACTAAATTAAGCCCAATGCAAAAGTCCACCTACAATACTAATCCAATGTTCCAATCACCATAATCGCACATATAACAAAAAAAATAATAATAAACACTTGATTTCTGGAATATCATGCATTGTTTTGTCTTATGATGTGTGGTATAGGCACTTTTCACACAACAAAAGAAAAAGAAGTGGCATTGGTGTGTTAAAAGAATTGTGCTTGAAAGGAAGACTTTGTGTAGCTATGTCGTACAATAATTCTTCCGACTAGCAAAAAGCTACAGATAGAAGTTAATTACTAAAAATCCGAGTAATTTATATACTTGCTTTCATGTTTGTGCATTATATAGCAACGAATACTTATTAATACTCATTTTGGACACCCCACCCCTATTTGCATCTATTGAAATTAACCTCAAAATACGAACCTTAATAGTGTCGGGTTGCAGTTAGTTTTTTTTTATTAACCTGAAACCCTATTGGATTGACCCGATTAACACCCCTAGTTACGATATGGAGTATGTGGAGAGCAAGAAACAATAAGATCTTCAATGAACACGAACCCACACAATATCATGGAGGAAACCACATAAAATGAATCTACTAACGAAGGCTACATATTGAAGAAACTTATAGTAGCGTATTGTTGCATCTCAAATGAGTTTGGGTCGTTTCTCAATCTCGATGTCGTTGATCATCCTCTCGAACTAGCTACCAATCATTGCCTTGGTAAGCTATTATCTCACCAGCTAGCGAATCAAGCGCGACCCCTCCTTGGGTGAATTCCTCCTTTTTCCCCTCAACCTACGTGGTTTTAACAATCATTTCCAGTGTTCCCTTCCCAGAAGCAGATTGCCGCGTGTTACTCTCCCTTTTGCCACCAAAAACATCACTTCCCGTGCTTATGAAGTGGTTCTAATTTATCGATTAGCATTAACCATAGATCGTCGCCCATGTGATGTTAACCATTTCTACTCTTAACAAACTATTTACATTATAACTCGATAAAAAAGGGTTCTGGTAAAATAAAAGAACGGCGTCAAGCCAATAACATCTTTATTCCTGTATAAAATGGTTGACGTAAGAATAAGAATCCACACCAAACATGTCCATAATAATCGCAAATTGCTTTCTACTGCATCGTTTAAACAACGATTTACCATAGCATTCCTCCAATTTGGTCAAATATTTATAGACACATAAAAGGTTCTGAAAAATGACTTACAAAAAATATATAATTTCTTTAAGAATCAAGCCAAAAAAAAACAAGGTTTCCCATGCTCGAAATGAGCAAGACAACCTGTTACAATGAATTTTGCTTTCTAACAAAATCAAGCATACCCTTCTTGATCTGTAACAAACTATGCAAATTTCATATAAAAAAATGTTGTATACATGTATCACCTCACATGGAAATAAATAAAAGACCCTTGAGCTTCAGTATATCCGACCGATGCTCAAATGCACTATACCAAAAATAATCTTCAAAACTTTCACTTCCAACAGCAAAAGAAACAATCTAAATACCACAATCACCAAAAAAACCTGCAAAAAATATTCATAATGGCAACTGATTAATTGACCTCCAAATTGTGTATTTGACCATTAAATTATGAAAATCAGTTTCACTATGTTCAAACACTAGAAACTAGGCCTGTAAACTAGCCGAACGTTTTGCAAACCATTCGTGAACTGTTCAGCGGAGAGTTCGTCTATGTTCGTTTATTTAATTATTGAATTTGAACATGAACAAAATGTTTGTTCATTCGGTTAAACAAACAAACTTGAACACGTCTCGTTTGTTCATTTATGTTCGTGAACAGTCATTTACGTTCGTTCATGTAAATCTGTTCGTTCATGTAAATTCGTTCGTTTACGTTCATTCATGTTCGTTAGTTTACATTTTTTTGGGTTTGTTCGTTTATGTTCGTCAACATATTTATTCAAATTTATAGGACCACTACAGGTTAGTATAGTTTTAATAACTTTTTAGGCCCAAATCATTGTTGTTCACGTTAACTTTTAATTTGTTTTAGCTCAGTTATATCCGTTCGTGAACCGTTCATTTACACCGTCGAACGAACATAAACGAACACGAAAAAGTTCATTTTCATAACGAGCAAACATGAACAAGAAAAACCATTTTCCTTTACTTGTTCCATCATTTGTTTGGTTAAAGTTAAACGAACGAGCACGAACACAATAATGTTTTTAAAAAAGATTCTATAACCGAAATAACTATCATCAACAAAAATAAAGCCAATTATCAAACTTTTACCAATAATATTCTTGAGATAATCAAACAAGCTTCAGAAATGCTCCATGAGAGAATGCAGTTTCGGAACGTGACGCCTAAACAGCGGGACACCAGTCAGCCTCCGTTTCGTATCAAACATCTCGTTCCACGCCTGAACTATTTCATCAATCTTAAAATTCAGACCTGCAAGTCACACAATTTAGAAATAACATAAATTCCTGACAAAGTTTTACATAATCTAAAGTTCTAAACTTTTTATTAAATTTACCAGCCAAAGCAGTTCCGTTCGAGCAATGATTCTTAATAATAACACTTATATCAGTTACTGATACACCAGCAAGTTCAAACTTTTCAACCGCAACTTCCAAACATTCTTCCCAAGATGACAAACCTAACTTAAATTCCATAACAGACCGCTCATATAACAGCGTGCCCCATAAAATATAAATCTGAGATTTAATATTAACCGCTTCTTCTGCAACTTCATCACTCAATACATCTTTAATAATCCCTTCTAATCCCATGTTAATTAACTCGACTTTATGTTTATCAAATAAACTTAATCCATTTAATCTCCTTTCTTCCAATTCCTCCAAATTTTGCATACCCTTTTCCATATTATCCTCCGCCTTATTATACAACTCCAAGATTTGTATCGAATAATCATGTAACGCCACGTCAGCTTTGGTTCCAACTGTGTAATGCCACATTAACTTTGCCTGTTCAAACTGTTGCTGGCCAAGTGCCAGGTGACCTTCATAGAAATCTGGCTTGATTTTTAAAGATTGTTCGTATCTTTTTCCTGCTTTTGTGTATTCTTTTTGGGCCCACTCGTAACCGACTTTCAAATTCTTTTCAACCGATTCACGTGAATCGTTTTCTTCAAAGTTAACCAACTTTCTTGCTTTGTTCATATGCACATTTCCCCAATTGAATAAGGCTAAAGCCGACAATTCTTTAAACTTTTCACCCGCAATGTTAAAAAGATTTTGCGAGTTTTCGTTTATGACATCATCTTCCATTGCCTCTGAATACAATTCCATTCCGGTTTCGTGAAGATCCAAATACGGGTTCGTATCGAGTCCCACATGGTTTTTAAACACCCTTGCAAATTGCACAATCCAATCCTCAATTCCCTCTGGCTTTTCCATATTACCGTTGTCAGTAACCTTAGACGTTAACGTGACAGGTTTAGAAAATTGCTGACTGGTCAACCCCTCGTAAACTGGTTCTTTATCGGGACTGGTTTCAACTAAATATAGCCTGAAATAACCTTCAGGATCACTTGCATTTTCAGCTAATCTAAGCTCGTTATTAGTTAAAACGGTTATTAGATCGCCTTCTAAATCTTTATACTTTATAAGCACACCGGTTAAACCTGGAAACCGGTCACGAATTATCTCTCTAACTAGCCCAATGCTGCAATTAACAGGCAATTCAGCCCACCTTATATCATCTTCAAGAATCATCTTAACTGTTTTAGTCACCAGTTTATCATCTTTAATACTCGTTTTATCCACCACAACCACTTTCTCCTTATCATCTCCAAAAACCATCTTAGCTGTCTTCGTCTCTAATTTGTCATCTTTAATGCTCTTTTTATCCACCACAACCACTTTTTCTTTATTATCTTCATCTTTCTTCTTTTTCGCCTTTTCTATTATTACTTTTGCTTCATCTTCATTGTTTAAATCATCCCCTTCAATCATCCTCTTCACAGAACTCTCAATTTCCAGTGCAGCCACATTATTCGGCTCCATCGTTAACACAGTTTTAACATCGCTCAAAGCAAGATCAAACTTATTAAGAACATAATATAATTTAGCTCGGGTCACCAACGCCTTACTAAATTTGGGGGCAACTTCTAGGGCTAAATTGCATTCATCTATAGCTTTTGGATACTGTTTAAGCCCTAATTGCATATAACAAATTGCCATTTTGCTGCGTAAATTAGCAACATCTATATGATTTTTAGGTAATAATTTCACAGATTTCTCATATTTTAACATTGCACCTTCACTGTCATGCTTTTGAAACAGTTTGTTGCCTTCTTCCTTTAATTCTTGGGCCAATTGAACAAACAGTTTATTATCTTCATCAACAAGCTTTGAAGTCCGATCGGATGACACTGATTTGGTCTGCTTGGCTCCTTTTTCGACTACAGGTTGTAGTTTCTTCTTTCCAGTAGGTTTTCCCATTTCTGTTGCAAATAGTTGTAAATATCACGATTAGTCACCGATTAATTGCTAACCAGTATGCTACCGATTCGAAGGCCTGTAAATGAACCGAACGAACACGAATGAGGTCATGTTCGAGTTTGTTCATTTAACATTAACCAAACATGAACATGAACATGAACATATAATCGAAGTATCGAACACAATTTTTTATTCGTGTTCGTCCATTAAAAAATGGGCATGTTTGTGTTCTTTCATGTCCGTTCGTTTGAGACCTCAAGAAATAATTCACGAATTTAAACAAACACACAAGCTCAAAGGAGCACAAGTTAGCATTAATGAACACAATTGAACAAGTCTATTACATCACAATTCTTCCAATGGTTTATTCAAATAAATGAACAAACAAAAAGTCATAAACTACTTATGTATTTAAAAAAATTCAAATGAACATAAACGAATGAGCATAGACAAACGTATATAATGAACATGAAAGAGTGAACAAAACACGTGCTCACGTTCTTCGTTTGTTTCTTAAATAATCGGACTTCCTGCCGAACAACTCATGAAAGACTTGGGGGCTAGCGTCGCAGTTTGTTGCCCACTTGCCTACTATTTCATTGCAATTTAAAACTTTATATTAAAAAAAAAAAAGTTCATGAACGTTCAGTTCGTTTACACGCCTACCGATTCGATTTCAACTCAGCCCAATTTTGATCAAAATTGGTTAAAATCTTTGAAGTATTTGAAAAGTTATACTTATTAATCCAATCTGATTAATAAGTTTAATCTATATAATTTTGAAAAATTACATATAAAATTCTAATCCGATTAATCACATGGGTTTCTAAAAGTAAACACTTTAGCTCAATTGAATCATCTTTTTATTCTAAAACAAAAGAAGAAGAGTAATTAACTGACCTGGAGTCGATTAATTGTGGTGGCGCGAAACCCTAATTAATTGATTGGAGGCGGAATGAATGTTTGGATGAAACAGGGGATGGATTTTGGCGGAATACTTTAATAATAATAATAATAATAATGATTAGGTTTAGTAATTGGAATTTGAAAGCATCCATTAATGACAGCGATGAAATGATCATAATAATTGTAACGTCACGTCATCAGGGTCGTCGAGCTGTGAAGGGCCCACCCTTGCACTTGGAGCTTAGAAAACATGCACCAACCACAAATTCCGGTAAAGGTTAACCTTTCTTAAACTAAAAATGTAAATTTGTTCCTATCCGATATACAGTAATCTTATATCTAATCAGAATGCTATAAACTAGTTTTTACCCGGCGCAACAGGTCGCTAAATCCAAACGTTGGAAATAACACAACCATTACCAATCCTAAGAAGTGTTGAGGCGGATCAATTGGGTGGCGTCGGTGGGTAAAACTCGAGCATTGGTAAAACCCGAGCGTTGTTGGTCCCTGGCGATGAGTCTATGCAAATTCGGTTGGTTTTTTCATGTTCGTTACGAAACCGGGCTAAAAAAAAAGAATTGGCATCCGGTTGATTTCGTTACATTAGTCACGGTACTAGAACCAAAACAAAATGCGGTAACATGCAAATTAGGTCAGTTTTTGTCACGTTCGTTACGGTATGTCGGTATCGGAACTAAAATAATACAAATAAAAAAGCATAACAAAAATAATTAGAAATATATAATTATCAAACTTTAAAACAAAAGGCAAAATCCAAAAAATATATAAAAAACTTGGCCCAATGGCATCCTGCCAAGTGGACCAATGATGTTTCATCGTAACCAAAGTTTTATTTTATATATATTAGTAATTGTTTTGAAACGACGTAAATGAAAGTTATGGGTACACGGAGTTATTTTCCATTAAAATAGATTGCCTTTGCAATATATAAAAGTGAGAGAGTCACGAGTTTCATTATTCATAATGTCGGTATAGATTACTATTCGTCAACGAGTCACATTGTGGATTTTGAAAATATGTGCTTACAAGTTACAATTAGTTTATTTTGAGTTGAACAATTTATTATGTAATGTAGTTTGAGAATTTTAAGGTATTCAGATAGATAATTATCTTGGACACCTTGTTTTATGCAATTTTTGGACCACTTATTTTTACAAAATTGCCGTTGTGATTGCATAAGTGTTTTAAAACCGGAGTACACTAAGTTGTCTAATTAAAAGGGTGACTATGTGTCTATGTTATTATGATCTAATTCCTTGATTCACACATAACTAACAAACATATGATAGTTTGACTTATGTCGTATGTTTATATGTGAATATCATGTTAGATTCTAATTTGAATATGTATGCCTATGGGAAACTGGTATTACTCGAAAGGAGTTGAGGTTAAGGCATTTGAATGGGTGTGGGTCAATAAACTTCATGCTCATATATGAAGACTAAGATCTTCCTTCAGATGGCATATCCTTGAAATATAGGGGATGTTCAAACGAGGAAAGGCTTACCGCAGATAATACTTGGAAATCTACAAAGCACAAAGTGGCGTTCATTTTTGTTGTTATTCACCATCATGATAATGAATTCTACGGTTCACGCATTCAAATCATGTTGTTTAGCATGTATGTGCGCATTAATTTTGATCATTTTATTGGATCAAAAATATTTTGATTGTAAAGTTGTAACATTCCAAATTTCTAGTAAACAATATTGAGAATACTTAGTTATGTGTAATAAATTAATTAGGCATTCGTGTTGTGGCGTGTACATTTTAATTATTTGGAAGCGATGATGAGAAGATTCAGATTACCATCGAAGACCAAGTGGTTCCTCAGGTAACGAAGTTCAAGTATTTAGGATCGTTTGTTTAGAGTGACAGGGAAATAGATAGTGACGTGGCCCACCATGTCCAAGTAGGATGGAGTCAGTGGCGGAGCCAGGAATTTCTTTTTATGGGTTCGGAATTTTTCGGTACTCGATTTTCGGCATCAAGTTTTCGGGCCTAAATGGGTCGGGTTGGATTGGTCATTCGGTCAAACAAATAAAATACAATATCACCATCATAACAAAAGTACATCGTTAAAGCAAGAGTCAATTAACTGTTGACCCGCTTAAAACATCTTTTAATTAAACTGTGGACAAAGAAATACAATTATACAAATAAATATGGCCATATATAATAATATAATATGAATATCTATTATGTTACAAGAATATGCTTGAATGATATATATAATATAATAATAATATGAATATCATATATAAGACAAACAACTCTATTCTAAGATGAAGTGGTAGACCAAAGACCACAATTCACAAACATAAAGAAAATACACGCCTAACACACACCTGAAGGGATTAGGAGGACGAGGAGCCGAGGAGGTGAACCGCAAAATTGGGCAACCGGAACGGCTAGTAGCGTGCGATTTCCGAATTCCGATTGACGAAGGTAGAAGAAGGAGCGGGAGCCAGCTAGTCAGGAGCCAGGAGGTCAGTCGGTCAGAGATGATACTGAATGCGAATCGTCAATGTTTTGGCTTTTTTTTTAATCTCTATTTAGGTATTATGTTTAAGATTGCTAATTGGTTTGGGCTTATTAACCCATTTTATTAATAACTTTGGGTTTTTTTTATGGGTTCGAATATTTTTTAAAATGATACTGGGTTCGCTCGCCAAAAAAGTATGGGTTCGCTCGTAAATACGTATCTATAAATTACATATAAAACCGAAAATTTACCGGGTTCGGCCTAACCCGGTCGTTAGTATATGGCTCCGCCACTGGATGGAGTAAATGGAGGGTAGCTACAGGAGTTTTGTGCGACAGGAGATTCCCAACCAGTCTAAAGGGTAAATTCTATAGGGTCGCAATTAGAACTGCGGTGTTATATGGAATAGATTGCTGGGCTATTAAGAAGTCACATGCGTGTAAGCTAGAGGTAGCAGAGATGAGAATGCTAAGGTAGATGTGTGGGTACACAAGATTACACCAAATAAGAAATGATATTTTTCGAGAGAGATTAGGGGTGACTAACATATCAGATAAGATAAGGAAAGAGAGATTAAGATGGTTTACACATGTGAAGAGAATAGAGATGAAGGCTCCTGTTCGATCTGTAGGAACTATTAATATAGAGGGGAGGAGGGTTAGAGGACGCCCCAAAATGACTTGGGCCGAGAAGATTAAGCATGATTTGCTATATTTGCACCTTTCCGAGGGCGAGAACATGGTTGAGTAAAGGAATTCTTGAAGACGTAGGATTAAGGCCAAGGACTTTTAGGAGAAATGTAGAGCTTTGACTAGAATTACCAGAGGGGGCTTTTCTTTACCTTATTTCGAGTGATGAATGATATATTACTATAATATCCTATCCTCAAATTTGTATTTTATAACATATATTTTGTATTCATTACTAATATTACTATTTATACCTATCTATTTCTATTAATTATTTTACCATCGCCTATTTATTTATCTACTATAGGTTTATATTTTCCTTTATGACCTAAATGTCTAGTGTTGAACTTGGTGTTCCTTTTACTTGGTCTTAAGCAAATGGTTTTTGAGACGGGGGTCTCTCTGAAAGCAACCTCATTATTCTTTGAGATGGAGATACGGTTTGCCTGAATCTCACCGTAACATCCTAAAAATTTTAATGATGAATAAAGGAAGTTATGTTTAGTGATTTCGTGTAATTAATTAATATCGGGTAGGGAGCGGGTCTTGGACGTGGATTAATTGAGATGGGTTAAATGAGAATGGGATTTCAGGGATATAAATACCCCCAAAATCCCAAAATATCTTCATTTTCACCAAACTCCCTAACACCCCAAAACACACACACACCACACGCATACCGCCGCCGGCCGGCCGAGCCAAGGGAAGAGTCGGGCAGGTCCGAGAGAGAGCGATTAGTGTACTAGCAAGTAAACGAGATCCAAACAAGCCCAAAAAGGTATGATTCTTGATCTTTGAAGTTTAAAGATCCAAGCTTTTTTTAGTGAAATGGTCGGGAAGCGTAGTGGGTGATATTGAACCATAGCAAGGGTGTTAAAATCGCTCAAAATGCTGGAAAGAAACCGAACAGCGGCTGTCTGGGCAACTTCGCCTGCATCTGGGCAACTTCGCCTTCAAAGCGATGAACTTCGCCTGCAAGCTAAGTTCGCCTGATGAACTTCGCCTGCAAGCTAAGTTCGCCTGATGACAACTTCGCCTGAGGCCAAGTTCGCCTGATGACAACTTCGCCTAAAGCCAAGTTCGCCTGATGACAACTTCGCCTAAAGCTAAGTTCGCCTAAGGTTTAACTTCGCCTAAAGCTAAGTTCGCCTAAGGTTTAACTTCGCCTAAAGCTAAGTTCGCCTAAGGTTTAACTTCGCCTAAAGCCAAGTTCGATTAGGAAGTAAACTAAAAATCTAATGAAAAATGTGTTAAGACAGTTAATGGAAATAAAATTTTTCCAAGCTGACCTGGCAGCTCGACCCCAGCCAGGGGCTCTGCCCCTTGGACCCTGCTAGGGGCTGCCGCCCCTAGACCCCGCTGCCAGGGGCGCTGCCCCCGGACCCCCGTTCGTTGTGGGTCATATAAAGATAGACATACATTATGAGAAGTGATAGTTAATTGATACGTATACTTGTTATACAGTCAGCCGTGCACAACTGAAGAAAGGAATTACGATTAACGGTGAACGTAACCGTGTTCAGGTGAGTTTCTAGCCCCATTCCTTGTTATGTTTTCGGGGCTGTGTGCATACTTGATGTGTTGTTAGTACATTTATCCTAAGTGATAAGTGTATGCCCTATGTGATATATGTGTTATGTAAGAATGATTGCTTGATGGTACGTGAACGATCTTCGGATATTGCACGTACTGTCAGGTTGTAATGCTATGTATAAGGTAAGTATAATATGAATGCTTATGCGTATGAACGTGATAGAGATAATAAAAGAAGGAAATAATGATGTATGGTTGTATGGTTACGAAAAGGGTACCGAGCCCTAATAATACTCGAGGTATGATGTATGGTTGTATGGTTACGAAAAGGGTACCGAGCCCTAAAAGTACTCGGGGTATAATGTATGGAACGAAGAGGGAATCGAACCCTACTAATATTCGAAAACTAGGGACCACACCCTTATAATATCTGTGATGTTAGGGACCAGACCCTTATAATATCTGTAATGTTAGGGAATCGAACCCTTCTAATATTCGAAACTAGGGACCAGACCCTTATAATATTTGTGATGGTAGGGACCAGACCCTTATAATGTCTGTGATGTTAGGGAATCGAACCCTTCTAATATTCGAAAACTAGGGACCAGACCCTTATAATATCTGTGAGGTTATAGGGCGAAAGGCTCTTTAAAACGTATGATTATGTATGTAAAGAAAGTATGAAGGTAAAAATGAAAGTAAAAGCACTTAAGTGTGTATGAAAGAAAGTTAAGAGGTTAAGTATGAAGTGTAAAGAATGTATTGTATGATTATGTGATTAACTAGAACTCACTCAGCGTAGCTGACTTTTAGTATGCACGCAGGTGAGTAGGATGAGACAGCTGGCTTGAGCGGGGACACATGGCAGAAGAATAAGAGCCAGGCATCTGAAGACTTACGATGTTTTAATTTTAATGTTTTAATGTGAAAGACAAAGGACGTTTTGAGACAAGTTAAGAAATATTGTAATGTTTTATGAAAGTTTTATATTCCGCGTAAATGTTTTAATTAACTCTGATATTTAGAACTGTGTTTATGAGTAAATCCAACACGAAAGTAGGGTTACCGGTAACGGGGCCTTACAAGTTGGTATCAGGGCAAAGTTCGAGAGATTTAAGCATCCTACATGCTTAGACTCGAACAGAGTATGGGATATAAGTAAGAAATGAAAGAAGATGCCAGTCCAAGAATGCCGTGTGTCGCTCAAGCAAGATCAGTAAAGGTAAATTGTATGATTAAATGATATATGTTAATGAGAAAGAAAATATGTGTGAACAAAAGGGATAGGAATAATTGATTGTTGATTTGACTAATTGCTTAAGTAGAATCAGCACAAATAGACTCATAAAGGGAAGTGTATAGGACACGGAAAGCAATGTGATCAGCTAGTCACAGCTGGCCACTGTTATTACCTGTTAGCCTTGCTATCATTGTACTAAATAGTTCCTTGAATGATGATGTCTGTGTTTTCCCTTTTAGAATACAATGGCTGGAGCCGGAGACATTGTTGGAGCCGGAGGTCGCACTGGACAACGCGGCAGGCCTCGTCGTGTCCAGCAACCTTCGGTTGAGACCGCTTCCAACACTGAAGCTGAAGGAAGCGCAGCGGGAAGGAACCCGGAAAACAATGAAGGAGTTCAACTGGATCCTGCAATTCAAGCAGCTATTGTTCAAGTTGTAGCCACTGCTGTGAAAAATATTACCCCGGGAAGGTCTGCTGGAAGCCGTGAAAGAACTGTTGAAGGGGCGGGTGGTAATGGTAGGAAGGATGACGAGAGGGAAAGGGGTGACTCAAGTGAGGTAAGGTCTGTGAAAGATGATGATAGGAAGAAGGGCCGAGGCGGTTGCAACTATAAGTCCTTCAAAGGTTGTGACCCGCCTAAGCTGACTGGTTTAGGAGACGCAATCGCTACTCTTCAGTGGATAACCGCCATGGATAAGGTTATCCGCATTAGCGAGTGCCGTCCCGATCAAGCGGTAGGTTATGCTACTTAATCATTCGAGGATGAGGCTATGTATTGGTGGGAAAGTGTGGAGCAGAGGAAGACCCGAGAAGAGATCAAAGAGATGAGGTGGGACGATCTGAAGGAGTTAGTAATGAAGAAGTTCTGTGCTGACGCCGAGGTTGAAAGGGCGGAGATGAAGTTCCTAAACTTGAAAGCTGGGACGATGACACATCGTGAGTACACTACAGAGTTCAATCGAATGTCTAGGTTGGTACCCGATATGGTCAGCACTGAGGCTAAGAGAATCAAGTGTTATGTGAGGGGATTACCACAGAGAGTCCGCATGTTAGTCAGGACAAGTAAACCTGCTACTTTCGATTCTGCTGTCGAACTCGCAGAGATGGTCTATGCAGACCTGGCTGCGGATGATGTGGTGGTGGGAGACGAGAAGAAAGAGAAGAAATGGGCCGCTCCTGCTAAACGACCCGGTACTCAGTTATGGAACCCCAAAGATAAGAAGCAGAGAGTGTGGGAGAAGAGATCGTGTAAGACATGCGGAAAGATGCATGGTGGTGAGTGCAAGTGGGGTAAAAGTTCTGGTGTTTGTCTCAAATGTGGAAAGGCTCACGGTGGGGAATGCCGGATGGGGTCTAATGTGTGTTATAAGTGTGGAAAGGTAGGGCATTATGCCAATGAGTGCAGTGCAAAGCCAGCATGTTACAAATGTGGCAAGACAGGCCACATGGCGAGAGAGTGCACAGACGGTGAAGCTGGAGGTAGTGGAAGGAAGGATTCCGATCAAGCTAGGCCAAGAACTAGAGCCTACATGCTGACCCAAGAACAAGCCAAGCAGATTCCGGATGTCGTCACAGGTACGTTTCTAGTGAACGGTGTTTCCGCTTCTGTATTATTTGATTCGGGCGCAAACAAAAGTTTCGTAGCCACACCATTTAGTAAACTAGCTAAAATGAAATGTTGCCGAGTGTCTGAAACTTTTGTAGTAGAAACCGCCAGTGACACTTCGGTTAAAATAACAAAAATGGTTAAGAACTGTAAGATAGAATTGGAAGGACATGAGTTCCCGGTTACCTTGTACGTTATGACCTTGGGAGGGTTCGATGTGGTTTTGGGTATGGATTGGTTGTCTGAGTTTGAGGCTCAGATAGTATGTAAGAGTAGGATGATAAGGTTAAAGTCATTGGATGGTAGTGCGGTAACGGTTTATGGTGATAAGGAAAGTTCTGGGCTTAATGTCATTTCGATGATAAAAGCCAAGGGTTTGCTAAGGCGAGGGTGTCGTGCCTACCTGGCGTATGTCGTCAACGCTGCGGCCGAGACGAAAGAAATGAAAGATGTTCCTATTGTACGCGACTACCCAGAAGTATTCCCTGAGGATCTTCCGGGGTTGCCGCCGGAGCGAGAGATAGAATTTCAGATAGATTTAATACCAGGAGCCCAACCTGTCGCGAAAGCGCCTTACCATCTAGCACCGTCCGAGATGAAAGAATTGATGTCACAACTTCAAGAACTCCTCGACAAAGGTTTCATAAGACCGAATGTTTCCCCGTGGGGCGCACCAGTGTTGTTCGTGAAAAAGAAGGATGGAAGTATGAGAATGTGCATAGACTATCGTGAGTTGAATAAGCTTACGGTAAAGAATAGATATCCGTTGCCAAGGATTGATGATCTGTTTGACCAACTTCAAGGTTCAAGTTGGTTCTCACGAATAGATCTCAGATCAGGCTACCATCAGCTGAAGGTGAAGGAGGCAGACATCCCTAAGACAGCGTTCCGAACGCGGTATGGACACTACGAGTTCCTCGTAATGTCATTCGGTCTAACAAATGCTCCTGCAGCATTTATGGACATGATGAATAGGGTGTGTCGGCCGATGTTGGATAAGTCGGTTATCGTCTTCATTGACGATATATTGATTTATTCAAAGAACGAGTCTGACCATGCTGAGCATCTGAGAGAGGTATTGGAGACTCTAAAGAAAGAGAAGTTGTATGCCAAGTTTTCGAAGTGCGCGTTCTGGTTAAGAGAAGTGCAATTTTTAGGTCACGTGATTAATCCGGAAGGGATTACCGTGGACCCAGCTAAGATTGAAGCGATAACGAATTGGAAGACTCCGCAGAACCCGACTGATATACGAAGCTTCCTAGGGTTAGCTGGCTACTATAGGAGATTCATCGAAGGTTTCTCCAAGATAGCCGCACCGCTGACCGGTATGACTCGAAAGTCGATGGTATTCAGTTGGGGAAAGTTTCAGGAAGAAGCCTTTGAAAAATTGAAGAAGAGACTCACGCAAGCTCCAATCCTTACTCTACCCGATGGTGACGAGGATTTCGTTGTTTGTGCTGATGCTTCGCATCAAGGATTAGGTTGCGTGTTGATGCAACGAGGGAAGGTGATAGCTTACGCGTCTAGACAGTTGAAGGTCCATGAAAGTACTTATCCGACCCACGATTTGGAGTTAGCAGCTGTAGTGCATGCTCTTAAGAGCCTGGCATCTGAAGACTTACGATGTTTTAATTTTAATGTTTTAATGTGAAAGACAAAGGACGTTTTGAGACAAGTTATGAAATATTGTAATGTTTTATGAAAGTTTTATATTCCGCGTAAATGTTTTAATTAACTCTGATATTTAGAACTGTGTTTATGAGTAAATCCAACACGAAAGTAGGGTTACCGGTAACGGGGCCTTACATCACCCTCCCTATACCCTGCTAACAGATTTGCTACTGGGTATGACTGTTGTAAATTTGGGCCAAAATGATATAAATTGCCGAACTAGTGGTTAAAAAAGTTTATAATCGACTCTTGTGACCAAATTGATGATACCTATAGCTTCTAGTAGCTTAGAATTGTTCTAACTGATAGTTAAAACTTGCAAAAAAGCATTAAATTCAAGTTTGTGATATCAGAAAGCTTTAGTCAACCTTAACCTAAAATGAAAAGTCGAAAAGAGTTATAAACCGAGATCAGGAACTGAATTACCTGCTTTCTGGTCAACTAAAGCAAAGGCAAAGGCTTTGATTCATCAGTTTTAGAGACAAGAGAATCTTGATGCTGAATCTTCAGTATAGCGCTATAACCACATTCGTGTTTCTATTAATAAAACTTCCCCTTTGTATTTTTTTAAAAAAGAAGCCCCTGCTTTTATCACCACTAATTGGCTAATTGCCAAGTCTTCTCTTAGTAGTGTTTGAATTAAAATTTCACAGTTGGGGGTGGGTGAAGTCAACTGGTGAATTCAAAGTAACATGTCGGTTTGGGTTGGAATCCCAATATTTAAACTAAACCAATTTTATGTGTGAAGAGGTAGGTCCCAGCAGAGCCCAGTTGGACCCGCAAGACTCACATTGAAGAGGGACGTCTGCGCAAAGACCAACTGGTTCCGCAGGACCCACCATGCTCAGAGAGATGAAGACCTTACGCGCATACGCCAGCTGTTCCCGCAGGAAAAGCCTCCCAATGGTGAAGTACCCCGCCTGTTCCCGCAGCTGCGGATACAAGCCATCAGCGGAGGCTACCCGCACTAATAGTAAGGCTACACGCACAAGGCACTAACTCTCAATAATTCAGTAATGTCACCTGAAGAAGGAATGAGCAAGGCGGGAATACTCCCGCCTAAATGAGCCAGTCCGTACGCTTCTGGAGGATCTTTTGTACTATACCTGCCAAGGTATGGACAAAATAGACAAGATCTGACCAAAGCAGCCCATGAACCAATCACAGGGTGACAGCTCACTGACAACAGTACGACGAGCAGCACGCTCTAGTACTTAATGTCACTATCAGCCGCTGCCTACTCACCAACCCTTGTCGTGGCACGTACATAGCCTGCAGTTGGTGGAAAAGGAATAGTACACAGCCGGCCATGTCACTATCAGCCGCTGCCTACCCACCAACCACCAGCATGGCACGTGCGTAGCCCACAGTTGGTAGAAAAGGAATATTATACAGCTGGCTGTACCTGCTTGGAAACCTACCTTCGGCTATAAATACTCCAACACCTTGGAACGGTATGGATATCACATCTTATCATATACTATCTTATACCATCACATATCTTATCTGCTCTAGCTATTTCTCTTAATATACATTTATATTCAGAGCAATCTAGTCTGATTCTCACGCCGGAGGGTGGTCACAACGAGGTACCCCCCCTTCTCAGTGACGAGCTCACGGTGTCTGTTTTGCAGGTCATCAGAAGAATAACCATCTTTGCCGGACCTAACCCTCGTGGGAAACATCTACTTGACCCTAAGATTATCCGTAATCTGCCGGGGTCACTTAGTGTTTCTTCATTGGCGCCATCCGTGCATAAAAGCTAGAACTAATTCTCAGTTTTTTTCCAAAACCTCTGGAAAGATGGTTAAGGTTACTCCGGTGCCAAGGCCAGCGAGTGACCAAGAAACCCCGGTAACCACAACCCCAGCTACTGGGGGGAACACCGGCGAGTACACAATTTTTACGAACACTACCCCGGTTACCCAAGCCGGGGCAAGTGCAGTAAACAATCCTTCACTGGGATTCACCGATACCCAGTTGGAGAGACAACAGACGAGGCTCCCCCGCCAAACACTTGATCAAGTTAAAGCGTGGGCGGAAGCACGACAGAAGGAATTCCAAGCTGAGTTGGATGAACGCTTACGTTCACTCTAACAGGCTGACGAATTCGAAAGTACTCGACAACAGCTCAACATGAGTAATGAGTGCGAGTATGATGAAGACTGGGAAAAATCTGACAGTGACGCAAACCCGCGCCATATGGCGAAAGGGAAGCGTAAACAAGCAGATTTCCACAGAAGAAATTTTGGAGAAACCTTTAAACCAAAAAACGCGGGTGGAAACCCACGTGACTTCTCTAAAACCTTCAGACCAACTGTTGCAAATGCGGGAACGTCCAAATTTGCAAGGGACATTACGGAAGCAATTGCCCCGAAAAGTGCCAAACAAATGTCCAACATAGGCACATATGATGGTATATCTGACCCAGACGATCATTTGAACAGATTCATAGCAGGGGCAACCGTCAGCAATTGGACGGAACCCACGTGGTGTTACATGTTCCAAATGACGCTTGTTGGGGCAGCCAGAGCGTGGTTTGACCGTCTACCGGTCCACCACATCTACGATTGGGCAGACTTCCAGCAGAAGTTCAGCCAACACTTCAGTCAACAAAGAAAGTATACCGAAGAGCAATGGACGATCCTCAACTGCATCCGAGAGGAAGATGAGTCTTTACTAGACTTCATCACGCGCTTCAATTCAAAGAAGCTAAGTCTGGGCACTATTAGCGAAGATCTTGTCCGCGCTGCTTTCATCCAGGGCGCGGAAGACCCAGAGCTCATCCGCACCTTAACGGGTAAAGATGGCAGGCCATCCACGTGGGATGCCATCATGACAGCAGCTAAACGCTTCGCGGAAACGAAAAAGCAACTGGGTAGAGATCTTCCCCAGAGTACAAACCTCTACACTCAAAAAACAAGAGAAAACAACGTCTTTACCGCCCGACAAAACAAAAAGAGAAAGCTTGGTATTTGGCAGTCAAGGGTAAACTTTGGCACCTCATCCGGCTCACACCCTCGGTTAGGCGGAAAGGATAACACGCACCCATCAAGCCGAAACCCCCGGTGGACGCCACTCACCAAAAGCGTCACCGAGATATTTGCCACCTAGAGGCTCCCATGGCCAGAGGCTCCAATAATCCGACAGCGTCCAAACGCTGATCAAAGCAAATCCTGTGACTTCCACAGGACAAAAGGCCACACCACGGAGGAATGCGTAGCCTTGAAGGACGTCGTCGAAGCATTCATCAAAAATGGGAAACTCACTCACCTCGTGGCGTAATGGACGCTAAGCAGGCTAATGCGTGTAGAACCCCAGTTGGGGAAAACACGGATGAAACTGCAGCTTCAATGTTGGAGACTACATACTGCGTAAACAACGAGATTCCGAACCAGGTGCATATCGGCTCGAAAGGCTCGATGACACCCCCATCCCAAGAACATGGAAGGGAGCTCAATTACACAGGCTGCATGTAGATCAATTCCAAACTTGTAAAGAAAAGGCCTAGAGCCACTTCTAATGGAAATGATTCTCCTTATCACATTGACGCTGATGGTCTTACATTTATACTTATGATCTAACCACACTGATATGCCGGTATTCACCACATAAATAAGTGGGGAAGTAAGTCATTGCGTGTGGAAGGCGGCAAAACCCGCATAAACACAAAAAACGGCAAAAATTTCTAATGAAGAGATGAGGAAAACCTTCACGCAGGTCAGTTATAGGTGAAGTTTGGTCATCCCACTAAATGAAAGTGACGGTCCTACCCACACAACCATGATAGAGGAAACTGAACATTAACCTATTGACAACCGCGCGTCGAAAGGTTAACTTATTCAAAACACCGATGCCGGTATTCACCGCATAAATAAGTGGGGAAGTAAGTCGTTGCGTGTGGAAGGCGGCAAAACCCGCATAAACACAAAACGGCAAAAATTTCTAAGGAAAAGATGAGAAAAACCTTCACGCAGGTCAGTTATAGGTGAAGATTGGTCATCCCACTAAATGAAAGTGACAGTCCTACCCGCACAATCATGATAGAGGAAACTGAACACTAACCTATTGACAACCACGCGTCGAAAGGTTAACTTATCCAAAACACTTGGAAAATTGCTAAGTTAAACTAAAGTATGCATGAGCGAATCATATATTGTTTATGAGGCAAAACAAGTGCCAAATTAAACTATAATATGCATGAGCAAGTCATATAACGTTTATAAAGCAAGTCAAAAAGATTCAAAGATTCAAAAATAAGAGGGAATATACCCCCTTACCTTGGTAACCAAGAAACCGTAAGACAAGTGCGGGTACAGTGTCAAGGCGAAACCCTTCACATACTTAGCACCTGCAGGGAATTGAAGCCAAGAATACCTTGGTAACCAAGAAACCGTAAGACAGGTGCGGGTACAGTGTCAAGGCAAAACCCTTCACATACTTAGCACCTGCAGGGAATTGAAGCCAATAATACCTTGGAAGTCAAGTAACTATAAGACGAGTGCGGGTACAGTGTCAAGGCGAAACCCTTCACATACTTAGCACTTGCAGGGAATTAAAACCAAGAAGGATCTTCTGGGCCATGCTTGTGGAAAGGGAAATAACATCCCCGCATAGCGGGAACTTTGAGAACTAGATTGTTTGAAGCTCCAAGATGGAATTGGTTGTTTAACATAATTGATCACTATGTCTAAAACTACCAAAACCTCGTGGAGAATCTACACAAGTGAAACTCAACGCTCCTAACTTGCGAGGAGGTTACACACCTACCCGCATCATACCCAAAGATCAAGCAGAAAAGTCGGGAATTTCTGCACGTGACATTAGGAAAACCGCGGGAAGAATCCCCACGGAAAACCTTAAAACTAAAAACCCTTTTCAAAACCCCTTGCTTAAGTCCAAAAGTTCACCTCACTTATTAACAATTCATGAGAAGAACATTGGACTGGGGGGACTTGAAGAGGTAGGTCCCAGCAGAGCCCAGTTGGACCCGCAAGACTCACCTTGAAGAGGGACGTCTGCGCAAAGACCAACTGGTTCCGCAGGACCCACCATGCTCAGAGAGATGAAGACCTTACGCGCATACGCCAGCTGTTCCCGCAGGAAAAGCCTCCCAATGGTGAAGTACCCCGCCTGTTCCCGCAGCTGCGGATACAAGCCATCAGCGGAGGCTACCCGCACTAATAGTAAGGCTACACGCACAAGGCACTAACTCTCAATAATTCAGTAATGTCACCTGAAGAAGGAATGAGCAAGGCGGTAATACTCCCGCCCAAATGAGCCAGTCCGTACGCTTCTGGAGGATCTTTTGTACTATACCTGCCAAGGTATGGACAAAATAGACAAGATCTGACCAAAGCAGCCCATGAACCAATCACAGGGTGACAGCTCACTGACAACAGTACGACGAGCAGCACGCTCTAGTACTTAATGTCACTATCAGCCGCTGCCTACTCACCAACCCTTGTCGTGGCACGTACATAGCCTGCAGTTGGTGGAAAAGGAATAGTACACAGCCGGCCATGTCACTATCAGCCGCTGCCTACCCACCAACCACCAGCATGGCACGTGCGTAGCCCACAGTTGGTAGAAAAGGAATATTATACAGCTGGTTGTACCTGCTTGGAAACCTACCTTCGGCTATAAATACTCCAACACCTTGGAACGGTATGGATATCACATCTTATCATATACTATCTTATACCATCACATATCTTATCTGCTCTAGCTATTTCTCTTAATATACATTTATATTCAGAGCAATCTAGTCTGATTCTCACGCCGGAGGGTGGTCACAAGGAGGTACCCCCCTTCTCAGTGACGAGCTCACGGTGTCTGTTTTGCAGGTCATCAGAAGAATAACCATCTTTGCCGGACCTAACCCTCGTGGGAAACATCTACTTGACCCTAAGATTATCCGTAATCTGCCGGGGTCACTTAGTGTTTCTTCAATGTGTTTAAACATACTTGGATAGTTGGATTGATGCTTGCAATGTATATTGATCTTAGAGTTGGATTGATGCTTCCGGTGTATATTGATCATCTAAAATGGAATTGATCATGAGTGAAGATAAAGTGATCATAGGTTAACTAATAGCCAATAGTGCTTAATAAAGCACATTAAAGTCTTGTTCGTTTCAAAGATTAGGAAGGAATTCTAATGAATGGAATTGTAAATCTCATGAATTGATATGTTCGTTTCATTAAATGAAAGAATGGGAATGGAAACTAAATCTCATCAAATCCCACATTTCATGGGATTTTAAAATCCCACCTATTTTATAAGAATTGTTATGGAAAGGAAAAACCCCTTCAAAAAAATTTAAAAAAATTAATAAAAAAATCATAACTCAAAATATAAATTAGAAACGAAAAAGACAGAATTACAGAAATTGTCCTTTATCTTTCACCCAAATTTCACTCGTTGTCCTTGATCTTCAAAATTGATCTTTTTTGTCTTTTACGTTTCAAAATCCTTCAGCGTTTGTCCTTTTCGCCTAACCCAGTTAAAAATCCTTGTTAAGTCGGGTAATATGCCTTGCACATGAGGACAAATTAGTCATTTTACCTATTAAATTAAAAAAATGTGTTAATAAATAAAAAAAATAAAATAAAAATATATATATATTTAATATCTTTCTCTCTCCTCCTCCACCTTCTTCTTCTTCCTCATCCACCTCCTCCTCCTCCACTACCAATCTCTGACAGCCACGACCACCACCGTCTTCTCCGACAAAGAAACCACCTCCACCTCCACTCCCACCGACCACCCCACCTCCTCTGATGAGCACCGGTAAACCGCCATTAATGCCGGTGAACCCGTTGAACCTAGCAACTGTGAACCGCCGCCGGTGAACCAAAACTTATTTTTTTTTCTCCAGGCTCTTCAATTTCAGCAAGGTGGTGCAGAATCCAACAACTCTGGAAGAAGAATCATGCTGCTGCAATGAAGGCATACTCAAACCTGCTGCAACAGCTGCTCTAATTGCCATCTGTAATAATCAATTCAGACAAATTTAAACCCTAATTTAGGATTGACTGATAAACCACCCCGTAATTGCAAGCAAGCAGGTGTGGAGAATTTTGTATGTACAAAGACAGACAGGCAGAATCGAATGGAATCGATGATTGGGGTTCCAACTAACCGTGAACCGCCGCCGGTGAACCAAAACTTAGTTTTCGTCTGGACGGCGGTTCACAGTTGCTCGTCGGGGGTTCAACGGGTTCACCGGTGTTAATGGCGGTTCACCGGTGCTCATCGGAGGTAGTGGTGGTGGTTGGTGGGAGTGGAGGTGGAGGTGGTTTTCTTTGTCGGAGAAGACGGTGGTGGTCTTGGCTGCCTGAGATTGGTAGTGGAGGAGGAGGTGGTGGATGAGGAAGAAGAAGAGGTGGAGGATGAAAGAGAAAGATATTAAATATATATATTTTTTATTTTATTGTTTTTTTATTTATTAAAACATTTTTTAATTTAATAGGTAAAATAACTAATTTGCCCTCATGCACATGACCTGACTTAACAAGGATTTTTAACTAGGTTAGGCGAAAAAGGACAAACGCTGAAGGATTTTGAAACGTAAAGGACAAAAAAAGATCAATTTTGAAGATCAGAGATAACAAGTGAAATTTGGGTACTCATATTAAAGATAAAAAAGACACTCGTTATTATGGTACTCATATTAAAGATAAATACTATTTTATAACACAATTTTGTAAAACACAATTTGTAAAAAACCCACTAATTTTTTTTTAATTTTTATATTACAATATGGTACTCATATTAAAGATAAAAAGACACTCGTTATTATGGTGAATTTGTTTTTCAAAATAAAAACCTAGTAAAAAAAAGTTATGGACGTTTTAAAATGATGGGGGATTTTGGCATGTGTCTTGCATGTGGAGAGAGAAAGACAACAAATGTGTTATTCCTTTTATACCCTTCCCCTTATGTCACACTTGATTTCCCCCTAAACTAATCTCAACCCTCCATGTTTAAAATCAATGGCCAAGATTACTTCTTATCATTCCTACAAAAACTATACTTCCTATTATAACATAACCCTTATTAATACTATAAATTATATTGTAAACATACTTAATATAAAAAAAATATTAATATATATATATAATAATGATGTGTCATAAAAATATTTTTTCTTTAAAATTAAAATGTATATAAAAGAATTTGTGTTTAAAGAATACACTAACATTTAATTTTTAAGACATCTTCATATTGAAGAAAACTATAATAATTTTGTTTACTTTTTGCAAATATCCAATGTTTAATAAGTCTTAAAAACCATAAACAAATTTTTCATTTTTTATATTTAGTATAAGACTTTTGTAACAGTTGAACAACAGTGTGTTTATAAGGACGTTATGAAAGCTGTTCAAAAAGGAAAATCTGGTGTCTTTTTTGTTATGATTTAGAGTGTAAGGTATGGAGTGAAAAACATTTTTATGAAAAGAATGCCTCAATGTTTTAAATGTTGCTTCAAGTGGTATTGCTTTTTACATTAATTATCTTTTATTTTATTTATATTAAATTATTAATTGTAGTTTATACATTAACTTATACCGTGTAATACACGGGTTTCTAAAGCTAGTTACATATATATCCATTTTATTAAATTAACTCATCATTGGACAATTTTACCCTTTATAAGAAAGAAAAATGACATCAATTTTTGTGAATCACCAATCTCTTTCTTCTTCCTTGTTATTTTCTTTACTAGATCTTCTTCTCGGTTTTCATAACTCTCAAACCCCCCTAAAACATGAATAGCCTTGATTCTATCATACAACAAATAAGTTTTTAATCCCATACTACAAGTTCAAAAGATTTGCAAGTTTAACCACCATTTCGTTTTACCGGGTTTGCTCAATCCATCTCCGACGACCACCACCATAGTCGCGATTTTCAGATCTGAGCAAAACCCCACTCAAACAACTAAGCTCAAGATTCAAGCAATTAATTGAGCCTACAAATCGTTTTTTCGATTCAAGGCGAATGACGTGCGCTTGATGTGACTGGAGGGGAAGCAAAGGGAATTCGGGTTTGAGAGCTGCGAGGCACGGTAATGGACGTTGCCTGTGGGGTTAGGCAGAGGGAGACAACGGAATTCAGAGGAGATGGCGTCGAGGAGGTAGGATGTGAGAATCAGGGTGTTCCAGGTGACCGGAAAGCCGCCGGAAAATTGAGTAGGCTGGAGATGATGATAGATGATATGGGTTAACTTTATAATTATTAATATAAGTTTGTATTTGTTTATTTTTTTAAATTAAATAAGGGTAGTTGAGTAATTTGCTAGAAAAGGGGGAAATATGTAATTTGATTTCATTGATTGGGAAAATATGTAATTTACGGTGTTTAATAAGGAAAGATATGTAAAAATCCATTTAAATTTTAAGTCTCTAGTAAGTATTAAATTTCTTACTAAATTTTGAAAAAGTTAACTGGTTTTGTGAAATATTTTTAAAAAGTTATAAAAATTTTGTATGCTACAAAAGTGCTATAAATATATAATGGTTCACAAATTTTGAATGAAGAAGGGCATAGTTTTAAGAGAATCTGCACGACTTACAGTGGCTAGAAACTAATATTTTCTGAGAAGATCATAGGTAGGGATGAGGTTGGGATGGTATCGGTACCGACCCTGAAAATTCCGATCCTGAAATTCGGAAATAGTTGGTACCAGGTACCGAAATGTTCGGTTCGGTACCGGTACGGTACCGGTATTTCGTGAAAAATTCGAAAAATACCGGTACCATACCGAACTGTACCGGTACCGGTACCGTACCGATAACTCAAAACTTGGTACCGATTCGATGTCAAATCGGTACCGGTACCGGTACGGTACCCGTACCGAAAATGCTCATACCTAATCATAGGAATATATGGACCCATAGCACCTTGTTGGCAACTTGTGTACCCTGAAACAGACAAAGACTTTTTCTTAGGCTGAGGGGTGTGGGGGGCGCGAGAGGGGGCGTGAGTGGGGGCTCCAGCCAATAATATTGTGACGTGTGGCAGAGAGAGAAACTTGATAAGATGGGTGTTGGAGCCCCCGCTCGCGCCCCTGGCCCTGGTGTGGAGGGGCGCGAGCAGGGGGCGCGAGCAGGAGAAGAAAAGAAGAACAATTATGAGCCAACGGCTCTATTTACGCATTCCCAGGCTCTCTCACGCTATTCCCAGCCGCGAGGCCCCTTGCGCCTGCCTTGAAAGCCGTGCTCGCGCCCCTCTCGCGCCTCGGTGGTGTGGTGCTCGCGCCCCGGGGCGCGAGCGGATGGGCTCACGCGCCCCCTCTCGCGCTCCACACCCCTCAGCCTTACATTGAATCTTGAAACATTGATTTAAGACTATAATCTAACCATTTAGGACAACATATAAAATTATGAGAGTTGACCAACTCTTTTATGGTTCTGTATAGGGGTGTAGAAATTGCAGTTCGGTTCGGTTGTTACCTTAACCATAATCAAAACCGAACTTCGGTTTTAGCTAATCGGTTTTGAAACTCAATTATGGTTCGGTTTTGATTAATTAACCAAACGAAGCTTGAACAGAAATTTGGATTAAATGAACATTGGAATTGGAAGGAGTCGGTCACACAAAACCGGAATTGAATAATGTTAATATATACATATTTTCAAGGCTTTTTGTTGCAACATTGACACGCATACTCAATCCACACATATAAATTGACATAAACACACCTTAGTTCTTTTTGGTTCGGTCTGGTTAGTGTTAGTTACTAGACAACCTTAACCATAACTATTACCGATCAATCGGTTAATCAAATAACTTAAACCATTAAAATCAATTAATCTCAAATAGCACTTAATTCAGTTTGATGGTTGCCCGATTATCAGTTAATTTTGGTTGACTATTACCAGTGTTGTAAAAATTGCTAGTCGGTAGTTGGTCAGTAGGGTGGGGACTTGCGATTAATCGAGATTAATCGGGATTAATCGGATCAAACTTTGATGGTATATTTTTCAGTTTTATATATACATGCACAGATTTTTATATGTAACTTTTAGTTTTATACATACACACAAGCATATTTTGGCCAGAAATCGGTTGGAATTTCACCGAAAACTACTAGTTTCTGCTGGAATCTCGTCAGAAACCGCTGATTTGAGCGGAATCTTGCCGGAAACTGCCTATTTTGGCTGGATTTGATCGTTGACCGATTACTTAGCCAACTAGCCCAATTTTTTTTAGATATTTTTTTAAAGAAAAATATTTTTTTTATTTGCATGAGTTTTTTATTATATCGAAACAGAAAGCAAGCGTGCAACATGTTACGATGCTACACCTCTTAAAATAATCAGTAAAGTGGGGACTAGCGATTAATCAAGGATTAATCGGTGTCTAGTCGGGATTTTTGCAACGTTGACTATTACCGATTAATCGGTTAATCAAATAATTTTAACCATAACTATCAATTAATCTTGAATATCACTTAAATCATTTTGATGAGGGTTCGATTATCAGTTAATTTTGGTTAACTATTAATGTTTGCTCAACTCTACTTTTTTATAATAATGTATGTGAAGTTTTATGGTGCATTATTATATTTCAACTTCATTATACTTCCAATAAATATTTTAGGTGCTGTTTGTTTTTTCTCAGAAGGACTTCTCCACCTCTTTTGTCTGCACTGAGAAGAGGGCGCGCAGACGTTGGGCTCTGCAGTGTGTTTGTTTTTTCGAAGACGTTTCATTAAAAAACGTCTGCGCGCCCTCTTCTCTCAGAAGTGTTGGTATTATTACTTCTTTAACCTCTTCTCCCAGAAGTGATGAGCCAAGTTGATACTGATGACTCCACCAGCAATTCTTCACTCTTCATTTTATTCTTTTCATTTGTTGTCACCATAATCTTTGTTTATGGCTGTGTTTTTCTATCGATTGCCGCCATCATCGCCGATTGTTACCGGGTTTGATTTACGAACCCTAGGCAGCGATCGTGTGGTGGTGGCAGCTCTCCGATGTTGGGAAATTACGGTTGTTAAATCTAGGGTTTATGACCTCTGATTGTTACCGGATTCGGTGTGGTGGCTGTACTCCGGTGTGGGGAAGTGATGGCTTTTAAAACCACGGTTTCTGACGCCGGTTGCCGCCTCTGTCGATGTCGATTGACATTTGATTTGGGTTTTTTGGATGGTTGTTTGAAATATGAAATCAGGTTTGTGGCTGTGATGATCTAATGTTGTTCGAGTTAACATCAGCTCAGGATATGTGCCTGGCGTGGCAAAAATGCAGGATGACAGGTACCCTTGCAGCCATGGCACTTTGAACCTTTTGCACCAATGTTTCGATAGGTCTGAGCCTCTTTATAGTGATTATTAAATCATTGATGAATTTCAAGTTTTAGTTTCTTTTGATATTTATAGATGATGGTATTTGAAGATTTTTGAGTCATATATTTCACCCGAACCATCATCGTTTATACTACTTATTTTTCTTTAATTATTTAAATTTCAGCTTATTTTAGCAGTCTGCAGATGTTAAAAAACAAACAGTTTTCTTGTTGCAGACTGCAGAGTTTTGGTCCACCTCTTCTGCTACAGATGTTGACAGATGTGGTTTCGCAGTCTTCTGACATTTTACCTCTGAAAAACAAACAGCACCTTAGTGTGTTCATCATGTTCTTTTGCACCATTATAGAAAATGTTTCAGCCTCATTTGTTTGTATTCCACCATGGTCCATCTATCCGGTTGGCTCACTTGTATTAGTTTTGGCGTTTCTTGCTATCCTTTCATTCCATTTGCATAGGATAAGATCATAAGCTGTTCTTTCACTTTTCCATGTTTGGTCCATTTTCTTCATCTTGTCATTCTTTTCAATTTCATGTTTTTCTTAACTTAAAACAATATTTCAGTTTTCATATAAACAAACATCTTAAAAATAAAACATTTAAAACCTTTTAATCATTTAACGAAAAAATAGTCTTTCCAAAAAATAAATATATTTTTACAAAAACAAGCTCATTCATTAATTATACATATCCTTTTATTAAAGAAATAATATTTATTATATTACTAAGACCATTAATAGACTAGCCAGCCAGTTAGGTATTAGGTGTTTTTAGCATGTAAAGGTTCAAAAGTAACAACTGTTTTTAACTTCTCTTAAAAAAGTAAGTCTCTTCTTTTTCCCATTTTCCAGTCAAGGTCAATATCTTTAAATGGCATCCCCATTCCTGTTGCGTGAACATTAATTTATAATAACATTTATAACAAAAATAAAAAAAACAAATAAAATTAAATAAATAAAAAGTACACATTACCTTACACGAAACGCATAACGGCGAAACTGACGGTAAACGGTGGAAGCTAACGGAACGTCACAGCACTTAACGGAAACGTAACGGAACGAGACACAACAAAGAATCTGATTCTGCGAAAACGGATGGAACAATCAAACAACAAAATTGAACAAACCACACCAAAATTGAATCAAATCAAAGTTATGTATGCATAACAATTTGTTTGTTTTAAGTTGATTATGAATGAATTAATTGATTTAGAGTTTAATATGATTCGAAGTGTTTGTGTTTTGATTAATCCAAAAGTCCTTCAGTTTTGCAACCACAATACTATTGTCTATGTACACAAAATAATTGAATAAGCTCCGTTTCGTTTCGATAAATGCATAAGCTTCATCTTGTGCCTGAAGGATTGATTGATTGATTTCATGTCGCCGAATTACATAAACCGGAATCCCAGCTCCGGCAATGGTAGCAGATCTGTAAAACAAAAGGTAAGTAATAACATTACCAAACCGGAGGATTTTTATAAGTCGTCAGCCTTGGACATAACGGACAGCCGGCTCGGCCGCGGCTCAAACGCCGATCTCCGCCGTTGTTGATGCGACGACGGGCGTATCAACGCCGCTAAAGCTCGTTTCACCAGATCACCTTCAACGGTTCCGATTCGCACGAGCGAGTTCGTCATCGCAGATCTACGAGCGTTCAGTCTGTTAGGCGAATACGTCACCGTTTGATTATTATTGTTGTTGTAATTCTTGTGGAGACTACACCGGAAGGATCCTGGATGCGTCGTAGGCGAACACATACACGTCTTCTTCGGCGGATTCTTCAACGGATTGGCAGCGTTCTGTTTCCGTACAACCTGATCTCGAGAACTCACCGAAACAGATCTGTTCGGAGAACCTGACCTGTTCGATAACGAAAACTTAACCGACGATGACGTCACCGGCGCAAGTCCGTGGAGGTTAACACGCGTCGGAGATGACGAGCGGCCGTACACGTGGCTTGCCGACGGAGATGAGTAAAAGCTTGAGCTCGTTGACGACGCGAACGGAGACGAATACGGCGACGACTCCTCCGCCGCGAACGCCGACGAGTAGTTTCCGAAGCGGCCGTACGGATAGCTTGAACGTTGAAAGGCTGACGTCAGCGCCGGTGAGTTTGATTTTCTGGAAGATGTCCCCATTGTTGGCGGTTATAGAGAGAGAAAGGTCCTGTTTGTTTTTGGTGTTTGTGTATGAGAGAGAAAGGAAGAGGTAAATTTACTGAAGGGCCCTTGGCTATTCAGTTGGGCAAACCTATCTCTGGTTGGATGGTTAATTTATAGGAGGAGGATTGTGATGGCATGGGATGTAATTAAGTGGAAGTTTGGAGGTTAAAGTGCGGAGAATGTGCTGGTTTTGGTTGGTTAGGTTAACCACAAGAGATGGGGACAGCTAACCATGGTTACGCTAGGGTTTTTTAATGTGTTAGATTGGAGGATGATCGAACGGTTGAGATTTGACAGACGGCAATGCCGCTAGGTTGGATCAAGTCTTGTGGGACGCGATGACAGTTTCGAAATAAATTTGAATTGAAAAGTTTGAAATACTCTTTACCACCGAATTTTCCTTTAAATGATTTTAAATAAAATAATAATAATAGTTGTTTTTATTTATTTATTTTCTAATAACTGTGACAAAAAATTCGTAATTGAACACCACCTAAAATTCATCTAAATACCAACAATGGGGTTTGAGCCTTCTCCTGTTACTCGAAGGGAATAAACTAATAAATGATTAGTGTTCAACGGTCAACTAACCGGTTAATTAGGTCGGGTCCTACCCGATTTTCAATCACAAAAACTTTAACCGATTTCGAGTATAATCGAAACGGTTAACTGATGAATAACTGAAAAAACACTTTTTATTTAAAAAAATAAATCCTAAAACCGGTTTCGGTTAACTGGGTATTAATCAGTTTCTAGGCCAAATTGTATAACATGTTATAAATCGTCAGGTGTAAACCAGTTTTATTGGATCGGGTTGGTAACCAGTTGTGTTTCAAATTACAAGCCGGTTAGCTTGTGCACCTCTATTTGTTACGGGGGAAACTTGGGGTGCCAAAGTTGGCATACGTTGCGGTGAACAGTGCCACACCCTACACATGAAAGGGTGCAAAAGGGCAAGGGTGAGTGTGTTAGTGAGCATGAGGGCATGTTTTGTGGGCAAGGGTGTGCCACACCTCCGTAACTAGTGTACTGTATATTGTTATTTTAATATCTGAAACTATCACCAATTTTGTTAACTTTTTTTAGTTGATCAAAATAAAAATAATTGTTGGTAAAAACTAAAAGATATATAATACATATATTTTGATGTGCATATTACTTTCTTTTATATTTATACAAATTTACACAGAAAATTAAATGTTATTAATATCAAGGTTTGAAAAGGCAATGAACGAAAGTCACATGTGGCTCGTATTAAAAAACATAAATAAATAAAATAATTTAAGGATTGAAAGTTACATGAACGAAAACCGTAATTAAGTCATTCGTGGTTTTTGTTTTGTGGATTTGTTTTTTAATACATTATTATACTTAATGATTCAGCACTTAATGATTTAGCATTTGTCAAACAGCCCCTTTATCAATTAAGTACATAAATTAATTTATGATATACTGAAAAAAAAAATTAAATTGGTATTCGAAAACCGAAATTTAGGAATATTAAGATGGTAATTTTAAAAGCAAACAACGTTGGCATGGCATGAGCCACTCCAATGACCACTGGACACATTCAATCCATATGAAATTGACCTGCTAATGCAATTGGAGGTTAATTTTTAGTAGTATGGGGTGTCCCATGTGTAAGAAGTGTTGAACACAATTAAGCAAGTGTATAACTGGATCCCGCAATGTAGGTCCTTGGCTTCAACTGTGACCCGTATGGTGCCGACATAAAGGAGGGAGGCTATAGACCACCCAGAGAAAGTATGGTTATCCGTTCTCATAAACAACCATGAGCAATTAGGTAAGTTAACACATGGAGCCACGTCAAACAGAAAGTCTACCTTTATTTGCTCCATGCTTTTACTTACTCGATTTCTGATGCTATTACTTCCTAGATGATGCATCCAAAAACAAAAAACAATATATTTATGAAAAAGGATGGTCACTATCATAATGAAAAAAAAAACAAACAAACAAGTAATTTAGCCACCTCGTGGTACAAGTTTTTCGATACATGAAGTCCATATCCCGATCTTTTTCTTTCATTGTAACATCTAGGAAAAACCCATACTTATTTTAGGCTAAAGTTGCCAACTTTGAAAGTTGAAGGATTAAAAACAATTACAAAGACAAGTAATGAGAAAAATAAGATAAGAAAAAGAAAACCATCTTATCTTAAGGAAATAAGAAAAATTTCCATCCCACATGGAAAGATGGAAGAAAATGGAAGCATTCCCCATGGGTATAAATAAGGGAATGGAATTTTCATCCCACATGAAGACAAACAAAGAAATAGAAGCTCTTTATAAGGAAGCAAGTTTCCTTAGAAATGTTTTAATGTGGCTTATCACTCTCCATAGTTCTAGCGGAAGGTGCGAAGCACCCGACGCACGGACTCGGACTCGGACTCCGGCGATGGGCGTAATGTGGCGTTTTGATGGCGCACTTGGCACTTCGCACGCACGCATTGCCGCGAGCCGCATAAGGGCCGCTTTGGTATTTTTGGATAGTATAAGGACTGAAAATGGAAATTTGAAACTTGCATTTTCGCGATACGCGAAGTTGCAAAGCAGGCATCTTCGCGATACGCAAAAGACAAAAGACTTGAACCGACCTCGAAGCATCTTCGCGAAACGCGAAGTTGCAGATCAAGTATCTTCGCGATACGCGAAGTTGCATCTCTGCATGCGTGACACGTGGCAACACGTGGCAACCCTACTGATGACTCAGCAAACCTAGAGCATTTTCGTGATACGCAAACCGACAGGCTTATCGCGAAGATGCAGAATTTCAACTATAAATAGAGGGATGTTCGGCACATCATAACTCACACCAACCATTTCACTTTTCACACGTTTACATCGTTTTGCGTGTCGATCTCGAGAAGCGTGCCAATCTCGTAATACGTGCCAAGCCCCGAAGCTCCTACGGTGTAAGCCCTGTCACACTATATAGAGTAGAAGTGTTGCCCGACCAATCATAGGCAACAAACTCCAAATACTACATATGGTAGGGGTTCTGCCTAAATATTATTTTATATTATATGGTTTAGACCATAGTCAGGGGTATAGCCCAAAACCTTGATCATGATTATGTTTATAATAGCTTTGGACATGCAAAAGGTTGTAGTTAAAATAATGTTTCTTCATGATTAAGAAACATAAGCTTATACATACAGGCAGATATAGTAGTTTTTTCATAACTAAGAAACGTAAGATTTTACATACTAGGGTTATAATCAATTCAATGTTTCTTCTTAACGAAGAAACCTATCAATAGATGTTTCTTCATGAAGAAGAAACTTAACTCATGATTTGTAAACAAATAAAAAGACTACATGTCTAAATATTTTATTCAAACAAATGATCAGTCAAGGTTTATAGCTATCAAAACCAGACTAAAGGTCTGTAGCTGGATCAAGAGACGATCCGGGTATTTATATAAACCTATTTTATTATAGATCAATCATCATTCATTCACAAGGGTTTTCAAACAAGATCACCATATCATTCAGAAAAATACAATCACAATCACAGGTGAATACGTTAAACTTTTTTCAGTCAAGGTAAACGGGTTGTTTATCTTAAACAGTCAGTCAAATATGAGATTACGTGATCTCTAAATTTTAAGGGATTACGTGATCCCTAAGTCACAAGGTAGAAAATAAAAGCAACTCAGACCGAGTACACATGTGTCTGGATCCAAACATAACTGTTAACTTATCAATCAAGGCTACGTGGCGGCAGGCTAACAGACATAACGAAAGTTCTCCAATGGGCAACAGTTCTTGGAGAACCATAATTGTCTGTGTATGGTAGTGGCACAAGTTCCCAGAAATAAGAGACGTTTCTGCTGAGTTTGTTCCAAAACTATCTTGTCAGTCAAATGTTTTCAAGGTCAACGATTCACCAGCATATCGCTGACGTATTTTTCCCCACATTACAGTAAAACAAGTATAGCACAGATAGCAAGGAATTAGAGTCATTCATGGAGATAGATGCTCGCAGATGGAGATTGCTCAGATTTTAAATAAATAAAATATTGTAAACAAGAATAAACAAGGTTTGTAAACCCAAAATATTTGGATAGTTATTATCCAAGAGATTTTAAAATAAATTAATATTTTATTATAATCAAAGACTTCCGCTAATAACCCGCAACTCTGATATATTTTCAAAACAGGTATCAACAACGGGTGTCATGCCTAGGCCCTAAGTCGAGATGTGACATTCATGGTAATAGAAAATAGAAACATCCAACACTCCATTGAAATTTGAGAATATCAAGATGGTAATTTTAAAAAGGAAAAATGTTATAAAATAATAATCAAGCTAGAAGTTTGTTCCAATTAAGTATCGGGTAGACATGAATACTTATATGAAATGTAAAAAGAACAAAAAAACAACATATAAGGCCAAATGGTACTCCTCATTTCCTATCATTCGTCACGTTTGCGTTACCGCAGTGCCAAATCAGCTTTTCCTTCGTTCTATCTCACCCTTCACCCCCTGTTATAGTTCATTCCTTTCATTCTCTATCATTCTTCACCATTCAATTTTATTTAATATAAAAAAGAAATAAAAAGTAAAGAAATTTCTTTTTTCTTTCTTTTTTTTGATGGTGGATAGGGCCACCACCCTTCAAATGACGGGAATGGACACCCTCATTTGGCTAGGTCACTAGTAAGATGATTAGGGGCGAGGTGATGTTCAAATGGTGTCACGCGTGATGTAGCATGCCACGTAAAACCTGTGAGTGACCCAACCAAACCCACACCCTTTAGCCTAAGGTGAGCCAGATAGCACGAGATTTCACCCAGTGAATTGGTTACGGAAGCGTGTATTCTATCGTGGTGGATACAGCTACTATAACTCATATGAGTGACAATATTTATAATTGATTCACGTCTCATCATATTCTATTAAGGATATAAAAATATCCAAAACATATGTCTCATGATTTACAATGCCTAAAGCATATAGAAAAGAACACGCCAAACATATATATTTGGACAAACTATTCCATCCAAAAAAATGTACTCATTAAGCACTCCAATGATGATGTGGTCACTTTGATGTTTAAAAAGGATTCTTTCTTTTAAATTGCGAAGGATGCGGAATAATGTTGGCCCATAACACCATATTTAATTGTAATTTCGTCATTGATGTTTTTCTTGAGCCTAAATTAGAGGGTATTTAAAGATTATAAAAGCTTATTGGATTACATCGAAACAGAAGGCAAGCGGGCAACAAGCTGCACCGCTACCGCTTTTTGAATCGTAAAACACAATCCTAAATTACACATATATTGATAACCACAAAACTATTAACACCCTTTAAAAAGACAAAAGTCATATTCAAGTGTTCAATACTATTGAGGCAAAGTCCCTGGATATTTTGAAGGTAAAGAAAATGAGTTTATTTTACCGATTTGTCCTATACAAGTCTAGCATAATATATGCATGGGTATGTTTGGTAAAACTAGCTGGGCTGTTAGTGGAAAGCTGGTGGCTTTAGCTGTCAGCTATTGCTTATAAATATATTTGAGTGGGTAGCAGAGTAGCTATAACTTTTAATAAAACTAGTCGGGTGCCTATGCGGCATAGTGGGGTGAGCGCGCAACCTGACATCAACCACATAATCAGTGTCGGTGCATGATTCACCTGATGTAAGGCCCCGAACCCGGTAGCCCTACTTTAACGTCGGATTTACTCATAAACACAGTTCTTACAAATCAGAGTTCATTAAAACTTTCGCGGAATATCAAAACTTTCATGAAACGTTACAGCAATCCAAAACTTGCCTTAATTAAACATTCTTGTCTTTCAAAATAAACGTCATTTACATTAAAACATCTTGAGTCTTCAGATGCCAGTCTCCTATTCGCCCACCATGTGCCTGCTCAAGCTAGCTGTCTCATTCTACTCACCTGCGTGCATACTAAAAGTCAGCTACGCTGAATGAGTTTTAGTTAATCAGACGCCATACAATACATATACATACATACATATCCGAAGACACATATCCATACTTAACTAGTTACCCTTCTGTTCTACATACATACTTACTACCATACATACATACATATCTACAATCACTAACCTCAGTCTACCGAGAGTACGTTCATAGTCCGCCGTCTATACCTGTACTCAAGGTCGTGAACACGTAAAAGGTCCGCAGTCCTTACCTATGTTCACCATTCATGGTACGTGCAGGGTCCGCGGTCCTTCTCTATACCATCCCACTTCCACAACACGTACAAGGTCCACAGTCCTTCCCTATGTTGCAACCTAATTCATAGCACGTACGAGGTCCGCAGTCCTCCCCTATGCTACCACAGCACGTATAAGGTCCACAGTCCTTCCCTATGCTGATGCCTATCTATTATACGTATAAGGTCCGCAGTCCTTAACTACGTTGTCGTCTATTATCTGTAACACGTATAAGGCCCACCGTCCCTATCTACGTTTACATCTATCATCTACATTACGGATAAGGCCCGCAGTCCTTAACTACGCCATCACCAGCCGAGTCTATGTCCGACAGAAGCTAGAGGGATTTGTCATCCTAACTTACTATGTCGAACGTAGAACTCACATACCATTCGTGTACCTGTATACAGATACTTCACATATACAATAATTACATTATAGCATAAGAACACTCTAGGCGTTCTTTACATCCTTCATTTAACAACCATACCCCTTGTCGTTACGTGCAATATCCAAAGATCGTTCACGCCCCGACAAGTATTCATTTGTAATATTCATACATCTTCGATATATAATATTCGTACCTTTATTTTTAACCTGACAGTACGCGCAATATCCGAAGATCGTTCGCGTACCGACAAGCAATCATTCATATCCATCACATATATCACATATGGCATACACTTATCACTTAGGATAAATGTATTAGCAACACATCGAGTATGCACATAGCCCCGAAAACATAACACATAAATGGGGCTAGAAACTCACCTGAACACGGTTACGTTCACCGTTAATCGTAATCCCTTTCTTCAGTTGTGCACGGCTGACTGTATAACAAGTATACATATCAATTAACTATCACTACTCATATCATCTTTCTAGTATTAATTACTACCCACAACGAACGGGGGTCCGGGGGCAGCGCCCCTGGCAGCGAGGTCTAGGGGCGGCAGACCCTAGCAGGGTCCAAGTGGCAGAGCCCCTGGCTGGGGTCGAGCTGCCAGGTCAGCTTGGAAAAATTTTATTTACATTAACTGTCTTAACACATTTTTCATTAGGTTTTTAATTTATTTTCTAATCGAACTTGACTTTAGGCGAAGTTAAACCTTAGGCGAACTTAGCTTTAGGCGAAGTTGTCATCAGGCGAACTTAGCTTTAGGCGAAGTTAACCTTAGGCGAACTTAGCTTTAGGCGAAGTTGTCATCAGGCGAACTTAGCTTTAGGCGAAGTTGTCATCAGGCGAACTTAGCTTTAGGCGAAGTTGTCATCAGGTGAACTTAGCTTTGCAGGCGAAGTTCATCAGGCGAACTTAGCTTGCAGGCGAAGTTGTCGGCTGCAGCTACTGTCCGTTCTTAAATCCTTCGTTTCTTAACCAAATAACTCGATTTAGGTATCCACGGAATCGTCTGACCAGCGCCTACAAACCCCAACCATCAAATCGACCTAACATCGATGTTTAAAGGGTGCGATTTAGGCATATAGGTTACGGGTTCTTTTATCAATCGATTAACCCATCAAATCATAACCATTTTCAGTAAGTTTAGCTTTGTTGGATTCGTTTTTACCATACAAACACAGATCTATCATTTCTATACTAATCCAAACCTAAAGGAACAAGTTCTCGATATAAACGTACCGTAAATGAGTCGAACTACGAACACAAGCTGGTCTTGCTGCTTTGGTTCGTCACGACGATCTAGCATCAACAAGCTCGGGTCCTCGCCTTTGGATCTTGGTTCGGGTCGTGTGTGTTTTGGGTGTGTGTAGAGATTAGGATGAGTAAATGGATGGAATGGAAAGGATTGGGGTTTAAGGGGTATTTATACTCTCTTAAGCCCATGGGCCGAAGGCCCGTATTTCCTTTTGGTCCCTATCTAATCCCATCTAATTATCCTACTAAGTCTTCATATTTTGCTATTATTATTATCGTTCCACTAACTCGTTTATTTCACCCGACAAAATAATATATTAAATATTACTTAGAAATTTCGGGATGTTACACCTGATAGTAGTGCACACTTAACTCGAATGTTGACGTGTAATTCGTGCAAATGTAATATGCGTGTAACCGGTGACGAAAATCAAGAAGCAAAGCTTAAATATACAGTAATTTCAAATAGATAATTTTTTAAACCAACATGTTTTGATCTGAATGCTGTTCCGACCTGGTACCGTTCTAATCTAAAACCTGACCTGACCCTTTCGACTCCAAACCGTACCGACACGAACCAAACTAAATTAACCCTTTTTGTATCGACTCGTTCTGACCCTAACTTGGTATTACACATGACCCGAGCTCGCCTGACTCGACTTGTTGCCGATCCTAACCGGTAATCACGTGCTATGTTAATTTTTTTAAAGTTAAAGAAGTATAGCAATACCATACTCAAATTAAAAAGAATAAAATGCACATTTTTTGATGTGATTTTTTTAAAAAAATATTAGCATGTTAAAAAGTTATGACCTCTTAAAAAGTCATGGCGTGGTTGGTTTTGAATAAGGATAGATGTGTAATTATTATATAAATAACAAAAGCTGATTAAAGCTCAAGTACCAAACTTGTAAAATTTTAAATATTAAAAGCTTGTAGTTTTTTTAAGGTACTAGTAAGAGCTTCTAACTTTTAGTTCTTTTATCTAAAACTTAAACTCATTCAACCAAACAAATCTTTTTATTCTTAAAGCTATTAGCTGTTAAAAACTTTATACCAAGCATACCCATGATCTCCAATTCTCCATGTTCTTCGCTCTCAAGCAAAATAATGAGAGATGCAATTGCAAGTGGCAGTAGTACTATATTATCTTATTGTTCCATAAAGCAAATAATCCAAGACACTTAATCAATAATGTAGATACTATAGTAAAATATGAAGCAAGTTGAGAATGTGTTTGCTAAGAAACTTGATAATTGATATAACACAATAATGAATCTTATGGTAGTTTTTAAATAGAGTCGTCTCTAAGATTTTAAAGGCCATGTGTAACTATTAGAAATTGGCTCTACTTTCAATTGAAACTTAACTATAAATAAAACTTGAGTTGTTTTAACAATACTCATTTATTTGGGCTTGTATAGTATAGTATATGTAAAGCGTATCTTTAAAAAAAAGCATTTATAGCCGCCCATGTTTTTAAAAAAAGAAGAATAAACCCTAACATTCCTACATAAAGGTTTTATATGAAAAACGCACGTAAGGAAATATATAGCAAAGGCAGTAAAATAAGACGTATTCAGCTACCGTTTTTTACACTCATGATTTGCAAAGAATGGTGATACTATTTTAACATATACTTGTTTAAAACAAGAATATGATACATTTGTTCACCTAAGGTATTTCCTACCCCAAACAATTAAGAAATTGTTTAAAACAAAATGGTTTGTATTAACTCTAGGATTCATAAGGTGTTCCGTTCACTTTTATGGATTTGGCTCATTGAGATTTTCAGCCTTTAATAAGCTTAACATTCACTTCTATGGATTTGTCCCATTCAGTTTTTCTTTAAAAGCTTTAATAAGGTAACATCTCAAGTGTATTGAAAGAAAATTAGGTACTCTTTCATGTTATTAAGAATATTTTTTTAAAGTGTATTCTTCTTTATTAATTCTAACTATCATCTCCTGGTTGTTACTGGTCTTGACTAATGGATTGGCTGCTGACGGTCCAATCTTTTAACGTATTTGTTCTCAATGGTCCGCTACAAAAGAATCCTAACGCCATTACTTGCAGGTCGCTAGGGCTGTCACTTTTACCCGAAACCCAACCCGAAAAAACCCGTACCGGATGTCACAGCCCAGCTGCCGCCACATCATAATATTGTCCGCTTTGGCTGGGACGCACCACCATCGCCTCACGGATTTGCTTTTGGTTGCCCCGGTAGAGACTTCCCAAGAGGTCACTCATCATGATACTACTTCCACCAGAGCACGCTTAACTGTTGTAAGGATCCGAGCCCGGGAACCCTACTTAGCGTTGGATTTACTCATAAACTCAGTTTGTTACAATGGAAGTCTATACAAATCGCAGCGGAAATTTAAACCTTTTATATAACAACCTTATTCTCTAACTATTCTTCAATATGGATAGCCCCGTACGCGCCTCAAGCTTGCCACGTCATCACAATAATACCTGCATGCATATTAAAAGTCAGCTACACGCTGAGTGAGTTCTAACGTTTCTTTCTAAATTTCGAATTATAATTAAATCGCATTCTTTATTCATACGCAAGGTAACACTCGTCTATAACTAGTCTTGTACGTGCTTGCTCGCAAATGAGCCTTCTACTCTTACTCATAATCGAACCATAGAAAGTTAGAGGAATTTGCCATCTTAACTTGCTGCGCATGCATGAAGCCCGAAGGCTCTACGCACGAACATGCAACCATTCATTCACATCGATATACATATTATTATTCTATGCATGTATGTGATAGGACTTGTCTCCTACATTCTTTCTGTTCTATCCACTGACTTTTACCTGTACAAATAGTATCTATAGCTAGACCATACATTAACACGACGTATATCTATGTATTTAAAATTATCATGCCATGCAATCGTACTACATATACACATAATTAATAGCTACTGTACTTAGTATCCATAATCGGACCACCTATTCATTGTATCCATAACTGGACCAGCCATTCATTGTATCCATAACTGGACCACCTATTCGTTGTATCCATAACTGGACCAGCCATTCATTGTATCCATAACTGGACCACCTATTCATTGTATCCATAACTGGACCACCTATTTGTTGTATCCATAACTGGACTACCCATTCATTGTTTCCATAACTGGACCACCTCACCCTAGTATCCATAGCTGGGCCATGTTATACTTATTATTCTAATCAATCAATTCATTGTATCTATAATTAGACCACATTGCTATCACAACACGTGCCCGAACACAGTATAGGCTTTTAGTCCTTTATTGTGTTTGTGCATGCGCTTTTCCCTCCATACACTCTACACAAGTATTAGTAGGGCTTGCTCCCTAACTCTTTCTATTCTATAAACTACCATTCAAACATTTAAATACATATTAACGAATTAATACGTAATCACGTCCTTATAAGATATATATACAATTAATTACAATTACATATATCTATTCTTTCACATACGAGTATGCATACAGCCCCGAAAACGTTTAAAAGAATAAGGGGGCTAGAACTCACCTGCAGTCGATTCCTCTCTGAATTAATAGTAATTTCCTTCTTCAACTGAGCTCGACTAACTGTTAATAATGTACACGTATTAATCTCTATATTTGTTTATTATTTATTTTCTTGAGTTAACGGGGTTAACCGTTAAATTACACGAACCGAACATATAACTTCCTTAAACCGGTCGTATTAGCTTATCATACTTAACTTTATTTTATTAGTGATCCGACTTCATTAATTAGCATTCATAAGGATCTTTATTATTATCATGAACATATATATATATATATATATATTCATTTCATTTTTATGGTTTACGTTCTCAACGCGCCTACGAGTTAACGTTTCTTTAGGCAAGTCCGGGTTCGTGTGTTTTGCTCATTTTCATCTCAGATTCATTCACTTGGGGCGGGTTACGGGTTGTTAGACGATCCGGGTCACAGGTTTCGTTTAAGTCTTGCATCCACATTACTCCCTTACTTTAATAGTATTATTATTATTATTACATTTTACATTATTATTTATTATTAAATATTTACTAGTCTTACAATTATTAATATTAATATTAATATTAATAATAATAATATTATTATTATTATTATTATTATTATTATTATTATTATTATTATTATTATCCACTACCCCACCTTCATCAAACCTAACTTCTAACCCCTCTCCCCAACCGTCTCTCTCTCTTCCCTTTCTTCCTTTCTTTGTTTGATGAAGACCACCACCGCCACTGATATTTCCGGCCACCCCGGCCGGTCCTTAAACGACAACGGCAGTCCACTACCATCACCCCGTCGCCGCACTTCCTTCCGTCTCCTCACCCACAGCGCCGCCGCCACCCCCATTCCCTTTCTTTCCGGCGACACCACCATAGCACGGGAGTTTCACACAGGTTATTTCGCATAGGGTACTTCGCATAAGAATTTCGCATTGGGTGCTTCGCATAAGAATTTCGCATCGGGTTTCGCACACCGTGCGAAATTCTGGTTTCGCTTCGGGTTTCGCACACCGTGTGAAATTCTTGTTTCGCTTCGGTTTCGCATAACGGTTCTTCAGATCTGGGTTTGTTTCGGGTTTTTATATGGAGAACAGGGAGCGAGATGGGTCTTCAAGGTCCTGTTGGTGCAGGTTTGGGTCCACCTCGGTTCCCGTGTACTTTCCGTTCACCGGTGACCCACTCTTGCCGGAACCTAGATCCCGTTTTAAGTCGGGTTTTTACCTTAGTTGTTGTTTATGCTAAACATGAATCCCCTTGTTCATATTTGTATGTTTATGTGTGTATATGAGTAACTTTTATTCAGTCGTTTAACTCAAGTTCATATTTTTTTCTCAGATTTGGTTCGCTTAGGGTTTACTCGTGTCAGCTCGTTTGTTACGACTTTCCAATTTCGTTTATCGTAACAAGAAAATGAGTATAAAATGTTTACCTTTTTTGGTGTGATTAAATGAAATCTTGGATGGATGTGATTGGATTAGGAATGTTTGGTACAGGAGATTTATGTTGTGTGTAGGTGTGTCAATGATTGGAATGATGATGGTGGAACGATAAGGATTTAGGGTTTAGGGGTTTAAATAGGCAAAGCCCTAAGGCTTTTAGGCCCAAAAATGTTTAAGTCTATTAACCACAATAATTTTATCCTATCTTATTATTTAATTCATTTAGTTGACACATCTCGACACGATAACTAAAATAAATTCGGAATATTTATTTGTTTATTTAACGAAACTTGGATGTTATAACTGTGAAGTTCTCCTCTCATCCACTACCGTTGAGCGCCAAAAACGCGTTATGATGGGGAATGTATCCACCTCCTTATAAAGAAGGCTTAGTTCTCCTCGCCAACCGAAGTGAGATGTCACAATCCACCCCCCTTAGGGGTCCAGCGTCTTCGCGGGACCTGGCACCACCGGTCCGGCCATGGATCTGATACCATCTATAACAGCCTAGCTGCCGCCGCATCATAATATTGTCTGCTTTGGCCGGGTCTTACCACCATCGCCTCACGGTTTGCTTTTGGTTGGCCCGATGGAGACTTCGCAGGAGGTCAGCCATCCTGATACTACTTCCACCAGAGCACGCTTAACTGTGTAGTTTTCCTCTCATCCACTACCATTAAGCGCCCAAAACGCGTTATGATGGGGAAGTCATCCACCTCTTTATAAAGAAGGCTTAGTTCTCCTCCCCAATCGATGTGGGATGTCACACCCGAACCCGAACTAACCCAACCCAAAAAACCTGAACCCGAGAAAAGACTAACTCGAACCCGAACCGAAGTAATTCTGGTGGTTCTTAGGTTTGATTTATAAGTTTCGGGTCAACCCGAAAAACCCGAATAAACTTTTAGTTTTGAAATTAAATATATTTTTAGGTATAATAAGCTTACTCTTGGTTACTAAAGTTAACAAACTCTGAGCCTAATCGACTGTTGTCATTACAACTATTATGGATCGATTGTTTATTGTTAATTTATGTTTTTTGTTTATTACTAATAGCAACCGTAATCGAACAACCAAATCGCGTCTGATTGAAGACGACTATGGTTCGAGTTAGTTACTTAGTTTTACTCTTCTTTAAATTGTTTTATAACTTTATAAAGTTATGGTGGTTTATTATTTGGTTATTTGCGTTACGAGCAAAGAAGAATATGTTGTTTTAATTTTAGCATTGAAGTTGTTTAAATTTTTTTTGTTTTTTGTTTCATTTTCAAGGATACTCGAAACCCGATTAACCCAACCCGAAAAAACCCGAACCCGAAAAACCCGTGAGAGATTTGGGTTGGGTTTCGGGCTAAGATTTAATAATTTGAAACCAGAAAAACCCGAAACCCGGAAAACGAACCCGAAGAACACCCCAACAGGTCGCTGAAAAAAAGTGGTTGGAAAAGTCACATGTTTTGCTTAAAAACTCCAACCTGAACACCATCTGAACATCGTCGCGGCTACCACCACCAACTGACTCACCGCAAACCAACCACCACCACTTATGAACCATCAACCGACGATGGTTCTAGGGTTCCGGCAACCTCAATAATTGGGGCTTTCACTAAAAAAAGTTTCATAAAGGTCTGATCCAAGGTTACAAAGATGTTTGGGACAAAAATGTTGAGTTTTCTGGGAAAAATGTGAGTTTTCCGTCCAAAAATGTTTTTTCGGCGACCTGCAACTAACGGCATTAGAATGCGTTAGTCGCGGACCGTTGGGAACAAATATGATAAAAGGTGTGATCGTTATCAGCCAATTCGTTAGTTGTGACCGATAGCGACCAAAAACTGATAGTTGGAATAAATAAAAACTAATACACCTTCGTTTAAAGGTGGCATAATTATATGAAAGGATAAAGAAAAAAAAAGGAGACCATAAGTAATTATATTAAGGCTATGTGTTTTGAAGGGTCTTACGGGCGTCACCTCAACACTCCTAATAACACTCCGTGATGTATATCCCACCAGCCTACGAGTTAGGAAGGTCGTAAAAATACATTAGTTTGGGTGATAGAATATCACTCATATACTTTTTAGATATGGTTGGATTTCATTAATATTATGTAGTGATTACTAATGAGGAAATTGTAGCTTTAAAAAGAAAACTTTCTATTTTAAAACGAATTCATGCAATAATTTGTAATTTTTTAACAGGAAGGATAACATTAAGGAGTTGGAGGTAGCTTTGACATATTATCCGGTGGCTTGTGGCTATGAAGATGGTTGGACCATTTCCAAAGCAACCTCACTAAACAAATGGATATAATTACATGGCTTGTCCAATTGTTTTGGCCTCCATATTTAGGGTTCTTCGTTTAAACAAACATGACAATGAAAAATTCTATGATTCCCAATAAGGAAATAATGTTGGATGCAGGGCGGGCCCTTGGGGGTGGCATGGTGGTTGATGGCCACAGGCCTAACATCCTGCTAAGCCTGAATTTTTTTTTTCTTTTAAGAAATTATATGTATTTTCATTAAAAAACAATATGTATTTAATATTTAAACACAATTACATAACCATTAGCTTGGTCTAGTGACTTAACAAGGTGAATACATCTTAACTCAAGCATAAGTCAGTGATCTGCATTGATCATAACAATGGTGAATACATCTTAACTCTTTACAAGCGTGAATACGCTCAAACTTTTATAACTCTTTACGAGTCTTACAAATTGTTTACATTGGATTACGTATCTCTCAAACTTTATAACCAAAGGTAATTGCTGGCCCTCAGGCTATCATATACGTTTGTCTGGATCCTTTCCTATGTGGGTAGACGGTGGGCACACCGCAACACGCCTGATTATGTGTCCGCCACGTTGGGCCGGACCTAAGTAATGTTCGAGTGTGGATAATCTTGTGTATATGGATAGTTGCTAAATCCTCGAACGCTGCAGTGTTTGCTGAGTGGTTTCGAGTTGAGCTGAAGTTGATACTAGTAATTCAGATTTTCAGAACTTGGTTATTTCCTAAGCCACGATGATCTAGGTCATAAGATACTCGAGGGGATAATTAAGTATCAAAATATTTTGTGTCAGCATGTTCACCAGCATACTGACGTATTTCTCCCAACATTTCAGGAAAACAAGTATAGTACAGATAGCAAGGATTTGAGTCACTCATGGAGATAGAGGTTCGCTATATGGAGATGACACAGTCTTAATTATTAAAATAATATGAATAGGTTTATCAAAACTTTATAAATCAAACATTTGGATATTCATTATCCAAAAAGTTTTCGAAATAAATTAATATTTTTGTTTGCAAATTTAATATCCGAGAAGTTTTCAAAAAATAAATAATTATAAATAAAGTCTTCCGGTAAAACAATCCACAACTCTGATATATTTACAAAATGGGTACCAACTATTAGTCACACACTTAGGCCCTAAGTCGGGTGTGACATTTGATGCATGTTAGATTTATGAATTTGAGTACGTTGATAACCACACTGGACAACGATCAACCAGTTTGACTTGGTGTGGTAGGTTAATGGCTATCAATGCCTTTCATTTAGAAGCATTTATGAAAACAAATTTCCAATTTTAGGTACCATTTGCAAAAAAATCCCAGAACTAGGTATTATAAACTTGTCATGACGAGTAGTTTGTAGAACCAATTAAAAATTTTCACGTGTCCTTAAACTAACCGTAACGAGCACGTTCACTAATCATTTACTCGTCATGACTAAATAAGTTTCATGCCTCGTAATTAACGCCCACGAGTAATTCATAAATCCTTTAGTCACGATAGTTTACCAGGTTTACATTCCCTATACGAGTAGTTTATTAGTAGTTAACTCGTCGCGACTGGTTTAACCTTATAATCTACTCGTCGCGACTAAAGGACTTATGAATAACTTGTGGGCATTGATTACGAGGCATGAAACTTATTTATTCGTGACGAGTAAATGATTAGTAAACGTGCTCGTTACGGTTAGTTTAAGGACACGTGACAAGTTCTAATTGGTTCTACAAACTACTCGTCATGACTAGTTTATAATATATATTTCGGGAATTTCTTGCAAATGGTACCTAAAACTTGAAATTTGTTTTTATAAATGCTTATTTTGAGAATTTTCCCTTTTATTTATCATGCGGGTTAGGTTTGGTTATCCAATCCAAGCTAATTAAAAGTCAAAACTGTCAAAAATAGTTAAAAATGTTTCATATGTATGCACATAATGATATAAGTAAATGTGACATCCCACATCGGTTGGGGAGGAGAACTAAGCCTTCTTTATAAGGAGGTGGATACCTTCCCCACCATAACGTGTTTTGGGCGCTTAATAGTAGTGAATGAGAGGAGAACTCCATAGTTAAGCGTGCTCAGGTGGAAGTAGCATCAGGATGGGTGACCTCCTAGGAAGTCTTCACCTGGGCAACCAAAAGCAAATCCGTGAGGCAATGGTGGTACGTCCCGGCCAAAGCGGACAATATTATGGTGCGGCGGTAGCTGGGCTGTTACAGATGGTATCAGAGCCAGTGCTGTACCGGTGGTGCCAGGTCTCGCGAGGACGCTGGACCCCTAAGGGGGGTGGATTGTGACATCCCACATCTGTTGGGCAGTAGAACTAAGCCTTCTTAATTAGGAGGTGGATACCTTCCCCATCATAACGAATTTTGGGCTCTTAATGGTAGTGGATGAGAGGAGAACTCCACAGTTAAGTGTGCTCAGATGGAAGTAGTATCAGGATGGGTGACCTCCTGGGAAGTCTTTACCTGGGCAACCAAAAGCAAATCCGTGAGTTGATGGTGGTACGTCGCGGCCAAAGGGAATAACATTATGGTGCAGCGGTAGCTGAGCTGTTACAGTAAATGTGATACTTTAATTATGCTCATTTTTAACTTTTAAAAAATTGTCAAAATGGTTACAAGTGTGTTCATCTTTGACTTTTAAAAGTCACTGTCAAAATGCTCTAAATAGGGTCTTGACTGTCACAAATCTGTTGCAGGTCTTAACTGTTAAAGTTCTGTGATGGACTTACGGGTCTTAATCGTCCCAAATATATGATACACAAATCTATTAGGGGCATTTTGGTAAAATGTTGTCATAGTTTGCATAACAAAAGAAGTTTGATTACCATTTTCAAAATTGTCATAGTTTGCATTTTGGTCAAAATGCATTACAAATAAAGTGTCATACATATAAAGTAAATAACCAAAAATTGACGTGATGTGCTTGAAATAGTTTAATATCTATTAATTAAATTAACTAAAAATAAACACTAAGTAATACTTTAGACTCTATAAAACTCGACTAAACTACTAACCGGCAAGTGAACCGATCGACTCTAGTAAAGCTAAGTAAGTCCGGATATAGAACCCACGAGACTCTCTAAATTACGTTTATTAGCTAATTAGACTCGACTATACACACGACTTATTAATTTATATTTGTTTGGGGGGTTTTTATTTAAAATACTAATTTAATACTATAATTAAAAACTAATTAAGAAAACAAGTAATTTAAACGAAAGCACAAGTTTGTTAATTAAAATAAGATGATGATGAGAAAACTACCTAGGCTAGAATATCTTAAATTTCAGTTATGAATTTACCCGGGAAAATATTTAGTTATGAACTGGGATCGTAAAATAGACACTTAAGAGAAAACCCGAACATGACCCCTGACTCTTCTCAAGAGACACCTATGGATTTCTAACAAGTTTTAATGCACACCAGTATTAAAAATCAAGTTCCCTTACGGTCACCTAATTATTTATGATTTAGTTCCTTTATACGAAATCCTACCTTACAGAGCGGAAATCAAAGGCAATTTACTATATTTAATTGATTTAATAAACAATAATAAATTATCAACCATAGACGGACTCTTTACGAAGAACTAAATCTAGCAAGATTAAATAGTAAAGAATTATCAATAACCTAGCACTTTACAGATTTTAGGTTAGTAGCACACCTAAGTTTATTTGGCAATATTATTCCTATGATCTTATCATGAAATCAACCATAAAATAATCAAGAACACAAAGTAATTGACCTAATAGCAATCTATCATAATGACAAACAATAATCAAGGAAAGCTATGGAATACAACTCATCAAACAATCCTAAGTATCCGTATGTATCAATTAATTATAAATAAATCTTTTACTAAACCATAGAAACCATAACGTAAATAATCCCGAGTCAAATCAAAACATCAAAGTAGGTTCATAATAAGCCTAAGTAGTTCATGCAATTTAGCCTAACATCTTAAGTTTAAACAAAACAAACAAAGAAGAATTCATGGCGGTAAATAAACGAAAACGAAAGAAACAAAAGATAAAACCCGTGTTCTTTGTCTTCAACCAATATGCGCAACATCGAACGGTTCTTCAACTCAAAAGCTGGTCTCGGAAGCCTCGGAACTCACCAAAATCGGCTGGAATTTCAGGGTATGCTTAAGGGTGAGTTTAGGGGTCTTTAAATGAAGGGTGAGTTTAGGGGTCTTTAAATAGGAAACATGATGGTTAAAATACAAAATTTGGTTGGAATATTCTGGAACACATCCCACGGCGCCGCGTGGCGGGCTTGGCCTCCCCGGTCGCGCGGCACTCCGGCAGTTTGGGGGGGGGGGGGGGGGGGCGGGCTAGCCGGTCCGGTTCTCTTCCTGGTCTGGTTCGGTTCTCCAGTTCGGCTTGTGTTTGCTCATTTTTCGCCCTCTTTTCACCATAACTAAAACCCGAAACCTAAAATATAAAACCATGTTAGTAGTATACAAATCTTGCGAGAAACCGAACAAAACTAATAAAATAATTAATAAAATGTACACGGGGTTAATGTATATTAAACGCTATATCAATACGGTACCTGGTTCGGTTCAGATATGGTTTTACAACTGAGGTTTGATTTAGTTTGTGGCTTTTAAAAAGTCAAATCGTCATATGTTCATTTAAAGAAGTCAAATGCCAATTTTAAAAGGACAGATGAATAAACCAATATTGACCACTTTGTGAAATTACCAATAGTGTCCCCTGAAGTCACTTTGTTTTTTATCCATGGACTAACCGTACATAGACAAAATGATCATGCTGCTACATTGAAATTGAGCAATAAAACTTCCTTTACAAAGTGTACACTATGGCCTTTGTTATCTTTTGTTATTAGTGTGTTCACAAATGGAATAGTATGGTAAAATTGTTTTTAACAAACATACTCTCTTTTGTTTCGTTCACCGTAATAATGTTCAAAGAATATAAGCAAGGTTGAGCATTTTTTAAAAATAACATAATTACCCTCGGCAACAACCTCATTTTCTATCAAAATGTGAACAATATGTTACAATGAAACAAAAATTATCATTGTTTGGAAGGTCTTTGTTTAAAGCTCAGCTCATCACATTGATTAAACCTAATTTATATAATAGATCCTTTTCTCAATCATATATGTTATTATTTACAAATTTATTTATTGTATTTCACATTTTTCCTAGATTTTTTAAATTTGTTTGTAATTTTTTATTATTTGTATGATTCCGTATATTACACGGGTTCAAAAGCTAGTATATAATAAAGTGAAATTTGTTAAATTGGAAACGTACACTTGACAGCCTATGTGTAAGTCTTCTTTTAATAGTATGGTTAGATTAGATTAATTTGTTCTATACAAGGTTAGCTAGTTTTGATGCTTTGCGTATCCATAGTTTTGACTAAGGAACTTGATATATAACACAATAATACATCTTATGATAAATCTTAAAGAAAGAAAGAATTACTAATATTTCCTGCATGAAAGTAATTCTATGCGAGCAGCGCAACTATGGGAATGCAAAGCAAAGGCGATAAAACAATACGTATTCTGCCGGTTTTCTTTTCATTCATGACTTGCAAAGAGTTTCATTCGTGACTTGCAAAGAGCGGTGATATCATTTTAGCATATTTGTTTAAAACAAGAAGATGCCATATTTGTTGACCTAAGGCATTTTCTAAGACTGTGAGGTATGGATCAGGGTACATCACTAGTGATGTTGACGTGGCATCATCATCCCCCCCCCACTCCACCAAGCGAATCCGCACTAGTGATGTGAGGCGGAGTGACCACCCTCACGTCGGTCATTGCCCAATCACCTTTTTTTCTTTCCTCTTATATTTTTTTTCATTATATTTGGTTTGTAAATAATATAATAAATGAAATACTGGAGAATGATGTATAATATGAATTGAGTGATGAGGTTGGATGATGAAGAAAAAGCTGGCGTACCAAACAATGAAAAACGAAGGAAATGAACTATAACGCATGGCGTATAAAATTGTTTCACAAATCAAGTTGTATTAACTATCGGAGATAAAGTGATAGGCATAGGATCCTGTCACACCACTTGGGATCCTCACACACCACTTTTTTTTCTATACGGCTCGTATACCTGAATCATGTCAGTTTATGTCGGAGCTTGTTGGTCATTGTTTGTAGTGCCTCGTATGGCCCTATACAGGCCGCATAGGGCTATACGAGCGTATAGACAATTTTTTGGACATAATTTTAAATATTAATACATTAATATGGCTGTATTGACATATACGGGCGTATAGACAATTTTTTGGACACCATTTTAAATATAATACATTAATCTTACATTTTAATGTATTAAGTACATAACATACTTGGCTAAATATGATATTTTATAATAGAATAAATTGTCTATTAGCATTTACATAACATACTCGGCTAAATAATTTGTAGTTGTACCCCGAGAACATTCGTTTAAGATTATATTATGTTACATTTTATAATAGTCTATATATAATAATCAATCAATAATTAAGCAAACAAGAAAACATTTGGCCAAAACATGCTGATAAACATGTGGTCTACATATATAAAAATAAATGTGCACCCCAAGCCTTTGGCAAAAGTTTTCTATACGGTCGTATAACCCTATACGCCGTATAGGTTTTATGGTGTGTCAGTTAGCAATACGAGCCATTTAACACTTATACGGCTAGTATAGGTCTATACGGTCGTATAGCATAGGTTGAAAAAGTTGTTTATTTGTCCCCCTTGTCAGTTATGCGTAGCCTATATAGCCTATAGGCCTATACGAACCTTATAGACATATGAAGGTTGTGTATGAGGATCGCATCCCAAAGTGATATGACCACAAGGGGATTTTTTTTTTTACTTTTCCATTCAGTTTTATGGATTTGTCCCATTGAGATTTTCTTTAAAGGCATTAATAAGCTAACATTCACATTTATGGATTTCTCCCATTGAGATTTTCTTTAAAGGCTTTAATAAGCTGGCATCTCAAAGGTATTGAAAGAAAATTGGGTACTTTTTTCTGTTTGCTAAGGGGTTGGTTGCTACGAGGCCGTCTCTGAATCTGCTGATGTAGAGTGTGTTTGGTTTACCTAAAAGACATCTTTTAATGGTTTATAGAGTCTCTTAATAGGTAATTTTAGAAACATGTTGATTGATTCAGAGGCTACCTTTTAATCGATCAAACTCCTTATTGGCTCAGTACAAAATTGCGAAACAACTCCTTAAGTGTTTGTTCTACTGTGTTTTACCTAGGAAATTCTTAAAAATACATAATAGTGTGAGTGGTTGAATATCAGCATATGCTATGTAAAATACGGAAATAATTGTTTGTATCGCTCATATACTTGTTAGATGCGTTTGAATTTCGTTGATAATATAATAAATAACTAAAAACATACAGAATATATATGTAGTGAATTTCGTTGTCCATATATTTAGGGCTCTTCATTTCAACCAACATGGCAATGGAAAATTTTATGATTCCCAATAATGTTAAAAGACAAGGTAACGTGCTTTTCGTCTGAATTTGACTCCATCACCGAAGTCTGTGTTAAGTTTTATCAAAAATTGAATGTCTAATTATAAAACACTTTAGACAAAATATGAAACTGACTGGGTGAAGGTGTAGCGTCACTCTGCCCTACGTGTTTAGGGTAGATTCCTAAAATTTAAGCATATCATAACAGACATGCATAATTATAGGAGGATATTTCAAATGAGAACATCTTTGAGTTTTAAGAACTCGAAAGAACTCAATGTAATAATTTTTTTTTTGAATTTTTTTGTATATACGTAATATATGTAGGTTACATATACGTAAAAAATTATAGACGTTTTTACGCACCGAGTCGACTTATTACATAATGTGTAATGGATGTTTAAATTTGTGTAATCACTTACATATTTATTCTTTTTCATACTTTAATTTTTTTATCACATTTAATCTCAACCACATAATCTAATCTATTTAATTAAATGTGTGGTCAAGAATCTAATCTAATATATAGGGGTGGGTTATTGTATAATAATGGCTTATCGTACATTGCGTACGCGACCTTCCAGAGCGTCGGATTAAAAAACATGCGGTGGAAGTTTCGTAAACAACCCAAACTAGTTCATGATCAAATTCATCTATTACAAATCCATTCTCATCCAATTTCTAAACCCTAATCAGAGCTTAAAGTATGAAATCTCTAAACTCAAAAACCAAAATCAAAATGAAACATCGTTGAACATCAAGAATCTTCAAAATTGATTAAAAAATGATGATTTAATCAGTTAAATTGTTATGTAGAAGGATTAGATTCATCAATCGATTATGAAATTGCAGAATACTATACTCAATTGAGCTCTGATTACGATTAAAAATATTACGTTTAAACGTTCTGAACAAAACTGAAGACACTAAAATGTTCTGACCAAAATGAAAGATATAAACGTTCAAGTTAAACGTTCTGACAAAAAACGAACACCTTTAAACGTTTTAAAAAAATTGAAGACACTAAAACGTTTTGACCAAAACGAACACCTTTAAATGTTCAAGTTAAACATTCAAGTTTAGAAGTTCAGAACAAAAAGTTTAGAAGTTTAGAACTTCTAAACATAAACGTTCAAGTTTAGAAGTTCAGAACAAAAAGTTTAGAAGTTTAGAACTTCTAAACATAAACGTTCAAGTTAAGCGTTCAAGTTAAACATTCAAGTTTAGAAGTTCAGAACCCCAATCAGAGCTCAGATTTGAAATTAAACGTTCTAGACAAACCTTTCAACGTTCAGAAGCTTAGATTTGAAAAATAAACTATCTGTAACATGAAATTGAATGCTGAAATCGTTCCATATAATCTCGTAATCATCAAGAAATCATCAATCGACCATCGATTTCATCATATGAACAAATGTGGAACGTATTAAAAGTTCTCCAAATGGGTGTCTGCAAATGGCGTATTTCAATTCAATTCAATTGAAGTGGTGTCTGCAAACAGTGTCGGTGACGATGGTTGAATCGGCGCAACGATTAATTGGGATGGAAACGAATTGAAATAATTTACAAATTTGCCACAACGTGTTTTTTGAAATCAAGGGTTAAGGGTGTCGTCTACGTAATATACGATAAGAGATTATTGTATTGAATCCTTTATTTGTGTGTGTGTATATATATATGATATATAGTGATGTTATTTATTTATTTTGCAAATAAAACTTTAAACATGTAGGTTAGGTTTTTTACCATTCTGAATCAAATTTTGTTTATGTACTTTTTTTATGATGTTAAAAATAACCCGATTCAAATAAGTTGAATAACCCGATTTGGTCGATGAATATTCCAATATACATATGTGCATCATCTATCTACCTGCTCTAATAAAAGAGAATAATTGTGACACATGTTACTTCAAGATTCATTCATAGCCTAAATTTCTTGTTCAAACTAATTTCTATTTTTAATGAAAACATATTTATGCCAGTGTAATAAAAACATATCAATCAATTATTTAATCAAATAATTAATTAACTAAATTATAGGGATTAAAAATATGCAAGTAGTTATTTCAATATAATCAAAATATTTGTATTTTTAATAAAATCAGATCTGTCTTTATTTATTAAATCAATTTGTATACACTTTTGAGTGTAGGGGATAAATGCGGTAAAATTCAATGAATGATATTTATAGGTCTAATATGATAAAGAAGAAATTAATAATGAATAACAATATTATTCTCACATATTTATTCAACCTCTTTGAATCCATGGAGTTTTCATCTAATTCTTACAAAATTGTAAATACAAAAGTGTATCTTATTTATACTAATTTTATATATAATTTCTTTTTTATGTCATTCATGATGAAATATCTTTATCACACGTTGTTATAATTCGTTATTCCATTAAAAATATAATTACAACTTATAAAATCACTCGATGCATTTTTTCGTGATTATAAAGAAATTGCGTAAGCACACATCACGTATTCGTATGAATATTTCATTAGAAAATATAATTTGAACTTATAAAACTATTTAATTTGATAAAATATAGGGCTTTTTTAAAAAAAATCAATCATTTAATTTTTAGAACTTAATTGTATTTTTTAAAAGTATTTCGTGCATCACACGGTTTTAAAGTTAGTTTGGTATCACACGGTTTTAAAGTTAGTTTGGTAATATTATTTCGTACTAATTTTATTGATATCGAAATAAATATAATATTCATATGTTGAAATCTCCAAATAGCTATAAAATATCTAATTGAAAACATTATATTTGTTCCACCAATAAAATACAAGGCTACAATGTTACGATTTTATTATTGTATTACTAACTTAATTAGATAAAAGAACAAACTAATGATAATATTTAATACTACAAGTGGATTAAAAACAAGTGTGAAGTTTTGACCACACTCAACAACATACTTGTTTGTTGCCTTTTGCGAGTTTGTTAGAGTTTGTCACGAAGGTTTTGAACACATTCAATTAAAGAGTTTCTGTATGCGGTTTCTAAGGCCATCCGAACCTGTCTCGATGTGGTTAATTCAATCATCAGTGTAACAGCTTCTTTGAATAAAGAAGCATGAAAGTTAATAACGGTTGCGATGGCCAATAAGGAGCCTCATGGCGTGGTAAGGATTATTGACAATTTTATCACCTTGAACAATGGTGGTAACACAGGTTGTGGAAGAGCAATCAACATGGTGGATAAGGTTTTGATAGGTTAAAACAGGAACCATTTGGTTTCTCTATAATATGTAGTTTGAGGAAGAGAGTTTAATTATGAACATGCGAATAAGGGTGTATATGGAAAGAGCGTCGTTGACTGATGATGAAGAACCAAGTATGAAAGCAAGATGACTGTAGAGGAGAGATGATTGAGAGGGGTGCAAGTAAGGTTTAGGGAGATGAAGAGGGGAGGTCAACCAAAAGCTGATACCATATTAGATTAACTCTCGATAGTCCATAAATAGGTGAACACAATTTACAGAACAAATATTTATAATGAGTTAATACAAGAATTACAGAATTACATGTCACACCCCGACTTAGGGTGTAACATCACGAAAATTTGGGACAATTTTTGACAAATAATAAAGTTGAGGGACTAAAAATATTCATGGTATAATTAATGGGAAAAATAAGATAAAAGAATAAAGATGAGCTTATGTTAAAGAATGGAGTAAGGAGACTCCATCCCACATCGGAGAAAGGAAGAAAAGTAAATCACTTTATAAGGAGGGAACTTTCCATGGTAATGTTCTTAAGTAGCCAACCACTCTCCCTAGTTCTAGCAGAGGGTGCGAAGCACCCGACGCGCACGGGCGCAATGTGGCGCTTTGATGGCGCACTTTGCACTTCACACGCTCACATCGCCGCGAGCCGCCTTTGTATTTTTGGATGATGATGAGACGAAATCAGGATATGGTAAGTTACCAAAAGATCAGGGACTACAAATGAACAGATTCAAAGTTTTGCATCTTCGCGATACGCGAAGAATCCACGTTTTGCATCGTAGCGACACGTGGCCGGCCTAGGTGACACGTGGAAAGCCTACGCGGTGACTAAAGCTAGTGCACCTTCGCGATACGCGAAGCAGCTTCGCGATACGCGAAGATGCAGGAAAATTTCTATAAATAGGCCGGCAATGGGGGTGGTCCTCACTCATCCAACAAACTCCAAATCACATACTTAACCTCTATAAGCGTGCCACGACCCCAATATGGCGATATCTCGACAAGTCTTACCTCGAAATGTGTGCCATAACTCTGCCTAGTTACTCTCTCGACCTCCCTCCAAGTAGAAGTGCGGTTCAAGTAGAGTATAAGCATTTCGAGTAATAAGCCATTCAAGGTAGGGGTTCTGCCCGATTATTATATTATAAATGGCTTAGACCCTAGTCAGGGATATAGCCTGTACTTTGATTTTATAAAAGTGGAAATAAGATTCCATAAAGTCGAGATTATAGATAAAAATAGTACTTCTTTATTATATATAAAGATTTTATAATAAAAGAAAGTTGAAATATATGTTTCTTCATGAAGAAGAAACAAAGGTTTATAAGTGATTAACAAGAAAGGACTAGAGGTCCTTATATTTATAAAGAGATAAAATGTCAAGGTAAAGGTTATGCAATCGGACTAAAGGTCTGAAGCTAGTTCGTTGATCTAGTACTTATAAAATGTTATTCTCGTACTATAGGTCCGAGGTAACGAGACAAATTGGTGAGAAACACCAACCAAGAAGAAAGGTGAATACGTCCAACTTTTTATAAAACAAGTCTTGAATGTTTGCATGGGATTAAATCCCTAAAACTTTATAAACAAAAGTAATGCTGGCCCTCAGGCTATTGTATACATTTGTCTGGATCCTTACATATGTGGGTAGATGGTGGGCACACCGCACCACACTTGCTAATACCTCCGCCACGTTGGGCCGGACCAAAGTAATGTCCGAGAGGGGATTATCTCGTGTATATTGAATAGTTGCTAAGACCTCGATGCTGCGGTATCGCTGAGAGGTTTCAAGTATAACTAGAGGTTTATATTAGTATATTTAACTTGGTTGTTTCCTAAGCCATGATGGGCCGGGTCATAAGATACCCGAGGGGATAACTAAGTAATTTAAATATTTTGTGTCAGCGTGTTCACCAGTATGTATTGCTGACGTATTTTTATAACTATTTTACAGGTAATGGAGAATAGGTGTTTGGAAAAGAAGGGTAGCCGTTAGACGATCTGATGGCTCAATGGATGTTTTATAAATAAAATAATGTGAAAGATGGTTTTGTAATCCAAACACTTCTGTACAAATTAACGAGTGTTTTAAAGTCCCGTCTTTTAAATATAATAATATTTTATTAAAGTCTTCCGCTTTACAACCCTAAACTCTGATATATTTACAAAACAGGTACCAACGTTGGGTGTCACGCCCAGGCCCTGAGCCGGGGTGTGACAAGTGTTGGTATCAGAGCCATCGATCTTATCGAATTAGGTATATAAGTATACCTAAGCTTTGATCAGAGATAAGTTTTAATATTATTATATAAGGATAAGATAGGTTGGTATTCTTTCCTATCCCTTATCATTCTAATATTTTCTATCCCTTATCATTCTTATCCTCATAGATGTCGATATTCAAGAAGATGATAGAATCCTTTTACGAAGAAATGAGGCAAGCAGGCCATCCAGAACCCATCGTTCCTCCCGATGGTCAAAGTTATGAATACTATGCTAACTTCTTCAACCAGGACAGACCCCTCACACCAGTGGTCCCATATGGGAATCAACCCATTTACTTCCCTGGCACAGAGTAATTGCCAATCAACATTCCAAGTGATCCGCCATCCCTAGAGAATCATCCTTCCAATAATATGGAGATTGATGAGCAAACTAAGACCAATCCTAAGGATGGTACCCCAAGTTGGATGCAGATTTACTCTGACCCAAGAATCCCAGTCTACAACCCCACAGATTCTCCTCATTCTGTTTCAGGTCCATCAAGGAGACCCAAGATGAGAGTAATGCAACCGGAGACCATTCGGATTGAGGTGAATCAAAGTAATGTGGAAGTTGAACCAGAAGAAGACCCCGAGGAGGAAATTGAAGAGGAGACGGAAGAAGAACTAGAAGGAAGAGGTTCTAAAGGAGATGAGCATTGATGAGAGGAACCCTGAAGTGCAAAACCACCTAGGATGTGACTGTCCACCGAGTATGGGCTTCCAGCAACCGTTGTTTCACCTGACCCCTCATTATGATCCACAAGACCCGTATGTCCAAGTACTCACAGGTAGTTTTCCACCCTTCACAGGTGTCGTTCCAACCATCTCGGAACAAGCAGAGGAAATCAGGCAGCAAGAAGAGGCTGCAGAAGTTTTTCACAACATGCCAGTTGAATCCAGTCCACCACCGCAGTATCCAAGGAACCATTATGACATAGTCATGATGGGGTATCGTGATCCACCACCCCAGTATGGATATCTAAGTCTCATCTCTCAGTCCCAGGAAGAGCATTTAGATCGGGCACTGCATGAGACGGATGAATTGCGGAAAAAGTTGGCTACAGAGAGTAGCAAATGGAAGAAAGTGGAGAAGAAGTCACTACACAAGTGTAGTAAGTTGAAGAAGATAATCAAGAGATACATGAAGAATTGAAGATCTCGTTCTGTTGTGACCATACCGTTTGTTCCCTGTTCTGTTGTGGTTCTATCGTTTGTTCCTTGTTCCGTTGTTGTAGTATCGGTGGTTTCTAGAATAAGTCCGTAGTACTTGTGATGGTATCGTTGTTTCTAGAGTTCATGATAATAGGAGTTGCCATAATGTACTCCTGTTTGTGAGATAAATAAAAACTTTTAAGTAATGAGTCAATTTTCTTATAATTTCAGAATGTCGAAACAAAGTAATCCTTCCCAAAATAAGGAAGCTTCGATGCTAAAAGCAACCAATCGAAAACTGAGCCTGCTCAAGAAAACCATGAGCAGTTGATAACCAAAATGCAAGAAATGATCAATGCCATGAATACCTTATTACCCACCTTAAAAGAGAAATCCGTCCACCAAAGTGAAAATCAACAACCCAGCAAGTCTGTCAAATCCAAATCCCGACCTAATCCTACCCCTCAAGACGAAGGAAGTGATCAGGGATCAACTAATGGTGGAAAGATCCACCAAACCTTTAAGAAGAAGTTACGAATTGAAGGTTGTTTGTTCAAAGATTTCAAAAATTGTGGGCCAAAAGAATTTTATGGCGACACGGGTGCGATAGCCGCCATAATATGGCTCGAAGAGATGGAATCAATTGTTACTATAAGCAAATGTACTAAGGAGGAAAAGATTCAGTACTCGGCACAGATGTTTAAAGGAGAAGCCTTAGAGTGGTGGAATACTCTGTTGATGGCAAGAGGAAGAAGAACCATGTATCAGTTGACATGGGAAGAGTTTAAAGGTCTGGTTGTGCAGAAGTATTGTCCGATGCATGAGACTAATTTAGTCCAAACCAAGTTTTTGAATCACAAAGTAGTTGGGACCAATCTGAGAGAATACAATACCAAGTTCTAAGAATATTGTAGGCTTGTGCCACAGTTGGTAACACCCGAATCAAACAAGGTAACCCGCTACATATGGGGTTTACCGAGAGAGATAAGAGACATGGTGAGGTCTCATTTGCCATAGACAGCTGAATTCGCTATGGAGCTTGCTGGTTATTTGATGAACGGTTTGATCCGCAACAAAGAGGAAGACAAGAAGGAATATTCAACAAATGACAAGAAGGGAAAAGGAAATAATCATTTTAAAGGAAAATATGTGGATAGGAGGAGAGGTGGTTTCAATTCCAACTACCCATTGTGCAAGATTTGTAAGAAGTATCATATGGGTCGATGCCGATTTGTAGTATCTTCATCCATCATTTGTGATACATGCAAAAAGCCAGGACATGCCACTGCTAATTGTTGGAAGAACAAGATGACTTGCTTCAATTGCAAGGAAATGGGGCATCTTAGTTTTGAATGTCCTAAGAAGAATGTTGCTGGGAGTGGCGGTATTGGAGGTGCTGGGGGAAGCGGCACCAAGAATGAAGGAAAGAAGGGAAATGCACGAGTCTTTGTACTTGACACCCAGAAGGCTGCCAACATACCGGAAACCATCACCGGTACGTTCTTAGTCAATGAAGTTTACGAAAGAGTTTTATTTGATTCTGGTGCAAATCAAAGTTTTATAGATTATAAATTTTGTAGTCTATTAAACGAACCTTTAAAGAAATTAAATAAAACTATAAACGTTGAGACGGCCAGTGGTGAGATAGTTAAAATTTCCGAGACCTTAGAAAATGGAAAGATCTTATTAGCAGGCTACGTCATACATATACAATTACTACCCATGACATTAATAGGTTTTGATATAGTTCTAGGTATGGAATGGTTATCCGACAACCATGCTCATATCATTTGCAATAAGAAAACCATAGAACTTCAAGCCCCTGACAAGCGAATAATTCAAATCGCGGGCGACAAAGATGCTGGTCATGTTAGCATAATCTCTATGATGAAAGCTAACAAATGCTTAAACCAAGGATGTTTAGAATTTATGGCTTATGTAACGGAAGAATCAAAACCGAAGGAAATCAAAGATGTGTCCATAGTATCCGAATTTTCTGATGTCTTTCCGGATGAACTTCCAGGAATCCCACCCAATCGAGAAGTCGAATTCAGAATAGACTTAATGCCGGGAACAGCTCCAATAGCCAAATCCCCCTATCGTTTGTCTCCGACGGAAATGAAGGAATTAAAGAAAAAACTGGATGAGTTGTTAGAGAAAGGGTTTATTCGTCCAAGTTCATCACCTTGGGGAGCTCCGATTTTATTCGTCAAGAAGAAAGATGGTTCCATGAGAATGTATCGATTACAGAGCCTTGAACAAATTAACTATTAAGAATCGATATCCGCTACCTAGAATTGACAACCTATTCGATCAATTGCAAGGAGCAAGTTTTTGTTTTCAAAAATAGACTTACGTTTTGGTTACCATCAGTTGAAAGTTTAAGAAGAAGATATTCCGAAAATGGCGTTTAGAACAAGGTACGGACATTATGAGTTCACTGTAATGCCATTTGGACTCACTAATTCCCCAGCCGTTGTTATGGATTTGATGAATAGAGTTTCTAAGCCTTATTTAGATAAATTTGTAATCGTATTCATCGACGATATACTTATTGATTCTAAATCGGAAGAAGATCACAAAGTTCAACTTAGAATCTTGCTTGAGATACTCCGAAACGAGAAATTGTATGCCAAATTTTCCAAGTGCAAATTCTGGCTGCATGAAGTACAATTACTTGGCCACGTTATCAACGCAAATGGAATTCAAGTGGACTCCGCAAAGATTGAATCAATAGCTAAATGGGAGATTCCTAGATCGCCAACCGAGGTCCGAAGTGTCCTGGGTTTGGCTGGATATTATAGAAGATTCATCGAGAATTTCTCCCGTATAGTAGTTCCCTTAACTTCATTAACCCGAAAGAATGTTAAGTATGAATGGGGAACCAAGCAACAAGAAGCATTTGAATTACTTAAACAAAAGCTTACAAATGCATCAATACTGGCCTTGCCAGAGGGTACAGAGGATTTCGTTGTGTTTAGTGACACATCTCATTCCGGTTTGGGTTGCGTACCAATGTAAAGAAAGAAAGTAGTAGCTTATGTTTCCCGTCAATTGAAAGTGAACGAAAAGAATTGTACGACTCATGATCTAGAGTTGGGTGCCATAATCTTTGCCTTAAAGTTATGGAGACACTATCTCTATGGAGTCAAGTTTATCATGTACATTGATCATAAGAGCTTAAAGCATATATTTGATCAGAAGGAACTTAACATGCGTCAAAAAGATGGATGGAAACTTTAAACAATTACGATTGTGAAATCATCTATCACGAAGGAAAAGCAAATGTTGTAGCTGACGCATTGAGCCGAAAAGAACACGAGAAACCCAAAAGGGTTCGAGCTTTGAGATTAGAACTACAAATAGATATAATCGAACAAATCAAGAAAGCTCAGAAACAAGCAATTGAAGAAAACCAAATCTCCGAAGAAAAGCGTAACGGCACCATTGATTCTGTAGTAAAAGGAGATGACGACATACTCAGACTTGGAAACCGAATCTGGGTACCGATTGTTGATGATTTACGCAAAAGGATCATGAGAGAAGCTCATAAATCAAAGTACATGATGCATCCCGGTAGTGATAAAATGTATCAATATCTTAAGCCAAACTACTGGTGGAATGGGATGAAGAGAGATATTGCTTTATATGTTTCAAAATGGTTATGTTTACAAGTTAAAAGCAAAACTTCAAAAGCCTTCAGGTTTGCTTCAAGAACCTGAACTTCCTGTATGGAAATGGGAGATGATAACAATGGATTTCATTACTAAACTCCCTAAGACTACTCGACAACACAATGCTATTTGGGTAATCGTTGATAGGTTAACTAAATCCGCTCATTTCTTACCTATCAATGAATCCTATTCTATGGATAGATTGGCACGAATTTACGTGAACAACATCGTAGCATTACATGGTGTGCCATTATCTATCATATCTGACTGAGATAGTAGATTTACGTCTCATTTCTGGAATAGTTTCCAGCAAGCATTAAGAACTAAGTTGAATCTCAGCACTGCTTATCATCCTCAAACTGATGGGCAGAGCGAAAGAACAATTCAAACGCTTGAGGACATGCTTTGAGCTTGTGTGATCGATTTTGGTGGATGTTGGGACGATCACCTGCCTCTAATGGAATTCTCGTATAATAACAGTTATCACACAAGTATTCAAGCCGCACCGTTTGAAGCTTTGTATGGGCGAAAATGTAGAACACCTGTATGTTGGTCCGAAACAGGAGATAATCTAATATCTGGACCCGAAGTAGTCCAAGAAACCACGGATAAAGTATTACAAATCCGTGAATGACTTAAGACGGCAAGAGATCGACAAAAGAGCTATGCAGACGTCCGCCGTAAGCCGTTGGAATTTCAAGTAGGCGATAAAGTATTACAAAAAGTATCACCATGGAAAGGAGTTGTACGATTCGACAAGAAAGGAAAGTTAAGTCCACGTTTCGTAGGACCATTTGAAGTAATAGAACAAATCGGTACTGTTGGTTATCGCTTATGATTGCCAGAAGAGATGAAAGGAATACACGATGTATTTCACGTCTCTAACTTACGTAAATGTCTGGCTGACGAAACTTTAGCCATGCCCTTAAAGGATGTCGAAGTCAATGAAAATCTAAAATTTGTAGAACAACCCCTACAAGTTGAAGATTTTTCAAGTCAAGCAACTTAAATGTCGAAGGCTATAATTAGTCAAGATACGATGGAATTCTCGAAGAGGATCCGAGTTTACTTGGGAGTTAGAGTCAGAGATGAGAAGGAAATACCCGCATCTGTTCTAAGCGAATCTCGAGGACAAGATTCATTCTAAGTTGGGGAGGATGTAACATCATGAAAATTTTGGACAATTTTTGACAAATAATAAAGTTGAGGGACTAAAAATATTCATGGTATAATTAATGGGCAAAATAAGATAAAAGAATAAAGACCTTGGTGAAACGTGGCAAGCCTACGCGGCGACTCAGCGAAGCTAGTGCACCTTCGCGACACACGAAGATGCAGGAAAAATTCTATAAATAGGCCGGCCATGGGGGTGGTCCTCACTCATCCAACATACTCCAAATCACATACTTAACCTCGATAAGTGTGCCACGACCCCGATATGGCGATATCCCGACAAGTTTTACCTCGAAATGTTTGCCATAACTCTACCTAGTTACTCTCTTGACCTGCCTCCAAATAGAAGTGTGGTTCAAGTAGAGTATAAGCATTTCGAGTAATAAGCCATTCAAGGTAGGGGTTCTGCCTGATTATTATATTATAAATGGCTTAGACCCTAGTCAGGGATATAGCATGTACCTTGATTTTATAAAAGTGGAAATAAGATTCCATAAAGTCGAGATTATAGATAAAAATAATACTTCTTTATTATATATAAAGATTTTATAATAAAAGAAAGTTGAAATATATGTTTCTTCACGAAGAAGAAACAAAGGTTTATAAGTGATTAACAAGAAAGGATTAGAGATCCTTATATTTATAAAGAGATAAAATGTCAAGGTAAATGTTATGCAATCGGACTAAAGGTCTGAAGCTAGATCGTTGATCTAGTACTTATAAAATATTATTCTCGTACTATAGGTCCGAGGTAACGAGACAAATTGGTGAGAAACACCAACCAAGAAGAAAGGTGAATACGTCCAACTTTTTATAAAACAAGTCTTGAATGTTTGCATGGGATTAAATCTCTAAAACTTTATAAACAAAAGTAATGCTGGCCCTCAGGCTATTGTATACATTTGTCTGGATCCTTACATATGTGGGTAGATGATGGGCACACCGCACCACACTTGCTAATACCTCCGCCACGTTGGGCCGGACCTAAGTAATGTCCGAGAGGGGATTATCTCGTGTATATTGAATAGTTGCTAAGACCTCGATGCTGCGGTATCGCTGAGAGGTTTCAAGTATAACTGGAGGTTTATAATAGTATATTTAACTTGGTTGTTTCCTAAGCCACGATGGGCCGGGTCATAAGATACCCGAGGGGATAACTAAGTATTTTAAATGTTTTGTGTCAGTGTTCACCAGCATGTGTTGCTGACGTATTTTTATAACTATTTTACATGTAATGGATAATAGGTGTTTGGAGAAGAAGATCTGATGGCTCAATGGATGTTTTAATAAATAAAATAATGTGAAACATGGTTTTGTAATCCAAACACTTCTGTACAAATTAACGGGTGTTTTAAAGTCCCGTCTTTTAAATATAATAATATTTTATTAAAGTCTTCCGCTTAACAACCCTAAACTCTGATATATTTACAAAACAGGTACCAACGTTGGGTGTCACGCCCAGGCCCTGAGCCGGGGTGTGACATAGGGCCTAGACATGTGACCAATATATCAGAGTTATGGGTTATTTTTAACAGAAGACTTGATTTATTATAAATTATTTATTTATTTTTATAAACTTTTTAGATGAATATCCAAATGTTTGATTTATAAAGTTTTGGTAAACCTGTTCATATTATTTAAAAAAAAAATTGAGCCATCTCCATCTAGCGAGCTTCTATCTCCATGAGTGACTCAAATCCTTGCTACCTGTATAATATTTGTTTTCCTGAAATGTTGGGAAAAATACGTCAGCTATATGCTGCTGAACACGCTGACACAAAACATTTAAGTACTTAGTTATCCCCTCGGGTATCTTATGACCCGGCCCATCGTGGCTTAGGAAATAACCAAGTCAAATTTACTATTATAAACATCCAGTTCTACTTGAAACCGCTCAGCGATACCGCAACATCGAGGACTTTGCAACTAACAATACATATGAGAAAATCCCCTCTCGGACATTACTTAGGTCCGGCCCAACGTGACGGAGGCATTAGCAAGTGTGGTGCAGTGTGCCCACCGTTTAAGGGCCAGCGATTACCTTTGTTTGTAAAGTTTTAGGGATATATAATCCCATGTAAACATTCAAAGACTTGTTTTATGAAAGTTATAAAAGTTGGACGTATTCACCTTTCTTCTTGTTCGGTTTTTCTTCACAGATTTGTATTGTCTTGTTACCTCGGACCTATAGTACGAGAATAACGTTTTTATAAATACTAGATCAATGACCTAGCTTTAGACCTTTAGTTTGTTTGCATAACCTTTACCTTGACATTTATCTCTTTAAAATATAAGGACCTCTAGTCCTTTATTTTGTTAATCATTTATAAACTACGTTTCTTCTTCAAGAAGAAATGTATATTTCAAATTTCCTTTATCATAAGAAATATTTATAAAAATCTTTATATATAATAAAGAAATATTATTTCATCTATAATCTTGACTTATAAAATCTATTTTCTTACTTTATATGATAAGATACGGGCTATATACCCGACTAGGGTCTAAGCCATTTATAATATAATAATCGGGCCGAACCCCTACCTTGTATGACTCGTTATACGAAATGCCTAAGCTTTACTCGGGCAGTACTCTTACTTGATGGTGGAAAGTCAAGAGAGTAACTATGTAGAATTCTAGCACGCACTTCGAGACCAAAAACATCGGAAAATTAGCATATCGGGGTTGTGGCACGAATACCGAGGTTGTGTGTGTGGGATTGAGGTGTGAGGGATGAATGAGAGATCCCCCATGGCTGCCCATATATAGGCAAAAAGCCGCAACTTTGCGTTGCGCGAAGTTCAGCTTCGTGTCGCACGAATATGTAGTAGGCTCGGTGAGTCGCCAAGTAGGTTTGCCACGTGTCACCTCGGCCCACCACGTGTCACCTCGTGGTGACACGTGTCTCGTGACGTCTCGCCACGTGTCGTTCAACGGTGACGTTACTACTTCGCGTCGCACGAAGATGCAAGACCCAAATCCTTCGCGTGGCGCGAAGATGCAAAACTTCAAATCTGTCCTTTTTTTTGGTCCCTGATCTTTTGGTAACTTGTCACGCTTCAAAGGATCCTCATCTGCCATGTGTTGCTATCTGGCTGATTACTTCGGAGTTAAGCGACGGACTTTCAACAACAGAGACATCGATTCGTTGCCCTTGTTATTTCCAGCAGGCCGTTGGGAGTGGGATATATTTTGAAATACCACCACCTTTGTAAATTATCGCCACTATCTATTTGCTTTGTTATTATAATTTTATTCTTGAATTCTTAAAAGACATACAAATATGTCTTTCATTCCTTAACATCTATTTATATGGTTTAATAGTGGTTCTTTGTTATTATAATTTTGAAATACCACCACCTTTGTAAATTATCGCCACTATCTATTTGCTTTGTTATTATAATTTTATTCTTGAATTCTTAAAAGACATACAAATATGTCTTTCATTCCTTAACATCTATTTGTTATTATAATTTTATTCTTGAATTCTTAAAAGACATACAAATACGTCCTGTTTGTGGTGCGCGCATATAATGTATATATGTGTGAACCCTCGGGTGGGCAAAAGTAAAAGTGCACTAATTTTGACGTTATTTTACTAATCTCGTGAAAATAACGTTAAAAGTGGCGGAAGGTTAATCAGGCATCATGTGGTGGCGTTGATAGCCGAAAGACAAGGGCACATGCACCAATCAGCCGGTGTCCCTGATGATTGAGTGCTATGTACCTTATGTCCAAGGCTTGATGCAAAACTACTATCGAGCCGGGGGTCTCACCGGAAGCAGCCTCTCTATCCCTATGGGATAGAGGTAAGGCTGTCTACATCTTACCCTCCTTAGACCTTACCATAGCATTGCTATTGGTGGGATATACTGAGTACGATGATGATGATGATGATGATGATGATGATGATGAATAGTGGTTCTTTGATCAACAAAGAAACAGATGTCAACAAATAAAATTTGGTGTTATCTCCTTGCGATCACAAACAAACAGATGTTGATTAATTTGCTTTAGGTGGCCTTTCAAAACAAACGTGGCATGATATATAAGATTTGTGTGTTTGACGACTATCATACCTACATATATTATTATAATTTATATTAAGATACTATTTTATGCTAATATAACAATCTTTTATATAACTGGTTTAAGCGATATGTAAGCTTCTAAAAGTAATCTCGGTATATACTAAAAACGTGGCATATAAATTGGAAGCACGAGCGGCGCGGTTAGTTCATATTTAAGAATTTTAAAGCTATAATCATCTTAATGCATATAATTCGTTGTTGTCAATATAGATATAATTCTTTGCTGTATATATAGATGCCATCTATATGCATGCATATTATATAACTTTCTTTTATTAGTTTTATTTTAGTGTCTTTAATCATAATATTGATAATTTTAAACTTTCGTTTAGTCTCACAACTCAACTATTGTTTTCTTATTTTAGTGAACTCTCGAGTAATATTATTTTGTATCTAGATAAAAATATTTATACGACCATAGCATGTATATGCACCAATTTATGTCGGTTATTACCTTTTAGGCTTGCAACTTATAAAAATTTGACATTTTTCGCACGAACTTTAGCGGGTGTTACATTACGTAAGTGCACAATAATAACGGGAACCTATATAGGTGGTGGTGTTACGTAAGTGCACAATAATAACGGGAACCTATATAGGTGGTGGTGTGATAGTTTTGTACGATATCCCGACCCTATAATTGAAATAATTGCTAGTATATTATCCGTAATTAATTAGGATCCATTGTATTATATGATGGAGATTAAGGAGATGAGAAAATCATTCTTAGCATGTCTTTTATTCCCTAACACCCAACATATAACACCCTGGCTTAAGCGGAAACGCCCGAGTGTGACGTACAGATTGTTCAAAACACATGTGAAATTATTAAGTGACAATATTATCATTAATTCATTCAGACTTCAAATACACAAGTTCAAAACAAATAAATATATTCAATAAAAGAAAAATTGAATCAACTTGTCCATTTATTTAAAATATCCTAAGTTTAGTGTCTTCATCATGGCATCATCCTCTAATAATGGTACATCTAGTATATATATAAAATAATGTCAACTAACTGAATAGTTTGTGAGTTCACACAGTTTGATATAAATACATAAAAATCATACAATTTCATGAATAGTTTGTGAGTTCACACATATGTATCCTTTCTAATTGGTAACAACCAACGTACTCGGATAATCGCGCAAGGTCATTTCCAGTTGGTAAAAACCAACGTACTCGGATAATGAGGCCATTTTTCACTCATAACAAAATGGTCCTGAGCGCAAAGGGGGGCGCATAATAATACTTATTGAGACTACCACGTGCAAGTAAGTTCAAGCAAGTAATCAAGTAAATACACAAGTCTATATAATGAATTGCAGTTGTAAATGAAATAGTAAAAGCTTGAGTTAGTAGGATACATATGCTACCCCAAAAAATGTAAAAGAATTAAAAAAGGGGTATGAGAAACTCACATTAAAATCGAAGATAAACTTGAAATATAAATAGAACGCACGTTACAGAACCTGAAACGATTGAACTTCATGAACTATATTTAAAACAAAAACAAAATCTAACTAACGGGATTGTAAAAGTTAAATTAATTTGGTTAATGGGATATTGCACTATTTTAACGTTATTTAAGGCATTTGGTATTATAATATTGTTTGTTTTAACTTTATGAAATTTTAAATATTTTATTATTATTAACACTAATACGAGAATTATAACATTTTTTGAACGCGAATTTTAATGGTTAATTTATCTCGAAAATTATCAATTTAGCGTATAATAAGGTTAACGAATTAGGATTATAAAGTTAACGAAAAAGAATTATAAAATAATATTAACGTTTATACTATTTAAATATTATTTATTTCAACAATAAATTATTCTTAATATGGGAATTTAATTATATTTACGAAGTACGAATTTTGACTAGATTTTATCTTGAAAACGGAAATAACCATTAATGGGTTTTACGAAACGTTACAAGTATGAAAAAGTTGGGTTTTTGAATGAAAATGGTAAAACTAAATTATAATAAATTTATTGAACTTAAAAAGATTTTATCAGATTTTTAATAATTTATTTTGACTTTAATATAAAAAGAGTAATATTTAAAAAGAAATATATCAAAAAATGTCATGACCCGGGTCCTCTAAGTTACACATATATGACTTAACCATTGTACTAGCTAATCTTTTGGTTTTAGGAAGGAAGCAGAAAATATTTATATTCAAGCTTATGCTCATCATTATTTAACAAAACCCTAGATCTATAATCTGTCAATTCGTTCCATGTTTGTCCAAATTAGTTTAGGAGTTTTGTTTATCGGCTAAAAACTAATCAAAAGCATATAACAATTACTCGTAATGGTGACGGAATGATGGTGAACCATAGTTGGCCGAAGATGAACTTTGACAGATTAATTAAGCATTATAGAGAGTGTTTTAGGTGAAAAGGATGATTGGGAAGAGTTTATATTGATGTTAGGAGTCTATTTATACTATCATTGGAACGCTTTAGCATAAATGATCATTATTGGGTGTAACATAGATTCCGGCCGTTTGGTTAAAATTACACACGGATTAAGCCGTTTCAACGCGTTAATAATAATGATAATTGCTCTATGTTAAGGTCCTTGGTCGTTACAAGTCGTTAATTGTGTTAACATACATGTTTAACGGGATATTATGTGTTATCGGCGCCGCTGCCGTCGCCGGAAGATGGCCGGAATTGGGTCATCGGAAAAACGTATGGGACTGGGAGGGAAGGGCTAGGTTTATTTTAATATTAATATAATTTAAATGAATTTACACAATCAGTCCCTCAACTTTGAAGTTCTGTTAAAACAGAAATTAAAATATAATCACATTATTAACCCTTCATGTTTCAAGATATCTTTAAATCAAAGTTAAAGTATAAATACAAATTAATCCTCGAACTTTGAAATGTTATATAAATGTACTAAAAGTTTATAAAACTTGGATATTTTGCATGTTATATCCGCATAGTTCACAACTCGATTTAATAAAACTTTAAACAAAAACGTTAACCCCAGAATTTCGTTTATTGAACCAAATGAATAGAAAACGAACGAACAATAATCGTAAATCATGGTGAACATTATATTAACGATGAACATTAAACTTAAATAAATTGAAATGACGAAACGAGTTGATTTAACGAACGCGCATACAAATCTAAATGCAAATAAAAATGACGAATACGTACAACGAAACTTGTGATATATATATGTATATATATACATATATATATATATGGGTGTGTGTGTGTTTATATATATATATTAATAAAAAAACCGAGAATTTGAAATGAGTCGGGTTTTCGGGTTTGGAAAGTAACGAATGTTATACAACATCAAACTGCTCAAGAATTCTAGGTTTCCATTCATTAGTTTTTAACATACAATAAAATGCTCGAGCCTTATATGTTTCCTACTATCCGGCCCTTAATTTTTAACAAACAACAAAACGCTCAAGCATTATAGGTTTCCCACTATGTGATGGTAACCAGGTTTCTTTGACATCAATCAATCTCTACTAATTATCAATAATTTTTAATTGAGTGACATACTAATAAAGACACTTTATGTAACACAAAGTGTACATCTTTTAGCATCGAATTATCCTCATATTTAATTAAAACTTCATGCAAATTCATTGTATTTGATACTTATTTGTGTTATTTGTGATATTTTTGCAGGTCCGGGCGCTTGCCCAACGAAGAAATAACGAAAAGATGGCGTTTTTAGGACAAAAATCCAGAATTTGCCAGATGTGCACAACCATGCCAAGCAAGTGCACGACCATGCCGAGCCAAGATGACCCTGCACTAGCAGTGCCAAGTGAAAAATGTTCCGGCACGATGTGCTTGTTGCCGGGCACAACTGTGCACCCCGAGAAGATTGAGCCAGTGCATGCCGATGCACTAGCTTGTGCCGAGCCAAGACGTGCATGACTGTGCACATGACCGAGAACAAGCAGATCATGCACAATGATGCATCCGACAGTGCCGGCCGTGCACGACTTGCCAAACACTCAGAGCAACTGCAAATCTGGTCGGCAGAAAGTAAAGAATTGACTTACTAAATCGGTGCACGACCATGCACTTCATCTATACAGCTTATAAACATTCATTTCTCTTCATTTGTGGAGTGTGGAGCCTTGGTGATTCTCTCTCAATCTTTGCAGAATTTTTAGTGTGTTTCCGTGAGAGTTTAAAGGCTTCCACCATCCTCAAGATCCATCATTCCAATCTTCAATCTTTGTTTGATCTTAGTTTGCATTTCCTTGTTCTTGAACATGTTTTGTAAGCTTATTTCTAGTTTGATTGTAGTTGTATTAAGCCTTATGGGCTAATTACTTTTGCTATATCGACAATGTTGAAACTCTTGCTAATGCGATATATTATCTATGCATGATTTTGGTAAATTAGTTTCTTTCAAGATTATGGTTGAATTTATGAGTTGATATTGGTGGTTTTCTTGCTTGTTAGAGTTTCATAACCTTGTTAGTTTTACAAAGGTTTAGGCATTTGTGTTGGAAAACTATGTTATAGATTTTTGTTTGTAAACTTTGAATGTTCATGCTTTCTTTGTTTACATTTCTATGTTAGGAATGACTAGTAAAGATTAACTTGGTTTTAATATTGTTAATGAGCATGGAACCTAACACTTGATATCGGAAAATTGATGAGTGTTTGATGTGCTAAAGGTAGTTATTAATTTATTAACAAAATAAACGCTAATCTAGACACTAAGTAATAAATTCTAGACTCTTAACTAAACTAAAACTACTAACCGGCAAGTGAACCGGTCGAATTTAGTACAGCTAAGTAAGTCCGGATATCGAACCCACGAGACTCTTTTAATTACGTAAACTAGTTAAATTAGACTCAACTACAGACACGACTATTTATTTATTATTTGTTTAAGGGGGGTTTTACTAATAAACTAATTTAAACTAATTAAGAAAACTAAAGACGACTAAACTTAGAACTTGGACTTAATTCAGATGATGATGAGATAACTACCTAGGCTAGAATCCCCTAAATTTCAGTTGTTAATTAATCGGGAAAATATTTAGTTATGGTCTGGGATCATAAAATAGACACTTAAGAGAAAACCCGAACATGACCTCTGACACTTCTCAAGAGACACCTATAGGTTTCTAATAAGTTTTAACGCACACCAGTATTAAAAATCAAGTTTCCTTACGGTCACCTAATTAATTATGACTTAGTTCATTTATACGAAATCCTACCTTACAGCACGGAAATCAAAGGAAATTTAATATATTTAATTGATTCAATAGACAATAATAAATAATCAAACCTAGACGGACTCCTTAGAAGAACTAAGTCTAGCAAGATAAATAATAAAGATCTATCAATAACCTAGCACTTTACATATTTTAGGTTAGCAGCACACTTAGGTTTATTTAATTAATAATTATTATTCCTATGATATTATTGCAAGTCAATCATAAAATAATCAAGAACACAAAGTAATTAACCTAATAGCAACCTATCATAATGACAAACAATAATCAAGGCAACTATGGAATAATAACAATCAATCAAACAATCCTAAGCATCCATATGCATCAATTTAATATAACTAAACCTTTTACTAAATCATAAAACCATAACGATAAATAAATCCCAAATCAAAACACAACGTCAAAATAGGTTCATCATAAGCCTAGGCAGTCTATAATGTTTAGTCTATCGTTATAAAATCAAACAAAACAAACTTAAAGAAAATCATGGTGAAAAATAAATAAGAACGGAAGATTAAAGGCGATATAACCCGGAGTCTTCGTCCTTGAATAATAAGCACTTCGCCGACTGATTCGTAGCCTTCAAATCCTCAGAAATATCCTTTCTTGAGCTTCCAAATTCGTCCAAAATGACCAACGTATTCAGGTTATCTTTAAGGTTGAGTTTAGGGGTGTTTAAATAGGAAAATAAAAGATCCAAACCCACAAAACGGAAAATTCTGGAAGCTTCTCATCCCAAAGCGCCGCGTGGTGGGCACCCTCCTCTTAGCCGCTTGGCGCTCCGGCAAGGGGGAGGGGTGACCCGGTCTGGTCTGGTCCGGTTCACTCCTGGTTCGGTCCGGTTCGTTTCCTGATGCTCCAGTTCGCCGATTTAGCTCATTTTTTTTTATCGTTTTTCGCCTTCTTTAACCACGAACAAGTCCCGGAACCTAGATTATTCAAATGTGTTAGTAGTATACAAATCCTAACAAACACCGAACATAAACTAATAAAATATTATATAAAAGGTACACGGGATTCATGTATATTAAGCATTATATCAGTGTTGTTATGATTCTTAACTTGGTGATGACTTGCTAGTTAAAGTTTCATAAGCTGATATTGATTTCATGTGTTTGGCTAGTTTAGTGTATTTTGTTAGAATGTTTGTTCATACTAGCTTTCCTTTGACTATGATTATGAGACTTTGTTGTTTTCACAAACAAGTTAGTCTATGTTTACCTCTTGACTGAAACCATCTTGATTATTATTTGTTAGTATTAAGTTACTTGATTGTAATCTAGTATTTATGTTTAGATTCATGACGTTTTACCATATCATTGCTATTTTATCATGTTAGTAGAGTGAATTCATGCCTAGGTAGTTTGTTGGATTGATTGTTTTCTTGCATTTTTATTTGCTTTGTGTTCATTGTATGCTAGTTTAGTTAATTAAAATTCAATTTGAGATGTACTTGTTTGGTTAGTCATTTACAAAGATTTAGTACTAGAAAGTTGCCGTGTTTATGGATTGATACTCGGTTCTCCGACACTTTATTACAAACGATAGGTACACTTGTCTTTCGTGTATGGTTTAATTGCCGGTGAAAACCTATTTTAAAACCCGATTTGTATGAAACTTTTATTCAAATTTTTATATATATTCACACATGCTAATACTTCTCTAAGACCCCTTGCTATGGGCGCCATTTTGGGGTGCGGTAGGCGTCGTACGCCGCCGCAGGGCGCGATGAGTGGTGGGCCCTCCTAGTATTAAATCTAACACAAATAAACCAAACCCAGTTCAGATTAAAGCTAATTAACAAAGAATCATCATAAAAACAAAACGTGAACGAATCTTGAGCAATCTTGGAATTAAACATCAAAATTGATTGAAATTGGAAGTGGGTTTGGTTTGAAATGCAAGATTTGAGAGTGAATTGAAGAAATAATGGTGAGAATTAAGATATACCTGTATAGAATTTGAGGGGTTTGATCATGTGTATGAAAAAGGAAGAAGAAGAAGTTGGGGCGGTTTTCGCTGAATATGGAGAGAGATGGTTGGGGTGGGGGGATTTAAGTTGAGTCGGGTCGGGTCGGATGGATGGGTTGGAGTTAGGAATTGTTTTATGAGAAAAAAAAGAAGAAGAAAAAAGGTTGTGCTTCGATGCCCCTCACCATAAAAAGGCATTATAGGTTGGAGCTTTGATGCTCCCCACTATAGAGAATAACCTAATCATCGAATAAATATTTTACTTTACAACTGTATTGGCTTTCTAAGGCTTAATTTTTAATATTAGCTTTTGAATAATAAACATTGTTTCTATATGCAGTTTCTCGATGGCGCCCATTCAATTGTTGGGTCAACTATAGGAACGTACACTTTCATGGTTTTCCATTTTAAAGTCTTGTAGTTAAAGTCAACAAAAGAGGTTTCATTTTAATATTAACATATAAATAATTTACTAAGAAATGTCAATTTGATCTTCGATTTTAATAACTTAACATATAAAGGTGATATTTGTAGGTCAAACATTAGACACTAAACGTTTATTTTAATCAGGGTTTGTTTAATTCGTGACTTAAGAACATACGTTAAGATCATTTAATATGTTTTAATTAATTTTTAATCTTTTTTATACTAATTGTTAAAGAGCCATTTATTGGTTACAAGTGGTTGGGGTCTTGGTTAGCGCAGCCTTTACATACTTTGAAGGAACAACTTATATACAGAACATTAAACAAGTGATAGATATATTTAGAGAGGCCTTTGTAGCGTGCAATTGCATTTAACTGTTTATATTTATGTGTACGAAGAATCAGTAACGGATTCAAGAATTATTTTCACAGGAGTTAGAAAATTTTTTAATTGACTATCTCTATACACAAATTTTTTCGATTCCGATTCAGCGGTTTGGATTAGGTAATCTATATAATTATTTTGTCCCGATGGCCATTCCACTAGGGTCGAATCAGATTGGGTCATCTAAAAAAACATAATCAAACAAAATTGCATATAACGAAATAAAAGTACGTAAAACTTCATTAGTCATTAGAAATGCATAACTAAAATACTATTTAGATAATATATTTAAAGTTTTTCTCTACGGGTTTTCATTTTTTGAAATCTAAACAAAACATCATTTACTTTGATATCTTACTACACCATTAAAGCAAATCAAGGTATCCATATGTCATTTTTCTAGAATATTCACATCTGCTTCCAACTCATCCATTTTTCATTTATATAATGCCACGGCTAATTACTAATTACTTTTAATCTAAATTCCATGTAATCTCTCTATCAGACACGTGTCCGCTTTATACTTTTTTAACCCGATATTTCTCCATATTGCATTGAGCCGCTCATTATTTCGTAACCCTAAATCTCAAATCGTTATCTTTCTCCCATCTATCTTAATCGTTATCTAATTTATCCCATCTATCTCAATCGTTATCTTCATCGGATGTGAACCGTGATACGGATTCGTACAAGTGTAAGCTAGGAATCCTAGCTAGATAATCCTTCCCCGTAATCGACAACGAGAGAAGCCGGCGATTAAGGTTCCAATCGGCCGAAAAAAATGAATAAAATTCTTTAAACTTCAAAATCTGAATTGCTTTCCAACCGATCAAAAGATTAAATAACAAAAGTCCAACATACTAGGAAACAAGATAAACAACATGTTCAAATTTTAAACAAACAAAAATAAAAATAAACAAGATAAATAAAATGCATGCATCGGCTGGATCCAAGTCTTGGGCCGGCCCGACATCCTTTAGCCACTTTCTTCCTCTCCAACACTATCTCGGGCCTCCTCGCTATCGGGCTTTATGTTGTGGGACGGATCCGTATCATCCTCCCCCTCTAAAAAACAACTCGCCTGCGAGTCGTCCACATCGTCTCCCTCAAAAGGCGTCAGATCGGCTACATTAAAGGTTGCGGAGACGTTGTAATGACCCGGAAGCTCAATCTTGTACGCGTTGTCATTGATTCGTCTTAGCACACGAAAAGGACCATCTTCTCTCGGGTTTAACTTGCCATGCCTGCCGGGAGGAAATCTGTCTTTCCGCAGAAATATCCACACCAAGTCGCCCTCTTGAAAAACTTTTTTCTTTCGGTGCTTGTTCGCTTTTTGTTGATATTGTAAATTATGAGCCACAATTTGACCGCGCACCTGTTCATGTATTGCTTTGATTTGTTTTGCTTGGTCTTCCCCCTCGGCACTAAAGTGTTCCACATCAAGTTGGGGCACAAGGTCCAAAGGTGTAAAAGGTTGTCTCCCATAGACGATGAAAAACGGACTTCGACCCGTCGAACTGTTATTTGACCGATTGTAAGCAAACTCCGCCTGAGGGAGGACTAAGTCCCACTGTTTCGGGTGATCACCAACCAAACTCCTTAAAAGATTTCCCAAACTTCTATTTGTGACTTCAGTTTGGCCATCCGTCTGCGGGTGATGTGAACTGCTAAATTGTAATTTTGCCCCGAGACGTTTCCACAAAGTTCTCCAAAAATGGCTTACAAATTTGACGTCTCTATCTGACGTGATTGATTTAGGCACGCCATGCAAACGAACAACTTCCGCAAAATACAAACGTGCCACCTGTGAGGCGTCATAAGTCTTAACACACGATATAAAATGAGCCATTTTGGAAAAACGGTCAACCACCACCATAATGGAGTCCTTTTTCTGTTGGGTAAGCGGTAAACCCAAAACGAAATCAAGACTAATATCTTCCCACGGGCGCTCTGGAACCGGTAACGGAGTGTATAGCCCCTGGTTGTTATGTCTCACTTTTGCGAGATGACAAATCCGGCATCGTTTGACTACTGTGGCAACATCCTTAGTTAGCTTTGGCCAAAAAAATCGTTCTTTTACAAGCGCGATAGTTTTATCTCTTCCAAAATGGCCGGCTAGAGCACCCTGGTGATATTCCAATATAATCGATTCCCGAAAAGACGAGTTCGGGACACATAACCGCGCCCCTTTATATAAAAAATCACCCCTGCGCAAAAATTTGTTTTGTGGGCCGGACGCTGTGGACTTCCACAAGGCTGCGAAGTCGGGGTCCAATGGGTATAAGCCCGGGAACGAATCAAACTCGTGTACATCTACCGCGACCGTTACGAGTAAAGCGGGGCGTCCGCTACCGAATTGGCAGTGCCTGCTTTGTGGCGAATTACGAAGTTGAAATCCTGAAGCATTTCAACCCATTTGGCATGTCTTGGATTTAACTTCGCTTGTCCCTGAATGAACTTAAGAGCCAGATGATCAGAAAATAAGACAAACTCGTTAGGCAATAAGTAATGACGCCAATATTCTAAGCTTCTCACGATGGCGTAGAATTCCTTGTCATAGGTGCTATAACGCCGACGGGTGTCACTAAACTTTTCGCTAAAAAAATCGATTGGTCGGTTGTTTTGTGACAAAACTCCCCCAATACCAAGGCCCGAAGCATCACATTCCACTTGAAAAACTTTGTCAAAATCTGGGATTGCAAGAACCGGCGCTTGAGTAACAGCGGATTTAAGGGTTTCAAAAGCGGATTGGGCCGCCGGTGTCCATATAAACTTTGAGCTCTTCAAACACTCGGTGATGGGAGCGACAATGGAGCTAAAATCCCGTATGAACCTTCGATAAAATGAAGCGAGCCCGTGAAAACTCCTAATGTCATGTAGTGACTTAGGAGCGGGCCACGTGGTGATTGCGTTAACCTTAGAATCGTCCATCCGTAAGCTATCCCCGGAAATAAAGAAGCCCAAAAAAATCACCTCTGGTTGTAAGAACGAGCACTTCTCTTTGTTCGCGAAAAGTTTTTGTATCCGCAAAACATCAAAAATGGACCGTAGGTGTTGTAAATGTTGAGGAATATCTGCACTATAAACGAGAATGTCATCAAAATAAACCACTACACACGTGTCGATAAAAGGTTTGAAGATGTGGTTCATAAGGCGCATGAACGTGCTAGGGGCATTCGACAATCCAAAAGGCATCACCATCCATTCGTAAAGGTCGTCACGTGTTTTGAAAGCCGTTTTCCATTCATCGCCTTCACGCATCTGAATCTGATGGTACCCGCTACGTAAGTCAATCTTTGTAAAAAACCATGCTCCGTGTAAATGGTCAAGTATGTCATCAAATCTCGGAATTGGGAACCGATATTTGATTGTGATTTTATTAACTGCCCGACTGTCAATGCACATACGAAACGTCCCATTTGGCTTAGGGACTAGTAAGGCGGGTACCGCACATGGGCTCATACTCTCGCGAATCAGTCCTTTCTCTAACAGCTCTTGTACTTGACGGTTTAGCTCGTTAAATTCAGTTGGGTTCATACAGTATGCGGGTTTATTAGGGATGCTCGCACCTGGAACGAAGTCGATACAATGTTGGATGTCCCGAATGAGTGGAAGCCCCGGTGGGATCTCGGGTGAAAAAACATCCATGTATTCGGCGAGTAACGGTTGGACCTCTGGCGGGATTGTTGTCTCGGTCAGGTTTGGCTCGGTCAAAAAAAGTCCGAGAACAAGCTGGGGGGCCTCGGCCTTTAGCAACATGGTCAAAACGGACTTCGAAACTAGGGAGGAGGGGCCGGATTCCTTACGCGGGTCACAAGGTGCTAACGTGATATGAACTCCATCCTTTTTGAAAGAACAGGTATTACGAAATCTGTCGTGTTTAGCCTGACGATCATATTGCCATGGTCTGCCGAGTAAAACGTGGCACGCATCCATTGGCAAAACTTCACACCAAACCTCGTTGGCATATTTGTCACCGATCGAAAACTGGACGAGACAACGGTGAGTAACCTTTAAAATAGTACCTTTTTTTAGCCATGTGAGTTGGTAAGGCTCGGGATGGTCGTGGACTTGTAAACCCAATTTATCCACCATAGTGGACGAGACAATGTTTTCGCAACTCCCGCCATCGATAATAATCGTACAAACTTTGCCCTTGGCAGTACACTTAGTTCGGAAAATGGTGTTCCGAAGCCACGAGGTTTCATCGGAGGAATCGGGTAGGGTGGTGGTGAGAACACATTGGATGACCAAGGCCTCTCCGGTGTCGAGTAACACAAGGTGAGACGGGTCAGGCGAATCATCCTCGGGTTCGGAGTCGTAAACTGGTTTCGGGTCGTCGACAAGGGCAACCACCTGCTTGTTCGGGCAATCGCGTTTCAAATGTCCAAGTCCATGACATTTGTAACATCGCTGAGGTTGGGTGGATTGGGCGGGTTCGGCCGTGGGTGTAACAGTGGGCGGTGGGTTCTGGTTCACGGGTTTAGTGGGCTCTGTTTTGGTTGGAGGTTGTTGGGCTGGATAGGTGCGAAAGGGTGGGAAACGGTTAGTGGGCTTAGGTTTATTGGTGAGTTGCTTTTCTACCCGATGGGCCAACAAACAAACATCCGAAAAAGTCCAATATTGTTGGAGGCATACGATGTCGGCAATATCGGATCTAAGTGCTCCCAAAAATCTCGCGATTACCTATTCTTCCTTTTCTTCTATCCCGCACCGTAAACGAGCTTGGTCAAACGCGGCAATAAATTCCTCCACCGTTAAAGAACCCTGTTTCAGATTATGGTAATCTAAAAAGGCTTCTTGTTTGTGGTTAACGGGTAGGAATTTAGCTCGTAAAAGGCGTCGCATTTTTTCCCAAGTGTCAACCTTTCGTTTTCCCTCCCGCTGACGTTGTTTCTGTAAGTTTTCCCACCACAACGAGGCATATTTTCTAAAACGTATAGCAACAACTTTTACCTTTAGGGTTTCTGGAATGTCGCATATATCAAAAACACGGTCGACTGTTTGAAGCCAATCAATGAAATCGTCCGCATGTAATCTTCCTTCGAATTCTGGGATCTCGATCCGCAAACCAATAGCACGCAACGGGTTAGTAGGGCTGCGGATCGGTGAGTGCTGGTGACGCGGTGGACGGGCAAAAACATTGGGAAAGTCATCGTGGTGAATGAGATCGTCGCGGTCATCCTCGTCCCAAACAACCGAGTCGGTGACCGTGCGTTCGTCATATCTGCGTGAATGTTGTTGTTGAAGATAATCATTCTCGAACTCGAGATCACGAATCCGATCTTGCAAACGTTGGAGCTCGATGTCTCGTGGATCACGTTGATCATGACCAGCGGCGAATCTGTAGCCCTGCCTACGATCTCTCCGTGCATCTGACATCCTGGCAACCTGAAGCTACTGATACCACTTGATACGGATTCATACAAGTGTAAGCTAGGAATCCTAGCTAGATAATCCTTCCCCGTAATCGACAACGAGAGAAGCCGGCGATCAAAGTTCCAATCGGCCGAAAAAAATGAACAAAATTCTTTAAACTTCAAAATCTGAATTGCATTCCAACCGATCGAAAGATTAAATAACAAAAGTCCAAAATACTAGGAAACAAGATAAACCACACGTTCAAATTTTAAACAAACAAAAATAAAAATAAACAAGATAAATAAAATGCATGCATCGGCTGGATCCAAGTCTTGGGCCGGCCCGACATCCTTTAGCCACTTTCTTCCTCTCCAACACTATCTCGGGCCTCCTCGCTATCGGGCTTTATGTTGTGGGACGGATCCGTATCAAACCGTGTGCTTATCGGATTCTTCATAGTATCGACAGGCTCTAATTTCTCTCAGCAACAAACCCTAAAGGATTGATTTGTTTAATACTTGAGCAATCCATCTTCAATCTATAAGGCAGGCTCCAATTTCTCCTTATGTTAGTGTTATTAGTTTCTTAATTTAGGTTTATTTTTTGTATTCATTCTATTATGTAAGGTTCAATTCTAGGATAAATTCGATTTATAGTTCTACATTTAGTTCTTGAAATATAGTCTTTGTAAATCTAAAATTGTATCTTTCTTGCCCAGGAATTCACTAAAAATAATCCCAAATTAACAATTCATATATTTCTATTAGCTAGAAGGAATATGCACATAACCTTCAATTCCTGATTCCACATCAGTTAAATTTTTCTTTATTTTAAATTTGATCCTCACACTTTATAATTAGTTAATTTATATCTGGTTGATGATATCCTGTTTTTTTATCGATGATTTCCTGTTATTTGGTATTCTAATTTGGTAGTCTACTTTTTTGTTAATGTGTTTATGATTTGTTAACCATGTTATGGATGTTATTTCTTATTAGCCATGTTATCTATTTCATATAGAGTTGTAAGATGAACCTACTCATATACTCATCTGTTAACATATAATATCAATTAACCATGTTATTTTTTCCATCTGTTTCTGTAATTAATCTGTTAATTTAGGGGAGAATTGAGAATATTAAGTTCCTATGTTAGTTGTACATATATCCGCTCCATATATTCGGTATAAGAATAAATTTGTGTGTTTTTTCTACAGAAACTCAATCAGGATCTTAAATTCCCAATTGTGATACATAATACAGAATCTCATTCATGTTTACTATATTTTCTTAATAGTATCTTAATATTTCAATTAGGATGTGTATGTTTTCGTTATTTTAAACATTATGTTCCTTGGTGATTGACAAGATAGAATAGTTTGGAAGTAAGTTTGATGATATATTATTTTTTTTATAGTCTCATGTTTTGTTATGGTGTTTCCCAATTTTGAAATAGGTTACGGATGCTATATTTTTTGAACCGTGTTAGATATGTAGGGCCTCGAGCCCAGGTGTTCTACTTTGGTGTTGAATTTACTCATAAACACAATTCTAAATATCATAGTGAATTAAAACTTTTCACGTAATACTAAAACTTCAAACGTTATATTACAAACCATAAATTCTTGTTTAAAAACATCATTCTACTTGTCTTAACATTAAATATCAAAACATAACATTATTAATTTTTCCTTCTACTCTTCAGATGCACAGTCTTCACCCAGTGCCATGTGTCCCTCCCCCCCCCCCCCCTCAAGCCAAATCCTTCATTCTATTTGCTTGCGTGCATACTAAAATGCAGTTACGCTGAGTGAGTTCTAGTTAATCAGGCAACATAAATTACATTCACATACTTACATATACGCATCCGAAGATCATATTATATACTAACTTGCTTACCTTTCATTCATACATACTTATATACATTCTTACTTTTATACTTTCATACATTCATACATTCATACTTTCTATATTACATACATAGCCATATCTACGTTTTTAAGAGTCTTTCACCCTATAACCTCCCATATATTATTAGGGTCTGTTCCTAACATTCGTAGATAATATTAGGGCCTGTCCCCTACATTCGCAGATATTATTAGGGCATGTTCCCGACCTTTGCAGATATTGTTAGAATCTGTTCCGTTCATCCCATACAACCATGAATACATTTCCTTTACACATGTATATATATCTACATATATACTCCTAACCTTTTCTTCACACATTCCACATTACTATATCATTCATAAAACGTTCATATGACATACACTTACCACTTAAGGTAAGTGCATTGACTAACCACATAGGAGTATGCACACAGCCTCGAAAACATAACATAGAAAGAGGCTATAAACTAACTTGAATTTGTTCCTCTCGGAGTTTATGGTCATACCTCTCTTCAGCTGGCATGGCTAACTGTTTAACAAGTTACAAGTGTCACCTAACTACTCCTAATTAAATCATATTCTAGGTTAGTGAAGTCCCTAACAAACGGGGGTCCGGGGGCAGCGCCCCTGGTATCGGAGTCTAGGGGCGGCAGCCCCTAGTAGGGTCAAAGGGTTAGAACCCCTGGCTGGGGTCAAGTTGCAGATCAGTTTGGAAAAAAATTATTTTCTTTAATAAGGCTTCACTAAAATTTCATTAGAAAAATGGCTTTTTCATGATTCTGAGCCAAGTCCAGACGAGTTGAATCGAGTCAAGTTTCATCGAGTCGAGTCGAGTCCATTTTAATCGACTCGAGTTTCCTTCTAATCGAATCGAGTTTTCATTCGATTCGATTCGATTCGTTTTATCTTCCAAACGAATCAAGTTTCTCAAGAGCTCGATTCGAATATGCTTTTCCATGCCTTTCAGCTATAAACGTCCTCTTTCAACCCTATATGACTGCTCTATCAATAGAACGGGTTCCGGGTTATAACAACTTCATTTCCTTACTTTAACATGGTCCGAACGTCATTAGTTCATCCCGACTCATCCCAAACATATTACTTACAAAAAAGTTTATGTTTTTCAAAAACTATAACGCCCGATTTGCCTTCATATCAAATCTTAAGACAAACCGATGTCTAGAACCTAACCTTTTTATCAAAAACATACCTTTTGGGTTTTGGTTCGGATATGGACCAACACGTGGATTTAGACGTGGTTCTTGTTTGACGATGATGCTAGAACACGAAATCTATGCTTCTTTAGCTCGGATCTAGATCCGGATTGAAGAAGGAGTGTTCGTGTGTGTTTTTGAGTGTGTGTATGGAGCCAAAGGTGATGGAAATGAGAAGGTTAGGGTTTTAGGAAGATTTAAGAAGCTTTAATACTTCAAGCCCATGGACCTTAGGCCCATAACCATCTCTAAGTCCATCCTTTATTTTTCAAGCCTACACTTAACTAATTATTATTCAATGTAATTAAATAATAACATACAATTTATTAAATAACGGTATTTTATTATTTATTCATAAAAATAGGATGTTATAAGATATTTCATATTTTGTAGTTTTTATTTCTAATAAATTGATAGATATTAAGTGTTACTCCTTTCATAATAAAAAAAAAATCTAATTCATTTTGGTACAAAATTTTTAAGTTTTGAAACTTATAGTTTGACTAGAATTACAATATTTTTGGAATTGCCGATAGTTAGGTTGTCTGCTTACTATAGTTTGAGTATATTTAGTAGTGCCAAAAATTAAGCTTCGGTTTATTGTATAAAACATCCATTCCAATTATTATCATATAATTAAATTGATTATTCTAGTTATTATCAAATTAAAAGTGTTTCTAAACTTAAGAGGTTTTACAAAAATAAACATATGTGGGTTTATAATATAACAACCATTCCAAGATATATTCTTCATATTCTAACCACCGTATGCCTTTGAAACTTCTGTCTACAATCAATGTAAGTTCTTCATCCGATATTTATAAATTTCACATTCAATAAATCTGATGGTTACTATTATTTTATTATTTACAACTTTCAATGGAGGTTCAGAGTTTTACAATGCTTACTGAAATTAATGTTCTTAAAACCTCTCCATGCACTGTTAAGGCGAGAGTGTTGTGAGTTTGGACCATCAAGGATAACAAACACACTAATGATGATTTCTTGATTGAGATGGTGCTCATGGATGAATCTGTAATATCATAAGTCTTTTTTTTATCTATAGTACTTATTTCTCTACGCAATAATTATTTATAGATGTTTCTTATCTTTTTAATTTTTTTTCGTGTTAGGAGAACAGAACGTTGTATACAAGAAGATTTTTGAAAAATTAATATGAAAAAAATTAAGCTTGGTATGTATTTGTAAGCTTATTATTCCTTTAATATTATAAATTTTTTTACTAATATGTTTTATAAATTTTCAGGTCTCAGACTCCCCTATGTTGAAGTATTCCTTATAGACTGCGTTGTTTTTTTTATCAAGCATTTACTTTTTGTGTTATAGAAAAATTTTTAAATTTTTTTTGTAATATTTTTATGTCTTGAATGTTGAATTTTATATTTTAATTAAAATAATTGTGTAACATGTTATAGTTCACGTAAAATTATCCTTTTTTTAATAACTATGACGCTTGAATTTTTTTTCCACTCGTGCGTAGCACATGTCACTATCCTAGTTCTCAATGAAACAAGTGCAACCATCATTGAAATTCTCATCACCATCTGATTACGTAACTTGGATTTCACGTACTTAATCGCCGAAAAACATTTTCAATGCTTGCGGCTGCGACGGTTAATACGAGAGCCAGCTTCAATAAAGGATACCCCAATGCAAATGAAGCTGGTGAGCAAAAAAATGTGTATAATAAAGTCGAAACATTTTCTTTAAGATTAAAGCTCTTACTCCGTTGGACTCACCCGACAAATTACTTACGTCATCATGACCTTTATTTTAAATAATATGCTATATATAGAAGGGGTTTTATAGTTTTGAGTTTGGACTTAAAAATTGGATATAGATTGAACGGACATTATAGCTTAAATATGTATTAAATTTGTTCATATTAACTCAAATTTAGTGGAGTAAGTTAATTATAATTGTAATCATGTAAATTTATTTTTTTTATAGCCGATCTAGAAATTTCATGGGGTTGTTCTCGAAATTTCAAATGGTCGTTTTGTCGTTCTCGAAATTTTACATGGGTCGGTGTCAAATTTCACAGGGTCGGTCGAGAGTTTAACACATATATACTATTAACATTTTTTTTCACAGGGGTCGGCCGACTCCCTTACTCAAAGAGTAGGTCCGTCATTGTGAAGCATCATAAGCATCATCAAAACAAACACCCACATCATATACTCATGCACAGGGGCGGATTTATACACAAGGTTGGGGGTGCACAGGAACCCCCTGAGTTTCGAAATTATAGTGTAATTCTATATATAAAATTTGAAGTGCACCCCATTATAAATTTGAAGTGCACCCCATTATAAAACTAGAAAAGTGGTGGAGTGGTTAAAACCCTTGATGTTGCAGTTTATGTCTCGGGTTCGAGGTTTGTTCAGGCCCGTTTTTTTTAATCTGTGTTTTAATATTTTAGGGTTTTAACTTCCAAAATTTCTAGCCGCTATTCACATACCACGATTGACGAACGCAAACTGCAGCAGCCTCGTCCTCTCGACGCCTCTAGTCTCCTCTTTTCCACGGTTTGTAAAAAATTGTTTACAATGTTCTTTAATTGCTTTACAATGTTCTTCTTTAGAATCTTAGTCATAGACCATAGTAAGCAAGTATCCAGATTCTACGTAACAAACTACCATTAATTATGTCCATGAAAATTTTACAATAATTAGTAAAAACATAAGCTGTATTTTATTATTTTGGGCATTTTTTGTAGCATTAGAAATTATTGATTAGTTATGATAGTTGATTTTTGTTACTTGAATTTGATTTATAGGTATTATAAATATCAAGAGATATTTTCAAACAGAACCATCAAACCTTGGGTCATCATCTTCAAGTAGTAAACCGTCAAAAATAGATTTGGATGATCTTCCATGGGATCATTTCGAAAGGTAACCGATTTCATCTTATCATCCAAGTCAAAAAGATGAAATTAGACGGGCATATCTACTTAGAGGTCCATGTCAACCAACCGGACATGATTTTCCACAAACAAATTATGGTAGTAAATTAAGACGCTTTAATGTGGAATGGTACACTAGTGAATTTGGAAATTGGTTGGAGTATAGTGTCAAAGCAGATAAAGCATATTGCTTGCATTGTTACTTGTTTAAGGAATGTGGACAAAATGATGCATTTCTAAGTGAAGGGGTGCGATGTTGGAATAGGGCTCGGCAGAAATTTAGTGGTCATGTTGGTAATGCAATAGTTTTCATAACAAAGCACGTAAAAAGGGGGAAGACTTACTTAACCAAGCTCAATCTATACATGTGGCCATTGAGAAAGGAACTGATATACAAAAAAAAACAGTATAGAATCAGGTTACATGCTTCGGCTAGATTTACTAAAGCATTGTTGAATGGTTCGTTAGCTTTTCGTGGTCATGATGAGTCTTAAGAATCTCTCTATAGAGGAAATTTTATAGAGTTCTTAAAAGTGTTTGGAGAACTAAATGAAGAAATTGGTAGTGTTATATTAAGTAACGCTCCCGGGAATAACTAAATGACATCTCCATCAATCCAAAAAGAACTTTGTAATTGTTTTGCAGAAGAAGTATTAAAAAAGATATTTGAAGAACTTGGTGATGATGTCTTTTCCATATTAGTTGATGAATCGAGAGATATTTCTAAAAAGGAACAAATGGCTGTGGTTTTAAGATATGTTGATAAATTAGGATTTGTGAAGGAGCGATTTATTGGCCTTGTTCATGTTATGGAAACAACCGCGTTATCTCTTAAAGCTGCAATTAATAAATTATTTGCTCGCCACAATTTGAGTATTGGTAGGGTTAGAGGCCAAGGATATGATGGTGCAAATAACATGTCCGGTGAGTTTAGTGGTTTGAAAGCTTTGATTTTGAAAGAAAATCCTTCAGCATATTATGTTCATTGTTTTGCTCACCAGCTTCAACTTGTTGTTGTGGCCCTCGCAACCAAACATCATGAAATTTTCAAATTTTTTAAAGAAGTGTAAAATTTAGTAAATGTTGTTGGTGCATCTTGTAAGCGAATAGATTTGATAAGAGAAAGTCAAAGAGAAAGATTGGGATTGAATCCGGAAGTTGAAACTGGGAGTGGAAAGAATCAAGAACTGTCACTTGCAAGAGCCGGGGATACACGTTGGAGTTCTCATGAAAAAACAATTCACCGTTTGCTTTCTTTATTTCCTAGTGTTATTGACATGCTTGAATATATAGAAAATTCGGAGAGATTTCTGCTCACAAAAGTGAAGCACATGGACTTCAATTATACATGAAAACTTTTAGTTTTGTATTTTATTTACATTTGATGAAGTACATCTTGGGTGTTACTAACACGTTGTGTGAAGCACTTCAAAGAAAAGATCAAGATATGTTGAATGCAATTAAGTTAGTTAAGTTAACTAGTGAAGGCCTAAAAAGTTATCGACTTGAAGGATTTGACTCGCTTTTGGAAGATGTCACGTCCTTTTGTTATAAATATGATATTGAAGTGGTTGATATGAAAGCCGAGTATGTTGACCCTAAATATCGAAGAAGGAAGACCGGCATCACCAATCGTGACCATTATGTGGTTAATAATTTCAACACGGTTCTCGACTTGTAAATTCAAGAGCTTGGAAACCGTTTCAACGAGGTAACCACTAACTTGCTTACGTGTATGAGTTCTTTGAGCCCGTCTTGTAATTTTAGTGCTTTTAATAAACAAAACTTGTTAAAGTTGGCTTAGATGTATCCTATGATTTTGATTTTGATGAAAAAGACAAGCTTGTATATGAACTTGGCCACTACATTGCTAATGTGAAAGAAGATAAGCGGTTTGCCAACTTGAATGGGGTAGGTAACCTTACCAAAATGATGGTGAAAACTAGATTGCACATTGATTATCCGTTGGTTTATCGTTTGATAAAGTTATCGTTAGTTTTGCCAGTTGCAGCGGCAAGTGTTGAAAGATGTTTTCTTCAATGAAGATTGTGAAAACAGATTTGCGTAATAGGATGGGTGATGGATACATGAACAATTCATGCATTTGTTACATAGAAAGGGAATTCCTTCAACAAGTTTTAGTCGAAGATGTAATGCAACGATTTCAAAAGATGAAAACTCGTAGGAAGCAACTTTAGGTATGTTCTTTCAATTTGTAAAGACCATTTATTATGTGTTTTTATTTTGCAATGACGATGTCATTTTTATTTTGCAATGATGGTGTCTTTTTTATTACAATATCGTATTTTCATTATGTGACAAAGCGTACCTGAACCGAACCATCCAACCGACCCGAACCGTCAAACCGACCAAAATTTTTAATATCCGGCTCCATGAAATTAGAGCATCTAAAAACTGTTCACCCCTTGAAAAAAAATCTTGGATCCGCCACTGCTCATGCATTATACATACATGGCTCCAATGTCACATCCATGGGTGCATCTGTGTAGTAAGTAGGGGTTCACGGAAATACCCCGAGTTTCAAAATAGTAATATAGTGGTATATAGAAAAATTAGAGTGAACTCCTTATAAAATAGGAATGATCTCTTTACAAGACCAGGAAGTGATGCAGTGGATAAGGCATGAAATTACTTAACACAAGGTCCCAGTTTCAGCTTTTACTTTTAATTTTTTTTTGCAATTTAGAAATAAGATTGTTTTTTTGTTTGTTTGTAGGGGTGCTTATTTTATAAACGGTCTTATGCAAAAGTGGAAGCTGATAAATGACATGTTGCTAACATTTTTGGGAACTTAAACCTACACCATTATTTATTTGTTCATTTTTTTTAATTTCAATTAATATTAAACAAAAGAATTTAATTACAACATAACAAGAAGTACATTAACGGGCAACAAACTACACCGCAATGAATTATATAATTCTAATCATGTAATCACGGCAGTTAATTTATACATTGAGGTAAGTTAACTATTTATGCTCTAGTCAATAAAAGGTTATGAAGTGTAAACACGTAAGTTGACATTTTAATGCTGCCAATTTAATGTCCTGCTGCTACATACCAACATAAAGATTTGAGATATAACCGTTTAATTATTATTAACTAGGTGTTCCCAGGGCGTTTGTACTCTAGTCAACCAGTTTTAGTTATGCACAATTTATTTTGAATTCAAGAGATCTATATTAGCATGATTAAACAGTTTACCCTTATACTTCATGCACATCAACCTGCTGTAGTTTATCAAACTCTTGGCTCTTTTTCCCTTCATGGAAAATGCTGGTTATAAAATCAAAGTATCCTGAATCTGCATCTAAAATCGGGGTGTACCTCAACAAACGCATGTCACAAAGTTCCGTATAATTACATAAAGTAATAAGTATGCTCGTTTTCACATAAAACTTACAGTCGGACAACATATTTTGTTTTCCCTTCAGCATCTTCTCCCAAAGAAGCTCTACAAACCAAGAATAAAACAGATGATGATTATTTTCAAAACTATGTAGTAAATTTTAAGTTGCTAATGCTATAAATTTGCTTTCACAAAGGTGTTAACAAACTTGCCTTGTAATGAGGCATGATGCAACATGGAGTCCCAATAAAATGATTTCTAGAACCATATAATTCGATTAGAGTGACTCTTTCTTCAACTTTAATAACACTTTCGCATGCAAAGAAAAAAGATTATCATAAGCTTTGATTTCATTATATGAAAGCCAGGGCTGGCACTCACTTCCACTTGATAGATATTCTCCACAAACACCCCATAGATCTAATTACAAATCTATGGTTGGATTGGTCAATGATTATAATCTGGCAATTTACAAATGGGATCTTACAATTTCTTCAGCTTTCGCAGGTTCAAAATTCATTCTGCAATGAAGAAATTGAGCTATCTGATTTAGTGCATGGATCAGCCGCCTATATCATGTATCATCGTTGAAGCCACGTTCAGTCTTGGATCGTTTCAAGTGCAGATTGATCCTATCCATGAACCCTATTAAATGATATATAAAAATGTTCATACAAAAAGACCTAGATTAGAAGTCTATCATCAAGATTTAAGGGGCTTCACATCGTCTGTTTGAAGATCATTTAACCAAAGATTAACACACTTTAGGCTTTATCATAAAACACATCTCAGTTTTACTAATATTCGCTAGTTCCAACAGAAGTCTATAATATCTAAGCTCGGAATCAATTTTTACTCAAAGAACAACAAAATAATATTATTACAGGATTAAAGCTACTCGCCATAATTGATTACTAAAACAACAGATCCCAACTGAATGCATCGCTTATTATTATCCAAGGGTAACGTTGGCGGCAAGGTGTGACATCTTCGACCTCTTCTGTGGAAAGCTTAATTCCGGTTTCGTCTTAAAACCCTATTTATTACTACCGCACAACGATTTCTTATGACAGGGATTTCACTTTATTAAGAGTATGAAGCACTTACTTGGTGATTGTTGGTTGTCTGAACTTGATGGTCCTTCTTCGACGGCCACGGAGGTGATGTCGTCTGACCGGAATTTCTTTGTGAATCTTCATCTAGGTTTTGGTGTGGTGTTCAGAGTTGGAGCGAGCAATGCTTTGAAAAGAACCAAAATGTATTATTCAAATATTAAGGGACCAAAGATGCACAGCTTAAAAATGTACTGTAATAGTTAGTCTTCCTTTAATATATAATATCATCTATTTTAAATGATGTGTTTTTGTTTCCAACGGATCAAACAACTACTAGTTAAAATGAAAATGAGTAGAGGTTAGTGATTTTAAATGCTTTGTTCAGTATTCAAAGGTTAGTGGTATACTGAAATGATTGTTTACCCATATAATAGCAAGAATGGAAATGGGTAGTCATGGATGTTAGTTCGCTTTAGGTCTCTAGAGTGGTTGAACCGCTCCTGCCGGTTCGAACCCACCCATAACTATTTATGTCTAGTCCTATGAAATCGGAGCATCTAAAAACAGTGAACCCCCTAGAAAAATTCCTGAATCCATCGCTGGTCACATCCAAAGTCCAGCATACCCCAAGATCAAAGTCGCGACACTACCTTTTACTTAGCTTAAGTTACGGCCTTACGGATAGTAAAAGAACTATACTTGAAGTGAAACCCAAAAACCTAAATGCTCAGGAGCAACGTGTAAGGTATTCAAATATAAGACTGCATATATGGATGGTTTTAAATTTTCTTCAGCTTTAGATACTAAGTGATATTAAGGGTCTGCTTGGTATGTGACAATAGAATGAATAAGAGAATGGATGGACAAAAAAATAAAATGGATCATTATATTCCATTGTCATGTTTGGTTATCATATAGGAATGAAATGATTCTTCACTTATATTATTATTATTAGTAAATATTATTATTGTTAATAATATTAATATTATTATTTACTAATAATAATAAACTGATAATATTTATTATTATTATTTACTAATTATTATTATTAGATAATAATAATAATAATAATAATAATTAATAATATGAATATTCATAATAACTAATTTTTAAAATCCGCGCGTTACAACGAGATTATTTAATCGAATAAAAATAATCGTAAAAACGTTGAATCACGCATGTGCAATGTGAAATGTTAACTTACCAAATTTAAATATAATAATAATTCTAATATAATAATAGTTATATTATAATATACAAATCAATAATGATATTAATAATAATAATATACTATAATAATATTGACAATATAACAATAATTATAATATAATAATAATAATAATTATTATTATTATTAATATTAATGAGTCATTTCCATTTCTTGAAGAATTGAAAAAAAACACTCCTTTCTAAAGGAATGAAAATCCTATAATCGAAAGGAGTTTCATTTATTAAGGAATAACTCATTTCATTACCACATGACAACCATACTTTAATTCATTTCATTGAAATAATTGATTCTATGCCATCCATTATTATTTTCTATCAAACACTATCTAAGAGCATTCTCATCTAACCCCTTATATTATGTGAGGAGTGTTTTTATAATTTAGAGAGTGATTCAGGGTGTTGTGAGTGAAGAGTTTTTATATTTTAGAAAAAGTGGTGATTTTTCTGTATATTTGAAAAGTTACTGTTCATCTCATATAATTTTTTAATATATTTTGAAAGTGGTTGTGAGTGAAGGAAAGAGAAAATGTAATGATAAAATGTATAAAAAGTATTATTTAACTGAAATGAAGAGAGAAAATAAAATAAATTTTAGTGTAATTTTTAGTTTGAATATAGAGGGTGGGATGAGAATGCTCTAAGTGATGCTCGACAGGTTGTCCAAACCAATTACACGCATTTAAACACAATATATTAATATATTATATAATCTAAAGAAATACAATACTGTTTTTAATTTGTTAAAGCTTCAAATTTTTATTATTCTACAATTGTTAAAAGTTTAATTTGAGCATTTAATATTTTAAAAGTCAGTTTTTGAGACGAGTTTTAGATTTAGTTTTGGTAATAAATATTAAATAATCTAACGAATAACTTTAACCACATAGGACCATACAAGAAACATATTGGATAATGAGTAATAAGTAGACTCGATAGGGTACACATGACGCATCGAAATGATGAAAATCAGTTTCTTATCTAGCCCATTGTCGTTATTACTAGTTTACTACATTAATAATTTCCACCACACATCTACTACCCCAAGAATTACATCATTTAATATAACACGTGTATGGTAGCGAGTGTACCCCCTCTTTTCATTTAGAGCCTTGTTTCCACCACCTCCATATATAAAATGTTTTGTGTCGCCTATAATTTATTTATGGTTTGTATTTTACATATTGAAGAATCTTTTTCATAGATGGGATATGGATATGGATAGTTTTTGAGGATCAAATGCGTGTCGTTCAAAAAAAGTATTAAATTTTGTCTGGTTAGATCACGTAATGAAAAGATAAAACCAAAATTTCTGGTGAAACTTTTATTCTCATAAAACATTTCATTCAATGGATGATGAAAGGGGAATTATGAATTATAATAAGTGTACTAGTAACTACTTGGTTAGAAAGAGAAATCTACAAGTATACAATGTATTAGTCTTGAATATGCAAGATTCTTATGAATTCTTCAAGCTCTAGCAGATGTCCAAATTACTTTACAAAAAGAATCTTCTTCTAACTAGAGGGAATACATGTTTATTTAGTATTGGACTATCTATAATAGTAATATGAATTTTATTAAGTTAGTAATTTCTTTTGGTTATCACCTTGTTCAAGCCGATCTCTCTCTCTATTTTAATTTTTTATTTTTATGAATTGCTATTTCAAGTATTGTCCATGCCAATCTTCTTATGTCAGGATAGAGACAAATATATGAATTACTTTGCATGTATTGTTTTCATTCGTGTACCCTAGAGCTTACTTTTGTACTAAAAGATATAGTAAAAAAGACTTTCTAATGCAAAATACAACAATAGAGCGCATGTATAGCTTTGCTGCTTCTATTGCTATTACTCTAAAAGTAACAAAAAATTTGTTTTGCATTTGGGGCACTTCCTCATTCTATATTGAATCTGTCACATTCATCTTTTTTTTTTAATTTATAAACCTGATAATGTGTTCAGAGTTTCTAATCAGTTGTTTTTATGCAAATTTAAATTCATATTTCGAAGCAGTTTAAAAAATATATAAAATTTTGGTTTTTGGTTCGTTTCGAGGCCAAAACTGATCATGCACAAACCAACAACCGGTGGCAATAGGCATCTCGGCCGAATCGTTGGTTGAGTTTCTAGTTTGAAAAGTCTACTTGTGGATGTGACAATTAATAAAAAATGCCGCTTTCTAAATTTTGAGGCTATACTTTTAAATTATTAAAACAGACCAGTTGAATAGTGTTTTGTCTGTTTCAGTGGTTATTGGGTATTTGGATTTAATGGTTACTGAGTTTATAGATTAAAAATGTATTTAAGGTTTAACAATTTGAAATGTCATAATCTTATGGATACTTGGATTTAATGGTTAATGAGTTTATAGGTTAAAAATGTATTTAAGGTTTAACAATTTGAAATGTCATAATCTTATTCAAGTTCAAATGAGAGATGAATTGGAAATAAAAGCAAAAATACTATTGTGGATTGGACTAACCGGGTCCTTGTGTCATGGATATGGATAATAATAAAAAGACTTCAGATTTGGGCTACCCGAATGTCATGGATAATAAGAATTATTTTTTATCTATATTGGGCTTTAGTGGTGCATTTCAATGTTACAATATTTGATTCTTTCAAATGATATGGCCGACAAGTTTAATACCCCCGTCTCTGTGTGAAAGTTTTCGAGCACGAATGGGTCGGGTCAATCATTGAGTCAGATAAATATAATGCAATATTACTATCATAACAAAAATATATCGTTAACAATCAATAAAATACAAACTAAATATCAACTTTCAAAATTGTTCTAATTAGGTTACTCAAATTTAAAAAGTGTTCAAATTAGGTCACCCAACTTTGATGTTTAATTAAATTAAATGGTTTAACATGTTTTTTTAGCCTTTTTACCTTTTGTTTCACATATGAAATCTTTTTATCTTTTTTTTTTGAATTTGACGCTAAGTGGCGACGTGAATTTTATTTTTTATTTTTAAATTTTTATATAATTAACGTTTTTTATTTTTTAAATTTAACCACATATATTGCAAATTCCCGCCCCCACATCTTATCCTCCATTTCTTTCTTGACGCGCAAAAAAATCGGTGAGGCTTGATTTGAAGATTTAGTGACCCGATTTAAGGAAAATATGCACCAGTGACCTAATTGGAACACTTTTGAAAGTTGGTTAATATTCTATAAGATTTTCCCTATTTTTTAATAAAAAAAATATTACATATTATAATTGTTTCCTACGCGTTTTCATGTTTTGAAAATGATATCTTTAATAGTGAGTTTAAAAAAGAACTCATTTTTTAATGTTATAAGTATAAGAATCATTCATATTATCATCACCCAAGTAATTATGCAAATCCATTTTCACATACTTTATTGAAGAAAAAAACATTTCACAAACGATAGACCAATGAATTTTGGTTGTTGGCGATCGTTGAGACCTTGAGGCGAACGATGAGACAATGGTCGTCTGGTCGATAGAAAGAAGTTGTCGGTTGCTGAGGCGATGGCCGATGTTTTTGGTTATTTATTTACTTTTATTTTGGTATTATGTTTAAAAATGTTAAATGGGTTGGGCGTAGTGACCCAATCTATGAGTAATTTTGGGTTTTTTTATAATCTATATATGGGTTATTAATGGGTCATATATGATGTTTGTTAATACTTTTATAGTTTTTCTAAAAGTTTTTTATATTTTATAAAAGGAATATTCATTACTAAAATATATAATTAAAGTTTTCACAACCAATGGGTTCGAATATATTTTTTTAAAAGGATACTGGACTCGCTCGTCGAAAAAGAATTCGCTCGTTAATTCGACACTATATGTTATATATAACACCAAAAAAATACCGGGTTTGAGCGAACCCAGTGGAGATAATGTGGCTCCGCCACTGATCCAGCATATGGTTTATAGTGCGCTATTCGATTGTGCTCATTACGGTTGAGCTCGGTACGGTACCAGTACCGGTACCGAAAATCCCGATCCCGAAAATCACAAATTTTTGTACCGGTATTGGTACCGAAATGTTATGTTCGGTACCGGTATTTAAGGTAAAATTCGGAAAATACCGGTAACGTACCGTACCGGTCTCGAAAACTCAAAACCTTAATATCGATTCGGTACCGATGGTACCAAATCGGTACCGATTTTGATACCGGTACCGGTTGGGTATTGGTACCATACCAATTTTTGCTCATCCCTAGTGCTCATTACACCGTAGTTAGTTGCGTTAAGATCGGATGATTGGTGTGTTAATATATGAAATGTGTTCTAGAATAACTATATGACTAACATAAGCCATATCTATGTACCCACGAAACAATACTATCATAATATTAATTCTTTTCGCTAACCAAACTAAAAGTGATTGCATCTTTCTCATCTTTGTAATCGACTTAAGCTCGTGTTTTTTTTTCTCTTGCTATATCATTTCATTGCACAGCAGATCATCTTTAACTTAATCCTACCCCCAACAAAACTTTTGGTGCATTTGTTAAGAAAATTGGATTTAAATGAGGGAAAAGTAAATATGGTGCACGAAAAACACATTAAAACTACGTAACAAATCCAAAAACACGTCGTTTCCAGTGGCGAACCCTAGGTCGTTCCCTGAACAACTAAAGTTGAAGACGAAGATTGATGACTGGATCAACCTTAAACGTCTGATGCTTCCTCAATTCAACCATATCAATAACAATTCTTAATTTTAGCCCTACCCTGCAATTCTCGGATAAACCCTATTGATTTTAAGAGAAGGCCGAGCTTGGGAAATTTCAAGCGATACTCTCCTGTGCTCTACAGGTAACCTATACTTATCTATCAACAGTAGTTCAGAAATCACTACATCTTATGTGTGACTGTTTTAGTTTTTTTAGGCTTTGGCATTGCATATTGAAATTGGTCATCTAATTATGCTGTTAAAACACATATTTACAGAGAATAGGTTTCAATTTGATTATAGTATTCTAATTGCTCTATAAATCCTAATATCTTAAATCTTAATTTTTTTTCCAGTTACCCAAGAATCAGAAGGTTCCCACGAATTGAACATTTCATTCAGTTTCATTTGCAAATATGAAGGTTTTTGAGATATGTGGAACAACACAGTTGTTCTCTTCACATAATTGTGCTAATTCCAAGTAGTTTCTGTATTATTTTTTTACCCAATTTGAGATTGTGTAGCTTGTTATTCTTGGTACATGCATTATAGTGTACTTGTTAAACAATACCATTTGTTTTTTTACATGTTATTTTTTTCTCTATTATCATGAAAAAAATGTAACACTAGTTTGATAGGTTCAGGTTGTTTACAAAATAATAACAGATTTTTAGTGTTTGTCATCCATGCTAGCTAGTTGTTGCACATAGAATGACCATCTAAAAACCATGTTTAATCTTTTAAGTTATGCAGCTCATGATGTTTTTTAATACTGATATGTTTGGTTTCAGACTTTAAAAGCAAATTTTTATGCTAAATTTATATATGATTGTATACATGTGTTAAACATGGTGTTCATTGAACCTTCCTATGCTAGTGTCTTGCTAAAGAATTTCATCACAGGCCGCATTGTCCATGACTATAGCCAAATGTGTCTTAACAAGACCTGTGAATTTGTTATTTAATTGTCATATCATACCCTTAAATATAGGATTGAACAATGACCGTTGGTGTTTATAGATGTGAAAATTGCCAAAGTTAGTTATCACCACCTGTTTTTCAAGCTTTGTTTTCTACTCTCAAGTTAAAGAGACGGACATGAGAAATGAAGGCTATAAAATGGTAACAACACCATAAAGAATACAGTATTTGAATCACACTTGACCAGTTCTATTTTTCTTGGGCTCAGTAAGTCATAGCCCTTGGGATGGCAAAGAAAACCCGAAATCAAAACATATAGGATGAACATTCAGGTATTAGATTGGTTACGGTATTAATTCTTTTTCTCAGGTTCTAGTGGGTACGGGATTCAGTGATGACCTATTGATTACCTGAAAACCTATGCTCGTTTGCTCGATTACCGAAAAATATTTATTTAGGGGTGTTTGGGATTGCTTATTTACACCAACTTATACCTTATTAACTTTCTGAAAATGAAAAGGATGTTTGGGATTGCTATTAATGTGAGAGGGAAAAGTTAATAAGTTACACTTTTGTAACTTATTAACTTAATAAAAATTTATAAGGTGGTAAAATAAGGAATTCCAAACACCGCCTTACTTTTCAATTTTCTTATTTAAGAAATTACTAATACTTTTCATTATGCTTTGTAAGTTACTACTTTCTCAAAGTGTTACCATCATACTAGGCCTGGCCTACTTAGATTAAGAATGATCTGGAAGCTATAAGGAATAAAGTTGAAGATAAATGGAAAGCAACTGAAGATTATGCAAGACGAATAAGGAGATACTTGATTTATAGCTGGATAGGTTTTTAAATTTTTGTTGTTACTTTTAAGCCATGTAAATGGTTATTAGTTGTTACTGTATTTGGAAGAAATGGAACAATTTATTTTTCATTATGTGCTTTGTTAGCATCTATAAAGATGTAATACACATGTTTGTATGAAATTATTTTCATCTATTTGGAGGCATTCGCATAATTTTACATTAATTTTGACTTTGAAAGTCAAAGATAAATTTTATGTCCAAACTAAAATGGTGAGAGTTATAATTGACAAAACTGTTCATTTGTGAAATTATGGGAGTTTTACATCAGTATTGACAATGTTTACTACTTTAACATCTAGTCGTAATTTGCAAAGTTTGGTACATGCATTTGCACAAATGTGCAACAATGCGACTTCCACCATTCATATTAGTACATTTTGACTCTATTCAATTTATATTTCTACGTTGTGTTACATTTAAGTTTATATTGCTGTATTTTGGCCCGTTTCGTTTTATACAACAATTTTGACTTGTTTAGATTTATATTGCTACGTTTTGACCTGTTTAAGTTTATATTGCTATATTTTGACCAATTTAGCATTATATTACTATATTTTGACCCGTTTAGCTTTATATTACTATACTTTAACCTGCTTCAGTTTATATTGCTAAGTTTTGACCATTTAAGTTTATATTGCTATATTTTGGCCTGTTTCGTTTTATATCACTATACTTTGACCCGTTTTTTTATATTGCTATCTTTTTACCCGTTTACTTTTGTATTGTTAAATTTTGGCCCATTCCATTTCTAATTCATATATTTTTCTATACATTTTATTTTCTTTTGAGAGTATTCCAAAAGAAAAGCCATTGCAGCATTTTCGCTTTTAAAGAGTTAAACAAAAACATACCATCATTAAAATATGAAAACTACTAAATAGATCTAAAAACTATAAAAACAAGTTTATTTCATATATATTCTCAAATAAGTGGTACCAAAGCAAATCTACAAAACTGCTAGGTCTCCAATTCGATTCACAAATCATCATTCTCTTTTCTAATAATGACTCATCTTCTGCGAAAAATTACTGCAAGTACTGTACTAACAATCACTAGTTATTAATAAATACATAGTACCTTCTTTGTTTTTGGCATCCACTGACGTAATGACCCGGTTGCTTGCAGTATGAACAAATTCTCTTTTTTAGTGTTTCCAAGGAATATTTTATTCTAGTTGCAGTGTTAGGATGGCCTTTAGTATTTGTTTTAACTTGTGGATCACGAATATAAATTTGAGGCATCAAGTTTACTTGCGAACTTCTTATGTTAGAATTTTGTATAGTACTTTCCAGCTGTTCATAATTTGTTCGAATGCTTTGTTCTTCTAAAAAGTTCATCAAGATGGAATTTAGTTTTTTTATCTCAGATGGGGAATCTCTTACATGTTCGATTGCTTTTTTAAAGTTTGATTGAACACACCATAAAATTAATGCCCTAACTTTATTTCCACAATGTATGTCTTCAAGCCCAATTGTGTCATTATCAGACTTATACCTAACATCAAGTGTCCACCTAAAATATAATGATCAGGAAGGGTTTCAACATTCATCTTCTTCAACACATATAATATATTCTTGCATAATATCCCATATGTTTCCAACTTTGCACATAAACATGTTACATCTATCTTATCCGAGAGTCAAAAGTTAACAATTCAATGTCACTATAACGAGTTGTAAGTGGTCCAAGACGTTTAATTTGATGTTTCTTTATATGCCATGAGCAAAAATGATGTCGAGTTTTGGAAAAACTGTTTTGATTGCATTTCCAATAGCTTTGTCTTGATTAGTAATTATCGCCAATGGATTCTTATCAAACATGTACTTTAAAAATGTTTAAAATAACCATTCAAAAGTATCTTGTTTCTCATTCTCCAATAGTGCGCCGACAAAAAGTATGGACTGGTGGTGATGATTCACCCCGAAAAATGGAGAAAATGGAAATTTAACATTGTTGGTCATGTATGTGACATCAAACACAATAAAGTTCGCAAATTTTATATACGAGTCTTTTGATCTCCCATCTGCCCAAAATATATTTCTAGGAGAACCATAATCTCATAAGTCCACAACAAAATAAAGGTAGGGTCTTCTAATAATTTGTCTTGCAAATGTTTAATAAGGCCATAAAACTCCTTACCCTTGCATTGCTTTCGTTGTTCATTTAAGATTATCAGCATATTGTTTTGACGTGACATCATTTTCACCTGGATTTTTCATGGTATTTATGACCTTGTTGATTTGACAAGGTCTCAACCCGGATTGACCTAGTTCCAACATTATAGATTTGCAAGCCATTGAGTGGTGAAACTTTCCACGAGACATGTGTTTCATTACTTTGGTTGGAGTAACAATTAGCTCATGGTTGTGTGCATCATTAAATCCATCCACTAACCATTTACCATCATTATCAATTGAAATCATAAGATATGCTTCATATCTTGTCCTTAAATCCCTATGACATTTCATAGCTTCTCCCTCATAATTACCATGCTTCAAATCTTTAAAACCATCTTTGTTGCATACGTATTCAATCGATAAGCCACATTTGCTGTCATATATTTAATAGTCAAATGAATGCGTATTCCAAACCCATTTAAAACAGATAGCTATTATAGAAAGCATATACGTCATCAGGAGTATCAAAAACCTATCCGAGTACGTCATTTGCTATTTCTTTTTCAACTCCAAAATCCAGGTACATATCTTCTGTTTTCTCTACTTCAACATCGGAACTGCTATTTATGACCAAATATCTATTTGCATCATTATGTTCAATAAAATTGGTTTCAAAATCTTCCTTCTCTGCTTCTAAATCCATTAAGGTGTGGACGTCCTATATCAACAAAAGAGAAATATCAGAACACGGAATGCTGATAATCAACAAGCGAAAGAATGCATCGGGAACTGAAAACGAAAATTAGAGTTACATGATTACTAAAAACCGTTAATGAATAAATATGTCGTAAATAAACATTGGATCATATAAGTCTTATTATTGAATATTAGTTCAAGAACTTACTAAGATTGATTAACCACTATGCTGATCTTATTTATTAATTTAAAAACTGATTACAATTAGGTGATCACCTTTTGATTTAGTAAATGGAGAGAAATAAAAATATAACCAAACTCAATAACTTGGTCAATTATTTGAAGACCTAAAATTGAAGAATTTAGGTTTAAACCTATCAACTAATATTCAAGAACTTGATGGAATCATTCAAGATCTATATGAAATAGAAATACCGTCATGTATGAATGATTAATTGTTACATGCCCTACTGCATCCATCTTCGTCCTTGTTATTTTTGATCACCATGTACTGGAATAACCTAGGGTTGTTGTTGGGCTTGCAACGAAGCAACTGAGAGAGACATGATTAGACAGGTACGTGTTTTTATCTATTTTAGTTTTAGGTTTTTTTAATATCAAAATTACGTAGTTTTAGTGTGTTTTCGGTGTAAGATTAGGTGGTTAACAACACCGTATTTCATTTCCTCTTTAAATAATATTAAATATTAATTATCGGTAATAACAGTCCCAATTAACAAAATTTCTGCTAACGCTCCCATCATTTAATATATTTAATCCTAACGATCAACGATTAACAGAAGCCTAACTCCCTTTATATGATGATAATATGTCAAAAACGTGCTTATGCGGCAAAATCGGGTTTATGTGGTTGGTTACACCATCACCACCACCATGGAAGCCGCCACCATCACCACATTCATTATCACTTCCTTTCTCCACTCTATCCAAACCTTCCCCATCTCCGTCAAACTCAGTCAATTTCCTTAATATTAGAAAGAAAATCTTTAGCCTGATGCTTTATATAATCATTGAATATTCCTTAGCCTCGGTTCATCTACCATCATGACCAATAAATCTAAAGCTCTTGGGTTCATTAGCCAGGTCGCAAAAGTTCCGTTTGAAGATTCCGATTTAGGTGGGGATGGGGACATTGTAAACGATGTTGTATCGATATAATCTACGTACACATTAGAACTAAAATCAATAACAGAGGGATTAAGACTTACAAAATCAATAGTTCAGATTCTGTGAATCTGTTTAGCGATTCCCATTTCACGAAGTGATTGAAGTAAGAAAGATGAGCTGCCGCGAACTCGTAGTGTGAATCGATGGCTTGTTTAACGAATTTCTTGTTGTGATTGCATAATCTTCCAACTTCGCATTTTTCTGCTTTCATGTGTGAAATCCACATTTGTTGAAATGTGGGTGATAAACCTTAGAATTGAGTGAAAAAATTGGGGATTTTAGGGGATAAAAGCAAACCCAGTTTTTGAAAATAATGGAATTGGTTGGAATGAGTTGGGGTTTGAAGAAGGAAAAAGTAGATGGTGACGGTGGCGGCTGCATGGCAATGGTGGTGGTGGCTGCCATGGTAGTGATGGTGTAATCTGCCACATAAGCAAGATTTTGTCACATAAACTAGATTGGCAAATTGGATTTTAATAATCCCAACTATCTGTTATTAGCCAATAATAATCCCAACTTAGTTTATTCCACTAGTGGTCTTAAATTTAAAAAATTGGCTCTCAATGGTCACTCGTTAAAAAAACCTAACGATGTTAAGTTTTTTTTTTCGAATTTCAAGGTGATTGTTTAGGGCTTTCGATCGGAAGGAGGATACGAGTCGATTGATGTAAAACTTAGCTCGAAACGATACTCCAAACAGCTTAATTTTTGTTAATTTGAAGTTCAAACACCCTATTTGAAGCACCAATCAAGCCGCACGGAGCATCGTTTTGAGCTAAGTGTTTTTTATCAAGCGACTCGTATCCTCCTTCCGATCAAAAACCCTAAAAAATCAGTTTGAAATTCGGAAAAAACTTAACGCCATTAGGTTTTTTTTAACAGAGGACCATTGAGAGCCAACTTTTTAAATTTAGAACCACTAGTGGGAATAAACTAAGTTGGGATTATTATCGACCAATAGCATTTAGTTGAGATTATTAAAATCCAATTTGCTAACTAGATTTTGTCACATATGCATGACACACCATCATCACACTAACGAAGTTAGGCTTCTATTAGTCGCGGATTATTGGATACAAATATTTTAGAACATGAGACGGTCAGCAGACATTTCGTTAGTCGACCCTATTAATTGCCAATAGTAAATAATTTGGATATTTATTTAAATCTAAATTTCCTTATTTTTATAATTAATTAATATGATGCTTTTCGTGACTCTACTTTACCTAGCTATATCTAGGTTTTTACATTACTAAACGATAATCATCAGTTATTCGTTGCAAAATACGATGATAAGATTTCCTAAGTATAGTCTGCAAAAGTTGTCGAAAAAAATCGATCTTTGAACAATAATTTGTTTGTATGTTCAAATCTTTATCACATATACATACAAACCTCTTTGGGTTTCACATTTTTCTTTAGTGATCTCCAATGACGGATCTAGAATGAAATTTCAGGATTATCCCAATTTTTTATTACCGTACATTCATTTAAATGAGCAATTTTTTTACCGTACCTGCATGTGAATGAAACAATCTTTTTTAACCGTACATATGAGTAAAATTAAACAAAAATTGGAAACTAAACCCTAAGATAAGGTCCAATTTTGTCCCTTTTGTGTTAGATAAGGTTGTAAACAAATTGAGCATTTAACGAATAGTTTGTGAGCCGTTTGGCGGGAAGTTCATTTCTGTTCGTTTGTTTATTAAATGAACAAATATGAACAAGAAATTTTGTTCGTTTAGTTAAATGAACGGACATGAATAGAGGCTGCATCCGTTTATTTGTGTTCATGAACGTTCAGTAATTTGTTAATTATTGTCTGTTTACGTTGGTTTGTTTATGATCGTTAGTTAAAGGTTTGTTTTATATTTTTGTGAGTTTTTATTTGTAGCAAGCAACCTAACATTTAATTACTTTTTTTTTAAATTTTATTGTTATGCTTCGTTCGTTTCATTATATGTTTGTTCTATAAAGTCTTGCTTCAACTAACAATAAATCTAGCTTGTGCCTTATTTATATTATCAGACTAAAATCACTAATTGGGATTATTATATTTACGGTTATTATCTTAATGGCTTAACTTAATATACAACTAAACATGTGCTTAACTTTATATTCAACTAAGCTGAATATGTCTAATGCTTTGGATTAAGAATGTTGTGTATTTAATTGTTTTTAAAACAGTACATGCTCGTCTACGTTTATGGAACGTTTGTGAATAAGTTCAATTCTTTAACGAAGGAGTGCGTACAAGAATTTTTGATCGATTAGAATTTATGAACCATTTGCACAATTTCATATAACCCTAAAATAAAAAGTGAACAAGTTACAAAAAATTAGAAGAATACATTTTACTAAGTGATGGGGTGACGGGCTGACGGGCGGAGGCACCTACCGAAAGGCTGGTGGTGTGACGAATGGGATGGAGGCCGATGACTCTGATTCCGTTCATTTTTTTAAATCATATTTTATTTGTCTAATCTAAATGATTAATCGGTTTAAGCTATTAATTAAGTTAGACTTTTATAATTAATTAGTATGCGGGCTTTTTAATGAAATCACTATGTGGGCTTTCTAATCAAATTAACTTAGGCTTTTAATAAATTTTTAAAAGTGCGGTGTTGGGTTTTAAAAGATTTGAGGGGTATTGTAATTTTCCCTAAGGAGTATCCCGATACATAAAACACCAAATAAAAAACAATTGCATTTCGGAAGAAAAGTCGAGGAAGCTTGGCTTTCATATATGTCCGCCTCTGGCGATCTCTCTATACTCTAGTGATAATGTTTGTTGATATCACATAATGATCTGTGAGCTAAGTAATTTTACATGCGCTTATATGGTCGTCATTTATAAGTCCATAAACTTTCAACACAAAGCTAAAAGTATTATTGTTATAATATAAGTCTAGATTTTACATTTATACAATCTATTAAAACACAAATATTTAGCCACGATCATTTCTCTACCCCGATATTTACAAACCTCCGCACTAAAATAAAAATTGTTTTCCTTACATATCCTTCTCCCTTCCCCGTCCGCTTCTACCAATATTCGAATAAACGCGAAGCCTCCTCTCTTGCGCATAAGCCACCCAAAAGACGAGCGAAAACATTACCGCCAACGATACCATCAACAGCCCGACATAGACCAGTTAAGGTAGCGACACAGCCCCGGGCAATGATCTCGAGAAATATCCGTAAAAGTCTTCTGAACAAATGTGAAATCTTGAAGATCCACCAAAAATGGCCCGTACAAGCACAACGAGTAGCCTAGTTCGATCCCAGCCGACATTTGGTTAAACGAGTCAGGTGTTAGCCGGCCTGGCCCTTTTGTGTAAAATTAAACAAAACTTAGAAACTAAACCCTAACATAAGGCCAATTTTGTCCCTTTTGTGTTAGATAGGGTTGCAAACAAATCGAACATTTAACGAATAGTTTGTGAACCGTTCGGTGAGAAGTTCGTTTATGTTTGTTTGTTTATTAAATGAACAAACACGACAAGAAATTTGTTCGTTTAGTTAAATGAACAGGCACGAATAGAGGTTGCATCCGTTTATTTGTGTTCGTGAACATTCGGTAATTTGTTAATTTTTGTATGTTTATGGTCGTTAGTTAAATGTTTGTTTTATATTTTTGTGATTTTTTATTTGTAGTAAGCAGCCTAACATTTAATTAATTTTTAAAATTTTGTTGGTTATGTTCGGTTCGTTTCATTAGATGTTGTTCTATAAAGTCTTGCTTCAACTAACAATAAATCTAACTTGTGCCTCATTTACATTATCAGACTAAAACCGTCGATTGGGATGATTATGTTTATGATTATTATCTTAATTGCTCAACTTTATATAAAACTAAACAAGTGCTTAACTTTATATTCAATTAAGCTGATTATGTCTAATGTTTTGGATTAAGAATGTTGTTTGTTTAATTGTTTTTAAAAGAGTACATACCCGTCTATGTTTATGAAAAGTTTGTGAACAAGTTCAATTCTTTAATGAAGGAGTGCATACAAGAACTTCCGTTCGGTTAGAATTCATGAACCATTTGCATAATTTTATATAACCCTAAAATCAAAAGTGAACAAGTTCCAAAAAATTAAAAGAATACATTTTACTAAGCAAGGGGGTGACCGGCTAACGGGCGGAGGCGCCTACCGAAAGGCTGGTGGTGTGGCAAACTGGGATGGCGGCCGATGACTCTGATTCCGTTCATATTTTTTTAAATCGTATTTTCTTTGTCTCATCTAAATGATTAATCGGTTTGGGATATTAATTAAGTTAGACTTTATATTAATATGTGGGCTTTTTAATCAAATTAATATGCGGGCTTTCTAATCAAATTAACTTGGGCCTTTAATCAATTTTTAAGAGTGCGGTGTTGGGTTCTAAACAATTTGAGGGGTATCGTAATTTTCGCTAAGGGGTATCCTGATACATAAAACACCGAATAAAAAAAATTGTATTTTGGCCGAAAAGTTGAGGAAGCCTGGCTTTCATGTATGTTCGCCTCTGACAATCTCTCTCTACTCTAGTGATAATGTTTGTTGATATCACATAATGTTCGTTCAAATCACCGAAGTCCATGCTATAGAAGCTAGTATCTACCATGAATGTGATGAATGATGAATGATGAATCAGAGTCTACTTTGATAACAATATTGAATGAGAGAGAGAGAAAGAGAGAGAGAGAGTGAGTCTTTTTCTTATTTCAATAAAAGATGAAGTACAAAAGCACAAGGAGAACCCTCCTTTAAATAGAAAAGAAAACCAAACGGCTATGCCTATAACTCACACAGTCTAAACAACTTATTCAAATTCAAACTAAACAAACTGACTAGATAAAACAAAAAAGACTCCACAACTTTTGACCAAATCTAGCATGAGCACGTGCAGAAGACTTAATCTTGCATGCCTTCCCCCTTTCAATTTTGCATGGGAGTGTTGTGTCAATTTTAACACCCCCCTTGATACACACTCCTGCACTCCAACCTTATGCCTTAAATACACCAGCTTTTCTCTTGGAATTGCCTTAGTCATAAGATCTGCTAACTGCGCGCTAGTGCCCCACAGAATTCCAGCTTGACTTGACTCTAATTCACCATATCTCTGATAAAATGATGCTTAAGTTCAATGTGCTTTGAGCGGCTGTTCATGACAGGATTTTGGGACAAGTTTATTGCAGATTTGCTATCACAGAATAACATAGTTTCTTGTTCCTGAGCTACACCAAGATCATTTAAAATTCTCCTTAACCACACCGCTTGACATGCACCTCCTGTAGCTGAAATATACTCAGTTTCTGTACTTGAGAGAGCAACAGTATTTTGCTTTTTAGAACACCATGTCACTGCTGCATTACCAAGGAGAAACACATTTGCAGACGCACTTAATCTATCATCCAAACATCCTGCCCAATCACAATCAGTATATCTAACTAACTGAACATCATTCTTGTTTTCATACCACAAACCAAAACCAGTTGTGCTGCAATGTACCCGAGCACTTTCTTAGCAACACCTAGATGTTGTTTTGAAGGGGCCTGCATGAACCTTGCCAAGACTCCTACAGCGAAAGCCAGATCTGGTCTAGTATGAGTGAGATACATAAGTCCTTCTACAAGACTCCTGTACATTGTTTCATTCACCTTGTCTTCACCATCATCAACCTGGAACTTGTCATTAGGACTCATAGGAACAACTTCAACTTTGCAATCCTTCATCTGGAATTTACTGAGTAGACTCATAGCATACTTCTCTTGACTCACAAATACACCCTTCTTAGATTGTTTTACTTCCAACCCAAGAAAGTATTGTAGAAGCCCCATGTCTGTCATTTCACAGACCTCCTTCATCCCTTTCTTGAATTCAAGAATGAGTTGTTCACAGGAACTTGTGCATATAATATCATCCACATAAAGGCAAACGTAGATAATATCATGTGCACCAGTTTTCTTCACATACAATGTTGGCTCATTAAGACTTCTATGATACCCATTCTGAGTAAAATAGCCATCTATTTTAGCATACCAAGCCCTCGGGGCCTGTTTGAGTCCATACAGGGCCTTCTTAAGCTTATACACTTTTTCACTTGAGTTCTTCAACTCATACCCCTCCGGTTGTTCAATATAGATGTCTTCTTCGAGTTCTCCATTCAAAAAGGCTGACTTCACATCTAATTGATGTAAAGATGATTGATGTCGAAAGGTCAATCAAAAATATTTGTAAAATACCTTCACTAGCAAGGGCAAGTAAGGTGTTGAATCCATAGGAAATCAGTAGAAAGTGCCAATCAAGTCTAATAATTAATTATACTAAGTGGACAAACGATGTCAAGCGGTTTATAAGATTTGTTTTAACGAAACGACTATTAATTTGATTTGTAAGCAATTATAAAAAGTGTAACCAATCTCCAAGTTTCGGGATTTGAAGTAAATTAGATTGATGATTAAACCTATTGAATTATAACCTTGTTTAAGGCAAGAAACCAAAAAACTAAATGTTTGACTATGTTGATCGTTAGAACTTAATCCCCAATTGATTGACACGGCTAAACAATAACCTATTTGATTGTTAATCATAGGTAATGATGAATCACTCAGTATTATGGTTAAAGATAACTAGGCCAATGACACTAAGAACTCAATCCTAATTGTTGATGACCAAAATCATTAACTGATAAACTTCAACTATCATTGATTACCCAAAAAAATATTCTCAAGCACATAAAGAAAATTCAAAAATAAGGTTTAGAGTACCAACAATCCAATGAACAACTTAACCCTAAACTCGGAGATGGTCACAAGCGGATTAGCCTAGCATATCCATCTTGAATAGCTTCTTTGATTCTTGAGTGGATGATAACATGGATGATTCGGGTGATTAGGATGTGTTAGAAGGGTGGAAAGAGCCTCCAAAAACGTCCAAGTATGATGTGATATCAAAGATAGCCATCTTAGGGTTGAACCGGCCTTAAATAGCTCCAAAAGAAACCTAAAAATCGCGAATTCCTGTCCAGACGACCGTAAGCTACGGTCACACCACCGTAGCCTACGGTCCACACACTCTGCCTTACGGTGGCAGTCCAACTGTAGGCTGCGGTGGGCCTGCCACCCACCATAGTATTTTTCTTGTAACTTCTTCGTCCGAACTCCGATTTTGTGCCTTGTTTTCGGCCACGTCTTCGTCTTCATTTGCTCTATCATTCCATGCAATAAAATTTTCCTTTCCTTTCCATCTCATATGCTCCCATTTAGCTCCTTTAACCTCCACACATCTGTAATCGTAAACTCACACAAAGTAATCGTGTTTTCGGCATATAAACACACAAAACATGTGATATGAATCATTTAACATACGATATGTCACCCACACATCACATTCCAACACTTATCCTTTTCGTCCCGAAAAAGACGTACAATGAAATCAGAACTTGAAACTGTTTTTACTAAATAATCAACTTATTTTACGTATCAACAAATAACACAAAAACCGCGATTGCCGATATTGCAATCCACTTAAACCCATGCCCTAATACTTACCGGGACAAATAAGGCGTGACAATTTATTAGTGTATATGATTAAATGGAACAAACACATCAAAGTCGTGAAGCCGCCTTACCATGCTTCATTATGGTTTTACCAAGCCAAACCACCCCAACTTGACTTAAATCTTAGAGTTAGATGATCAAAACTATGCACAATCATGTGTACCATTTTAAGCCCATATGTAATAGCTAAAACAATCATGGATATTTTATCGAGCCAATACCTAAACTTAAGCATCAAAGCCTACCAGAATGGCCATTAGATACGATTAAGGTACAATTATGTAACTAACTAGCAAATAGTCCCCACTACATGGTATACCCCCGTTATCAACAACACCCCAAAGTCCACTTCCATGGGTGAGTATGCACGAATTCATCTGTAGAGCTTACATATGACGTGTCCCGTGTGGTCCGTTTCTTAATGGTAATGAGACGCGAGTATGGGGACCCCATATGACTAGCAGCGTGGATGATCAAGTCAGTAGTGTAATTGTACTTTAAAAGCACGTAATGATCATGTTTAATGACTTATATTTGGCAGATAAAGTGCGGGTTTGCTCTTTGATCTCTTTTAACATTCATAAATCCACTTAGGAGGTATGAATACCCAGATGATATACCACATAAAGACCCATGGTCTCCGAACCCTAGAGCATCCCATCAATACAGGATTTAAGGTTATAAAACCATACACCTATGAAGCGTTAACCACTTAAACTAGAAGCATTTTCGTTATGTTTATATCACAAGCCATCTAGCATACTCTAACGTTAAGCCTATCCAAGCATCGTTCAATAGTCTATTCATATTTAAAATTTTTTTCTTTTGGTGATCAAATCTAACAAAAAGGCTTGAGTATGGCCCGACCTTTCATCCCAGTCCTTACACAGGCTTAGCTAAACAAACAAAACCCAAAGGCGTTTCCCACTAACATCAAGCAATTAAAGTTTCAATTATGTCAACAGCCGAACCGTCCTTTCATTCTTAATGGCTGAGCCGACCGACACATCCCAAATTAAGTGTGTTACTGTTCTTTATTATTATTATTATTAGTATTATTATTTTATTTTTATTTTATTTATTTATTTATTATTATTTATTTATTTTATTTTTTTACAGTCCAGTTTTTCTATAATTTTTCATTGTGTACAAAAATTTTAACTCGGGACATTCTTAGTGTTTTTCACTTTCAAACCAAATAACCCGCATCCCCATACTTAAACATTACATTGTCCCCAATGTAAGTTACAATCAAAACATAGGTGAGGTATCTAGAAAATCCTACCCAATTACACGTAAAAACGACACTAAACACAAGCAACCATACACAATAGATAAAAAGTTCTACACCACCGCTGACCACACATAGTTCACAAAATAAACAAAAAAAATGCCAAAAAGTCTCACACCACCACCCAACCGTTCGAACAAATAAAAATAAAGAAAAATTGTTCAACAGAAACATAGAGATAAGGAGAGACATATGGACCTGATCAGCCGATCAGCGAGTGCACAATAGTACGGGGGTTGCGGGTCACCAAAGATCGACTGCGTGGTCTTTATCACTCCAGAAAAGTTAAACACGTCCGACGAGCTACCCGCAACCGTATCCCGCGCCGCATCTGCATGTGGATCAACCCAGCGTGAGTGGTGAAACTGCGGTGGTGGATAATGGACACTACCATTATAAGGACCCAAAGTAGTGTAATCGATCATAGGCGGGTTTGCCACCACCGGCTCCTCGCGGTGCCACACCTCATGCATCCTGCTATTGAGATCATCCATGTGTATGTCATTAATCTTCTGCTGAAAGTTATACGCATGAGTTTGGTTCCACAGCTCCATCCGGTCATACAATCTCTTAGTCTCCCGACGCTGTAATTCTGCGTTCCGATTCTGTTGGTCGTACATGTACTGGAACTCGTTACTCCAACCCTCTTAAACAGATGGCCTCGAATTTTGAAGCCATTCGGTCATTCGTGCATCATCCTGCAACATCACATGCGGTTCCTGAACTGGAATAAAATGTGGCTACTCAAACGAACCACCCGCTTGACTACTCTCAACACCACCATGTGGTGCCGCCCCACTACTGACCCCGCCAACCATCGGCTCATAAACTTCTTCCACAACATCATCACCATCACCATTCTTCAATGCTTTCAACAACGTCTTGGTATCCCAATACTTTAAAATCAAATACTCCTCTGTTCGTTCAGTCGCCCATCCCTCCTTCTCCATTTGGTCCATCGAAAAAGGAGTATGGATTTTTTCAATACTTGGTGTATCCTCCCCGATGGCACCTTTCATTTTCAGCAAAGCCGTTATCAGTCTGCAATGTGGGATAATCAGTTTCTTCTTCGATTGACGAGCCTCCCAAATATTCATCATAACCAAATACCGGAACGAAATTTTAGGCTTCCCTTTCATTAACGCATACAAAATAGGGATCTCCCACTGCCGCACACTTGTTCGATCCCCTCTTCGTGGCATAACATTAGTAATCACCAAACTCAACAGTAATCTCACATGTCCCCTCAGATTATTCCTTAACAACTAGTGACCCATCCCCGGTTTAAATAATTCAGCCCTCATCATTTCATACGTGGGGTGTTTGTCGGGGTGTTGGTGGAGATCAGATTCCGACGGGTAAATGTATTCCCCTGATGGTCGTGAATCAAACTGCGCGATACGGCGAACACTATCCATAGACATCACCACCTCCTTATTGTTACCCATTCCGATCAACCTCATCGTTTTTGGTGGATTATCACCCCAATCCAATCTCAAATTGGATACCTGCTCCTGAACACTCTCCATATACAAGACCTTGGTTTCACCATCATAGCATTTCAAAGCGGCTTCCCATCCTTTATTCTTGAACATTCTAACAATCCCAAATGGTTTCATGTCACCAACATCGACTTTCTTCTCAAAAATAAACCCTAAATGCTTCAGGTGTAACTTATTCATCTCATCATTAAATATCTCTGCCTGCCACCGAGGATCAATCCCTGACAAAGGACCTCCTTTCCAAATCGGCTTAAGAGGAGGTGCCATGTCCTTGTCTTTATACGGTTCCTCAATTGGATCATGCTCCTCATCATCATCCCTTAAAATTAGCCTCTGTTTCGGTAATGGAGGATCCGGTGCAGCCGAAGATGCACTTGCCTTAACTTTGTTCCGTGGTGGATTCTTACGAGTGTCACCTATCCTCCCATCCTACACAAACGTAACAAACACAATTCATTAACCGAGGTTCTCACTATGACTAACACCAACCCAAAATTCCCCATACTTGTCGTTGGTTATGCACTCATGGTTAGTCATACCCATGTATTAACCCCATTACCAATTCTTTCTCAAAATTTATTAGTTATAAATGCATCCTTCTTGTTACACAAAATCTTGGTTTAGATTTGTCAACTTCCAAACTCACAAAATCACAAACCATTATGACAACCATACCAATCCAAGGCACAAGTGTGCTAACCCCCCCCCCCCCCCCCCCGCCAAACAATAACCAACAACTATAGGATGTAGAATGCAATCATAAACCACCCTAAAAACCATATTCCATACCAAACACATTCACTAAAGACTAGTAACAACATACCTCAACTAATTGTCAATAAACAATAATCAACATACCTTGAATGTTGCAACAAGTCTTTACACACGTCAATTACTAGAATAAACAATGAAACACGAAAAACCCCAACTTTGATTTCTAGGGTTCATCACCCTCCACCATGAATCCGACGAAAAACTGAAAGGAATTGATGGAAACTGACACCACACTTGAATTCCTCTTGAAAAATTAGTGAGATTAGGCCCTGGAATCGAAGGACTTGGTGGAGGATTGAAGGAGTTAGGGTTGTTAGAGAAGATGGTTATGGTGGAAGGAGAGGAAGAAGAAGAAGATTGAAGAAAGAAAGGATGAGAATGGTTTTAATCTTAGATGTGTTAGGTTACATATGTGGTTAAGCTTATTTTAAATATTTTCAGTTTTTTTTTGTTTACTTGTCGCTGACCTGCTGAACCCAGCTATGGTCTACCGCGAACCGTAAGACAGAAGCTGGATACCGTAGCCTACGGTGCCACCATAAGCTACGGCCTCGCCACCGTAGGCTATGGTGGCTACAGAATATTTTTTTTAACTAACAAAGAAGTGTATAAACCGAACTCGGGTTGCCTCCCAAGAAGCGTTGCATTTATCGTCTACAGCCCAACATTACTTGGCCCTTAGCAGTCGGCTGAATATGTCGGTGCACTCGCTATGAAGCTCACCACCGAATCATGTATGCTTTTATTCAAATCTGCATCTTCCAAATACGGTTTTAATGGATGCCCGTTCACCATTTGCCTTAAGTGATCATTGAAATCTTGAATTTCAACCTCGCCAAACTTACCGACACAATTAACCTGGTATGGCCCCAACCATTTGCTCTTTAACTTCCATGGATACAAATTTTCTCTTGAATTGTATAGCCAAACCCGCTGACCTTCTTCAAACTCCTGCCGCTTAATCTTAGCATCTTGCACTCGCTTCATCCTATCGTTATATGCTGACGCACACTCATTTGCTTCATCTCTAAGTTTCTCCAACTCGTAGATGTTCAACTTTCGCTCCTTATCTGTACACTCATAATCCAAGTTAACCTTCTTCACAACCCATAATGCCCGATGAGCAAGTTCTACGGGCAAGTGGCAACCCTTTCCATAAACCAACCGATAGGGGGTGGTGCCGATAGGTGTTTTGAAAGCTGTTCGGTAGGCCCATAAAGTATCTTTTAACTTTGCAGACCAATCTTTTCGATCAGGCCTCACCGTCTTTTGTAAAATTTCTTTAATCTGCCTATTGGACACCTCCACCTGACCACTCGTTTGAGGATGGTATGGTGTGGCCATTCGGTGGTTTACGCCATACCGTTTAAGTAGTTTTCCAAAGTTAAAGTCTTTAAAATGTGATCCCCCATCACTTATTATAATGCGGGGGACACCAAATCTAGAAAATACGTTCATTTGGACAAACTTACAAACAACGGCATGGTCATTTGTTTTGGTGCGAATGCTTCGACCCATTTTGAAACATAGTCAACCACCACCAAAATGTAATAATTCCCGAAGGAAGTTGGAAACGGACCCATAAAATCAATCCCCCAAACATCAAAGATGTCTAATACGAGGATTGGTTGCTTGGCATCTCGTTTCTCTTGGAAATGCTACCCAACTGTTGACATCTCACACAGTTTTTAGCATATTCCGCCGAATCTTTGAAAATAGTGGGCCAGTAAAAAGCACATGTTAAAATCTTATACACTTGTTCACTTGAGTTCTTCAACTCATACCCCTCCATTTGTTTAATATAAATATCTTCTTCGAGTTCTCCATTCAAAAAGGCTGACTTCACATCTAATTGATGTAAAGATGATCGATGTCGAAAAGTCAATCAAAAATATTTATAAAATACCTTCACTAGCAAGGGCAAGTAAGGTGTCGAATCCACAGGAAATCAGTGGAAACTGCCAATCAAGTCTAATAATTAATTATACTAAGTGGACAAACGATGTCAAGCGGTTTATAAGATTTGTTTAAACAAAACGACTATTAATTTGCTTTGTAAACAATTATAAAAAGTGTAACCAATCTCCAAGTTTCGGGTTTTGAAGTAAATTAGATTGATGATTAAACCTATTGAATTATAACCTTGGTTTGAGGAAAGAAACCAAAAGACTAAATCTTTGACTATGTTGATCGTTAAAACTTAATCCAATTGATTGACACGGCTAAACTATAAGTCAATGTTTTCCCAGTGCCGAGCCACACGACCGTGCCACTTTTTGGCATGACCGTGCCAAATTAGAGAAAACTGCAAAATTGGTCGGGAAAAGAAAAACAACTTAACCTTACACTCGGAGATGGTCACAAGCGGATTATCCTAGCATTTCCATCTTAAATAGCTTCTTTGATTCTTGAGTGGATGATAACATGGATGATTCGGGTGATTAGGATGTGTTAGATGGGTGGAAACAACCTCCAAAAACGTCCAAGTATGATGTGATATCAAAGATAGCCGTCTTAGGGTTGAATCAGCCTTAAATAGCTCCAAAAAAAACCTAAAAATTGCGAATTCCCGTCCAGACGACCGTAAGCTACGGTCACACCACCATAGGCTATGGTGGGGACTGTAGCCTACGGTCCACACACTCTGCCTTACGGTGGTAGTCCCACCGTAGGCTACGGTGGGCCTGCCACCCACCATAGTATTTTTCTTGTAACTTCTTCGTCCGAACTCCGATTTATGCCCCGTTTTCGGCCACGTCTTCGTCTTCACTTACTCTATCATTCCATGCAATAAAATCCTCCTTTCATTTCCATCTCATATGCTCCTATTTAGCTCCTTTAAGCATCGCACACCTGTAATCGTAAACTCACATAAAGTAATCATGTTTTCGGCATATAAAAACACAAAACATGTGTTACGACTCATTTAACATACGATATTTCACCCATACATCACATTCCCACACTTATCCTTTTTCGTCCCGAAAAAGATGTACTATGAAATCAAAACCGGAAACTGTTTTAACTAAATAATCAACTTATTTTACGTATCAACAAATAACATAAAAACCGCGATTGCCGATATTGCTATCCACTAAAACCCATGCCCTAATACTTACCGGGACAAATAAGGCGTGACAATTTATTAGTGTATATGATTAAATGGAACCCACACATCAAAGTTCTGAAGCCGCCTTACCATGCTTCATTATGGTTTTACCGAGCCAAACCACCCCAACTTGACTTAAACCTTAGAGTTAGATGATCAAACTATGCACAACCATGTGTACCATTTTAAGCCCATATGTAATAGCTAAAATAATCATGGATATTTTATCGAAGAAATACCTAAACTTAAGCATCAAAGTCTACCAGAATGGCCATTTCACACGATTAAGGTACCATTATGTAACTAACTAGCAAATAGTCCCCATTACATGGTATCCGTTATCAAGCAACACCCCAAAGTCCATCTCCAAGGGTGAGTATGCACCAATTCATCTGTAGGGCTTACATATGACGTGTCCCGTGTGGTCCGTTTCTTAACGGTAATGAGATGCGAGCACGGGAACCCCATATGACTAGCAGCGTGGATGACAAGTCAATAGTGTAATTGTACTTTAAAAGCATGTAATGATCATGTTTAATGACTTATATTTGGCAGATAAACTGCGGGTTTGCTCTTTGATATCTTTTAATATTTATAAATCCACTTAGGAGATATGAATACCCAGATCATTTTGATCGATATCGAAAGGTCAATCAAAAATATTTGTAAAATACCTTTACTAGCAAGGGCAAGTAAGATGTCGAATCCACAGGAAATCAGTAGAAAGTGCCAATCAAGTCTAATAATTAATTATATTAAGTGGACAAACGATGTCAAGCGGTTTATAAGATTTGTTTTAACGAAACGACTATTAATTTGATTTGTAAGCAATTATAAAAAGTGTAACCAATCTCCAAGTTTCGGGATTTGAAGTAAATTAGATTGATGATTAAACCTATTGAATTATAACCTTGTTTAAGGCAAGAAACCAAAAAACTAAATGTTTGACTATGTTGATCGTTAGAACTTAATCCAATTGATTGACACGGCTAAAAAATAACCTATTTGATTGTTAATCATAGGTAATGATGAATCACTCAGTATTATGGTTAAAGATAACTAGGCCAATGACACTAAGAACTCAATCCTAATTGTTGATGACCAAAATCATTAACTGATAAACTTCAACTATCATTGATTACCCAAAACATATTCTCAAGCACGCAAACAAAATCCAAAAATAAGGTTTAGAGTACCAACAATCTAATGAACAACTTAACCCTACACTCAGAGATGGTCACAAGTGGATTAGCCTAGCATATCCATCTTGAATAGCTTCTTTGATTATTGAGTAGATCATAACATGGAATATTCGGGTGATTAGGATGTGTTAGAATGGTGGAAATAGCCTCCAAAAACGTCCAAGTATGATGTGATATCAAAGATAGCCGTCTTAGGGTTAAACCGGCCTTAAATAGCTCCAAAAGAAACCTAAAAATCGCAAATTCCCGTCCAGACGACCGTAAGCTACGGTCACACCACCGTAGGCTACGGTGGGGACCGTAGCCTACGGTCCACACACTTTGCTTTACGGTGGCAGTCCCACCGTAGGCTACGGTGGGTCACCGTAGGCTACGGTGGGCCTACCACCAACCATAGTATTTTTCTTGTAACTTCTTCGTCCATACTCCGATTTATGCCTCGTTTCGGCCATGTCTTCGTCTTCACTTGCTCTATCATTCCATGCAATAAAATATTCCTTTCCTTTCCATCTCATATGCTCCCATTTAGCTCCTTTAAACTCCGCACACCTGTAATCGTAAACTCGCACAAAGTTATCATGTTTTCGGCATATAAACACACAAAACATGTGATATGGCTCATTTAACATACCATATTTCACCCACACATCAAAAGATCATCTTTTTTGAGCTGCCACAGCAAGCACAACCCTGATTGTTTCAATCTGGCTACCGGAGCAAACGTTTCCTCGAAATCAATGCCCCTTCTTTGAGATTACCCCTTAGCCACTAACTTGGATTTCTGCTTCACTACTTGCCCATCAGCACCGAGCTTAGTTTTAAACAACTACTTAAAACCAACAACATTCTTACCATAGGGTAGAGAGACTAATTCCCATGTATTGTTTCTCTCTATAGCAGCAAGTTCTTCAGCCATGGCAATTTGCCATTCTTTCTTTTGAGCGGCATCATGATAACACATTGGATCACATTTACTTAAAGCAAATTGTAAGTGCATGTATTCTTCTGGTTCAAGTGCACGTGTAGATGCATAAATATCAGACAAAGGACAATATTTAAAGGTGTTTGAGAGGTACCATTTGAGCTTGATTGTGACCCCTCATGCAAAGTTGTTGGACCACCCATGTGCATTGAACTAGAACCATGTGAAGTAGGTGACACAACTCCATCCATAGTCAATGTTGCACTTGTATGTGATGTTGACTCTTCAATAGGTACACTTTCATTCATAGGGAAAGGATCTTCATAGGACAGCCAACCATAACCTTTTCATCTTTATCAGTTTCTTCCCAGTTCCATGATGCCTCATCAATAATAGCAACATCCCTACTAGCTTCAAACTTTTTATTAGAGGGATTAAATAACTGGTAACTAGTAGGACTTTGTGAAAAGTAGCCAATAACAATCTTTTTTTTTGTGATCAGTCATCCAACTTCTTTCTTCTTTGAACATACACATGCTTATACCCAACACTACCAAACACCTGAAGCTTAGACACATCAGGAACTTCTCCTGACCATGCTTGAAGGGGTGTTTTGCCTTCAACAGCACTTGTTGGAGATCTATTAATAACATACACAGCCGTTTCCATAGCCTCTGCCCACAGAAAATTTGGCAACTTCTTTTCTTTTAGCATACATCTTGCCATCCCCATGACAGTACGATTCTTACACAACACCATTCAGTTGAGGTGTATGTGGAACTGTCAATTCCCTTCGTATTCCATTCTTTTCACAAAAACTATCAAATTCCTTTCAACAAAACTCTCCACCTCTATCAGTACGCAAAACTTTTATAGTGCTCTCACATTGCTTTTCAACCATATTTTTAAATACTTTAAATTTAGCAAGAGCATTTGATTTGTTTCTAAGAAAGTACACCCACGAATTTCTTGTAAAGTCATCAATCAAAAGAAAATAGTACAGGCTATGACCAAGACTTTGAACTTGCATGGGACCACAAAGATCAGCATGCACAAGTTCTAGCCTTGTCTTAGCTCTCCAAGATTGAGATGTGAAGGGGGTTCTTGTGTGTTTTCCCAATAAACACCCTTTACACTTTGTAGATCTTCTAATACGAGGAAGCCCTCTCACCATATTATTATCATGTAACAATCTCACCCGAATAGTTCCACTGCCTTGAATAGATAGCTTCTTTTTATTTCCCAATTGAACCTCCTATTTGAAAGTTTCATCTAGATGAGTAAAACTTGATCTAGATCCTGTCATATGGTTTGAACACCCATAATCAACAAACCACAGGTTATTGTTTTGTACTTGATCGGATTTTATCATAAGACAAGGTTTCTCATCTTCTCTGAATGCCATGAACAAGTGTTGTTCTTCACTGACTTCTTCTTTTTCACTTGCTTCAGCCACATTTGCATGTGGTTCTTGATAATACCAACAGTCGTTAAATATGTGCCCATATTTCTTGCAAACATAACACTGGGGCACTCGGCTACGATCCATGATACGTCCCCGTCCACGACCCCTTGCAAATCCACGTCCACGGCCACGAGAACCATTCGTATTTTGGGGTCGATTGAATTCTTGAATCACTTGAAGTGCATGTTCTTCGGTCTTTTCTGTTTTATCATTTGCTCTGCTCAACATTCTTTGCTCTTGTGACTGTAAGGATCCCATAAGTTTAATGGGAGAAAGTATAGATAGGTCATAGGCTACCTCAATAGATGGAACCACAAAATCAAATTTTGATGTTAGACTTCTCAGAACTTTCTCCACAATCAGTTGATCCGTCACTTCCTCTCCATAGGATCTCTTTCAGCTAACTATAGCCATGACCCTAGAGAAATTGTAAGTGCACGGATTTGGTGTCCGCAGCTGTTCGAATAGGCTAGGGGTAGTTTAGTCTTTAAACTTAATGTATAAAGGCTCATTCGCTAAGCATGTTTAGCGAATGAGGCCTCATTCCTTAAGACTAGGCTCATCCGTTAAGTTAGGAGCCCATTCGTTATTATAGTGTAACGAATGGTGGCTCAGTCGTTAAAGTATACTCATTCGCTAAGGGTGTTTAGCGAATGGGCTATGGAATGACTTATTCGTTAGTGATGTTAACGAATGAGATGGCTCATTCGTTACTACTGTTTTAACGAATGGGACATGCCTATAAATAGGCCTTCCATAGTTAGCTTGCATAGAGATCTGTGGCATATTTATGTTTATGTACCGTTACTATGCCGGATTCTCTCATCACCTAATGTATTTATCATCCATCATAATGTATTGATCTTTAACGTATCGATTTGCAACTAGATTCCTGGCTCGTAAACGTTTATATAACGTTTTTATAATTGGTATCAGAGCCGGCGGTTGCTCGTGATACGTGTGAGTTTATGTTCTTCGTGTTCATTGGGTTAAAGAACTGTTGAATCTGATTATGATCAAATCAACGGACAATTGATTGAATTAATGACTGATTCATGTTCCTAATGCAAATCCGAGCATTCGTAATGTATTCTGATAGTCAATTGGTTGTTGGATCGGAATCCACCATGAATGCCATGGTTGAAGCTTCGATGTTTCAGAATTAAAATTAACATCAGTTAAGTGTATTTGGAATGAAATTGATGATTTCAGTAAATTGATAATGTATTTCCGAGTATTTGTTGAAGATCTGGGATGATAATATGAAGATTGGATGAAGATTTGTGTTTATCCAATGGCTGTAACCGTTTTTTCCGACGATATTCCGTTTTTTTGGCTACAGTAACTGTTTAACGACTCATTCGCTAACTTAAGTACTCGTTCGTTACGGAAATTTAGCGAATGAGTGATTTGTTAAAGGTTTAACGAATGTGACCTTCATTCGTTATGTGCTTATTCGCTATGAAGATGGACTCATTCGCTATCAATACTCATACATTATTTTTTTTCTGACATCCGTTAGTTCCATAACGAATGTGAGTGTAACGAATGTCTTCCTATTCGTTCAAGATTTAACGAATGTGGAAGTTTGGTTATTTATAACGAATATGCTTCATTCGTTCATA